>NC_062547.1:133946891-134571891 GCF_016906955.1 Phacochoerus africanus
ATATATGTATGACTGGGCAACTTTGTGGTACAGCAAAAACTGGCACGGCAGTGTGAATCAACTACATTTTACTTCCAAAAGTAAAAAAAAAGGCAGAGGACATCTTTAGGAGATGAGAATTATGATGGAAGTCTATTCATTGTCCTCATAAGGAAATGCCTAAACAGATCCTGGGGAAAGTGCTATGAAAGATAATTTTTTTAAAGGGTTACAAATCAGTTTAGAAATTAACTTTATAGCTCCTCATTCAAAAGTCAAAAGGCTAAGACTTTAAAAGCTTCCCCCCCCCCCCCCCCCCCCCCCCCCGGTAAAGAAAAAGGAAAATAAGCTCACATCAGTAGTTACCCAAGAAAGAAGGGTCTAAATCTCAAATGTGAGATTAAAAATAATCCAAATCAAACTCACATCAGGAGCTGTTAAAGGAAACAAGGGGGCAGTGCCAGTCATTCTTTCCACAAATGCTTGTTTTCACTCAGTGAATTATCATAAGCAATGTTCTAATTTGATAAAATTTCAACTTAATCAATCTTAGTCCTTTCCTTCACTATGGACAAAACAGCCTACAGTCAATGGTAGTGTGTTCTTAACTGAGATATTAGAGTAGCCTCCTCCACAAAGGAAGTTTCTATTCAGCCTCAAATAATTCCAAGTCACAAAACAGGAAGTATATATGAATAGGAGAATGAAGCAGTGAATCTAAAAAGCTTTGTTTTTCTTTAAACCTTTTCCTTTGAGTTTCAGAAGTTCCACAACACAAATGTTCCCACAATCTTACCAGCCCTTTACTCTCCCAGGCATTTCCAAAGTTTCAAATAAATTCCAAAATCTTTAAGTATCTTCTAACAGAGACTCCCGTATCTCCGCCATGTTACAAAACCTGATTTTTCTGTTGCCTGCAAACACTGCCTTGCAAATTGCACTTTTAAACTCAAAAAAAACGTACTGAAACAACTTCAGTGCACTTTCCGCAAACCTGCCAGTTTTCTTCAATTATCTCTTAAGAAAAAATAAAAAGTTAACCCCAGTGTTGCAAAAGGAAGTGGTCTTGGGGCACTACAAACTGCTGTTCAAACCAGTATTGCCCTTTTCTTTCTTTCTTTCTTTCTTTCTTTCTTTCTTTCTTTCTTTCTTTCTTTCTTTCTTTCTTTCTTCTTTCTTTCTTTCTATCTATCTATCTATCTATCTATCTATCTATCTATCTATCTATCTATCTATCTATCTATTTTAGGGCTGCCCCAGCAGCATATGGAGGTTCCCAGGCCAGAGGTCAAATTGGAGCTGAGTCTGCAACCTACACTATAGCTCACGGCAACACTGGGCCACCGACCCACTGAGCAAGGCCAAGGATCCAACCTGCAACCTCATGTTTACTAATCCCATTCGTTTCCACTGCACCACAACGGGAACTCCATCAAATTAGTATTGCCTTTTAAAGAAACTACCAAGCATGCAACAAGAACATGAAAATAGTTCTAATGTTAAAACTTGGAAATTTCTGGGAATCAAGCTAAAAGAAATAATCTTAAATAAAACAGCCATAGTATCAGTGTTATTTATAACAATAAAAGAAAAATTGTTTTAAAAGCTGAACAAAAAAGAATAGAGAGCACAGAAATAAGGTCATGTATATATGCTTAATTAATTTATGATAAAGGACACAAGAATACACAATGGAGAAAGGACAGTTTCTTCAATAAATAGTGCTGGGAAAACTGAACATCCACACTGCAAAGGAATGAAACTGGACCACTGTCTTACACCATACACAAAAATCAACTCATATGAGAACTACATGAGTATTACACATAATGACCAAGAGGGATTGTCCCCCCTGCTAGAAATACAAGGATTGGCTTAACATCTAAAAATCAATCACTTGTAATCTATCATATTCACTATGAATCTATCATATTCATATTCATTTTTCTTTAAAAAAGGAAAATCCACATGACCATTTCAATAGATACTGAAAAAGTGTTTGACAAATGCCCACACTAATTCATGATTTAAGGGAGTGCAGAATGGAAAACTCAAAAAGGTAGGAATAGAAGGGAAATTTATCCACCTGATAAACAGCATCTATAAGAATCCTACAGCTAACATCATACTTAATTAAAGACTTGATGTTTTCCCCCTCAGAACAGGAACAAGACAAGGATGTCCACTATCAACACTTCCATGCACTACTGTACCCAAGGGTTCTAGTCGGTATCATAAGGCAAGAAAAGGAAAAAGACGACACCCAGATTTCCAGGAAAGGAAGATTAAAACTGTCTAATAATTGATAACATGGGCCTGTATATAGAAAATCCTGAGGAATCCGTAAGAAAGTATGTAAACTAATAAAAGAGCTGGGCAAAGTGGCAGGATATAAGCGAATGTACAGAAATCAATTATACTCCTATGTACCAACAATGAAAATTAATTCCATTCACGCTTACACATTTGCAATTTTTGATAATAAATAATCTAATGATGAATATCTATGAATACATACAGTATTTTCTGTATCTTCAGATTTTCCGTCAGGTACAAGCATGTAGATGATTATACATAAAGTGACGGATTTAGAGAACAATGATTGTGTCACAGTCACACAGTGAAGTGTGACCAAAAATATAAGCCAATTCTGAGTTCTACTGGTTAACAGTTTGTCCTAAACAAATTTAAGAGCAGTGAGGGTCACGTACCTGAACAGCGTGAGACAAATCTGACAGTAGACACTGCCGGAGTCTCTCATCATTCCCAATTCCTTGAAGAACAAAGTCAGGCACGTAAGACGAGCAGTAGCCACCCAGCAAGGACCTCCCAAAGTTGGCGATGTTGGGCTGAACAGCGCTAACTTCAACTAACTTTGACCTAGAAGAAAAGTTTCAAAAGAAGACATACCTAATTAGTAAGAAATATATTCCACCAATGACATAAAATTTGAAATCTACTAGTTCATACCTCTAGCACCATCATTCTCTACAAAATACATGAAGAGTAAAATCATCCTTACATAGAAACTGGTTTAAGGGCTCAATTAGACCACAAAATATTTCCTATCCAAAAAAGTTCTGAAGAACAGCTCTGTCATGAGATGAGCAGAAATCTTTCATAACATACTTTGGAAATGCTGTCCCTTGTGTATGTAACACATTTTAATACAATCAAATTATAGAAACCATCATCCAAAACAAAGCTTGGTACATAACATTTATCGTGTATGAATCTTCTTGAATTTTTGACTGGAGTATATGGTCTATGCATTCCTCTATTCCAAACTTACTGCTTTTTTTTTTGTCTTTTTAGGGCCGCACCCACGGCATTTGGAGCTTCCCAGGCTAGAGGTCCAATCAGAGCTGTAACTGCTTGCCTATGCCACAGACACAGCAACTGGGGATCCGAGCCACGCCTGCAACCTACACCACAGCTCATGGCAATAGAGGATCCTTAACTCACTGAGCAAGGCCAGGGATAGAACCTACGTCCTCATGGGTACCAGTCAGATTCGTTTCCTCTGAGCCACGACGGGAACTCCCTCCAAACTTAATTCTAACAGCTATTTCCTATCTTGTCTCAGTGATTACCTCTTCCTAGTTGCCAGGTTCAGGACAAGTCCTTTCTAGAAAGCCTAATTCACTACTAAATGGCTTGAAAACTCCTGGGCAGTAAGGAATCTTAACACCCACCAAAAAAACTTTTTTCTAATGCCCTCACAACACTTATCTAGGGTGTCTATGGGGTTTTAATCCTTCTTACAAGAAAGAGCACATAATAATAAAAGATAATTTATCCAGGACAATGATCTCTTCTTTTATATTAGTTACTACTAACTTTCAGAAACCAGCCAAACAAAAGAATGGTAAACATTTATATACATTCTGCAACAGGTTAAAACTTCTTACTCACCCAGGAAAAGGTATCTCATCTTCTTCTGTCCAATCTTCTTGCTCTCCTCCGTAATAACTGCTGACTTGTCTAGTCACGTCATGACCTGTATCTTCACTTTCACTATCCCCAAGGGCGCTATCTGAACTTTCATTTCTTGGAATGTCCCATTCAGCTCCCACAGCAATTTTTTTCTCTGAACTCTCTTTATCCCCATGGGGGACAAGAATGGAGAGTGCATCTCTTTGGTCTTGCTGAGGAAAGCAGGTTTTACATGAATCTTGGTGAACTGTTTCTACACATTTACAAAATTCATTGTTTTGTTTGCTATTTTTTGTACACGATCGTTTCGAAAGCCCTAACATACAGCAGTGTTCTTTACCGTCTGTACTTGTTTTAACTGGAATATCATCAATAGTCCTGGTTTCAATTGTATCATCATTAAAATATTCATCAAATAAGCTCATGCTTTCTGGGTCTGAATGATTCCAGCAGGGAAGTTCACAGGGCTCTCCAGAAACCATGTTTGGTATACCAGGCTCTCCAGATTTAGCTGTTTGTTTAGTTTCTTGATGCTGATCAATAGCCCCTCTTTCTTCCTTCGGTGACTTGGTGTGATGCCTGGTAATCTGATCCACTACTGCCTGACTCCGGAGTTCAGTATCTGAGTCAGGTGACATAGAATCCCCAATCAAGAAAGTGACCTTTGTCTGGGTTGCCTCACAAGAAAATGCAGCTGTCACAAGCTTATCTGGAGGCTTTTTTTCCACAACCATTCCTGTGGATCTCAACAGTTTACTTGTTTGATTACCTGAATCTAACAATTCCTCACTCTGCCATGTTTCCTCTGCTGGCTCTAAGCCTGACTTTGACAAGGCACATCTTTCTACTGGAGCAGATCCTGTGCAAACAACTGTTTCTAACTTGGTGTCAAGGCAAGTTCTTAATTTATCTCTGTACTGTTTAACATCAACAGCATTTTCTTCTTGGCAGTCAGAAGGAGCAGTCATTCGGCACTCGTCTGAAATTCCTAGAAGCTCCTTAGAGCTGTTTTGAATATCTTCTCTATTCTGCTGTGAAACATTCTCTATATTTTGTCCAAGGAGTGGACGACTGCAATATTTACAGTTACAGTTAGCAGTCCTTGTTTCTTCTGACTCTTTAAAGAGCAAACTGCTTTTGTTTCTGTGCATTGTGATAAGCACATACTCAGATTCTTCAATTTCACCTTTTTCTAAAGTGGTAGTAATTACTGTGCCTGGCATAACAATGGCTTCATCTTCTCCATTTTCTAAAAGATGGGTTTCTTGAAGTTCAGAGCATCTTATAAAATAAGTAAGAAAATAAAGCAGCCTCTGGACCATGTCTTGTCGTTTGCCAACTACCACAGTCCTTGCTAACCGTACAGGAGAGCCAATAGCGCCATACAAGTCTCCTGAAAGGAAAAATAATAAGTTAACAAATACATCCTCTACTCATAGAGCTAAGCAGCTTATTTTCAATGACCAGAAACCTACTCTTATTATATGAGGAGTAGTTCAGATTTGATTCTTATTTCCTTAATAATAGGTGATTACTCAGAAGAACGGGATGAGATGAATGGTATTAGTCAGAGAAAGGTGAATGGAGAGGCTTTCTAGCTTCCTCCTTAAGCAGCTGCTGTGGTTCTAAAGCATAAAGTCAGCTATGAAAGTCATATTTATCAAAAACATGCACTGTGCCAAAGCACTTCATCTGGGTGGAGAAGTACTGACTGAAATACTATGTGTAAAAGCACAATAGCTGCTGAGGACTAAGGAGAGGAAAGGAGGAAGAGTGGAATGGAGCAGAGCTGAAAGAGTCACATCACACACTTAACCTTCTTTGCCTTTTTTTTGTGTGCCACGCCCATGGCATATGGGGAGGTTCCTCGGCCAGGGACTGGACCCACGCCATAGCAGCATCCCAAGCCACTGCAGTGACAATGCTGGATCCTTAACTCGCTGCACCACCAAATAACTCCTCCTTGCTTTAAATCATATTCCTGAACTGTTGCTGTCCTCCCAGGACCCCACCTATTTTGCATGTTTTTAAAAGCCCATTTTCCTTTTCTATTTCATTCCCTACAGGGTTGAGTCCTCAGGAAAGAAAGAAAAAAAACAAAAAAAACAAAAAAACAAACAAAAAAAACAACTCACTTTCGCTTCTGCAACTGTACTAGACATGAACAGCCATTACATTTTAAGAAGGGGGAGAAGGGGATTGAATTCAAGTTTTGCAAGTTGGCAGTAAAGACATTTAAAAACCAGTTTTTACTTTACAAAAACCCTACACTTTTTAAATGAATAAACATAAACAAGTCTCATAATATGCTATAGACTGTATTATGATAATTTTCTCCTCTGGCTAAGACACTGGCTGTAGTACCATCCTGCCACTATTTAAAACTACTCCTGGAGTTCCCGTCATCGAGGAGTGGAGACGAATCCAGCTGGGAACCATGAGGTTGCGGGTTTGATCCTTGGCCTCGCTCAGTGAGTTAAGGATCTGGTGTTGCCATGAGCTGTGGTGCAGGTCGCTGATGTGGCTCAGATCTGGTGTTGCTGTGGCTCTGGTGTAGACCAGCAGCTGTAGCTCTGAATGGATCCCTAGCCTGGGAACCTCCACATGCTGTGAGTACGGCCCTAAAAAGACAAAAAGAAAAAAAAAGAAGGACTCCTTAAATTGGATCCCTGAATATACCTAGCACTATTAGTAACCTAGACCCTTTTACTTATGCTATGTATTTTCCTTTTCCTCTGTATTTCTGCCAGTCCAAAACTTCCTACCCAAGCATCCTCCCGTGTGTAGAAGTAAGCTTCCTTAATTGAAGTCCCACTGAACTTTTCATTTCTCTTATGGTTCCTCTTCCAATTATCATTATTGTCCACATATATTTTACCCACAGTATAAGATTATCACTTCTTAAAGAATCATATATCATTCATCTTTATACCATCCAGTACTTTCTGTATAGAGCTTGAGATATATTGTGCATTCAATAAATGATAGTAGAACTGAAAACAGATTTGAAATGTTCAAATTAAAAAAAAAAAAACTGGAGTTCCCGTCGTGGCGCGGTGCTTAATGAATCTGACTAGGAACCATGAGTTTGCGGGTTCGGTCCCTGCCCTTGCTCAGTGGGTTAACGATCCGGCGTTGCGGTGAGCTGTGGTGTAGGTTGCAGACGCGACTCGGATCCCGTGTTGCTGTGGTTCTGGCGTAGGCCTGTGGCTACAGCTCCGATTAGACCCCTAGCCTGGAAACTTCCATGTGCCGAGGGAGCGGCCCAAGAAATAGCAAAAAGACAAAACAAACAAACAAACAAACAAAAAAACTACTAAATTACCTGATTTTTTTAAAAAGGTAAGTTAATATTCATACAATGAAATACTACTTAGCATTAAAAAGGAATGAAAAAGAAGTTCTCTCTTGGGGCAGGTGGTTAATGATCCAGCATTGTCACTACTGTGGCCTGGTCTGCTGCTATGATGTGGGTTTGATCCCTGGTTCAGGAACTTTTAGAATGTCATGGGCGTGGCCAAAATTAAAAAAAAAAAAAAAGGAATGAACTATTAATACATACAACATAGGTAAATCTCAAATAATTATAATGAGTGAAAGAATTCAGATAAAAAAAAAGCATATATTATGACTCCACCGACATGAAATTCTAGAAAATGCAAACTAGTCTACAGTGACAGCAAGCAGACCATGGCTGCCTGAGTGTAAGGGAAACTGAAGAGGCAGAGTAGGGAGGGATTATAAAAGGTCATGAGGAAACTCCTGCAGTGATGAATATGTTCACCATCTTGATTTTGGTGATAGTTTCAGAGGTATATATATTTTGACAATATATACTGAAACTTCCAAAAGTGTATACTTTAAATATGTGTTTGCAATACGTCAATTATTCTGCAGCTATATAGAAGGAAAAAAAGAGGGAGTTCCCGTCGTGGCGCAGTGGTTAATGAATCCGACTAGGAACCATGAGGTTGCAGGTTCGGTCCCTGCCCTTGCTCAGTGGGTCAAGGATGCGGCATTGCTGTGAGCTGTTGTGTAGGGTGCAGACATGGCTCAGATCCCGCGTTGCTGTGGCTCTGGCGTAGGCCGGTGGCTACAGCTCCGATTAGACCCCTAGCCTGGGAACCTCCATATGCCGAGGGAGCGGCCCAAAGAAATAGCAAAATGACAAAAAAAAAAAAAAAAAAAAAAAAGGAAAAAAAAGAAGGGAGGAGGGGAGAAAATAGAAAGGGTGGAAATGAGGGAGGGAAGTTGGTTAGTTGAATGAATAAGCTGCATGACAATCTATGTGGCAAGCTCACTCACTATAAGAACCTAAGGAAAGATTAAGTTTCTACCACGTCACCAAAATGTTTTCACCATACTTCTCCCCTGTCACCAGATAGCAATAGAGTAAGAGCAGAGGCATCAGCAACTACATTTAAATGTAGTTATAGGCACTATACATATATTATTCTCATTTTATTTTCATACTGTGAAGTATGAAATATTTATTATTAGCCCCATTTTATGGATGAGGAAACTGTAATTCAAACATCATCTGCCTGATTCTGCAGCCCATTGTTGAAGTTAAGCACCATACTACACTGCCTTACTAATGACACTCAATTCATCATCTTAACCCCCCTCTCCTCTGTTACTCATCTATTTAGTGGGGTGCCTATCACTAAGGGAAACATTTTCAAAAATTACTCAACAAAGTGGAACAATAGAAACCTCAATGATGACTTCTCAGTTAACCAGATTTATTCAAGCTGTCACAGGTACCTTTGTTGATTCGTTCTTTCTAGGCTAAGTACCTAGCACAAAACACCCCGAAGACGCTCAAGTTACCAGTCAACCAGCCATCATTCTGCTCCTTTTGTTCCAGCTGCAGTTCTTTATCTATAAAGAATGTTATTAGGCTTAAGATGGGAAAAAAGCAACTTAGTGGACAAGTAAGGAAGAGGTACTTTAGAAAGGAGGAGGGAAGAGGGAGCACTTGATTTTTCTATATTTATTTCTGCCATAAAATAATTTCCGACAGTTACACAAAAGTCTAAGTATAATACAAAATGTAAAGGTTTTAAGAATACATACCCAGTTGTGCCCAAAGTGGGTTATATGGATGAGTCTTTGCTAACATGTCCACACTCTGAGAGGAATGTTTTTCTAAAAATATTTTTATAGGGGGCTGTCCATTTGGCATGACTGTTGGAACCCAGGCAAGATGATTGGTCAGAACTGCAGTAATGAGTGCTGGCAAGAATCTGAAAATAAAATGCATTCTATCAGATTCTAAACTGTCTTATAAAACCCCAGGAAAAATGCAGTGGATAGAATAAGGCGGTGAGAGAACATGGCCAGATACCATAAAAAAGGAGAGGAGAGAAGATGATCACCAAGATGAAAAAAAAAAAATCAGAGATTTTTTGGATAGGAGTTAAAAGAAAAATCCTTAAAAGAAAAGAGAACACTTTGTTTACCATCAAAGAGAATAAAACATTGAAATTACTCATCTGGATTCTGAGAATCTGATGAATGATTAGAAGAAACAATATGATAAAGTACCACACTAAAAATGTATTATTGAAGTCTGGCATTTCCTTACATACATTTTAAACTTCTTTTTTATAGAATGAAACTACGTATGTAGATATAATTCACCAAAAAAAAAAAAAGAAAAAAGGAAAGCCTCATAGAGTTCTGTAAGATGGCAAGAATTTTAACTTAACACATAAAGGCATTTTACTATTTCTCATTCATAATGTCTTTTGGCCTTCTTCTATAACCTTTTAATTGTTTTTTATAATTGTTTTACTCATTACAATATGAAATGATTCTAAAGATAATTATTTCTTTTACTTTTGTAAATGAACTTGATCAATATAGATAACTAGTAATAGTAAATAACAGCTGAGACAATTATGATAGCTTAGATATATACAAAGACAGAAAGAAAGATAAATAGATAAAGCCATACTGATTTTTGGAAGCATTTTCCATTAGAAAAGTGAACTCCTTCATGAAACGATGGCAGAGCTGGCTTTTTCCTGGAGTCCCCGACATCATTGTAAGCCAGACAGGCTCTCCAATTCGTGGCATGGTGTAAAGATTACAAATTGTTGTTCTAAAAAGAGGAAAACCCATTATAAAATTCATAGTTCCCAGAATTACACTCTTATAATAAAGTTTATGTTGCCAGCTTTTGTTGAGTCTCACATCTAGATTATTAAAACTTTTGAGACGAGTCAATGAATCAACTCTTTCCTTCTTCGTTATTAGCAGAGTACCAACAGAAATGTTTTGTACATGAAATTCAAATTTGTTGGTTTTGGTGCTGGCTCTGCCCTCAAAGACTATGTGCTTTTGGGTAAATTATTTCCCTACTTTAAGCATCAGTTTCCCTTACTTGTAAAATAAAGGACAGGACTAGATAACTTCTAGAGCTACTTTCAGCTCTGTTTCTAAATACTTAAACATATTGCAAATATCAACACTATAGAAAAATGTTTTAAATGGGGTAAGAGCTTACCCATATGCCCAATCAAAACAATACTTTATCAAGCTTATCAGCGTCGTTTTGTTGCCTATGCTGAGACTTCTGAGTCAAGTTGAAGGATGATGAGGGCACTATATATGCAAGTTATATTTTATGACTCTCTCAACTATCTGACGTTTTCCCTTGAATCAACACAAAAGAGGATTACTGCACAATTATGATAGTGCTTTTCTGGCTGTCTCCTTGCATTTACTTAGGTAAAAGCTAGACATGCAACTTGCACTCTTTACTAAAGGCATTCAAGGACAATTTTAAGACGTCAATGATTTTCCTTTTGCATTAGTATCTGTTCCACGAAGTCCTACACACTCACCAGAGTAAACAACTCCTGCAACATTTGGGTTTAAGAAACTAGTCAATCCTTTAGAAGTTACAGAATGGTCTCCTACTTCCTACTCTCTAGAACTGTTATCTAATAGAACTTTTGGCAATGACGGGAATGTTCTACATCTATGCTGTCCAACACGGTAGCCACTAACCATATGCAGATACTGAATACTTGAAATATGGCCATTGTGACTGAGGAACTGGACTTTAAATTTTATTTAATCAGATGAATTTAAATAGCCACAAGTGGCTAATGGCTACTATAGCTAGAGCACAGCTCTATGACATTCTCTGAGATCTCCACAAAGCTCTGATATCTACCTCAGTATAATTTTCTAACACCTAAAATTCAAAAAAAAAAAAAAAGGATTCTGTTGCTTGTATAATCTCAACTCAATATGACTATAATATATTACAATAAATAAAAGTGACAAACCCAGGCCACATTAATGAGTTCTTGGTACGGCATAAAATAATTGCTGAGTATTTTATAGAGAAAAATATGATTAGAATATAAACTAGGTATATGTGAAAATGTTTATTTTTAAAGACTATTTAGGATGTCCAGATAGGATGGAAAAATGAACACAAATGCCTATCCCTTTTCAGTTTTGATGCCCTAACTGAATACTACTTCATGATTTGAAAACAAAGGAGTCACCACAACAAATAGAACTGAAAAGGCACTTTAGTGAAAATTAAAGTTACAGATAGAATAAAATTCTGGAACACAAAACACAGAGACGAATGTTAACTGAAGAGGTAGAGTAGAGGAAGATAATGGGTTATGGTGCTGATATAGAGGGACACGTACAAAGAGGAGCTAATTTGCCCCAGTGAAATAAGAAGACTCTCAGGACTCAACAAGTGCCTAGCAAAATGGAGAGTGGGAGTTATAAAGGACTATGATCCGAGCGACTAACTCAAGGTCCATAAATAATTGGTGACTCCTACTCCACCCCATTTTTCCCAAAGAATAACTAAAGATAGGAAAGCAGATAGCAACTGACCAGCCCAGAGAAATGACATCCCAAACCCTCCCCAAAATTTGAAGCTTTCACAGTTAAGATTAAATATAGTAAAGTATACAGTATACAGTATATCTTCTGGTATTAAAACTTTATGGCAGAGACAGCCAAGTGGGGGAAAAATATTTAAATATGCTCCTTCAGACAATGAAAATGAAAAAAAGTTGTTCCTTTGAAACACTGCTCTAAAGTAAGGTTTTTCAGTCTGCACTCCTGATCTATATTTTGGTGCCTTATTCTCAACTCTAAATGGGCAACCAAAATACTGATGTATAAGGAAAGCCTCCAAGAAAAGAGGGACATAAACAGAAAGACAGAAACACACACAAAATGACTCCAGAGGAGATAAAAAAATATGTTCAAAAAAGGAGAAGAAAAACACAAAAGTAGAGAGAGAGACATCAATCCAGGAGTGTCAGTTTCTAACAAAACAGATTAGAGAGAAAACAGAAGAAAATAAATTATCCAAGAAAGCAGACAATTTATCAAAGCTGAAAGATAGTGCAGTGCTAGAACTATACTGAAAAGTCTAAGGACCAAGGAGTAGGCATGAATTCATGGCAGGAGTTAAATATACTCTACAATTGATACATCAAGAAATAGCTGCATTAAGTATACTTTTTAATAATATGGAGCTAAATAACGAAAGAAACATTTAAGAGTTAAAAGAATATTCTGGGATGTAAGAATGGGGATGGGAAAGGTAAGATAGGGTTTATTTTTCATTATTAGAACTTTCAGTGTATATATATATATGTATATATATATATACACACATATACATATTTCTTTATTGTTTCTTTTTTTCTTTTTTTTGTCTTTTGTTGTTGTTGTTGTTGTTGCTATTTCTTGGGCTGCTCCCTCGGCATATGGAGGTTCCCAGGCTAGGGGTTGAATCAGAGCTGTAGCCACCGGCCTACGCCAGAGCCACAGCAACGAGGGATCCGAGCCGCGTCTGCAACCTACACCACAGCTCACGGCAACGCCGGATCGTTAACCCACTGAGCAAGGGCAGGGACCGAACCCGCAACCTCATGGTTCCTAGTCGGATTCGTTAACCACTGCGCCACGACGGGAACTCCTCTTTATTGTTTCTTAACCATGTAAATGTACTTTTTTAAAACCCATAAAAGACACTTTTTGATTAAATGAGTGAATGTGCTCATCAATTCATTTTCCATGAGCTTCTTTAGCATACTAGTGTCTATTACAAGTCCATGTGTCATGGGCCAGAGCCATAACACCACATTAGTACAGTGGGCCATGGAGGACATTAGCTTTAATGTTTTGCTGTTTAAGGATACATTCCATAACCTTGGAGTCTATCAAGTGCAAAGTTGGCAAAAAAAATTAACTATGCAATAATGATTCTCACTATATATAACTCTGTTGTCATTAACAACCTTGAAGTAATAGCGCTTTCTTCCCCCTTTGATGATTCTGCCCTATTTTTCAATGGTAAGAAAGGCAAGTATGTCTAGTCATCTGACTTTTTATTTTTCTTGGTCTGTCCCTAGAAGAATGAAAGACTCCTTCAGATTGAAGGGAACTGTGACATGATTTAGTTTTCACTGATATGTACCAAGTCTAAGTAAAAACCCAAGGACTTCATCTCTGCCAGGCAGCAATGCTAACTCAACATACTTTCTACCTCCCTAGGTTTCGAAACTTCTCTATACCTATGAATCAATTCCTTCTTCTCAACTACCCAAAATTCATTAATCATCTAGTTTCAAATAATCACATACTTTTAAAATTAATTGCTAATTTTAAGTAGTCATTTAATTTTAAAATTTAATATGATAGATTATTATTCTTTGCAGAAATATTCTATAAACACTAAATTATTGAACAATTAATCACTATTCCTTGGGGAAATTCAGGGTGGGATTCCCATGAGCCTCTGGTAATTCTATTTTTGTCAGTCCATCAATATGTAATCTTGTTTTATGTTTCTCAGACACCTTATTTAATATTCTTTTGATTCATTAACAATGAATTCACACTCAACAGCACCCTGACTCATGCCTTAATAAAGCTTCCCTAAAACATGTATTTTCTCATAACCTTCCTGCACTTAGGAATGTGAGACAACATTTCAGCACTGTGCTTGGGGGGAACATTTTCTAAAAAGTTGAAATATAAGTGATTTACAATGTTGTGTTAGTTTCTTGTGTACAGGAAAATTATTCAGTTATACATACATATACACATATTCATATAAATATATATACATATATATTCTTTTTCAGATCCTTTCCCACTATAGTTTATCACAGGACATTGAATATAGTTCCCTGTGCTACACAGTAGGACCTTGTTTATACACAGCGGTTTGTATCTGCTAATTTCAGACCCTTAATTTATCCCTC
This sequence comes from Phacochoerus africanus, assembly GCF_016906955.1. Taxonomy (NCBI): domain Eukaryota; kingdom Metazoa; phylum Chordata; class Mammalia; order Artiodactyla; family Suidae; genus Phacochoerus; species Phacochoerus africanus. The sequence continues at coordinate 133,961,075 of NC_062547.1, forward strand.
TCCACCCTCTTTGGTAACTGTAAATTTGTTTTCTATGTCTGTGAGTCTGTTTCTGTTTCATAAATAAGTTTATTTGTGTCATATCTTAGACTCCACATATAAGTGGTATCATATGGTATTTGTCTTTCTCTAACTTACTTCTCCTAGTATATAATAAACTCTAGGTCCATCCATGTTACTGCAAATGGCATTATTTCATTATTTTTTATGGCTGAGTAGTATTCCAGAGAGAGAGAGAGACAGTGTGTGTGTGTGTAGATACACTCCACATCTTCTTTATCCGTTCATCTGTCACTGGACATTGACGTTGGTTCCACATTCAGCTACTGTAAATGGTACTGCTATGAACATTGTGGTGTATGTATCTTTTTGAATTGTAGTTTTCTCTGGATATATGCCCGGGAGTGGGATTGCTGGTTCAAATGGCAACTCTATTTTTAGTTTTCTGAGGAACCGCCACACTATTTTCCATAATGGCTGCACCAATTTACATTCCCACCAACAATGAAGGAGTGGTCCCCCATTTTTCCACATGCTCTCCAGCATTTCATTTGTAGATTTTTTAAAATAATGGCCATTCTGACTGGTGCGAGATGGTATCTCACTGGAGTTTTGATTTGCATTTCCCTAATAAGTAGCAATGTTGAACACCATTACGTGTCTATTGGCCGTCTGTGAATCTTTGGAGAAATGTCTTGAGCAGCATTTTTAATAGCAAAATGACCAAGAAAAAGCACAAAATGCTTTTTTAAAAAGTAGCACTAAATAAATCATGAAAAGGACACTTGTTTATAGCATGAGAGCTGAACAAGAAGGCACAGCACTGTCTTGTCCCACTTCATCTAAGTGTCGCAGCACTCAAAATTTTCCTGCTCTGCACATGCCCACAAATGACGATAAAAGCACTGCATATATTTTGGGGTTATAATTTTAGCAAGCAAGTGAGTTGACAAATACAGAATGTATAAACAATGAGGATCAACTGAACATATTAAAGCACATCTAAAGATAAACCTCTTAATAAAAACTATAAGAGCTTACAAAGTGTTTTTAAAATATTGTAAGAATGCTTACTGATCAATATAGACTTTCAGGTCTGCACAGTGACTGAAGTAAAATAAAGCAATAAAAAAGAAAGGTATATCATCAGGACATACATTTACAATGATTTTGTAACTCATTCATGTTGCAAATTTAAGCCAATATTAAAAATTTAAGGCTGGGCCACTGATATTACCCTACATCACAGCAATTATCTGACAGGTATTTAACTCAAAAAAAGTATAATTAAAAACATCAGGTATGATTTAAGAGCAAGATTTTTCAACCAGGAATGAGTATCATGACAATATTTATTATTCTGGTAATCTCGGCTGAATCTATATAGACAGTTGTAAATTTATAGCAGTCATATAATATATGATCTCAGATCACAATGGAATGAAATCAGAAATCAACAAAAGAAAGACAGGTGAAAAAGCCCCACAACACACTTCTACCTAAGAGGGGTCAAAAAAGAAATCTCAAGAAATTTTAGGACCGCACAACCCATGGCATATGGAAGTTCCCAGGCTAGGGGTCAAATCGGAGCTGTAGAGCTGTAGCTGCTGGCCTACACCACAGCTACAGCAACAGGGATCTAAGCCACATCTGCAACCACACCACAGCTCATGACAATGCCAAATCCTTAACCTACTAAGCAAGCCATGGATTGAACCCACATCCTCATGGATACTAATCAGATTTGTTACCACTGTGCCACAATGAGAACTCTTTAAATATTTTGAAATAAATGAAAATTCAACTTAACAAACTTTGTGGGATGCAGCAAAAGGAGGGTTTAGAGGGAAATTTATAGCCCTAAATGCACACATTGGGGAAAAAGAAAGATCTGAAAGCAATAATCTAAGATTTGATTTTAGGAATCAAGAGAAAGACAAACAACATAAAATTAAAGCAAGTAGGAGGAAAGAAATAATACAAATTACATTAAAAGAATCACTGAAATTAAAGACAAAATCAACAGATTAAAAATCAATAAAACAAGGGAGTTCTTTTGCGGCACACAGACTGAACCTGCATCCTAATGGATACTAGTTGGGTTCATTTCCACTTGGGTCACTGCTGTGGCATGAGATCAATCCCTGGGCCAAGAACTTCCACATTCCACAGGCAGGGCCAAAAAAAAAGAAAAAAAAATCAACAACAAAAAAATCTGGTTCTTTGAAAAGATCAATAACATTAATAAACTTCTATCAACCTTCAAGTAAAAAAGAGAAATGACACACAGGTTACTAATATCAGAAATGAGGGGTCCACCATAACTAATCCATGGACAGAAAAAAGGTAATGAAGAAATAATATGAACAACTCCATGTTTGAAAATTTGATGATTTAGATGAACCAGACCAATTCCTCGAAAGAGATAAACCACCAAAACTCACAAGAGAAGAAACAGATAATCTGAACAGTCCTGTATCTATTTTAAAACTCAATCAGGAGTTCCTGTTGCAGTTCAGCGGTTAAAGAACCTGACTAGCATCCATGAGGATGTGGGTTCAATTCCCTGGCCTTGCTCAGTTGGATCTGGCATTGCTGTGAGCTGTGGTGTAGGTCATAGACATGGGTTGGAACCTGAGCTGCTGTGGCACAGGCCAGCAGCTACAGCTCCAATTGGACCTCTAGCCTAGGATCCTCCATATGCCGTAGGGTGCAGCCGTAAAAAGACAAAAAAAAAAAAAAGACAAAAAACCCCACACCCGAATCAGTAATTTATTAATTACTGAGCAATAACTCTGAGCAAACCAGGAATAAAGGGGGAACTTCTTCAACTTGATAAAGAATATCTGTAAGAAACTTATCTTCATACATTTAATAATGAGGAACTTGAAACTTTCCCTCTAAAATCTGATACAAGGACACTGCCTCTTACTATTGCCTTTCTACATCATACTAGAAGTCATGCTAATGCAATAAGGCAGGAGAAAGAAATAAAAGGTATACTGAATGGAAAAGAATAATACATCTGTCTTTATTGGCAGAAGACATGATTGCTTATATATAGAATCTGAAAGAAATAACAAAAAAACTGCTGGAATTAATAAGTAGTTACCACAAGGTTAAAGAATAAAGTTTAATAAACAAAAGTCAATTGCTTTCTCATGTATCATTAAGGGACAGCTGAACTTTCAAATTATAAACACAATCTCAATAACAAAAAAACCCACTCCAAAACAGTTAAGAATAAACTTTTTAAAATGTACAAGATCTATAGGAGGAAAATCACAAAACTCTGAAGAAAGAAATCAAAGAAGGTATAAATAAATAACTATACCATATTCATGGACTATAAGAATAGTTATAAATAAGTAACTATTCCATATTCATGGACTGCAAATGCCTCACTATTGTTAAGTCAATTTTTCCTATTTAATACAGAGTCAGTGCAATCTCTCAATCAAAACCCCATCAAGTTATTTTCTGGATATCAACAAACTGATTCTGAAATTTGCAGAGGCAAATGATCCTGAATAGCCAACACAATACTGAAAGAAAAGAACCAAGTTGGAAGACTCACATTATCTGACTTTAAGACTTATTACAGAGCTACGGTAATCAAGACAGTGTGGGAATGGTTAAATAACAGACAAATATATCAATGAAACAAACATTTAGAGAGCCCATAAATAGAACCCCACAAATGCACTCAAACCGATATTTGACAAAGGAGAAAAAAATACAATGGAGAAAAGTTCTCGTTGTGGCTCAGTGGAAATGAACCCGACTAGTATCCATAGGATGCGGGTTCGTTCCCTGGCCTTGCTCAGTGGATAAGGATCGGGCGTTGCCGCGAACTGTGGTGTAGGTGGCAGACACAGCCTGGAACTGATGCTGCTGTGGCTGTGGTGTAGACCAGCATTTACAGCTCTGATTTGACACCTAGCCTGGGAACTTCCAGGTGCTGCAGGTGCGGCCATAAAAAGAAGAAAAAATACAATAATCAAGACAGTCTCTTCAACAAAGAGATGATATTGGAACAAGTGGAATCTATTTGCAAAAATATGCACCTAGACAAAGACCATACAACTTTAACACACACACACACACACAATTCAAAACGGATCACAGACCTAAATGCAAATATAAAATCATAAACTTCTGGAGTATAACATGGGAGAAATGTTAATGATCTTATGTTTGGTAATGAGTTTTTAGATATAACATTGAAGGCACTATTCAGGAAAGAAAAACAATTGTGAAATTGGACTTTACTAAAAATTAAAATTCTGCTCTGTGAAAATACTAAGAGAATGAAAAGACAAGCCACAAACTAGGAGAAAATATTTGCAGAACACTTATCTGATAGAGGATTGATGTTCAAAAATATACAAAAAACTCAAAACTGAACAATAAGAAAACCAAGGCATTTTAAAAATAGGCAAAAGACTAAACAGATACTTCACCCCCAAAAAATATACAGATGACAAATAAGTATTTGAAAAGATGCTCAACATTATATATTATTAGGAAACTGATAATTAAAACGAGATACCATTACACATCTATTAGAATGGCTAAAATGAGGGGAAAAAAACTGACAATATCAAATGCTGATAAGGATATGGAACAACAGGAACTCTAACTGCTACTGGGAGTGCAAAATGATCCACTCACTTGAGAATACAGTTTGGCAGTTTCTTGCAAATCCAAGCACACTCTTCTGTCAACTAGGTATTTACTCACTTGAACTGAAAATTTCAATCCACACAAAACCCCATACTTAAATGTTTAGAGACGCTTTATTCATAATCACCAAAAACTGTAAGCAATTAAGATGTCCTTCAATAGGTGAACAGACATACTGAGGTATATCCAGACCATGGAATATTGTACAGTGAATTTAAATGAGCCATTAATCCATAAAAATACATACGAGAATCTTAATTGCATATTGCTAAGTGAAGGAATCAGTCTAAAAAAGCTACACACTATATGATTCCAAGCATATGATATTCTGAAATAGGCAAAATTAGAGACAGAGATCAGTGGCCAACAGTTGCCAAGGGTTTGGTAAAAAGTAACACAGAATGGATAGGTAAAGCATGGGAGATTTTTAAGGTAGTGAAACTATATTGTCTGACATGGTAGCTACATGAGATTATGCATTTGTCAAAGCCCATAAAACCATACAACACAAAGAACAGACCTCAATGTACAACTCAATGTAATATTATTTTCATTAATCATAACGTATCAATATTGGTTCATTAATTGCAACAAATATACACACTAATGCAGTATGGATAGCAAGGAGGGGGCTATACGCAAATACTCTGAACTGTTAGCTCAATTTGTCTGGCACCTTGTTAGAATATTAAGAAAATGTGTACATATGTATATACGTACATATAGACACACATGTATATATACACACACGTAAAATTAAGCTATTTACACTCTTAATTAATAACAGATTGGTGAAGAATGCAATAGATAGATGAGGATGTAATAGATAGTCATGTCCTGGAATTTACCATTTTGTTGGTAGTTTTGTCTTTCACTCCCATTCCCAATACTCCAGAAGAAAAGAGAAATGTTATTCATTATTAAGTTTGAGTGGGGCTCATTCCAGAAATAAAAATATGGATAGTTTCAGAAAATGCAAGAGAATCAGACTGAATTTACAGACTAAAGGAGAATGAAGTCTAGAGTCATGGATATAAATCACTAACCCCTAAAGTAGAAGTCTAAACTTTAATAATCATCAGGGGCCAAGACACAAAATTGTATAATATATGGGTGGAAATGAGAGAGATACAGCTTACAAAACACTAAGGAAAGTCTGGCCTAAAGGACTAAAGTTTCAAATATTTGTAAAAAAAACCCAAGAGGCCAAATAAAATGTGTGCTGACTAGAGTTCTGTCATCTAACAATTAAGCTGGTCTCAGTAACTTTCTTCAACACTGTGCAAACAGAAAAGCACTTACTAAATGAAGAGTCTAATGTGCCCCTCTTACCAGTAAGAATACTTACTGAAATACCAAATCTACTGATAAGTCATTTATCTAATGCAACCTAAATCACCAACATTTGGTTTAAGCAACTTATCAGCATAATTTACCTCTTGAATCATAAAGTATCTTAATTAATTTTTAAAAATATATGTCTGGAGTTCCCAACTGGCTCAGCGGTTAATGTACCTAACTAGCGTCCATGAGGATGTGGGTTCAATCCCTGCCCACGCTCAGTGGATTAAGGATCTGGCATTGCCTTGAGCTATGGAGTAGGTCGCAGACGTGGCTCGGATCCTTTGTTGCCGTGGCTGGGGTGTAGGCCGGTGGCCACAACTCTGATTAGACCCCTAGCCTGGGAACCTTCATGTGCTGCGAGTGCAGCCCTAGAAAAGACAAAAACAAAAAACAAAAACAAAAAAAACCTCATCTTAAGCAAATATCCTGACATTAAAATTATTTACATCATTTCATGTTTATAAAACTATCATATTTTGAGCTTTCACATAAAAGCTTTTAGAAACACACGAAGAGGTCTAAGAAGATAATGTAGATAACCAAACTCATTAAAGTTGTCTGAAATTTCCTCTAGAAATATGGAATGTACCTTATTTCCCCTATACTTCATCTATAAGAAACATTCATGCATACAAAACTTGACTTAATCATGGGTGGCAATTGAAATGTAATAACCTGAACTGTTATGGTATAGTTATGAACAAATGAAATTATCAATAACTTTGTACAAAATTCATATATAATGAGTGAAAATGTCAATGAACTAAAGAAACAGAGATTAAAAATATTATATTGTTAAATTAGTTCAGTATATATGGTTTTAATGTTGCAAGATTAAAATGTAATAGAGATTTGTTACATAATGTGAACTACACCGAACTATACACTTAAAAATTTGTATATGGGGAGCTCCTGTCATGGCTAAACAGCTTACAAAACCAACTAGCATCCATGAAAATGCGGGTTCGATTCCTGATCTTGCTCAGTAAGTTAACCATCCAGTGCTGCAAGGAGCTGTGGTGCACGTAGCAGATGCAGTCTGAATCCCAAATTGCTGTGGTTATGGCACAGGTTGGCAGTTGCAGCTCCAATTCGACCCCTACACTGGGAACCTCCATATGCCAAAGGTGCAGCCCTAAAAAGCAAAAAATAAAATAAAATAATAAAATATAATAAAATAAGAATGTTTAAATGTTAATGCTGTTTTTCTTTTACCATAATAAAAAACTTTTAAAAAAATACTATATTATTTGTTAGCATGCTTCACTCGATAACTCTGAAAAGGCCTAAAATGAATATGTTAACAAAAATATAATGACAGAAATATCAGCTCTAATATAATTTTTAATCCATACAAATTATTTCCTTCCAAGACTAAAAAAACATAATATAGGTTGAAATTTAATTCTCTAATGTGTTTTTCTCTGAATTTCCTATAACCACTGTGTTTACAAAAAGATAAGATTTAATAAATTCACATTTAATGTCTTTTATCATAAAAATTACAGCAAATAAAAGATGATTAGAAATTTGTCTCCTCAATAACTGAATCCAGCAGATGATTATTACATAATAGCCATAAACTTTTCAATGAAAACATATTAAAAACATGTTAAAATATTCCATATTAGCTGCTGTTATTTTTATCATATAATTTCTATTTAATGGTTATCTGTAATTCCACCTCAAAAGTTAAACAGGACATTTCTATAGCACATAGCTCTTATTTAGAAAAAAAAGTTATTTTATCAATTCAAAGTTTCTAGAATGTTGCTGAGGCAACAAAATCTCTCTTTTTGAGAGAAGTTTAAAAAAAGACAAAAGGAATTCCAGCTGTGGTTAATGCTCTAGCTTGTCTCTGTGGAGGCACTAGTACAATCCTCAGCCCCAAGCAGTGAGTTAAGGATCTGGCCTTGCTGCAGCTGTGACACAGGCCACAGCTCTAGCTCAGATTTGATCCCTGGCCCAGGATGCGCTGCAGCTGTGCTGTGCCCAAAAACAGAAAAACAAATAAAAAAGGGCAATAGGTTTACATTCACTGTGGTTTACTTCAACAGAAAGAGAGAAAAATGAAGCAGAGAAGGTGAAAATAAACATAAATTTTCTCTTATTGTCAAATAGACTATATACATCACTCCTTAGTCATCTCCATTATATATGCCTAGAGTTTCACAATAGCAATCCTGCAATATTTCAAGCTAAAAACAGGCTTTCACTTCAGAATGTAATAGTTCATATTTAAACAAACAATCCAGAAGATCCATGAACCAATAAGGGACCACTACAGGAGTCAATGAACAAAACTGAGATACTTCAGGATATTCTGGATGCATGGACTACTGCCATTAACCTTAGGTGGTACACAGATACATATTTTAAATTTTAATTAGTATGCATTCAGTTTCATAGCTTGCTTACAGCAAAGAATGCTGAATTCCCCATGTAGGGTAATGATACATAAAGTTTCATTTTGAAATACATCTTATTAGGTATAAAAGAGGGTCAGTTTAAAGAGAAACATTAAATTAAAGTGGCACAGAGAACAGACTGGTGGTTGCCAAGGGAAAGCAGGGAGGCAGAGGGATGGACTGAGAGTTTGAGGCTAATAGATGCAAACTGTTATATTCAGAATGGATGAACAACAAGGTCCTACTGTACAGCACAGGAAACTATATCCAATTGCCTGGGATATATTGATGGAAAAAAAATATAAAAAATAATGTATATATGTGTATAACTGACAGACTCTGCTGTATAGCAAAAATTGGCACATTTTAAATGAACTATAATTTAAATAAATAAATAAATACATCAAGAAATGGCATAGATAGAGGACGTACAGATTTCATAATTTGGGGAAGGTGGCCTGTGAATGATTTCTGAGAAGCACTGCTATAAGCTATACTTGTCAAGAAAATAGTGGTGTCATTAATGTCAGACATTCTGCTAAGTGCTTCAAATACATTATCTCATCCCATCTTTATAAGAGTCTATTAGATTATAACTAAATAGAATTTACAGATTTCATATTAGAAAACTAAGGATCATACAGGCCTGTTAGTCTGTAAATTCTGAGTTCTTGCCCTGTGTGCTATATTATTTCTCAGTCTAAAGGAGGAAGGACTGAGATGATAAAAGGATGAAGTAAATCTGAAACAAATCTAAGAGAGACACACATCACTTAGTGTGATTCCCAACATAAGTTCATACACAGTATGTTTCCTTGCCATAACTAGACAGCAGTTACAGCACTTGCTGGAGCTTCAAGCTTCAAGGTTTGTTGTGCCAGAAAACACTGCTAGAGAAAGGATTAAGTAAGAGAGTTATATGGAACACCAAGTTCATATTCTCTATATCCATGTATCTTTGTATTCCATGTATCTGAGAATATGTGATTACCCATCACTGGTTAAATAACACTTAACCAGTCCCTCAATCTAGGAGCCCAACAAAGAACAAAGCATATTTCTGCTAAAACAAGGGTCTCTTCTGGTCATATCTGCTTGTCTAATGGTCCAGTGCTATAAACTATACCACTGACTCCTCCCAAGTATGTTTGAATTCCAAGCACTTTTGATATTTAATAACAAAGGAGCCAGTGGCCTAGTGAATTACACCCTCATCTGACTATGGGACAGAGAAATATAAAGAATTAAATTCTACTCGACTAAGTTAAAGAGAATAAATAAATCTTCCTGTGTACACTGTGAAACAATTCTTTATTATGAAAAGCTGGAGAATATGTACCTGAATTCATTTAGGGCATCAACTATTCGATTATATGCCAAACTCCTCTGACTGGCATCAGCTGATCTCCGGCTCATTTTCATAGCCTTGAAAGCAATCAAATAGTTAATTCTTATAATGATCATGGGCAAAATATGGGGGAAAAAAGTAAAAGACAAAGTCATATATTTCCACAACATTCTACCCACCCTTCTTATATAGACAGATATAAAGAAGGCATATGTATTTATAGTGTCTTTTTTTGGCACCTTTGGTCATTAGTGAGCATAACACAATTAAAAAATTTCAAATGTTAAGCCTCTTACCATAACTGTCAAACCACAGAATGTCAACACACAAAGAAACTGATGTTGACAGTGTCTGGGTTACACAAAACTTGTTTTTTCCCCAAACAGAACAACATTAAATGACAACTCAATAGCAGTTTCTGGTCTTTGCTAATATTTCACAGATAAAGGTTCTGTTAAGTAAATTCTTTTTTAAAATCTAAAACATAAAGATTCTATTAAAAGATATCTTAAGTTATTGATAACATTTGCTTTATTAAAAGAAAAGATCTAGCCAAGGTTGAGAAACCCTGCTTTAGGTAGGAAAAAAGGGGATCAGGATTAGGATATGGATATCAGAAAAAATCTTGTAATTTTTAAAATTTTTCAAAGAAAATTTAATTATGCATCACTTATGTAATATCAAATGGATTTTTAAAATGTTTAAACATGTATTTAAGAGAAGGTTAGGCTACCAGAATCAAGCTCATGTACACCCAAAAGTTTCACACGGTAAAAGTGACACTTCATATTTTTATAAACCACTGAAACAGACCTTCAATTTATAAAGAAGTAAAATTCTTTAGCTACAGTCAAGCACTATTTTTCCTTAATTTTACCAATAAAATTTCTAAGTTACATTATAGGTCTCAAAAAGTAGCAGACTTCAAAAAAATTCCCACAGTGCTCAGAAACAAAACCCACAGCTTTTCATTAAAAAAAAAATCGTTTGAAAACTGACCCTAGAAGACAACTTATTTAGATGGTTCAGTGTTTACTATATTCAATGACTAACAACTGTAGAACGTTTTAAATTAAATTCTATTCATTTACATACAAGTATTTACTCAGCTTTAATAAGAAATGAGACGTTAAACCTGAACAAATCTCTACCACACAACTTTAAGTACTGCAATGTGTACTTTAGGTTGTAAAATGAACAAAGCATTAAAACATTAAAAAATTAAATCTTTAATGAGTTCTGTAGTGCCCAAATATTTTAAGTTTTATACAAAGTTTAAACACTTCTTCCAGTAACTGAAATGACAGTTCAGCCACAGCTAAATATTACACGTACTGACTTTAGCAACAGCAAACCACAAAAAAGCAGCAAACTGAAAATGTCACCAGTGTCAAACTTCCGAAAAAGTAAGAGAAAACGGACTTTACTCATCTGCTCATTAAAAAAGTATTGGCTAAGGATCTACTTGTCTTTGGATAGATTTAATGTGAATAACTAATACAGTGTCTTTTCTAGAGGCAAAGGATCCTTAGGTATTAATGAGTTACTAAATGAAATTAGTCCCATTCTAATTGGTCTTGCATCTCTAGTCTCTTTTACTATTCTCTTTTAAACATACTGCCAAATTAAGCTTCCTAAAGCACAATTTGGATATAGTCTAATAAACAAAGTCAAAACTTCTGGCAAGCATTTTAAACTTTTGGGACGTTTTCCCCATTAACTCTGTTAGCCATACCACCCACTACTCCTCTTTGTATCTTTTCCCTTTTGCATACTTTCACAGGGATTAAAAGATTAGGAACTTTATTTATACCCATTGACTCATTAGTTCAATTTCTAGGAATCTCTTATAAAATATCTTTTGGAAAATTCACCAAGATGTTATACGTAGAATAGCTATAACTGTGAAAAAGCAGAAATGGCCTAACAGAAAGATAATTTAAATGAAGGAAAGCCACTGAAATATATTTAAGAACCTTTTATTAATGGGAAATGTATATGTTACAAATGAATTTTTCAAAATAGATACAGTAATTAAAACAGCATGGACAGAGCACAATCCCCATCAAGTAAAAACACAATATGCAGAGAAAAGGCCTAAGACTTTCAGCAAAATATTAATGCTAATATGTTATTTTGGGGGTGGCAAGAAAAATAATTTTTCTTGTTATTCTGCCATATTCAATTTTCAAAGCTTTATATTTAAAAAATCCTATGCATCCTTTAATATGCAATCCAAATGAAACATCTTCCCACAAGAAATCATTTTTATTACCTACAAACTCCTAAAAAAACTTTTTTTTCTTTTTGGTTATCTTTAAGTTCTATCAAATTCACAATTTTCTTAACTTACATCTGTTTATTGCATGCACTATCAGCAGCATCTGACACAACTGATCACTCCTACTTTTTTAAAACATCTTCACCTGGCTTCACTCCAAAAAGTACTCTCCTTCCAGCTGAATGACTAATCCTCAGTTTCCTCTGCTGGTTCTCAATTCCTCAAATTTCATCTGCTGAAATGCTTCACAAATCAGGCCTAGGATCTCCTCTCTTTTCTCTGTTTCTTTCTTTAAAATACCACCTACACACTGGTGATTCTCCAGCCTGGACCCTAAATTCTAGACTCACAACTTGGATGTCCAGGAAGTATCTCAAACAAACTCCTGATCCTCCCCCACCAAACTGGTTTCATCTCTAGTTTTCCTGTTTTAGTACTGGCAATTCCATCCTTCTTACCGCTCAAATGAAAAATCCCCAGTCAACCTCTACTGTTCTTTCTCTTACCCCCAATTTAGTCTATCAGCTAACCTCGTTAGCACTATTTCCACAATATAACCAGAATCCAACCACTTCGCACCAGTTCCACCATGGAAGTTGTTTAAGTCCCCACCATCTCTCACCTAAATTATTTCAACAGCTTCCAAACTGCCCCCAGAGCATCCACCTTTGCCCTTAGAAATGCATTCTCCAGAAGAAGTAAGAGTGATTCTCATAAATTATGTCATTCCTCTACTCAAACCCCTCAAAAGTTTCCCATCTTTGTTAAGAGTAAAATGATAATGCTCTTAGAATAATAGCCTATAAAGTCCTACATGATCTGGTTCTACTTCTAACCCAGCCACTGCGGGCTCCTTACTGTTTCTCAAACATCAGGTGTACTCCTTTGTCTTTGCCTGGAACATTCTTCTCTCAGATGGTTATAGCTAACTTCCTCTGTATCTCTGGACCATATGTCATTTTCTCAGGAGTTTTCCTGACTATCCTGTAAAAAATTAGCAATCTCTTCATCCAGCTTTCTTTAAAAACCTTTGTTTTATTTCTCTCCTTAGCACTTAATACCATCTAGTTGCTAGAATAGTGCCTACCTAGATCACTTTGTTGGATACAGGCACGGGGCTGTTAATTTTTTTGCCAAATGAATAAACAGTGCTTAAGAGAGTGAGAGTCAAAGGAAAATAAAAAATATAAACAAACCATAAACATGACTATGCTTACCTGTTCTATTGCACTCTTTAATTTGTTCATGTGGCTTTCAAACAGAGGAAAATGTGAAAAAAAGAATTCATTAAATTTATTACTTTCATCTTCATCTTTGGATAATGAAAAGATCACCCCAATTGCAATCTTCTTTTTCCTCACAATTCCTGGGTTAGGGCCACAGCTTTCATCTGACAGATTAAAGCTTTCTTCTATAGACCTTAAAAATAAATGTTTTTTTAATTTTAAAAATATATTAAAAAATATAAATATACAAAAATAATTAAATTTACAATTTAATCTCCTTGCTAATTAAATGTAGGCAAGATAAAGTTCTTCTAAGTAAATCTAAAAATTCATATCAATTGTTATTTCTTTCAGAAATCTGCTGGCTATTACTTTATGTTCATTTTTCTTTTCTTTTCTTTTTTTTGCTTTTTAGGGCCTCACCTGAGGCATATAAAAGTTGACAGGCTAGGGGTTGAAACAGAGCTGCAGGTGCCAGCCACAGCCACAGCCACAGCAACGCGGGATCTGAGCTGTGTCTGCGACCTACACCACAGGTCATGGCAATGTGGGATCCTTAACCCACTGAATGAGGCCGGGATTGAATCTGCATCCTCATGGATACTAGTTGGGTTTGTTACCCCTGAGCCACAACGGGAACACAACACAATACTCACATTTTTATAAGAAATTTTAATAGAGAATCAGACTGGCAACATTTTTCCTAAATAAGAAGTCACTGAAAAAGTAGATAATCCCAATACATAACCAATCTAAAAACCTGAATTTTAAGGTTTATAGATAAGTCTGATACAATTTTCTTCACTGTTCTAGAACCTACTTATCTCTTCTTTTGACTCCATGAATACAATCAAAGATTAAAGAATACAGGGAGTAAAAAAGAAACAAGAAGCTTCATCATCTTTAGTTGTGCTTAACACATACTTTAAAAAAGAGAACTTTCAAGAACGAATTAAACTGCCAAAACAAAAACATGAAAAACTGAAATTCAAAACATGTAGTTCATGGATCAAAGATCAAAAGAGGAGTCAAAACTATAAAACCCTTAGAAGAAAACATAGGGTAGACAGAAATACAGATCAGTGGAACAGGAGAGAAAGCCCAGAATTCAACCCTGGCACCTACAGCCAACTAATCTATGACAAAGGAGGCAAGAATACACAACGTAGAAAAGACAGCCTGTTCAATAAGTGGCACTGGGAAAACTGGACAGCCACATGGAAAAGAATGAAATTAGAACACTCCCTAACACCATACACAAAAATAAACTCAAAATGGATTAAAGACCTAAATGTAAGTCCAGACACAATAAAACTCTTAGAGAAAATCATAGGCCAAACACTCTCCGACATAAATGACAGCAACATCTTCTCAGATCCACCTATCAGAGTATTGACAATAAAAACAAAAATAAACAAATGGGACCTAATTAAACTTCAAAGTTTCTGCACAGCAAAGGAAAACCTAAACAAAACGAAAAGACAACCCACAGAATGGGAGAACATATTTGCAAACGAATGAACTGACAAGGGATTAATCTCCAAAATTTATAAACACCTCCTACCACTCCAAACCAAAAAAAACAAACAACCCCATCCAAAAATGGGCAGAAGATCTAAACAGACAATTCTCCAAAGAAGACATACACATGGCCAAAAAACACATGAAAAGATGTTCAACATCACTCATTATTAGAGAAATGAAAATCAAAACCACTCTGAGGTACCAGCCAGAATGGCCATCATCAAAAAGTCTACAAACAATAAGTGCTGGAGAGGGTGTGGAGAAAAAGGAACCCTAGTACACTGTTGGTGGGGTTGTAAATTGGTGCAACCACTGTGGAAAGCAGTATGGAGAGTCCTCAGAAAATTAAAAATAGAACTACCATTTGATCCAGCAATCCCACCCCTGGGCATCTATCCAGAGAAAACCATGACTCCAAAAGACACACGTACTTCAATGTTCACTGCAGCTATGTACAAAAGTCAAGACATGGAAACAACCTAAATGTCCATCGACAGAGGAGTGGATCAAGAAGATGTGGTACATACACATGATGGAATATTACTCAGTCATTAAAAGGAAAGAAATAACAGTATCTGCACCAACATGGATGGACGTAGAAATTATCACGCTGAATGAAGTCAGTCATACAATGAGACACCAACGTCAAATGCTTTCACTGACATGTGGAATCTGAAAAAAGGACAGACTGAACTTCTTTGCAAAACAGATACTGACTCACAGACTGAAAAACTTATGGTTTCCAAAGGAGAGAGTTTGGGAGGTGGGGGGATGCACTGGGGTTATGGATGGAAATCATATAAAACTGGATTGTGATGATCACTGTACAACTATAAATGCAATAAACTCATTGAGTAATTAGAAAAAAAAAGAAAGAAAACATAGGGTAAACTTCATGACACTGGATTTGGCAATGACTTCTTGGATATGACACCAAAAGTACAGACCAAAAGAAAAAAAAACCAGATAAACTAGGCTACATTAAGAATTTTAAAATTTTGACATCCAGAAATATATAAAGAACTCCTACAATTCCACAACAAAAAAACAAACCACCTGATTAAAAAAATGGGCAAAACACTTGGACATTTCTCCAAAGAAGATATATGTATGGCTAAAAGGCACATGAAAATATGCTCAACATCAATAGCCTTTAGGAAAATGCAAATCAAAACCAAAAAAAGATAACACCCATAAGGATGGTTATTAAAAAAAAAAACCAGGGGAGTTCTCTGGTGGCTCAGTGGGTTAAGGATCTGACACTATAACTACTGTGGCACGGGTCACTACTACTGTGATGCACGTTTGATCCCTTACCCAGGAACTTTTGTGTGCTGTGCAGCCCCCCTCCAAAAAAATCAGAAAATAGGAGTTCCCGTCGTGGCGCAGTGGTTAACGAATCCGACTAGGAACCATGAGGTTGCGGGTTCGGTCCCTGCCCTTGCTCAGTGGGTTAATGATCCGGCGTTGCCGTGAGCTGTGGTGTAGGTTGCAGACGCGGCTCGGATCCCAAGTTGCTGTGGCTCTGGCGTAGGCCGGCGGCTACAGCTCCGATTAGACCCCTAGCCTGGGAACCTCCATATGCCGTGGGAGCGGCCCAGAGAAATAGCAAAAAGACAAAAAAAAAAAAAAAGAAAAGAAAATAACTATTCATGAGGATGTGGACAAATTAGAACTTATGTCCATTTCTGGTGGGAAATGTTAAGTAAAATGATGCAGCTACTGTGGAGAATAGTATGGCAGTTCCTCAAAAACTTCAACACAGAATTATGGTACAATCCAGAAATTCCATTTCCAGGCATATACTCAAAAGAACTAAAGGTAAGGATCCATGTTCATATCAGCATTATTCACAATAGCCAAAAAGTGGAAGCAAGCTAAACGTCCATGGACAGATGAATAAACAAAACATGGTATGTGTATAGACAATGGATGTTACTCATTAAAAAAAGAAAGAGAGAGAGAGAAGTTCCCACTGTGGCATAAAAGGATCACAGTGTCTCTGGAGTACTAGGATGCAGATTCAATCCCCGGCCTGGCGCAGTGGGCTGAGGATCCAGCGCTGTCCCTGTTGCAGTGTGGGTCACAGCTGTGACTTGGATCTGATCCTTGGCCTAGGAACTCTATATGCCATGGGGAGGCCAAAGGAAAAATAAAAAAGAAATTCTGATACATGCCACAATATGGATGAACCTTGAAATAGAATAGTAGTAGCCAGGGGCTAATGGAAGGGAGGAAAGGGAAACTATTGTTTAACCTGGATAGAGGTTCAGTTTGGGGAGATAAAAAATTTCTGGTATGAATGACTATGGCTACACAACAATGTGAAGGTACTTACTGCCACTGAACTGTAGAATTAATGATGGTTAAAATGGTAAATTGTATGTTACGCATAGCTTAACACAATTTTTAAAAAACTTAACACATTTTAAAAGTTTCCTATACCAGACTTAAAAAACACAAAATAGAAGTTCAAGCTCTTAATATACAAAAACGTGTTTAAGGAACTATTAAATCTTGGGGTAAATTAAAACTTCCAACTTACCATCTAGGAAATACCCCATTCTCCAAACTTGTTGTTTGGCTACGTCGCCAGCGTCGCTGGTAGCTGCTGGCACAACTTCGGGTAAGTGAGGAGTTTGGAGAAGGAAATGGTGTAATAAGCAAACTGCTGAGAGATGCTGTCAAGTCAGAATAAGTATAATGTATAAGTTAATAATAAGTGAACACAAAGACAAATTTCTTCATAACAAGTTTAAGAGTAGTAACTCAAATTTTCCATTTTTCTTTATGAGGCTTTAAAATATCCATTAAAAAAAATACATCATTGCTGGAACAAGGTCCCAGAAAAAAACCACATACTAAAAATGCGCTGGTGGAGTTCCCTGGTGGCACTCCAGTGAGTTAAGGATCCAGTATTGTCACTGCTTAGTCTTGGGTCACTGCTGTGGCACAGGTTCTATCCCTGGCCTTGGAACTTCCACATGCCACCAGTACAGCCAAAACCTCCCCCCAAAACCCAAAAACTGAAAAAGAAAAAAAATAGCTGGGAAGAAAACCCTGACGCAATTCCCTTCTGACATTTTTACCCTCCCAACCCAACCTCCAGAAGAAAATGCAACTCTGAAATAAAGCATTATCCTTTTGGCCATAACACTGTCTCCTAACTTAGGTGAACCCTTAGTCCTTAAATGAAAGGAAATACGCTGCAATTCAATTTATTTTTTTTTTGTTTTGTTTTTTGGTCTTTCTCTAGGGCGGCACCTGAGGCATACAGAGGTTCCCAGGCTAGGGGTCAAATCAGCGCCACAGCAACTTGGGATCCAAGCCATATCTTGGACCTACACCACAGCTCACAGCAACACCGCACTCCCCAACCCACTGATCGAGGCCAGGGATTGAATCCGCAACCTCATGGTTCCTTGTCGGATTCGTTAACCACTGAGCCACGAGGGGAACTCCTGCAATTAAATTTTAATGCAGCAGTTGGATTTAAGGGAAAAAAAGCTATATTTGAAAATAAGTATTTGAATGCCATTTAAAGATGTCATTCAGAGGGACTCCTGGGTCATTTGTGCATAGGCACTCATCTCTGAATGCTTGGACACTTTTAAATAAGAGTCATGACTATACCTATCCAGCTCCAAAAAAGAGCAAATCCTACAGATGCTCTGTGGAACATTCAAAGAGGTGACAGACACACCCCAATAATGACTATAACGCTGCAATTCCCTAATTATGGAAATTATTCTCTTCCCAAAACCCTTCTCTGTAATCCAAAAGCTCTGTTTCCTGTGTGGGGTATCAAAAGCTACAATCCTTTATTTTTCATTGGGCTAGGGATCCTCTCCTTCTCCCCACTTAGAGAGAAAATGACATCAAGGACTTGCTTTTGTTTGGAAGTATTTTAGATTCCCATTTTCATCATTAAAAACACATACTGAAAATCTGTAAAGTAATCAAAAGGGGATTGTTACAGTCTATAAAAAGATACATGCTAGACGATATATTTTTTTTGGACACCAGGACTGAAAACTAAGAAATTATCATTATGAAAATATGTTTAATTGAATTCTCTCTGACAAATTCAGTGATAAAGGGACAGCTTTATGTGCCAGGCAAACATCTGGACCAGCAATGAACTGATACTAGACTACTTTCTTGAAAAGACTACATTTTGCCAATTAGTATTATAAAACTCTGTAGCCTAAGATTAGGTATGTATAACTTACTTGGGGTAAGGCTTCTGAGAAAAATCAAAAGCTACTCTAAACTTGGAAAAGCTTTGTTTAACTAAATTCTGGTATTAAAAATAACCCAATTAGAAAAAAGAAGAAAATACACAGTTAACTTAAACAGCATATATGAATTCAATGGCTTAAAGAAGCTTTATAAATCAATCAAGCCAAGGCCTGCAGTTTACAGACAAAGAAAATGAAGTACAGAATCATTAATTTATCATTTCTGAAAATCCTGGATAAAATAATGAGAACTAAATTTCTGCCACAGAAGAGATTGCATAGATGCAAAGGGTATTAAGAGAAATATACTCTGGTTCTCAGGAACAAAAACAACAAACTCAATTAGAAAAGAAGGGTGAGACTATCTAAAAAATGCAGACTTTTCATATTAGTGGTTCTTAACTCTAATCATCCATTAGAATCAGATGGTGAGTTTTTCATTTTTTGCTCCTCAAACATAGATGCCTAAGCCTTTCTCAAGGGTAAATCAAGCATCTTCAAGGGTAAAGTCCAGGTATCCGAAAATTTTTCTGGAAATTTCTCATGCATACTTAGGGATTACAATATATATAAATTTGGAGTTCCCATTTATAGTCAAAACTGACTCGTAAACAATTTAGATAGCAGAGCTATGCAATGTGACAACATATAAAGACAATCACAGTAGATGAAGATTCTCATACCTATAAATAATTCAAATTTAAGATTACTCTATCCTTCTCTTACACTGATCTTGGAGCCTGAACACTTTTCCTTCTAACTGAAAGGCTGTTCCTCCACCCCCTTGCCTGGGGGAACTCCTATTTATTGCTTAAGACACAATTAAAGTATCAACACTCTGTAAAGCATTATTGACACCCTGCTCCTTCCCCAGGCTAAGTTAGGTGTCCTTTTTTCCAAACCTCTTTGCACAGGCCTATCACAGAACACATCTCACAGTGAACCATGACACATGATTTTCCTGGCTATTCAATTCTCTCAGTAGAATCTTGTGCCCTTTAAGGATAGAATCTGGGCTTTTTATTTTTTTAATCCTCAATGTGATCCAATAAAACCCTGTTAGATGAATTCTGGAAGAGTACCTATTTCTAAGAAATATACATAACACTGGTTCAGAATGCCTAAGCTTTCCTGGGCAAGAGGAAGCCTGACACCTTTAAACCCTAGTTAAGATTTAAATGTGTTTTTTTCACTATGCTAGCAAAGCAGTCTGTTGAGCAATACTATTTTTCTTATATTCGCTAAGCCTAAGGCAGTGTGGCTTCATCCAGGCCATGGTCCACCAGGCACATGTAATACTAAACATGAAAAATTTTAAATCTAAAGTATTTATCTCTGCTGTTTCTACAATTCTCTTTTATGGTTAATATCAATACTAATAAACTGTGCACATAAAACTGGATGAGAAAAGCAAAGATAAAAAAGAAAACCAATGTCAGCTAATAATGATCTCATCAAAAACTGAGTTAATACATGAAACTGTCATTACCAGAGCGTGCTATGCCACTGTCTCTGTCCTCATTCAGTTCTCTTCCAGGCATGTCCATTGGGTTGCTGTGAACTGTGAATCAAGACAAAACTGTGACTTATAAAATACAGTGCTATCAGGTAGATGTTCCTTTTAAATGGCAAACTAAATCATGCTCATCTCATTGCATTCCTTTATTTTTTTCAATTGCATGGCACAAACCCAACACCAAGAGCTATTATTCAGTTGAACAAGCTTTGACTTCTACCTGAAGGTTTTAAACATAATATGAAAATACTCTAGGTTATAATACCTAATGAAGCAGGGGTAACTACAATAAGTATTGTATAAGCATGTTCCATGATATAGGAAGATATTCATAACGTCCTACTAAATGAAACAAAACAAAACAAAACAAAACTACTGACCAATGGAATGATGGTTGCCAGGGCTAAGTGACCAATATGTGACAGTTATATA
The DNA here is from genome assembly GCF_016906955.1 of Phacochoerus africanus. Classification (NCBI taxonomy): domain Eukaryota; kingdom Metazoa; phylum Chordata; class Mammalia; order Artiodactyla; family Suidae; genus Phacochoerus; species Phacochoerus africanus. Next base: position 133,982,081 of record NC_062547.1, read on the forward strand.
TTATTGAGCGTATATAAATGTAGTTTAAAATTTCTCTGTAATACAAATTTTAAGAAAACTTTGAACAGTATGATTCCAATTTTGCCTTGAAAAACAAAGTAAAACAAGGAGATTATTTCCGGCTGACAAGATGGCTAACATACATTTTTTGTCTATTTTTCATATTTTCCAAATTTTCTATTATATGAATTGTTTGTATCTTATATTTATAAGGAAAAGAAATATTAATTAGAAACAACTGCCTGGATGCAGAAGCAGGAACAAACTCTACAATCATTTATTTAATAATATAATAAACATACTCCTATATGCCTTTTATAGAATATAATGGTGCTTGTTCATCTAAATCTTAGCTCCAAGAGAAATCATTCTTATGGAATAGTGTAGATCAGAAATTTAACAATACTAATAAGGAGGCTATTTTCTGCAATTGATGAACTATGATACAAAATCTACTCAGCCATGGAAACAAGATAGTGCCAGATTAGACATTCAACTGGTTTTGTAAGAAATAATGTTCATACTATATTTCGGCTTAGGATTCTAAAGTTAAAATTACTATTACATAAGATAAGAAATGACAAACCGAAATTTCATGAAAATGTCAATTCCACTGATAACTTATTTCTGGAAATTTTAAGAACATATTCAGTAGAAAGATACTAAGTTCACATACTTCTTAAGCGCTGTTCTCTTAACTATAACTTTCCCAACTGCATTTCTCTACTCTCTTGTTTCCACAGCTTAACTATAGATTTAGCCGCTGGGGCACACCAACTAGTCTACCCACACAGCACATGGCAAACCTGCAAAGAAAGAGGCGCTCCTGATCAGGCGGAGCGGACCCTGTTCAGAGAATGCCCGCCTGGGGCTGCAGAACTGTGAAAGACCTACATGGCAAAAACGTAAAATACACATGAAAGAGGCCTGTTAGAGAAGCCACAATGCATCAGGAATAAAAGGCAGGCAAGCTAAGGCAGCACAAAAGCAGACCAACAGACAAGGATGGAAACCTTTAAACTAAGTAAGAACAATTCAAGCTGGCTTCCCATTTTTGAAACAGGATGGTTTCCCTCTGGTCATGGCTTATGTCAAACATAACAATTTCATGCCTATTAACTGATAAGTCCATATATAATAATAAAAATAAGCTTCCACTATACAAGGCAAAAATTATTCTAAATGTTCAATCCTTTCTAATTTCCAACGTTTTTAAAGATTCAGAAAAACACAGTAATGTTACCCATATAATTTGACATTTGCCAAGTAAATTTATTTTCTAAAAAGACAGTTTTAAGATTACAGTATTGTGCAACCGTAATAAGAAAACCACCTAAACGCTTAGCTGAAGAAACAGAATACAACATAAAACAAAGAGCAAATAAAGAAAAGGGCTCTACTGACAAATAAGTATGAAATTGGTTTTTCTAAACTTGTAATGAATTACAAAGTAATGTAAAGAACCAAAGTTCCTAGACCAGGGATCAGTCACCATGGAAGCAGGAAAGCCAATGTAGCTTGCTTGTCAGGGCCAGTCTCCCAGCTGTCCCAGATAAGTAGCTGCCACACCCCTGACTGAGAAAAGATGAGTCTAAAGACCCAGAGAGGATACTATTACAGCCTAGAAGCAAGCACCTGAGTCACTTGTTAGTTATGCTTAGTTAAGATGGCCTAAATAGCCATCTAGGAGGTTTATCTAGGATAGAACAGAGGGCTTTTCTGTTTTAAAAAGTGGCAAATTTATTTTCCAAATTGTGAAGAAATAGTTTTCTACTGTAAGAGTTTCTGTAATTATAGTGCATGTAGAGCAATCCTTCCGTGTTTCATTGTTCAGCTCTTTCTTCAATTTTTTCCTAGTTACCTCAAAACTTACCTGCTCTCTTTCAACTCCTTCCCTATCACCTCTTCCTGATTCTCAGTATATGACTCTGTCTCCCACCGTATGCATATGTATATGTGTGCACACACAAAGAATCACTACGGGAACTCTCCTCTTCCTACCATGCTATCTCCAGGCTGAATCAATTCTTACCTATCCCTGCCTTCTTGCCTGAGCACTAAAAAGAGGTAACATTATTCAAGCATTTCTATGTGCAGGGACTTAGTGAAAAATCACCACTCCCAAATTAATTTTTCTAAGGTTTTTGTCTTTCAAAAATCTTACTTTACCAGTATCACCTCTATCTCTAACCTTATCCTTTTTATAACCTCCCTTTCCATCAACATTTAAATACAGTCAAAACTCTTCTACCTTCTCCTCATACACATATAATCCTATATATAATTGGTTCAGTAGCTCTTAAAGCGTGGTCCAAGGACCCATGAAGGGTCCCTGAAACCCTCTCAGCGGGTCCGTGAAGACATTCCTTTTCTGAATATACATCTATGTGAGAGTTGATTTTCTTAGCACACTTCAACCAAAACAACATATTACAAGAGACTGAATGCAGAAGCAAATATGAGAATCCAGCTGTTTTCTATTAAGCCAGACAATAAAAAGATATGCAAAAATGTAAAACAATGCCACTCTTCTAAGATTTTTTGTCCTGGAAAGTAGTTATTTCAAAACATATGTTTTTTAATATTAACATAAAAGGGGTTATTAATGTTATTTTTAATGAATTACTAAATATTTTAAAAAATACTCTGAATTTTAACTTCTAATACAGTATATACCAATAAACATAACCTACATACACAAAAGCTCTTTATGGTCAATAATTTCTATGTGTGTATGGGGTCCTGAGACCAAAAAGTTTGTGGACCACTGCTTACATCTTGGAAAAAAAGACTAACCTTTGAGTATTTTCTCAACAATGGCTTCTGCTCACATAGGCCACCAAAAGCCTTCCTGTTGCTTAATGCACTCCATACTATTTTATATTACCTTATGCCATATTTGATGCTGACGATATTACACTTTGAACTTCTTCCCCTCAGTTATGATAACATGCTCTAAGCAGTCCCCCTGCCTCAGCTCCCGCCTTAGTTCCCTTTATGGGCTTCTCCTCCCTATTCCTTCTTTAAGCCAGCATTCCCCAGGGGTCCATCCTCAATAATATTTCCTTTTCATTCATTCTTATGCATTGAATTATCATTTATATGCTAATAATTCTCAAATCTATGCTAGGAATAGCTAATACTCTAAAAAAGAATTGTGTTCTTCCTTTTATAATATAAAGTAGACTGTGGGAAGCAGTTGCTCAGTTAGGGACCAAATTTCCAAATCTCTTTACATATAGAGGTAAAGTTGTATGACTACCAGTGGAATGTGAACAAAAGTTGTATATTGGTTTTAAGTAGAGGTGGGTTCTGAGAGGAAGGTGCCTTCTCCATACGCAAGCCCTTTCCACTGGCTTGGTGTAGCTGAGCATAACCCTGGAGTGTACATGGTGAAAACGTTGAACTTCAAGAAGGAAGGAGACTGAACCTTAAAAGCACTGCTTTGAAAAAAAAAAAATTGCTTATCAATAAGTAATACCCTTTTGGACTTTATATGAGTGATAAAAAAGCTCTACTGCTTTTTAAAATCATCATACATTCATTACTTTTAATGTTATATAGCAGCTACCACCAAAATACATCTCTCTCTCCAACCAACTATAATGGTTATCTTCACTTGGAGATCCTACCAATACTTCCAATTGAACATGCCTAACCTAAAATCATTTATTGCCAATTTCTTATGTTCCTTCCATGAATGGAACCAATATCCATGCAATTACACAATGAGATACCTAAGTGCTGCCCTTGATTCCTCCTTTCCCCTAACCTCTTCTAATTACCAAGTCCTGTCCAATCAAATTAAGAAAAAGTACAACTTCTATTTTTGTATAAAATACATGCCTGACACTGTAACTAGGCCATAGCAGGTACTTAATAAATGGTTGCTATTTGAATAATCATGAATTTAAAAAATAATAGAATGCTTTACTGTAAAGCAGAAAGAAAAAAATTGTTTTCTCATTTATATAACTGATATTTACTTATTAAAATTACAGATAAAATTTTTCACTAAACAGAGAATGCGCAAAACAGTCATACCATTCTAACTGCTGCTAGCTACTCTCTGACACACTACAGTTCTTTATGTACTGGAAATATGGTCAACAGTAATTTAGTTGATCTTTTTAAGATAAACCAAAGGACCAGAAATTTTAGAAAGAGTGAAATTGTTACTTTAACACAGGAATTCCCATTGTGGTTTGGTGGAAATGAACCCAACCAGTATCCATGAGGATGCGGGTTCAATCCCTGGCCCTGCTCAGTGGGTTAAGGATCTGGCTTTGCCATAAGCTGTGGTGTAGGTCACAGATGCAGCTTGCATCCTGTATTGCTGTGGCTGTGGCATAGTCTGTCGGCTGCAGCTTTGACAACCCCTGGCTTGGGAACATCCGTTCCATGGGTGCAGCCCTAAAATTAAAAAAAAAAAAAAAAAAATGTTGAATTTAAATAATGAAACAATATACTAACCAAATTATAAAAAAGTTGTTATTTTAATAAACCTTTTAAGGAACATCAAATTTGATTATTTGCTCATCTGAATTATAGGTCACAAAAATGAGCACCATATGAAAAATGCTTTTTTTTTTGCTTTTTAGCCCCGTACCCACGGCATATGGAGGTTCCCAGGCTAGGGGCTGAACTGAAGCTACAGCCACCGGGCTACGCCACAGCCACAGCAACACCAGATCTGTGCCACATCTGCGACCTACACCACAGCTCTCAGCAACACTGGATCCTTAACCCACTGAGGGAGGCCAAGGATTGAACCCACACCTCATGTTTCCTAGTCAGATTCATTTCTGCTGCACCACAACGGAAACTCCCATTTAAAAATACTCTTATGGTTAGAGAAGAGAGAAGGGAAAAAGCATAACACTGTTCTCCCTCAGCTGAAATATTCAGAAGAGTAAGGGCTTTTTATATTATGAAAGTGCTCTTCAAAGATGCATGAAAATTAAAAACAAAAAACAAATTAGATATTTCTTCAGCGGTTTTCTTTTATCAGATACATAATAAATGTATGAACAGGGAATTCTACTCAGTATTCTATAATAACCTATATGGGAAAGAAATCAGAAAATGAAAGCTTGTATGTATAAATGAATCACAATGCTATACACCTGAAATTAACACAACATTGTAAATCAACTATTCTCTAGTAATTTTTAAAATGTAAATCTGAAAAAATATGCATAAAATAATAAACTTTAATCATCAAGAATGAGAAGGAAACTCAATAGAGAATATTATAAAATCACTGTCATACGAAGAAATGACTGAAGAGTTTGCAGGCAAAAAATTCATGAGATATCAGAGAAAGATGTCAACACCTCAAGTAGTAACATTATTTTTTCTGAAAACAAAGAAAAAAGTTCAAATATATGAAAATTATATTTTTAAAATAATACAAATTATTACACATGCTTGCAACTTAAACCTCTTTTCCACTTCTACTACTTGAAATTATTTGGTCTTCTAACAGATCCTCATTATTAAGAACATTTTTAAAACTTAAAAATTTTACCTATATTGCCAAGCAGTCCATTAATAACTGTGTTATTATCAGCCTTTAATGTACTGTTTTCCTGATTGATGAATTCAAGACTATCTTGCAGCCTAAGGGGGAAATGAAAAAAAAAAACAAATTACAAATTCATTTTATGCTCTTAATCGTAATTCTTTGTATAATTCAATAAAAATTTAAGTCAAAACATTCTATTTTTAAGTTTAAAGTTTCTCTATTAGTACTATAAGCCAACTAATCGTTTACATCAGAGGGTGGTAAACTACAGCTTGAGGGAGAAATTCAGACTACTATCTGCTTTTTTTGTAAATAAAGGTTTTATTGGAATATAGCCATACTCAAGTGTCAACAGATGAATGGATAAAAATGACGGTATATATAGACAATGGAGTATTATTCAGCCATAGGGGAAAAAAACCCAGAAATCCACCTATCCTGTAACCACAAGGATGAACCTTCAGGGCACTATGCTAAGTGAAATAAGTCAGAGAAAGAAAGATAAATGTATGCTATCACTAATACGTGGAAACTAAAGAAGCCAAACTCAGAGAAACAGCAGAGTGATGGTTACCAGGGACTAGGAATGAGAAAAATAGGGGCATAATGGTCAAAGGGTACGAACTCATTTTAAGATTAACAAGTTCTGGGTATCTAATGTACAACAAGCTAATTATAGGTAATAATACTGCATTATACACTGGAAGGTTGCTAAGACAGTAAATCTTAAAAATTATCACCACAGGAGTTCCCGTCGTGGCTCAGTGGTTAACGAATCCAACTAGGAACCATGAGGTTGCGGGTTCGGTCCCTGCCCTTGCTCAGTGGGTTAACGATCCGGCGTTGCCGTGAGCTGTGGTGTAGGTTGCAGATGCGGCTCAGATCCCGAGTTGCTGTGGCTCTGGCGTAGGCCGGTGGCTACAGCTCCAATTCAACCCCTAGCCTGGGAACCTCCATATGCCGTGGGAGCGGCCCAAGAAATAGCAACAACAACAACAACAAAAAGACAAAAGACAAAAAAAAAATCATCATCACAAAAAAACAAATGGTAATTATGTGAAAGGGTGGCAGTGTTAGCTAAAGCTATGGTGGTAATCATTTTGCAATATATAAATGTATCAAATTAACATTTTGTACACTTTAAACTCACACAATGGTGAATATCAATCATATCTCAATAAAGCGGGGGGAGGGGGCTGTGTGGAACCTGGCCTCCATACACTTCAAATTTAAGAGACAGTAGAAAATCCCAATTTATGCTGCAATCTTGAGAGCAGCCTGTTAGTTTCATCCTTTGCAAATCTTAAATAATTCATTTCTCCCTCCATCTATAACTACTTACGTATTGAGACTTCCACAGATGCTGCTGCCAGTCCGTGCAGTAAAAACTTTGCTGAGCATAAGCTGTGGAGGGGAACTATGAAGAAAAAGAGAGAGACGAGAGAGATCAAAACCAAATACAAAGGGGAGTTCCTGTCATGCCTCAGCGGTTAGTGAACCAAACTAGCATCCATGAGGATGGGGGTTCGATCCCTGACCTTGCTCAGTGGGTTCTGGTGTTGCCGTGAGCTGTGGTGCAGGCCAGCAGCTACAGCTCCAATTGGACCCCTAGCCTGGGAACCTCCATATGCCACAGGTGCAGCCCTAAAAAAAAAAAAAAAAAAAAAAAAACAAAACCCAAGTACAAAGGAAAAGAATATTTTAAAAAATGTATATTATATACAAATGAATCACTCTGCTGTACAACAGAAATTAGCACACTGTAAATCAACTACAGTTTATTTTCTATTTATTTTTTTGTCTTTTTTTTTTGCCATGTCTTGGGCCTCTCCCACGGCATACGGAGGTTCCCAGGCCAGGGGTTGAATCAAGAGCTGTAGCTGCGGGCCTACGCGAGAGCCACAGCAACGCAGGATACGAGCCGCGTCTGTGACCTACACCACAGCTCACGGCAACACCGGATCCTTAGCCCACTGAGCAAGGACAGGGATCAAACCCGCAACCTCATGGTTCCTAGTTGGATTTGTTAACCACTGAGCCATGACGGGAACTCCTCAACTACAGTTTAATAAAAAAAATTTTAAAAGCTAAACTAAAACACAAGGACCTTTTCAATTTATTACAGATAAAAATGTGTAAGTCACAGAGATGTCACAGCATGCTTATAAGGCATGAAGTAGCATTAAATCCATAAAAATTCATAAACTGAGTATCTGACATGCTCAATCTGAGTGAAGACTACATGAAATTCTCTCATCTTTAAGAAACTATATATTTTAAAATGGATTCATTAAGAAAAATCAGAAAATCCTTACCGGATCTGATGAATTTTTAAGGTGGATCCTTTGTAGCTCATTGCTACTGATCCAAACATCATCTCTCCAAGCATATTGGCATCAGAAGAGCACCGAGAACTCTAAACAATAAGTATAACATCAATAAAACTTTAGAATTTAAAACTTTAGAATTTAAAATCAATTTCAAATATTGATTTTTTTGTAAAAATTCCTTTGCTGTAGTTATTCTACATAACAGTTATTTTTATTTTCAGGGGAAAAACAGCTTTATTGAGATATAATTCATATATCATACATGTAAAATGTATAATTCAGTCAGTTTTGTATACTCAGAGTTGTACATTCACATAAATGGAATCATAATATATGATCTTTTGTGACTGGCCTCTTAATAATGTTTTCAAGATTTATCCAGGTGTAGCATGTATCAATACTTCATTCCTTTTTGTTTGCTAAATAATAATCTATTGTATGGGTATACCAGGTTTTACTTAACCATTAAATCAACTGATGAGCACTTGGACTGTCTACTTTTTGGCTCTAATGAATAATGCTATTTACTCTTTTGGGCAACTCAGTCTGTTTTCCAAAGTGGCTGCACAATTTTATAGTCCCAGCAGCAGTGTGTAAGGGTTCCAGGTTCTTCACCAACATTTCCAATTATTTCCCTTTTTAATTACAGCCATTCCAGTGGATGTGAATAGTATCTCTGGGTGGTTTTTATTTGCATTTCCCTGATGATTAATGCTGCTGAACATCTTTTTATGTGCTGACCATCCATCAGACTGATTTTTGCTTCTTACAAAAACTGCTGACCCATCCAAAAACATTTTCAAAACACAGGTAAGTTTTCCAGTGCTGAGGCAATTGCTCTGATGTACTTTTCTTGGCTCTCTCTGTGAACTGCCATTCTCCATGTTCTGAGATCCTGCCGAGAGGCTTTACATACGGGTTTCACTTGGTTTGGGGCTGCCCATTGTTGAACTTTAGCTCAACTAAATACATGGAAACTTTCAAAATCTTTCACAATAATGTTGTAGTTAAGATCTGGCTAAGGCAAGTGTTTTTTCTAACTCCTTGAGCTGCATATTGCCTTGAGTAATCATCATCCGGATTGTATACTCTTCGGTGGCATTTTTGTTTCTTTTGAATTCTTCCCTTGCCCAGTCCTTCAGGTATCTGCAATCAGAATCATTTGGAACTTCCCGAATTGCTTACAAAATCCTTCTGTAGAGGAGGAGAACTTGCTGCCTTCTCATGAACTGTTTTAGCGTTAGCGTCGCTGGGGGTAAGCGAGAAGTGGCCATGTCCTCCAGTCAGCTTGGTTCTCCTACATAACAGTTATTTTTAAGATTCTATGTTGTACACACTGTCCTGCAGCTTAATTTTCTTTATTTCACGATGTCTTATAGACTTAACCATACTATTATATATAGATTCCTTCTAAGAGATGCATAGTATTCTACTATATGAAAATACCACCGTTTATTAAGGCAGGTTCCCCTTACTGACAGGCATTTAAGTCACCTCCTGTTTTTTTGCTATTACAAATAATGCTCAAGTGAACATTCTTAACCATATCTTAGGCATATGCAATGTTTCTCCAGGGCAGACAACAATAAAGAGAATTCACTGAATGTGCAAAACAGATTTTACAACTCCTATTGTGCAAAAAGAGGCATTCACAAAAAGGGTAACTTGACCATTTTCTTTTAAAGAACTTATTTTAAATATTAGAATGCCTTGTTTGCAAAGAACTCTGATTAAAACTTACTCCTTTCCATTATGCTGTAATTGTCCTCAGAGGAGTCAAAAAATTTAAAAATTGACTCATCTACTTGGTTACTTTTTTTTTTTGGTCTTTTTTTGCCTTTTCGTGGGCCGCTCCTGTGGCACATGGAGGTTCCCAGGCTAGGGGTCGAATCACAGCTATAGCCACTGGCCTACACCAGAGCCACAGCAGCGCAGAATCCAAGCCGCGTCTGCAACCTACACCACAGCTCATGGCAACGCCAGATCATTAACCCACTGAGCAAGGGCAGGGATCGAACCTGCAACTTCATGGTTCCCAGTCAGATTCGTTAACCACTGCGCCACTACAGGAACTCCCTTGGTTACTATTTATATACTGCAGCAAATACTATTAGTAATCTACCAAATATCTTATTCCTGATCTTTTGAAGTTCAATCTGTTTTAGGGAAACAATGTGCCCAAATGAAAAAAAACAAAAACAAAAAAACTGCATTTCAGAGATGCCCTTGCAGACTTGAGATTTAGAGTTGATCTCTATACTCAAACAGTTAAACCAATGGTTGGAGTGGCAGCTTTCAGAACTACCCATTTACACACATTCAACACAGACCTAATGGAATAGAAACGGAGGTCACTGGAGATGGAGATGCCACATGAGGACCACAATGCAACAAGTACATTCATATTAACTCTAGCCAAGTAGAAAGATAAGGAAGCTTTGATCTCTGAGACCCATGTATATCATGCCCAGATGGCCTACCTCTAGGCTTATCATATGAAGAAAACAATCCCTAATTAGTTTAAGCTACTGGTTCAGAGGATGTCCCAATGCAATTCTTATCTAATACAATCATACAATAAAAACAATGAATGAGGAAGATGACCTAAATAACTATCTAAGATAGTAAATGCAGATTATGCACCAATTGCACTAAACCAATCCATCATGGAAAACCAAGAATTAGGAGGGGTTTCTTTCTTTCTTTCTTTAGGGCTGCACCCACAGCATAGGGAAATGCCCAGGCCAGGGGTTGAATCAGAGCTGCAGCTGCCGGCCTACACCCCAGTCACAGCAACACAGGATCATTAACTCACTGAGCAGGGCCGGGGATTGAACCCACATCCTCCTGGATACTAATCAGGTTCATTACTGCTGAACCACAATAGGATCTCCAAGAAATAGGAATTTTTAAAAAATATGTAAAAAATTCTCCTGAAGATAATAAAGTGATAAGACCCCCCCCTTTTCACAAATGGAAGCCAGAAAATACATCTACATACTATTTTTCTTTTTATAATGTGATTCTTTTACTCTTTTGCATGTTTACTACGTCTTGTGTTTAAAAATCTATATATTACATTTTATCATCTTTCTTAAAAAGAACATTTTCAGGGAGTTCCCATTGTGGCGCAGTGGTTAATGAATCCGACTAGGAACCATGAGGTTGCGGGTTCCCTGCCCTTGCTCAGTGGGTTGACGATCCAGCGTTGCCGTGAGCTGTGGTGTGGGTTGCAGACGTGGCTCGGATCCCGTGTTGCTGTGGCTCTGGCGTAGGCTGGCGGCTACAGCTCTGATTCGACCCCTAGCCTGGGAACCTCCATATGCCGCAGGAGCAGACCAAGAAATAGCAAAAAAAAAAAAAGACAAAAAACATCTTCAAATAGCAATCCCTTTCATTATACATAACTCTTTTATATTAGTTTTTTATATATTCATTTACATATTATTTTTCCTTCCTTGGTGCTGTAATCTTAGTTTTGTTTTAATAAAGGCACAATGTTATCTTTTAAGAAAAATAATCACTTCTCATATACCCAGATTACTAAAGGAAGCATTCATCTATTCTTGGAATTTGGTTAAAACACAATTTTTATTTCCAGGTAGATAAGTTCAGGTATTAAAAACATTTTAGGGAGTTCCCATCGTGGCGCAGTGGTTATCGAATCCGACTAGGAACCATGAGGTTGCGGGTTCGGTCCCTGCCCTTGCTCAGTGGGTTAATGATCCGGCGTTGCCGTGAGCTGTGGTGTAGGTTGCAGACGCGGCTCGGATCCTGCGTTGCTGTGGCTCTGGTGTAGGCTGGCGGCTACAGCTCCGATTGGACCCCTAGCCTGGGAACCTCCATATGCCGCGGGAGCGGCCCAAGAAATAGCAAAAAGACAAAAAAAAAACATTTTAGAAACAGAGCAGAATAATTTTTTTTTTCTTGTCTTTTTGCTATTTCTTGGGCTGCTCACGTGGCATATGGAGGTTCTCAGGCTAGGGATCGAATCAGAGCTGTAGCCACCGGCCTACGCCAGAGCCACAGCAACTCAGGATCCGAGCCACGTCTACAACCTACACCACAGCTCACGGCAAAGCCGGATCGTTAACCCACTGAGCAAGGGCAGGGACTGAATCTGCAACCTCATGGTTCCTAGTCGGGTTCGTTAACCACTGTGCCAGAAGGGAACTCCAGAGCAGAATAATTTTTAAATCATAAAGTAGTTTGTTTTCCTTTTATGACCAATAATACAAATTTTACTTGGCAACCTAAATTGCTTCTGGATAATGACAGAAATCAGAACCTTTGCTTACAGGCTCTTTTTGTTACAATGTGTCTAATTACATTCTTATTTTAACTAAAAATATTATTTATTAGGCAAACTATACAAACTTGAATGCCAAGGCATTTACACATTTTAATACTACAAATAGATATGTTAACACCAGAGAGTTATCATGAATGTCACTGACATGTTACATATTCTAATGTGACATAATCTATACTGAAGGGTATAATTAAGAAAGTGCGGAGTTCCCATCGTGGCACAGTGGTTAACGAATCCGACTAGGAACCATGAGGCTGCGGGTTCAATCCCTGGCCTTGCTCAGTTGGTTTAGGGTCCGGTGTTGCCGTAAGCTGTGGTGTAGGTCGCAGACGTGGCTCAGATCCCATGTTGCTGTGGCTCTGGCGTAGGCTGATGGCTACAGCTCCGATTCGAGCCCTAGCCTGGGAACCTCCATATGCCGCCGGAGCGGCCCAAGAAATGGCAAAAAAAAAGAAAAAAGAAAGTGCTATTATTTTTAATGCCTTTTTTTTTTTTACAAGGACCTTATGTAAAAGGTCAATTCTTTGAAAGTTCTCATTGCTAGAAGCAATAATCCATAATACTGGATAAATCAAAGATACTGTTATAGTTAACTGAAATAACATTTTATAAAGCATAGTGAACTATATGCTATAATAATTCAATGCTTTCTTGCTAAAAAAGAGTATTTCTAAAAACATAATTAACCTACTATTAGAGTATCTGGATATATGACCTAGGAATATGTATTTGTTAAAAAAACCTCTAGGGGAGTTCCCGTCGTGGCGCAGTGGTTGGCGAATCCGACTAGGAACCATGAGGTTGCGGGTTCCGTCCCTGCCCTTGCTCAGTGGGTTAACGATCCGGCGTTGCCGTGAGCTGTGGTGTAGGTTGCAGGCGCGGCTCGGATCCAGCGTTGCTGTGGCTCTGGCGTAGGCCAGTGGCTACAGCTCCGATTCAACCCCTAGCCTGGGAACCTCCATATGCCGTGGGAGCGGCCCAAAGAAATAGCAAAAAGACAAAAAAATAAATAAATAAAAAATAAAAAAATAAAATAAAATAAACTTAAAATTAAAAAAAAAAAAAAAAAACCTCTAGGGATTTTAACCAAAATGAGAGTTATAACACTCACTGCTTCAGGGTTTCTACAGTCTGGATCCATTTGCTAATACTCATATTTAACCACATAACATTAAGAAGACAATTTTGTACAATTGATTGAATTAGAAAACTTCCAAATTGGCGTTAAGCATGGTGATGTTATATAGGACAGTACTATCAGGAACTTATTAGGGCTTCATGCCTCAGACAGATGAGAAACAGAGGAGGGTGAAGGGAACGACACAGGACCTCCTAATATCAGGGTTCATTTAACTTCAGAGCTCTTTCACATAGACTGTCACACTGAAACGGTATAAGGGTCAGCTTATAGACAAACACAATTACCTTACTATAAATAAATTAAAAGACCTGGATTCTATTTTGGTACTGCTAAATATAAAATACTGTGATTCATTTATGCAAGTATGAATTACACAAATTCACATCAGGCGACATTTGCTTAGTATGAAACCAAGTACTAATCCTATGTAAAATGTAACATGTTTACAGAGAAGTTCTTATGTAGTTACTGATTTGCTTAATTTTTTACTTAATTTAATTTATTTTTGTATTTTTAGGCATGAGAAAGTTCCCCAGCTAGGGGTCGAATCAGAGCTGCAGCTGCCGGCCTACACCACAGCCACAGCCAACTACAGGTCCAAGCTGCATCTGGAACCTATGCCACAGCTTGCAGCAATGAATTCTATATTTTAAAGATCCATAGTAGTTTTGAAAAAAGTTAATATTATGTTTCCGATAACATATGCTTTAGCCATATTTTAATTTTATACTACAGCTGAACAGTATTATTTTATATTTATCTTCATATGTCAATATTTTACAAGCATATAAAATAAGAATTTATTCTGGTAGCCAATGAAGAAGAGAAAATACCCCTGCTACCTGGCCCCAAAGCTCTCTGCACTTGCCCTATTCTTAGATTTATTGAAGTTCATAAACTTACTTGTTTAATTATCTGTCTCCCCAGCTACACTATAAGGCCCAGAAGGGTAACGGCTAGTCCCTGTTATATCTCCGGTCTCCAAGGTGGGACATAACCTACTGTAGATACTCAAACTTGCAAATGAATAATTAAATAACATCAATGATCTTACCTGGTACTTAGGACACTGGTCTTTTGCATCAGAAGATGAAGTCATGGAACTATCTAAAGAGGAAGAACTGTCTCCTCCAGGTTTCAGTTGGCAACATTTCCCAAAGACTTTAACTTGAGCATCACTGCAGAGTTTCTGAAAGAGAGATTTATTCCCATTCACACTTTAACAGATGCTCCATCACATATAAATTATAGCATAAAAATTTTTGGAAAAACCAAGGATGAAATAATTTGAAATAATATAACCTTAATATAATGACTACTTGCATTCTTCTATTTTCTCCAATACTGTTTTCTATTCCTTGTCTCATAATTACAATAATATTTGTGGGGAGATTTTTTTTTTACTATACTTTCATCACTGAAATTATTAAATTATGGTAATTTTTCTGTATTACAATGATCTATACAATGTCCATTGTTAGGGAGTGAATAATACACTGCAGCAGTTTTCAAATTATCTGATCTCAAAATTTCTTTATGCTCTTAAAAATCATTTAGGACACCAAAGTCCTTTAGTTTATGTGAGTTACATGTATCAATATTTTCACATATTAGAAATTAAAAAGGAGAAATTTTTAAATATTTACTAATTTATTTACATATAACAATACATCCATGACAAGCTAACATAAGAAACATTTTTTTCTGGAAAACAACTGAGGCAAGATGTAGGAATAGGAGAAGAAATGCAAATGAGACATATACTTCACTGTATAAATTTAATCTTTTAAAATGAGAATGTATCCATATATTTAACAGTTACATTTTTAGTAAGAGCTGAACTTAGAACCAGAAGGTTGTACTGCCTAGTATGGAAGAAGAATCTATTTTTTTCTTTATTCCTCTTTTTCTCCTCTCCTTCCCCAACAGGTTCTAGAGTGTTCACTGCTGACAACTACCAAAGCTGCACTCCACCAAGGTCTTTGATACTCCTAAAAGCATTGTTCTTTCTTCCATCTAATAAACCTCAGGAAAGTTTTCTGATGAAAAGAATATGAATGAAATCACAATTGTTTGAATATTAACTGTTTTATTTTTATTTTTAATTTAAAAAATTCATTTTTTATTTTGCTTTTTAGGGCAGCACTTGCGGCGCATGGAGGTTCCCAGGCTAGGAGTCTAATCGGAGCTACAGCCGCCGACCTACACCACAGCCACAGCAATGCCAGATCCAAGCCATGTCTGTGACCTACACACACCACAGCTCAAGGCAATGCCAGATCCTTAACCCACTGAGCGAGGCCAGGGATCAAACCCGCAACCTCATGGTTCCTAGCCAGATTTGTTTCTGACGCACCATGACGGGAACTCCTGAATACTGTTTATAGTTACCACTATTACCAAAGGCATTGTAAAAGAGAACATCTGATAATTCCAAAATTACTTCTAACCAAAAACATAAAGATAAGACATGAAGAAGTAAAAAGAAAAGGGCTTTAAAGCTAAATAGATCTGAATTTAAATCCTGGCTCCTTGGGCAAGTTACTTGACCTCTCTAACTTGGGTTAATAGGGAAAATAAACCCTACCAAATAGGTAGGTTATTTGAGATACTTAAGAAGTATGTATGTATGTCTCTCATTATATATTTACATACTAATGCATTTTAAAAGTGCTCTAGACAGTGTCGACAACTACCATATGCTTACTGATTTGTAGTTATAAATATCAGAAAAAAGTTAAAGCAGGGGGCCAACATAATTAAATGCCTACTCTGGAATCAGGAACTTCTCACTAGATATTTCCATTTATATTATTTCATTTAAATACTCACTAAAATTTTGGTATTTTTTAGGATCAATATTCTTGGCATGTTTAGTAACTTCACTACTTACTGATCATTAACAAAATGCTAGGCCTTAAGTATGTTTTTTATAAATACTTTTAGTATGTTTTCTATAAATATAAATAAGTAAAATGGTAGATATTATAGCTCAGTTTTACTGATGACAAACGTGAAACCCAGAGAGGTTAGGTAACTTCACAAAGGTTACAAGAGCTATTAAGTCTATAATATAGAGTCAAAACCCAGTTGGCCTGACTTATCTTCTACTGCAAACCATCATTTTATCAGTCAACAAAAGTAAATGAATACTATGTGTACCAAGTATGGGAGAATAGAAGTGAATAAAAGTTCTTTTTCTGGAGTTCCCATTGTGGCACAATGGGATCGATCATCATTTTATCAATCAACAAAAGTAACTGAATACTATGTATACCACGTATGAGAGAATAGAAGTAAATAAAAGTTCTTTTCCTGGAGTTCCCGTTGTGGTGCAATAGGATCAGCAGCATTGTCTCTGCAGAGCCAGGCTGTAGGTTCGATCTCTGGCCCAGGACAGTGGGTAGGTTAAAGGATCCAGCGCTGTCATAACCGTGGTCAAAACGGCGGCTCAGATCTGATCCCTGGTCTGGGAACTCCATATGCCCTGGGGCAGCCAAAAAGGGGAAAAAAAAGACAGAAGAAGAAAAAAAAAAAAGGTCTTTTCCTTGTGGAACTAAGAATCTAACAAGAGAAAAGAGACTTAACAAATTGGCAGGAGTTCCCATTGTGGCTCAGTGGAAACAAATCTGACTAGCATCCATGAGCATGCAGGTTTGATCCCTGGCCTTGCCCAGTGGGTGAAGGATCTGATGTTGCCTTGAGCTGTGGCAATGGTCGCAGACGCGGCTCGGATCTGGTGATGCTGTGGCTGTGGAGTAGGCCGGCGGCTATAGCTCCGACTTGACCCATGGCCTAGGAACCTCCACTTGCCATGGGTGCAGCCCTAAAAAGACAAAAACAAAACAAAACAAATAGACAAGTGTGTATAATTAAGCACACACTGCCAATATGGCTAACAAACGTAATAAAGGTAAATACTACATGTTATGTGGGTTAGCTGTTAACTCACACAGCGTGTGGTATATGGTCAGGTACTATTCTGTTTTACATACATTTACTCTTTTATTCCTCACAACAGTTCTGTGAAGTGGGTACTATTATGATCCTCATTTTACAGATGAAGAGGTTAAGGAGCAATGATGTTTAAGTGAACTGCCCAAGAAAGCACCTGACTTAGTCTAGGCAGATCAAGGAAGGGACATTTAATCTGGGACTACAAAAACGCACAGGAATTGAGGTGAAAGAAGATGGGAAGGCTAGAAGACATTCCAGGGCAGTTCCCGTTGTGGTGCAGTGGCAACAAATCTGACTAGGAACCAATCATGAGGTTGCAGGTTTGGTCCCTGGCCTCACTCAGTGGCGTTGCCATGAACTGTGGTGTAGGCTGGCAGCTGTAGCTCCGATTCGATCCCTTGCCTGGGAACCTCCATATGCCACGGGTGCAGCTCTAAAAAAAGAGAAAAGAGAGAAAAGAAAAAAGAAAAAAAAGTAGACATCCCAGAGTGAGGTAACTATACGTCCAATTTCTAAATCAAGGAGCAATTTGCTAGAGGGTAGAAAATAACAAACATACATCAGTTCCGGGATTGAAGCATAATTTCTGCTCATGTGCTGTGCCATGGCCCCTCACTAGACCATCTACCAATGAAGTTGCTGCTGTTCGGTTTCAAAAAAGCCATGACTTCAGAATGGGAAAAAGAAAAGACACTGTACAGCTGGGGCGTTGGTGGGAGGAAGGGGTGTTGGGTATAGGAGTGTGCGTGTGTGCGTGTGTGAGAGAGAGCGAGAGAGCTTTTATGTACACATCTATGCACAAAGTCTTACAGATCTAAAATTTTTCTACAGCAGAACAATCAAAGTCAGAACTGAAATACACATAAGACGCCTTTCCCAATGTTTAATGTGTATATGCAGCCTACATTAACCAGATCACATAAAGCTAGGAAGTTGTGATTAATCTTTGAGGAAGTGATCTCTTTCTTCTGATGTCAGCATTGCAATTTTTAAGATTAATATTTCTTTCTCATCCTGTACAGGGGGTTTCACTGACTAAAGGCTCATTCTGTATGAGATGAGCCTTTAAAAAAAATCTCAGATGAACTTTATAATTTTAACCTGTCAACATACTACATGTTCTTTGGCTCAAAAATGTATAAAATTGCATCTGCAGCTCCTGACCAGTGCAACAGTTCTCAGGGCTTCTAAGAATGTGTCTTCCAGTTTATAAGCCTCAATTTGACTCAAATAAAATTCTCTTTATTTCTTCCTAGCTTGATTATTAATTGAATTTCCATTAACACAAGAAATCTAGGTCCCACTCTTCTTTAACTACTCTTTTCCCCACTCCACACAATCCCAATATGTAAAATCATTTTTATTGGTTTACTATTATTCTTTCATTATTTCTCCTCACAAATATAAGCATATTTCTTTTCCTCTTCTCTTACAGAAAAAGTGATTCACTTCTGCCCTTGCATTATTTTCCACTAATATCATAGCAAATCTTTTCATATATACTTAGGAATCTTCCTTTTTTCTTTTTTTAAAATATAGCTGTATAGTATTCCAGTGTGTAAATATACTACAGCTTATTTAGTCAGTCATCTGTTAATGACTTAGCTGGTGGAACTGCTGGGTCAAAATGAAAATACACATAATTTTGGTAGATACTGGCAGATTACCCTCCATGGATATCATTTCACTCACTCACCCTTACAGCAAAGTACTGTCATTCAACATTTGTGTATTTGGCAATCTAAAAGGAAAGAACTGAAAATCACAAAACAGTTTTAATTTTCATTTCCTTTATTATGAATCGGAGAAGAATGTGCAAAAGCATTTGTTTGTGAACTCTGTTCCTATCCTGCAGCCAATTTTCTACTGAGTGGTTCTCCTGTCTTAATTTCTTGGAATTCCTTTTTGCCATATCTGCATTATATGGAAGTTCCCAGGCCAGAGACTGAAACTGAGCCTGAGCTGCAACCCAAGCCACAGGTGCAGCTACACCAGATCCTTAACTCACTAAGCCAGGCCAGGGATCAAACCCCCACCTCCTCAGCAACTTGGGCCACTATAGTCTATTCTGAATCCATTGTGACAAAGTGGGAACTCCCAAAACTCATTTTAAAAAGGCCAGTATCATCCTGATTCCAAAGACAGAGAAGAACACCACAAGGAAACTGTAGGGTGCAGATTCCTTTCCTCCTTCATAGCTTCCTCTCAGAAGTACTGGTCCCATACTGATTGCTTTTATTCTCTTCTCTTTTTTCCTTTCATTCTACCCAGTTATATGGAGGGTTTCTTGCTCTTTTTGGAGGTCTGGGGTCTTCTGATAGCATTCAGTGGATCTTCTGTGTGAATCATGGTACATGCAGATGGGTTTTTTCAGATGTGTTGTGGAAGAAGATGAGTGCCATGTCCTACTCCTCTGCTATCTTGATCCCAATCCTCTGAATAGGTACTTTTTAAATTGCTATTTTACATGGAGCCTTAGCTTCCTTCACAACTTTTAACTGTAAGTTATCTGTATAATATTGAGCTTACTTACTGATTTTTGTATGTTAACTTTCATATAGATTTAATTACCTAACCAAACCCTGTTCTAATTTTGATACAATTAAGATTCCACTACTAGGAGTTCCCATCAAGGTGCAGTGGAAATGAATCCAACTAGGGACCATGAGATTGGGGGATCGATCCTTGGCCTCACTCACTCAGTGGGTTAAGGATCTGGTGTTGCCATGAGCTGGGGTGTAGGTTGCAGACGTGGCTCAGATGTGATGTTGCTGTGGCTATGCTATAGGCTGGCAGCTGTAGCTCTGAATGGACCCCTAGCCTGGGAACCTCCATATGCCACAACTACGGCCCTGAAAAGCAAACACACACACACATACACAAAGATTCAACTACTGGCACATGTACAATGCTTCAGAGTGTACAAGACTCTGACATATTAAAATTTATATTCACCTTCCAAAGTTATGTGAATCTGCTAATGTACAACTTTTTCCTATATTATAGTCAATGAAGGCTGAAACAGGTGAATGACAATGTATTTTCACTGGGAACACATAAAAAAGCACTGGATTATTGCTGACACAAAAACAATGTCCAGGATAGAGATAGTATCATATGAACAAATCACACTTAATCCATGTGGCTATATTAGGGTTCAGAGAAACTACATCTCAATAATTTTTACATTTCACCTAAACAATGAATAAGGTGTGAATATCAAATGTAAAAAAAATAAACTTTTAAAAGAAATTTCTTGATTAAAATCACTGAAAGTTAATAAATAAGTCATTTTTTCCCAGAATATACTAGACCTGGAAAATGTATGTTCTGAGGAAGCTATCCGTCGATTAGTATAATTTTATTTCATCTCTATAAGACAATATTCAGGAAACTGCTAATGCCTTAACTATCTCATCAATTCTGTGTGGACCGAAAACATCACATAAGAAGTTTAAATTTATCAGTTACATCACACGGTCCTTTTTTGCCTATACAAAACCCCCATGATTTTAAACTACTTTAGGAAAGTAGAAATCAGAAAGGATTCATAAAGTTGTTATAAAAGAAGCCTTAAAAGAGGGTAACTCTTCATTTAGGGAAAAGATGAGGACACATAGAAGAAGTGAAACTGGAAGGCTGTTTGATTTCTAGTCACTGAAGAGTCTTGAGAAGAATCTGAAAAAGTAGCAGGTTTATAGAAAACTTTCAGAAGACTGAGGAATGAGTGGATAGTATGAGATCAGAGCCAGCATACAGTTTACTACTGAGACACAGGGGCACAGAGATGAGACTAAGAGAAACAAAGAACAAAGAGGAGACATTGAGGAGAGACCAAAAGATAGAAAGAAGAGATTGAGATGAGACACTGAGTAGAGCCTGAGAGATAGTGAAGCAGAGAGACTAAGAGACACCAACAAACACTAAGAAAGAAAACAGGACAAAAAAGAGACACACAGAAAAAAAAAACAGAAGGACATACGCATAGAGGAGAAAGTAAAAGGACAATTATTTTGTTGGTGTTGGATAAAGAGGCTTCATGAAGCCTTTGCAGGCAAAGGAAAAAAAACTAACTGATTTGCAGTCAAAGGAAAGAACTAACTGAGAAGGAAGAGGGAAACATAAGAAGGAAAGAAGACTAATGAAGCATCAATTCAGAGAAGGTAGGCAGTAAGAGTTTAAGAAAGAATGAGTCGAGACTCACAGGACTCTAAGACAAAAGGGAAGAATGCTAAAGAAACACACAATGAAAAGGATTAATCAAGACAAATAGTAATGGAGAGGTCATATATTGCAATTCAATGGAATATTATCAAGCACAAAAAACTTCTTTAAATATTTGCTAAAAAATAATCAAGGGGTTTGATCCCTGGACCCACTCAGTGGGTTAAGGATCTGGCATTACTGTGGCTGTGGCGGGCAGCTTGGATTCGACCCCTAGCCTGGGAACTTCCATATGCTGCCAGTACAGCCCTAAAAAGCAGGGGGGGGGGGGGGGATCAAGAGAGTACTGCTTAATCAATGATCAGCAACCTGTCGGTCTTAGCCAAGCTCTACTGAGACAATTTGCAGCTAGCCTGAGATTTCACATGTCTGCCTAACCATCTATAATTCTATGACTCTTAAGCATTTTCACTACTCAGCTATTCAAACCAAAACAAGGAATTCATTCAACACTTCCTTCTCCCTCCCTCAGCCCCTCATTTCCAACCATTCTTTATATAACACTCAAAATAATTTTCTCGCTATATTTTAAAAAAGTGACAGGTAACTGACATACTGCATTATATTAGTTTCAGATGTAAAACAAAATAATTTGGTATTTGTATATATTGTACAATGATGTCCACAGTATGTCAATCATCCATCACTACACACACTTGAAACTTATCTTCTTATGAGACCTTTTCAGATCTATTCTTTCAGCAACCTTCAAATATACAATACGGTAAAATTAACTATATTGATTATGATGTACATTACATCCCATGACTTACTTATTTTATAACTGAATGTTTATTCCTTTTGACCCCCTTTACCCATCGTTCCCACTCTCCACATCCCACCTCTGGCAAGCACCTATCTGTTCTATTTATGAGTATCAACATCTCTCTCTTTCTCTTTCTTTAACACCCACACCCTCAACATATTAAAGTTCCCAAGCCAGGGACTGAATCTGAGCTACATATGAGAACTATGTCACAGGTGTAACAACATTGGATCCTTTAACCCACTGTGCAGGGCTAGGGATCGAACCCACACCTCCACAGCAACCTGAGCCACTGTAGTCGGATTCTTAACCCAGTGCACCACATACGGCAGGAACTGCTGAACATCTTTTAATGTATCTGTTGTCTATCTACATGTTTTCTTGGGAAAACGTCCATTCAGATCCTCTACATACTTTTCAATTAGAATGTTTTGTTTTGTTTTGCTATTGATTGGTATGAGTTATTCTTACATGTATTTTGGCTACTAATCCTTTATCAGAAACACGATTTGCACACATTTTTTCCCATTTTGTAGACTGCCTTTTCACTTTGTTGATGGTTTCTTTCGCTGTACAGAAGCTTCAAGTTTGATGTAGTCTCACTTGTTGATTTTTGCTTTTGTTGCTTTTGGTTTTGATCTCAAATCCAAAAAATCACTGCTAAGACCAATGTCAAGGAGCTGACTGTTTTCTTCCAGGATTTTTATGGTTTCAGGTATTACACTGAAATCTTTAATCCATTTTTAGTTAGTTTTTCTGAATGATGTTAAAGAGTGGTCCAGTTCTTTTACATGTAACTGCCCAGTTTTTCCTGTATCATTTATTGAAGAGACTGTCCTATCCTATGTGAGTTTATTTCTGGACTCTCCATCAACATGATTTTTTGAAATGTTAACGAGATGCCTTCAACAGCTTCCCTTTGCATTTAGAATATAATCTAAATTTCTAACCCAGATACCTATAAAGCCCTAAATAATCTGCCTCCTGCTCTTTCTCCAATTTCATCTCAAGCTACTCTACATACTACCTTACTGTCATTCTAGCCAGACTGGCCTTCTTTCAAATTCTTCAATTCACTAAGCTCCTCAAAGTCACTCTGCAGACTGCATTTTCTAGTGCTACTAAGAGGAAAATTCATCCCCATACCATGCTTCAGTTTCTGCAGATTTCAGTTTGAAATATCACTTCCTCAGTGAGAACATCCTTAACACCCCTTCACCCAAAATGCTGAAAAATAAGTTCCTTCCTGTGAAATCTCATAACACTGTGTTTCTTTCATAGTACCCAATCACAATCTGGTATTCTTTATTTATTTGCTTAACATCTGCCTCCCCATGAATACCTAACCGCAGGCACCAAGAGGGCAGAGACTGCTGAATCTCCAAATGCCTAGTGCTGTATAGATACTTAGTTATTTGCACAAATAAATAGTGCGTTAGGAAAATTTTGCAAATTTTTTTGTCAGGTTGAAAAAAGTGTCCAGAGAATGGCTAAGAAACCTATAAACAAGACACAATCTCCAAAAAAACTAAGAAATGTGTTACCAATCAGAAGAACATCATAAAAGCTGACAATCAAATTAGCTAAAAAATTAGACAAGTACTTATTATATGACACTATAGTAGATGATGAGGATGCTAGCGTAAATAAGACAACAGACCACGTCCAATATATCAATTTTCTATTTTTTTATTTTTGAAGAAGCACCTGTGGCATATGGAAGTTCCCAGGCTAGGGGTCAAATAGGAGCTGCAGCGAAAGACCTATGCCACAGCCATAGCAACGTGGAATCCGAGCCACATCGGGGACCTGCACCACAGCTTGCAGCAATGCAAGACCCTCAACCCACTGAGCAAGGCCAGGGATTGAACCCACATCCTCCCGGAGACTAGCTGGGTTCTTAAGCCACTGAGCCAAACATAATTCCAGGCTTCCATCTCCAAATTATAGATGGAGGGGAGTGAGAATATTTAGGCCTGAAAGTGTAACAGAAGTAGCAGCAGCAAAGACAACAGCAATTACTTTGGTTTTCTTGGACAAGTTAAAGGCCCTGTACTACCGTTAAACTAGTCAAAAAATATTTCAAAGCATGCTGTTCAAAGTCAACAAAATAGATGCTCTTGCTTCTGCTGTATAGTAGGGGGAAAAACACAATGGACTAAGGGCTGGCAATTTAATTTGCTTTGTACCTTGAGACAAATAATTTCCCTCTCTAGGTCACACTTTCCACAATTATAAGATGAGAGATTTGTATCAGATCCTCTTTAAGAATCCCTGTAGCAGAGGTCCTATTGTGGCTCAGCAGAAACGAATCTGACTAGCATCCGTGAGAACACAGGTTTGATCCCTGGCCTCCCTCAGTGGGTTAAGGATCCACCATTGCCATGAGCTGTGGTGTAAGTCACAGACACGGCTCAGATTTGGTGTGGCTGTGGCACAGGCCTGCAGCTGCAGTTCCAATTCAACCGTTAGCCTGAAAACTTCTATATGCTATACATGTAGCCCTTTAAAAAAAAAAAAAAAGGGGCAAAAAATAAACAAATTTCAGTAAGACCAGAAATGTAAAAAAAAAGGAATCCCTATACCTCTAATCATATCTCATAATATACTTATATAAGCAAATAAATGTCAAACTACAATATTCTCAGTTACTACACCAGATGCAAATAAGGCAAGTATTTTTTCCATTAAAAGTCCTCAAAATCAATGATCTAAATTTTAAAAACATGGTAAAGATGTTTTATACTAAAAAATAAAAGTACCATAACTGAAATCTTACTCATTTCTTAAATTAAAATATTCAATATTAAATTTGAACCAAATCAATAATGATGCTCACCGATACTGATATGTCCTCATTTTTTCTCTTAACACTGGAGTCAAACAAGACATTTCTCCCTCGTCTTTCACAGTCTTGATATACAATCAGTCGAATTTGGCTTGGATCAAACTCTGGCAAAGGCCAACTTTAAAGAAAAATAAAGATTCATGAGAATTACTTAAACATTCCACATAAACGCCCAGAAATAAAACTTATATAATAAAACTCAGAGTTGTATTACCATTCAAGATTACATAGACCTTTATATAAAATACCACCATTTAGTTCAGGGCTGAAAATTTACATAGCTATGACATTTTACATAAAGAAGAATAAAAATTGTGACAAGTATCATTCAATGTGCACAAAATACGTTTATATTCATATTCATGAATCTAAAAATATCTAATAGAAATATGTAAGTACATTTAATATAATAAAAATACATACTAATTTCATGGCTTGGACCCAGATGGAATAAGGTTAACCCAATTTTTAAATAGTTTTGTTACTGTTTCTTTAATATGAAAATGTAAACAAAAAGTTTTCAGTTTAAAATAATAGTAGCTAATTAATATAAAATAAAAACAAGTAAAAAAAGTAATGAATGACCAAATAGGATAGAAATTCCTAACACATAGTTGGTGTGAGTAAAAACTGGCATAATCTCTTTAGAGAATGGGATTTTTTGTGGAAAATGGGTTTTTAAATATATACACTATAATTAGATAAAATCTACTAATAATGAAGTTGACCCAGGGCATTCCAATCCAGAAAAGTATGCCATTATACAAGAATGTTTATAGCAGCATAGTTTATGGTAGTTGAAAACTGGAAACAATTCACATATTTACCAACAAAATGGGTAAATACAGTATATTCACCCTATGAAACACTGCACAACAAACATAATAAATGAACTTCAGCTACAGGCAAAACCACAGATGGACACTGAGCAAAAGAAATCAGACAATGATACACATACAAACAGTTACTATATTTTGCCATTTATAGAAAGGTTTAAATCTGGTAAAGCAAGTTTTATCAAGGGATGCATACTTAGTTTTAAAAACTATAAGGAAAATGAAGGAAATGATGGCTTCAAAAGTCTGGAGAGGAATTCCCGTTGAGGCTCAATGGGTTAAGAACCCAACCTAGTGTCCATGAGGATATAGGTTCAATTGGTGGCCTTGCTCAGCAGGTTAAGGATCCAGTGTTGCCACAAGCTACACCACAGGTCACAGATGTGACTTGGATCTGATGTTGCTGTGACTGTGGTGTAGGCCTACAGCTGCAGCTCCAATGTGAACCCTAGCCTGGGAACTTCCATATGCCACAGGTGTGGTCATAAAAGAAAAAAAAAATTGACCAAAAGAAAAATAAATAGACAAAATAAAATGAAACAAAACAACTCAAAACAGAAAAAAAGAGTTTTGAGAGTGATTATCTCTGAGAGATAGGTGAGGGATGGTGGGGGATTAACCAGGAACAGACTTCCCAGGAGGATTAGGGTACTAAGTTCTCTTATTTGACTAGATAATGCTTACACAGATACTCACTCTGCAGTACGAAAGAAAGAAAGAAAGAAAGAAAGAAAGAAAGAAAGAAAGAAAGAAAGAAAGAAAGAAAGGGAAAGAAAGAAAGAGGCCACTGGATTTGTTTTATGTAATTTTATACATATACTATATTTCAATTAAAAACATTAAGGGAGTAATAAGTGAGATGAGGAGGAGAAAGAAAGAGCGAAAACAATGAATTGTATGTTACAGATACTAACCTGGTGAACTGAACACAATACAACTTATGGGATAGCTGCCAAGAAAGAGGTGAACTGTCATCCCAGGAACTGTTTGTCATCAGTTAGGCTGAATGGTCAATTTCTCACAAATCATCAGTCACAGCTCTTGATTGCCTACCTTCATTTCCTTAAGAGAACCTTAACCATAACCCCGCCAATGCATGTTTAAAAAAAAAAAATCTGGCAACATGAAACATCTTCATCTCAAATTCTTTTTTTTCCCCAAATTCTTAACATAAAATATATTTTTAGTTTTCTTCTATCTAATCCTCAGCAAACGCCTACAAATTAATAAAAGACTTACCCCAGAGATTCAGGCTAAACCAGATTCATCCTTAGATACAATGATTTGCATTCCACTGCACTCCTTTTACTAAATTGTATTCTGATGTTATGCAAAAGAAACTATACGAAACAGACTGACAGAGAAGGAAAAGCAGGAAGGAGGTCTTATGGACACCAAGAAGGACAAGCACTTTAGAGAGGAAGAAGAAATACCATGGCTGTTACTAAAAAGTATTCCCTAGCTTTAGATACAAAGAAGTCATTGGTGACCATGGCAAGGACACTTCTAAGAACAGAGTATAGGGGTCAGATAGCAGATTAAGGGTGAATGGGAATAAAGAACACAGTGTGTTTAAGACAACTGTCAAGGAAAAAGAAAAGGGAATCATAAAGAAGTGTGACAGCTATGTTGTTATTCAAACACCTGAACAGGTTTACCATTGATGAAAAAGAATGCGAAGGGGAAGGGAGATAGTGACTGGTCAAGTAAGGTCTCTAAGGAAATGGATGAGGAAAGAAAATAGAGTACAACAAAAGGGTTAGCCTCAGAAGAAAAGACAACCCCTGCACTTTGATAAAAAGAAAGGAAGCAAAGACAGACATGGGCACAGAAAGATTCATAGATGTGAAGGTAAGAATGAGGGGATTCATATCGAAGAGCTCTATTTTCTTTGTAAAGAAGGTGAAAGAAAATAAAGGATAGGTTGTAAAATGTGGGACCAGTATAGAGAGTAAAAAGAGAGCAGTGATCTTGGGATAAGAAAATATGCTGGCTAGGAAACAAAATTTCTTGGAAATTCTGTTAGTCTACATGTGGTTAAAGGCTATGAATAAATACCAGCCACAATCTACACAGTTGGATTTGGATCAGACTGAACCAAGGTAACGATTTTGATGGGTAGATGGGACAAATGGCCATGGACACAGGTGAGAAGACTGACAGGAGTATAGCTGGAATGACAGACAGTGGAATCTAAGCTAGTTAGAGAAAATAGTCACCCACCGCCTACCTTGCCCCTTCCTCTTTCCTTTTCCCCACTGGAAACCACTAGTTTGTTCTCTGCATCTGTGAGTTTGTTTCTTTTTTGTTAGATTCACTATTATGCTTTATTTTTTAGATTTCATATATAAAAGTGATATCATTCAGTATTTGTCTTTCTTTGACTTACTTCATAAACATCTGGGATGGTAAATGTTCTGGAATTAGATAGTAGTGATGGTCCCATAACTTGGTGACTATACTAAAAATAACCGCACTGTGAACAGGTAAATTTTATGGAATGTGAAATTTATCTCAATAACTAACAAGTTAGAATACTTTTCTCCCCGGGGAGTTCCCGTCGTGGCTCAGTGGTTAACGTATCCGACTAGGAACCATGAGGTTGTGGGTGTGATCCCTGGCCTTGCTCAGTGGGTTAACGATCCGGCGTTGCTGTGAGCTATGGTGTAGGTTGCAGACTTGGCTCAGATCCCGAGTTGCTGTGGCTGTGGTGCAGGCCGGCAGCTACAGCTCCAATTAGAACCATAGCCTGGGAACCTCCATATGCCGTGGGAGCGGCCCTAGAAATAGCAAAAAAAAAAAAAAAAAAAAAAAAAAAAGAATGCTTTTCTCCTGAACTTATCTAAACATTTGTAAAGTATTCTCTGTTAACTCAAAATAAGACTATACGTAAAAGCTAAAATTATAAAGCTTCTAGAAAGAAACATAGAGTTATCTACATAATTGTTGGGCACAAAGATTTCTTAATAAACACAAGTTACTGAGCATAAAGGAAAAAATGATAAATTGGACTTCATCAAAATTTAAAACTAGCACATAAAAAACCAATTTTTTTTTAAAAAAAAAGCCAGTCATAATCTGGAAGAAAATATCTGCGATGTATATAAACAACAAAGGACTTGTAAACAGCCCATATAGGGAGCTCCTATAAAGCAACAAGATGAAAAACTTGTCCAGTTTTGAAAATGGGTGAAAGATGTGGATACTGAAACATAAGATCTATGAATGATGAATGAACGAAAGCACATAGAAGAGATGCTAACAGTAATAATCATCAGAGAAATGCAAATTAAAACTCTTCCACACCATTAAAATGTCTAAATTAAAAGGACTAATAACACTAATTGTTGGTAAAACTACGAAACACTTAAGAATTTTTTTTTTTTGGTGGTCTTTTTTTGCTATTTCTTGGGCCGCTCCCGCGGCATATGGAGGTTCCCAGGCTAGGGGTTGAATTGGAGCTGTAGCCACCGGCCTACGCCAGAGCCAGAGCAACGCGGGATCCGAGCCGCATCTGCAGACCTACACCACAGCTCACGGCAACGCCGGATCGTTAACCCACTGAGCAAGGGCAGGGACCGAACCCGCAACCTCAGGGTTCCTAGTTGGATTCGTTAACCACTGCGCTACTACGGGAACTCCAGAACTCTTATACATTACTGATAAGAGTGAAAATTACTTGGCAGCTATGACCCAGCAATTTTTTCATAGATACTTACCCAGCAGAAATGAAAATACATGTTCAAAGGCTTTCACAGAGGAAGTTCCCCTGTGGTGCAGCAAGTTAAGGACCTGGCATTGCCAAAGCTGTGGCAAAGGCTGCCGCTGCAGGACAGGTTCCATCCCCTGGCCCAGGAACTTCTGCATGCTGCGGGGTGCATGCCCCCAAGAAAACTTTCATAGCTTTACTCCTAATAGCAAAAAATTAGGAACACCCCCAAATGACCATCAATGGGAGACTGAATAAACAAGCTATGATACATTCTTCCAATGAAATACTATCAAGAAATAACAAGGAATGAATTACTAGTCTTAACACAGATGAACTCTGAAATGATGCTGAGTGAAAAAATCCAGATACAAAAGCATACATATTGGTCATTCTATTTATGTGGAGTTCTAGACCAGGTAAAACTAATCATGGTGACAAAGGGAACGGACTAGAAAGGTATATGAAGGAACTCTGTGGAGTGACTGAAATGTTCTATACATTTATTGGGGTTGTAGTTAAACAGGTGTATACATTTTCTCAAAATTAATCAAATTATGACTACACCATGAAAAGGCTCACAGTCTAACAGGAAGATAGATAAATAATTTTACCACTGTGATACAGTCTATGACTGAGACAAATTTATAATGTAGGTAAGAGGTCTGCATAGGGAGGTAAAGTATGAATCGCTGAGGAAAAATAATAAATGATACACAATGAATAATAAATAATAGCTAACATATTATTTACTGTGTGTCAAGTACTGTTCCAAGGGCATTACACATGTTAATTCATTGACTCTTCGTAACATCAATTCATTTTCACAACAACTCTATTCCTGATTTACAGGTAAGAAAATTAAGGCATAGAGAGATAAACAACCAGCCTAAAATAACGTAGCTAAATACATGGTAAATGGTAAATTCAGGTTTAGATTCCAAACAGTGTGTCTTTGGAGTTCAGGATCACAACCACTGCTCTGTACTACTGGTTAAGTACTTAAAGCTTGTACTGGCTTCAATTTAGCAAGAAGGGCACCCTCTTCCATGAAAGAGGAAAACTGCATGTGCTATATAATTCTTAGTGACCCTAGCTCTGCAGTGTACTGTGAAACAAGAGCTATAAAAACAGGCTGATGCCAGATGAACGCTGAGAACCATTTCACACAAACACCTAAGAACTTAATTATTTAGGCAATGAGTAAACAGGGGTGTTAAATGATGGATAATAAGATCATCTGTGTATTTAGACAGTCACACTGACAGAAACTTAGAGAAGTGACTAGAGAGAGAGGTATGGAGCTAAGAATAATGTTCTAACCTGAAATAAGAACAGTGCTGAAGGGAGAAAGGGATAGAGCTAGAAGTTCTTTAGGAGACAGAGAAAGGACCGGGAAACTGGACAGGGGGAATGAGGGAGGAGGATGCCTAACTAAGGCTTCAGATTTGATGAAAACAGAGAGGTAGAAAACACAGGAGGAAAGTTAAGTTTGGAATAGGGGTGTTTATTGATTAAGTTCAAGGGGCCTGCGAAACAGCTGCAAAAAGATCTCTGATAATCTTATGAAAAAATGCTCTGGAGTTCAGGAGAGAGGCTTAGACTAGAGTTTGAGACAAAGGAGTTACTGACATATAGTTGGTAGTGAAATTATTCAGGCAGAACACATTAATCGAAAACAGAAAAGAGGAGTTCCCAACATTGTGCAGTGGAAACGAATCCCACTAGGAACCATGAGGTTGCAGGTTAGACCCCTGGCCTGGGAACCTCCATATGCCGCCGATATGGCCCTAAAAAGCAAAAAGAGAAAAGAAAGTGAAGGATCAATAAACTAGAATTTTAAGACAAAGCAATATTTTAAAGACAGAGAGTAGAGAAGTCAGGAAGATCAGTAAAGACAGATCACCAGAGAGAAAAAAGAAAACCCATGGTAAAGTATTTCAAAAGTCAAGGAAGATGATGAAGCAAAGAACAGTGCACAGTACCAAAGGCTGTAGAAAAGCCAAAAATTTTATAAAGACTCTAAATGTCCATGGAACTTAGAATTTGGTGGCCTTTGGTACTCTTCCAAGAACCATTTCAATAGCGAGGTAGGGGCGGGGGGAGTTATGCAGCAACAGCAACTGATTGAAGCAGGCAAGCTGAGTAAGTAAGATGATAAATATATACCATTTGGAAAGGTTTCCCCTTTATAGGTCAGAAATAATGTGACCATAAAAATGACCATCTAAGCTGAGAATTCTTGAAAGTAAAAGGAGGCCCTAAACACACAAAAGAAAACAGATTATCTTGGGCAACCAAGATCTATGGTCATTCCAGATAAGTAGGAGGCTACAAAAAGGCTGTTTCTTAAAGGAAAAAAATTTGAAAAGACACATGCACATGTGTTTTATATACATATAGTATGTATGTTACTATATGTATGTGTGTGTGTGTATGTATGTATCTATCTATCTATTTAAAGGAAAAAACATATACCTAAGGGTATATATTTCCAAACTGATTAGAAGGAATCAGAGAGAGTCTAAAAGTAACCAGAAAGAAATGCTAGATTAAGATCCTAAACAAGTTAGGGCACAGCATCTTAGGCAATGCTAATGAACTACAGAATGCAAAGATCTATTACCAAATAAATAGATTTATTATGAAAAAGTTGCCTGACAAATTAATTCTATTTGAAATTAACTAGAAG
This sequence comes from Phacochoerus africanus, assembly GCF_016906955.1. NCBI lineage: Eukaryota > Metazoa > Chordata > Mammalia > Artiodactyla > Suidae > Phacochoerus > Phacochoerus africanus. The sequence continues at coordinate 134,014,423 of NC_062547.1, forward strand.
ACTATGACATTAAACAACACAAAGTAACTCCAAAGTGACTCCTTTATTAGGGAAATAATTTCTTTTTTTCTTTTTCTTTTTTTTTTTTTTGGCTACCCTACAGCATATGGAGTTCCCTGGCCAGGGATCAGATCTGAACCACAGTTGCAACCTATGACACAACTGCAGCAACACCAGATTCTTTAACCCACTGTGCCACGGATCAAACCTGCATCCTGGTGCTGCAGAGATGCCACTGATCCCACTGCACCACAGTGGGAACTGTAATAGGCAAATAATCTTGAATGATAATAATCACCCTACATTTACTTATTTTTCAAAAGAAAGAGGAGTTGAGGATGTTCCATCGTGGCTCAGTGGTAACGAACCCGACTAGTATCCATGAGAATACAGGTTCGACCCCTGGCTTCGCTTTCACAGAGTCGTGCAACCATCACCACAATGATGTGGTGAGGTATCGCCTAACACCAGTCAGAATATCTATCATCAAAAGGCCTACAAAGGAAATTCCCACACAGCACAATGGATTAAGGAGCCGATGTTACTGCTGTGGTATGGGTTCATTTCCTAGCCAGAGAACTTCCATATGCTAAAGGTGCCTCAAAAAAAAAAAAAAAAAAAAGTCTACAAAAATAAATTCTGGAGAGGGTGTGGAGAAGTGGAGAAAAGGGAACTCTTGTATACTGCTGGTGGCAATGTCAACTGGTACAGTCACTATGGAAAACATGACAGAGGTTCTTAAAAAAGCTAAAAACAGAGCAACCATATGACCCAACAATCCCATTCCTGGGTATATATATATCCAAGAAAAAAGCCCTCAAAAACTCTAATTTGAAAAGACACATGCACTCCAATGTTCACAGCAGCTCTATTTAGAATAGTTAAGACATAGAAAGTCAAAGGCTTCAGAATGATCCCTTATTATACTGGAACTTAAATCTTCTGATATCTAATCCACCATATTTTCTGCTTCATCATCTTGCTTCTTTTTTTTGTTTGATTTTTTGTCTTTTTAGTGCCGCACCCATGGCATATGGAGGTTCCCAGGCTAAGGGTCGAATCAGAGCTGTAGCTGCTGGCCCACGCTACAGCCACAGCCACAGCCACAGCCACAGCCACAGCCACGCGGGATCCTGGCCACTTCCGCAACCTAAACCACAGCTCACAGCAATGGTGGATCCTTAACCTACTGAGCAAGGCCAGGGTTCGAACCCATGTCCTCATGGATGCTAGTTGGATTTATTAACCACTAGGCCATAACAGGATGTCCCCGTCTTGCTTCTTTTTATCAAAATTTAACTGAAGACTTAACTATGCCGAATCATTAACAGTGGGGTAAGCACACTATCACCATTCACAAAAATTGTCTATATAACAGAAAAAAACTTCCTCGGAATTAAGTTATTGTGCTCAGCATAGTATTAATTTAAACATGAGTAAGAAAACCACTAAGAGATGAACCACAATTTTAAGACTCTACACAGATGTTATTTATAGTTTATGTCAGCTTATCTGCTCTGTATTTTTTTTTTATATCTGACACCTTCAAAGGCTGTTGATAGAAAATAAACATGCCAGAATAGATATCTTGCTTTTTTTTTTTTTGTCTTTTTGCCTTTTCTAGGGCCACTCCTGCGGCATATGGAGGTTTCCAGGCTAGGGGTCCATTTGGAGCTGTAGCTGCCGGCCTTCGCCAGAGCCATGGCAACTTGGGATCTGAGCCACGTCTGCAACCTATACCACAGCTCACGGCAACGTCGGATCCTTAACCCACTGAGCAAGGCCAGGGATCGAACCTGCAACCTCATGGTTCCTAGTCAGATTCGTTAACCACTGTGCCACGACGGGAACTCCTAGACATCTCCCTTTACACACTGACAAAGCAACACAATGACACAGCAACTCACAATTCGGTATCAATTTCTATAATACATGTTAATGGCTACGAAATTAGGGCTATGGCATGCATTCTCCTTAAGAGCAAGATGGCTTCCAAAGAGGCAAATCTGGTTCTTTGAAGGGAAAGAAACCAAAAATAAACTTAGCTATCACGATGGGCCTCCAAAGGGCAACAGTACATATATACACAAATATATATATACTATATATACATATAGTGGTATTAAACAACAGAAGGGCTTAAAAGAATTAATTTTATTAAGCAGATAGGATCATCAATGAGTGACAAGGTATTGTTACTGTACCAATTTTATTTTCAATATTTCACTAGTTTTGTCAATAGTGGATATTCCCCCCAGACTGACAACTTGTTAATCACAAATTTTAGTTTAGTTATTTGTTTTGGCTTTTCATGTTTCAGTATCTCCTTGAATATGGTAGTGAGAAGCTGGAAGAGATAAGGAATATAATAGAACTTCAATTAATTTGCTGAACAAATACATTAATGAATGGCTATTTCAGGAGGTGCCATTTCAATGCTGGAAGCCTACATGTAAAGGCTTTATGTAGAGTGATTATTTCTCTACCTAAGGAATTATAATTCTCTAATCAGACAGAAAAATAATCCCATGATTTACTTGCTACTCTTAGTTCCAAAGAACTTAACCAATTTAGGCCTTTTTCTTATTTAAAAAAAAATTATTTTTCTCCAACTACTTTTTAATAAACTAAACATTATATTAAGACTAGTTAATCTTTAATATGTTTACTTTCAGTCATACTAAATTCAGTTACACCCAGAATAGTAATGAAGTCCTAATGACTGTCATTTATATTTCAATGACGAGTACAATCAGTTACTTGGCTACAGGATTACTACCATCATTTAATCAAAGTAGGTAATACAAAAATACAGTAAGATAAAAATATAAATTATTACAAGCATTAGTTAAGATTCCCAATTCCATTTTATACTTATCCCATAATCTAATATGTATGAAATTATATGCACAAAGTTTTACATAAAGTATTTCAGAGAAGGAAAACTGACAATCTATAACATGAATTCGTTGTGAAATTTAACCTCAGCAATAGCAAATATCTATACCAGAAGAAGATACCAAGTATCATATCTGCTATCATAACTTTAGTATTTTTCAGCAGCACATACACCTAATTGAAATACACCTGACTTATGCGTATGGTTTTTAACTTTTTTTTTTTCTTTTTAGGGCCATACCTACAGCATATCGAAGTTCCCAGGCTAGCGGAATCAGAGCTACAACTGCCGGCTTATGCCAGAGCCACAGCAACACCAGATCTGAGCTGCATCTATAGCCCACACTGCAGCTCACAGCAACCTCAGAGCAAGCCAGGGATCAAACCCACATCCTTATGGATACTAGTCAGATTCTTAACCAGATGAGCCACAACTGGAACTCCCTGGTTTTTAACTTTCCGACATTAATTCCAGATACCCGAGAACTTACTAAACTGCAGTGAAAACACTGGAAGGTTAAATGAGCTAAAACAATGGAAAGTGCCAAGTTCTTCAACTGGACTGCATATATCGAAAAACATTTTTAAACTTTCATAGTAAGATTGTTTTTTGTTTTTTGTTTTTTTTTGCCTTTTCTAGGGCTGCTTCCGAGGCACATGGAGATTCCCAGGCTAGGGGTCTAATCGGAGCTGTAGCCGCTGGCCTACACCAGAGCCACAGCAATGCCAGATCCAGGCCACATCTATGACCTACACCACAGCTCATGGCAACACCAGATCCTTAACTCACTAAGCGAGGCCAGGGATCGAACCCACAACCTCATGGTTCCCTGTCGGATTCGTTAACCACTGAGCCATGATGGGAACTCCAAGATTTATTAAAAATACAAAAACAATGTACCTAAGTCTAAATTCACTACTAATTCCAATTATTTAATTCAAGTTGGGACACATAGTTAAGAAGTTTACAAGAGCATCAAAAATATTACCAAATAGGAGTTCCCGTCGTGGCGCAGTGGTTAACGAATCCGACTAGGAACCATGAGGTTGCGGGTTCGGTCCCTGCCCTTGCTCAGTGGGTTAACGATCCAGCGTTGCCGTGAGCTGTGGTGTAGGTCGCAGACGCGGCTCGGATCCAGCGTTGCTGTGGCTCTGGCGTAGGCCGGTGGCTACAGCTCCGATTCGACCCCTAGCCTGGGAACCTCCATATGCCGCAGGAGCGGCCCAATAAATAGCAAAAAGACAAAAAAAAAAAAAAATTACGAAATAAATTTAGGTTCATATCAGTAAAAGTGAAGAATAACATCAGGAATTCCTGTCATGGCGCAGCAGAAACAAATCTGATTAGGAACCTTGAAGTTGAGCATTCAATCCCCAGCCATGCTCAGTGGGTTAAGGATCTGGCATTGCCGTGAGTTGTGATGTAAGTTGCAGATGCGGCTCAGATCCAGCATTGCTGTGGTGCAGGCCAGCAGCTGTAGCTCCGATTAGACCCCTAGCCTGGAAACCGCCATATGCCACAGGTATGGCCCTAAAAAAAGCAAAAAAAAAAAAAAAAGAATAACATCAACTATTCAGCAGTTCGACTATGATCAATAAGCTAATAAAATGTCCAGCTTTTTAATTTAAATTTTACTTATAAATAATGCATGTGAGATACACTTACAAAAAAAGCACATTGCTCTTCAAAAAGCTGTGGTGAGTGTTCCTATGTAAACATGAGAAAGAACAGTAAATGAAGAAAGAAAATTAAGACACACATAGACCAAGGACCAGTATGTAATATTTATAAATTAGATTTTAAACTAATGATTACCACTTGCTCAAAACATTCTCAAGAAGTCCACAAGTAAATTTATCACCATAATTCTAACCAACTTTGCATAAAATAAGTATACCTAAAATCTCAGCATTAAAATTGTTACATCACTAAATTTATACCTAGATTTGGGCTGATTTTGATGTTACCAACATTGGAAAATACCAATTTAAGCTGTCCATTAGTAGTACCTCTACTTCTCTTAAGCAATTCTACTTTTCAAAATCCCTAAAAACTCCAGTTATGCACAACTGCCAACCCAGGTTAATAATAGCAACAAACCATACTCATTTGACACCACAAGACTGTCAGGTGACATACCAAGAAGTCTCAATTTAACTCAAATAAAAGCCTCTCCATGCTGCAAAGCAAAAAGTTTTAATCCTGGCAACAGGACCATTTAAGAAATCTATGGCCCATGACAAAATCTATTTTAGCAAAAGGTTCCATCTACCCAGTCCTAATATTTAACATGTGACATCCCGTTCTTTTGTTTTACCAGTCTGGGATTTTTACAGAAGCACGTTATGACTACTTTTCAATTCCTTTATCTCTTTTACTAAAAACAAATAATTAAAGAAAATCAACCTAATTATACTATAAACCAAGTGCTGTCCTGGCAGCTGGTGCAGACTAGGAATGTCCACTTTTTTAAAGGGTTCTTTTAAGAAGGGTAGGTCCTATGCATAATACTCAGGCAAAATGAGCTAAAACCCAAATCTTCAACAATCCCCATCTATAAGGAACTCAGGCTCATCTAAAAAACAATAAAATAGAACAGCTCCTTTCTCAACTTCCCTGTGTCCCAACTCTGCCATTTCAAACAAGTACACACATACAATCTTAAAAGCCACAATAAGCTTTGGTTGTACCCAAATGACAAGCAACTAAAAAGAGGTCCTAAAGATCACAGTACTCAGAAAGATCAACATGAAAACTGGCTCACAAATCTGAACTTTATGTTGAATTCAGACAGACAAGTATAACACAAAATACCACATGTGAATTTATAAACTTCAATGAAACTACCAAGTTACATTGCTTAGTCAGTTTGAAATAGAGACATTTCAGCTTGCTTTAAAAACAGTCTTTACCGGGTTTTTGTACTTTATTTTATTTTATTTTATTTATTTATTTTGCTTTTTAGGGCTGCACCCATGGCATATGGAGGTTCCCAGGCTAGGGGTCTAATTGGAGCTACAGCGGCCGGCCTAAACCACAGCCACAGCAATGCCAGATGCGAGCCGCATCTGCAACCCACACCATAGCTCACAGCAACGCCAGATCCTTAACTCACTGAGCAAGGCCATGGATTGAACCCAAAACCTCATGGTTCCTAATGGGATTCATTTCTACTGTGCCATGATGGGAACTCCCGGTTTTTGCACTTTTTAATCCCAATTTTGCCACATGCTGACTGTGATCTTAGAAAAGGGTCTTAACTTCTCTAGTGCTCAGATTCCTCACCTGTAAGGCAGGATTAGCATAGAGATAGTGTTTTATCTGAACACTTAAAAAACTGTATCACACATATCACAGTCCAAATATTTTATTTTTTTGTTTTGTTTTTTGCTTTTTAGGGCCGCACCCATGGCATATGGAGGTCCCCAGCCTAGGGGTCCAATCAGAGCTACAGCTGTCGGCCTATGCCACAGCTACAGCAACTCAGGATCCAAGCTTCGTCTGTGAACTACACCACATACCACAGCTCATGGCAACGCCGGATCCTTAACTCACTTCGCAAGGGCAGGGGCCAAATGCGTAACCTCATGGTTCCTAGTCGGATTATTTTATGCTGTGCCACGATGGGAACTCCACATATCACGATTTTAATAAACATTTGGTGAATCATGGACATTTTACTCTAGGTGTCTCTTCCAAGTACAATGCCTTCTTGTTCTAGTTATAAAAGCTATAACTTTAATTGTAATACTTTATAATTAACGCTAATAATCCTGGTATTTGTTTGAGATATATAAATATCTGCACAACGGTTCAAGAGTTTCTCCACAATTCATTAGGCAGAAACTTCTAAAATCCTCTTCACGTGTGGCAGGCACAGGATATAGGAAATCCCTGTACCTTCCACTCAACTTTGCTGGGAACCTAAAATCACTCTAAAAACTTAAGATTAAGGAGTTCCTGCTGTGGCTCAGGGGCAACGAACCCAACCAGTATCCATGAGGATGTAGGTTTGACCCCTGGCCTCATTCAGTGGGTTAAGGATCTGGCACTGCCATAACCTGTGCTGTAGGTCGCAGACGCAGCTCGGATCCTGCATTGCTGAGACTATGGGGTAGGCCGGCAGCTGTGCCTAAGATTTGACTCCTAGCCTGGGAACTTCCATATGTTGCAGGTGTGGCCTTAAAAAGCAAAAAGCAAACAACAACAAAAAAGGTTAAATTTTATACTTATATATTTCAGATTATTTTCCATTATAGATTATTACAAGATATTTAATATAGTTCCCTGAGCTATACAGTAAATGCTTGTTGCTTATCTATTTTATTTTATCTTATTTTTGCTTTTTAGGGCTGCAACTGAAGTTCCCAGGCTAGGGGTCAAATCAGAGCTGCAGCTGCTGGCCACAGCCACAGCCACAGCCACACAGGATCCTTAACCCACTGAGTGAGGCCCAGGGACCGAACCTGTGTTCTCATTGATACTAGTTGGGTTCATTACTGCTGAGCCATGATGGGAACTGTGGCTTATCTATTTTACACTAGCGTATATCTTTTAATTCCATGCTCTTAATTTACCCCTCCCCCAATCCTTTTCCTCTTAGGTAACTGTAAGTTTCTGAGTTCCCTGGTTGCTTCAGTGGGTTAATGATCCAGTGCTGTCACCACTACTGCTGCTGTGGTGTAGGTTCAATTCCTGGTCCAGGAACTTGTCTATTTTTAAAAATCCATCTTTGATTAAGTTAGGAGTCTGCATACATACATAAAACTGAATAACTTCACAGATCTAAAGTTTCAGGGTTCATTCATGACAGACTTGTGATACAAACCTGGGTTTAATATAAGCAGATGTAAGTATGTTTGCTGCAGCATTACATGTATTAAAAGAGTTTGAAAAAAATCAAAAACAACCAAAATTCCCATCAACAGAAAACTTGATAAATACACTGCAGTACTTTCATTTAGTGGTGTAAGCCTTTAAAAAGATAAGACAGAGCTGTATATAACAATCTCCAAGGAGTTCCCATCGTGGCACAGGGGTTAACGAATCCGACTGGGAACCATGAGGTTGCGGGTTCGATCCCTGGACTTACTCAGTGGGTTAAGGATCCAGCGTTGCCGTGAGCTGTGGTGTAGGCCAGCAGCTGGAGCTCTGATTAGACCCCTAGCCTGGGAACCTCCATATGCCACCGGTGCAGCCCTGAACAGACCAAACAAAAACAAAAACAAACAAACAAAAAAAAACAAAAACAACTCCAAAGTAATTATTACAAGAAGAAAATGAGATTCAAAACAGTATGCATACCATCAGAGTGGAGGAAAAAAATATCAGTATGCTTGTACGTGCATTAAACATTTTCAAGAAAAATAAGAAACAAGACAAAAATACAAAATTAACTGTTAAAAGAAATGACCCCTAGAAAATAAAACTGGGAACTGGAGAAAGGAAGAAAGACTTTACTTTCACATTGTGCTTTTCTACATTTCTAGCCTCGTTCCAAAACTTCACATTCATCTCAAAAAGCATTTCTTTCATTCACCAACTTTGGATACCCTTTCCTCCAAGGAATATGAAGCAGCTTGAGAACTTTCGTAATCTTATGGCAGAACATGAACTGTTTTTCCCCTGAAAAGTTGGAAGACAGAAAACAAACAGCCAGAGAAAAGTTTGATGTCCACTAGCTCAAAAACCAGCAAAATGCTCTAACACTACAAAACAATGGAAGAAAAAGGAAGTGTTCCAAAACAGGAGAACAAACAACAAAAGGAAAGCCAGTATTTAAATTAATAAAAAGGTTTTTTTCATTCCTCTAATATCAACCTACAAAAGTCTCTATTCGTCTAGATGCTCATCAAAAAATCCAAGTCCTATTTATTCTATCTCCTAAATGTCTTAAGATAGATCACCACCACTACCACACTGCCAACATTCAAGTCTGAGCTATCATAATATCTCACTGCTTAAATTAGTCACCCAGCCTCTTCTGCTTTCCTCCAATTTATTCTCCACAGTATACCCAAAGTGGGAAAAATCTCGACATGTCACTCACCTACTTAGTACTTCTGACAGCAACCTGGGATCCAAGCCTCACCTGTGACTTACACCACACACCACAGCTCACGGCAATGCCGGATCCTTAACCCAGTGAGCGAGGCCAGGGATCAAACCTGAAACCCCAAGGTTCCTAGTCAGATTCATTAACCATTGAGCCACGACAGGAACTCCCAAATGCAAACTTTTCAATTCAACCTTCTTCACTAGTTTTCTTTGTTCTCGAACACTTTTTGCTGTCCTCTTCCTATTACCCTTGTTCATTTGTCACATCTTAGCTTACATGTTACTTCCCACAAGAAGCCTTCCTCACTGCTCTAATCCCACACACTAAATCTGGAATAGGTTCCCTTCCCATGTGCCTCCATAGCATCCAGCTCTAAACTGACACCTTGTACATCCTCCTTTCCAGAACTTAACAAACTACTGCTCTAACTGCCTATCTACTGTCTCCATTTCTAATGGACTATAAGCTCGGTGAGGATGGGACCACACTTCTCTTGTGCATAGCTATATTTTAGGGTCTAGCACCATGGTTGACATTTAGTAGCCTGTCAATAGGTCAAAATTAAAAACTAATTTTGAATGAACTCTGGTGAAATTTTTTTTATCTCAAGATCAGACACAAAATATGAAACAGGAATTTAGTGTTTTTTTTTAATGAGAATGAAATAAAAATATCTCAGTATCTACTTGTTCATACTTACTCTGAGGTACAGTCATTTCAGAGGGTATTGCATTCGGTATTCCCTCCTAACTTTTTTTTTTTTGTCTTTTGTCTTTTTTGTGTTTTTGTCTGTTGTTGTTGTTGCTATTTCTTGGGCCACTCCCGCAGCATATGGAGATTCCCAGGCTAGGGGTTGAATCGGAGCTGTAGCCACCGGCCTATGCCAGAGCCACAGCAACGCTGGATCTGAGCCGCGTCTGCAACCTACACCACAGCTCACGGCAATGCCGGATCCTTAACCCACTGAGCAAGGGCAGGGACCGAACCCGCAACCTCATGGTTCCTAGTCGGATTAGTTAACCACTGCGCCACAACGGGAACTCCATTCCCTCCTAACTTTACATCCTCAAAAAGGAGAAATGAAGTTCCTGCTGTGGCTCAGTGGGTTAAGAATCCAACTTTGGCAACTCGGTCACTGCTGAGGCACAGGTTCAATCCCTGGCCTGGTGCTGTGGGTTAAAGGATCCGGTGTTGCAGCAACTGCAGTGTTAAGTCTCAGGTGCAACTCAGATTCAACACCTGGCCCAGGAATTTCCATATGCCGCAGGTGCAACTATAAAAAAATATATATATATCTAACAAAACAGAAACAGACTCACAGATACAGAGAACAAACTGGTGGTTACAAGTGGAAAGAGGGAAGGGGAGTAAGGGCATGATAGGGGTAAGAGAATAAGAGATACCAACTACTACTGATGTTGCTTAAAATAAATAAGTAATGTGGATATACTATACAACACAAAGAAATACAGCAATTATTATGTATCAACTTTAAATGGAGTGTATGTAATCTATAAAAATATTGAATCACTATGTTCTACCCAAAAAACTAAAATTATATTATAAATCAACTGTACTTCAATAAAAAGACACTAATTTTTTTTAAAAGCAGAAAAAAATCTTTCTGTTCAGTTATAAAAGAAATGTTTCTATCCTACCCTGTCACTCCAGTTACTCATTCATTCTAGTGCAGATGCCTTACAGCTGAGCTATAAACTCTCTGCAGCCTGACACTGCTCCTTTTATCACCACCTACACTTACCCAGATCCCATACCTTCTAGATATCCTCGTAGTCACTTTCCAATCTTGAATCCCTATCCCTGCCATATCCCCCAACCATAATCTTGCTTTTTCATCTAAAAAGCCTTCTAGATATTCTCCTGTCCACTTTTCCAATTCTGAATCCCCACTCCCACCACATCCCCCCACCATAATCTTGCTTTTTCAGCTAAAAAGTCTTTCCAGTGGGGAGTTCCCATCGTGGCGCAGTGGTTAACAAATCCGACTAGGAACCATGAGTTTGCTGGTTCAATCCCTGGCCTCGCTCAGTGGGTTAAGGATCCGGCGTTGCCGTGAGCTGTGGTGTGTGATGTAGGTCACAGATGCAGCTCAGATCCCACGTTGCTGTGGCTGTAGCGCAGGCTGGCAGCTACAGCTCTGATTCAACCCCAAGCCTGGGAACCTCTATGTGCCGCGGGTGCAGTCCTAAAAAGCAAAAATAAATAAATAAATAAATAAATAAATAAAGTCTTTCCACTGAAAAAGAGAAACATCGTAGTGGCCTAATGCACCAGTGTTGTTGCTTGGCACACCTATAATTTCTCTCTTACTCATTATCTAGCAAATGCCCCACATTTCGCCCTATCATTGTTAACAGATATTATTAAGACTTCATCATTATATCCTAAAATCTCTACAGCCATTTTTATTGAAAACTAAGCCCAGACTGTGGTTATGACTACCAAACATTCCCTAGTATTTGCTTTCTCCTTTCATTTTAAAAATAGAACTATTAGAGTTTTCAGAGACACATGGCTACTTAGCTAGAGACTACATTCCCCAGCTATCCTTGCATCCTAAGCATGGCCATATTAATAAATTCAAATTAACTGACTACAAGAACTGGTCTGTGAAACCTCTACACCATCTTCCTAAGTACAAACTGCTTGCTATTCCTTGCTCTCTCCTTACCCCTTCCTGATAGCTGGGAAACTGCAATAATTAGTGCAGCCTCCTTGGAGTCAGAAAGGGAAGTCACATAATAAAGAAGGCAGAGCTGTCCTACAGACCTACCAGTTTGGATCACTAGATGAATTCTCGCAAATGCACTATCTACCTGTTAAGAATTACCTACCTACTTTATTATTATCATTATGTAAGAAAGAAATCATTTTATCTTATTTTACTGTATCTTGCAGTCTCTGTTATAAATCTCAGCATATACCCATATACACAGTTATACAGTTTGGGTTTGAGTCTCACTTCTCAGGCAAGCTGTTTTTTCTTTCCAGGGTCAGAATCCCTAGAAGATCACCTCCAATTCTCAAGTTATGACTGGTATACGCTGCCCTCTGATTTTTGTCAAATCAGACTTTTTATTAACAGTACAGTGTACAGGATAGACCATTATGCTCTATTTTAGGAGTGTAAAATCTACAGAATAAGCTTCATATTTATGACCATGCACTTAAATATGAAAGTGTCTTAGGATGCCTAACATAAATTGAGAATTCTTAAACGCATAAATTCATATAAACACGCTTTATGGGAGGGAGTATAACACAGTAATTAAGTGGTTTTAAAAACAGAGAGCTAAGAATGTATACATGTATGTGTAACCGGGTCACCATGCTGTACAGTAGAAAAAAAAATGTATTGGGGAAATAACAATAAAAAAAATTTAAAAAAACAACAATAGAGAGCCCAAGATACAAGTTCCATCATTTATTAGCTGTGCTGGGAAATATTACAACTATTGATGAAAATAACAATATTTATTTCAAGCAACTGTTGTAAGGATTTAAAGAAGCTTAACATGCATGAAGCATTTAGCACAATGCCTGTCATACTATAAATATACAATAAAAACTATTATTAACTGATTAATTGCATTTTACTCATTGAACATACCTAAACACTAGAGACCTATTTTGTGCCAGGCACAACAATAAGCTTAAGAGAAGATATTAAAAATACATATATTTATTCTATGCTTCCAGAAATATCAACATTGCAAGTATCTTTCTTTACTATTATTATACATAAGAGTCAACTGGCTTTTGTAGAGGTAAAAATGTCCATCTCAGTCCTGGAGAAGCCTACTTACTACAAAAAGACAGGGTATGTACTAAAATATCGTTATCTGATAAAGTGTTACAATATACTTAAGCTCTTTAGAAATTTCTATACTTGAGGGTGTGCTGTGATATCAGGAGGCAGACAAAGCACTGACTAGGACTTAGAGGATAATAATAAAATATAAGCAGCAGATATGCTGGCTTATTAAACCCAAAGGTTATGTACAGATTTGGAAAATAAGAATGAAAGGTAAGGAGTTCCCTTCATGGCTCAGTGGTTAATAAACTCGATTAGGATCTGTGAGGATGTGGGTTCAATCCCTGGCCTTGCTCAGCGGGTTAGGTATCCAGAGTTGCTGTGAGCTGTGGTGTAGGTCGCAGATGTGGCTTGGGTCCTGTGTTGCTGTGGCTCTGGCGTAGGCCAGCGGCTATAGCTCCAATTCAACCCCTAGCCTGGGAACCTCCATATGCCAAGGGTGTGGTGTGGCCCTAAAGAAAAATACCAAAAAAAAAAGAATGAAAGGTGAAATTCACCCAACGTAATTCTCAATACAGGAATTCTAAAACTTTAAAAAACAAAAACCAAAAAAAACCCCATGAACATCACATAATCTTTAGCAAGGTAAGTGCTGGTTAAAAAGTAAAGAGGAGTTCTCTTATGGCACAGTGGGTTAAGGATCCAGCATTGTCACTGAAGTGGCTTTGGTCACTGCTAGGGTAGGGCTTTGATTCCTGACTGGGGAACTTCCTAGGATGATGTTAATGGCAATGACCAAAAAAAAGGTTTTTCAGAGAGCAAGAATCAAAAATATTTAGTGAATAATTAAATGTGATACTAGGACAAGTGTTAACTATTCCTCAAAATAACCCAGTGGTAGAAATAAGAGGTCTAAACAATCTTGTAATTATCCTTAGGGTAGAGGGATGTCAAAATGAAGATGTCCTAAAGGAAGCTAAAATGTGTGTCTGGACAAATTTCTGCTGGAAAGTCTGACAGAGATGTAATTTTGAAAATCAACAGCAGAGAACTGACAGCTTCTACAGTTAAATAGTTTTTCTTTCTCTTTGTCTCTTCACTTCTAAAATGACCATTAAGGAGTTACCGTTGTGGCTCAGTGGAAACAAATCTGACTAGCATCCATGAGGACATAGGTTCAATCCCTGCCCTCACTCAGCGGGTTAAGCATCTAGTGTGGCTGTGGCCAGTAGCTACAGCTCCGATTTGACCCCTAGACTGGGAACCTCCATATGCCATGGATACAGCCCTAAAAAGACCAAAAAAAAAAAAAAGACCATTAATAAGTTTTTACCTATTTTTAGGTTTGAGAAAATCTCAGCATTTTGATACCCATTCCTCTATTACCCTTAGATTTAACAGAGCCCAATCCTATCATCTTCCCTTTTTACCTTAAAAGGAAAGATGTTCCTCTTCCTCTCCAAGTCTATAGAGTTGATTTCACCCCTTCTGGTCTCCTGTTCAATCTTGCCTGCTTTTTATATAACTCTAGTTTGTTTCTTCCACTCATTTATCTAGAAAAACCTTCCTATTACGTTACTTCCATATTTCCTTCCCTTCCAAAACAATGATGAAAAAGTGACCTAAGCACAGCCTCTTCATCCCCCATTCAACCTGTGTACAACATTTGATAATGTCACCACCTTAGACTCTATTCCCTGATACCTCATTCAGTTTCCAACACTTTATTAATTTTCTTAGCTATCTTTCTGAATTGAGATATAGTATGTGGAGCACAAGTATATATGTTTTGAAAAATCTTCATGCACATAACAGAATACTACTTAGCAAGGAAAACAAACAACTAATACATGTAATAACATGAATGAATCACAAGAGCATTTACATTAAGTGCAAGAACCTGATACAAAAGCTACATTATGTATGGTTTCACTTACACAACATTCTGAGAAAGAAAAGACCCTAAGGACAAAAATCAGAAGAATGCTTGGTTGTCAGGAACAGGATGTGGAGGAGGAGAGAATCACTACAAAAGGGGTACAAGGGAACTTTTTGATGTGATAGAAATGTTGCAGGGGTAATTATATGACTGTACATTTGTCAAACCTAAAAAAACTGCAAACCTAAAAAAGAGAATTTTAATGCATGTAAATTATTTCTCAATAAAATGAACCTTAAAAAATAAAACTCTGCAGATGACTGTAATGCACTGATCTAAAGATTTCAAAATCTCTATCTCCAGCCCTGTCTACTGAGAAACCTCTACCTGAATCTCAAAGTAGCTCCAATTTATTAAATACAACTAAATTTCCTTATATTCTCCACCATTCCTGTTCTTCCCTCTTGTATACCTTACCTTGGGTGATGGCACTACCACTACTCATGCCCAGTCTCTCAACAGAGTAGATCCAGCCACAACTCCTCCTCCCTCACATTCCATATTCAAACACTAAAACTTTTTCTCCCAGATATAATCCTTTTCCCATCCTTCTGCTACTGTCATGATCTACCCTCTCTAACCTGTAACAACAAATATAAGACTGCCTTCACTGGCATTGGCTTCCCATCTTTCCCCACTCTGTCCCATCTGTTTGTCACAATGCCATCTGAGATAATGTCCTAAAACACAAAGATGATCACATCGTACCACTACTCACTCCCAGCTGCTCAGTATACATAAAACTCTGCTATACTCCAAGTTCCAGCATTATACCAACTTCTCCTTTCTTGCTATTCCCTTAATATGCATATCCTGAAACTCAACAAACACTAAATTTGCCATAGCCTTTCCTTAGGCTATGCCTATGAGCATGCCTCAAACATAAGTACCTCTCCCTCTCTTCATTCAACCTGAAAATCCGGGGTATCTTAAATTGAGGATGCAGCTCAATGCTACTTCCTCTAACAAAAACAGAAGTAACCAACAAACAGAAAGTAATGTCCCTTATACACCCTTGAAACTATTTACATAGCTTTATTATAACATATTATAGTCATCTGCTTTATTAACACTTACTGGGTGCTGTGGAATTATGAAAATGCAAAGACGAATGAGACAGAATTCCTGCTCAGATTTCAGCTATAGCTACCTATTCATGTATCAGTCTCACAGCCTAAGCTAAGAGTTACTGAAGAAAGAGGTCCTTAATGTCAATGACCTACAAGGGATCTGTGGTTCAGTGTGCAAAATAAACTTGGGTAGAGGAAAAAGTGATGTATGTACTTTCATTAACTCTAACCACAACTTAGCAACTCCTTCAATTAAAATGTAGACAACAAACCTCAATGATTAAAAGCAGTTCCTTTAATTTTGATTATCAACAGGAATCAAAGTATTTCATCATACTACAGTTGAAGCAGACATCTTAGGAAAAAATCGTTTATGCTCATTACTTCAAAATTACAATAGTTATTAGATCCACTAATAGCTCTCAGTATTTACTAGGTTAACATGTAGAACATGCTGCTATATCACAAACTTAACATTTTGACAAATACTTCAATATAATGAGTTTCCCTTATACTCCTATGTATTTTGTTTTATGTGTTATAAACATCTTTCTAAAAAGAGGTCTATAAGCTATTCCAGGCTGCCAAAGGGATACTTGGCTAGAAAAATCATTAAGAATCCCTGCCCTAGAGAATCCTATTATTTTCCATAGGCCCAGCACACAGTATCTGGCATTTCAACAACAACGACAAAGAAAAGAAAAGGAAAAAAAAAAAAAAAGAAAGAAAGGAACAGAACAGAATAGTGGACAAAATGTACTTACCAAACTAATGAACTAATACACAGTTGAGGTCAATTTTTTTAGCTCCTCATTTTTAAAAGAAAGTCGAAACAGTCCTTATTTTATAAGTAGTGTAAAGGCAGTTTATCAGATACATCATATTTTACCTATTAAAAAAAGTTAACACTGAACAAGTCTTGGGTGATAGATTTTTAAGAGCTCTAATCTCAATATCAACTTAGAAAGCCACACACTTGATATCTATTTTTTTAATTTCATACTTTTATGTTATAAAAGATTTTGGAAAATTCATTCGCAAACACTCATTTTTACTATGAAGGAATAATGAGGTCAACTAACAAAGATCATTCTCAGTATAAAACAAAGTCATCCCAAAGCATGGGTCTGCATGTTGAAGGATGTAAGGAAAGTTAGAAAGCAAATAAATACCAATTAAGGAATAAACGCACAATTAAAATTACCTAGTGTATGATTTTTTAAACAGTTCCAAGTTCTTAGAGCTCTAGAATATGTGGTATACATCTGAAATATTTTAAGAAATACAGTCATCGAATTTGCAATTCCTCTCAACAAAAGCTCTCTTCTTGGGAAACTTCTACAATCAGATAAATAATACTGATAAATGCCCTCTCATGCTCTCTCAAATTAACTACTGAGGATCATTAAATATTTTCTATTAATTCATAATTTATTAATAAAATTACAAAATGTTTATGAATGACATCTAAGCAAATGAATAATTTAAATGTGCTACATATTGTTTCTGTATTAAGATATATAGAAATGAAGTAGACTCAACCAAGTTGCCAGTTTCTCAGAAGTTCCTGGTTTCATAGAAGTATATGCCCAAGGAAAAATAATTATGATCAAAGAAAGATTCTAATGCATAGTTAGGCTACAGAGGAACATTGCTGTTTGTTTAGTATCTAGTTTCCAGCTCCAAACTACTATAAATAAGATATGAGACACCAAACAAACCTACGTAATACCAACTGGTACTAGAAGACAACAGGGCTTTTTTTTCCCCCTGGCAAACAGTTATTTTATTGTACATGCTGTTTTCAGAAAGCTGAATAATCTTTGCTCTGAGCTTTAAAAATTAACATGTAAAACATATCAGTATATATTTAACTGAAGAGTCTGGCAGGAAGAAAATGTAAAATTCCAAAACTCTTTTGTGCACTAAACAAACCAGTAAGAATAAGAGACAGTTAATTAAAACAATACTGATCAAATAATTTCATGTTAAATTTATAAAATATTTTAAGATAGAATTTTTTTTTTTTTGTCTTTTTGCTATTTCTTTGGGCCGCTCCTGCAGCATATGGAGGTTCCGGGGTTGGGGGTCAAATCAGAGCTGTAGCCACCGGCCTACGCCAGAGCCACAGCAACGCGGATCCGAGCTGTGCCTGCAACCTACACCACAGCTCACGGCAACGCCAGATCGTTAACCCACTGAGCAAGGGCAGGGACCGAAGCCGCAACCTCATGGTTCCTAGTCGGATTCGTTAACCACTGCGCCACGACGGGAACTCCTAAGATAGAATTCTTGATAATTAGCTCTGCTAAGTACAGAATTTTATGCTACTAATTTTAATTTAATCCTTCTTATCATAAGTAACAAGCTGGAGAAACTGACTTTAGTAAATACAAAAAAGTATTTATAATCTCTGGTTTCTAAAACATTGTCTCTAATTCTAAAAATTTAACTCCTGAGGAATCCATTACATTCTTAAGGAAAGACAGACTACATAATTTCTTTAATTTCTTACAGCTGTAGACTTGTGGTTGCCAAGTTGGAGGGGGAGGGACTGCAATGGACTAGGAGTTTGCAGTTAGTAGATGCAAACTACTGCATTTGGAATGGATAAGCAATGAGATCCTGCTGTATAGCACAGGGAATTTTAGTCACTTTTGATAGAACATGATAGAAGATAATATGAAAGAAAGAATGTATATATACATGCATAACTGGGTCACTTTGCTGTACAGCAGACATTGAAAGAACACTGCAAGTCAACAGTAACAAAAATTTTTAATAATAATTAAAAAAAGAGTCATGTGGGAAAAAAAAATTTCATACTGCTATGAAACCACCACCAGTGGCTGCCAGTAATTAGATGGGAAAAAGGCTAAGACTGCAGAGGAGCAGCACAAGGGAATTCTTTGGGGCAATGGAACTATTCAGTATCAGTGGTGGTTGTAATGATCTAGTGGTATATCAGGAATGAAAATAAGTACAAGTTTATATTCTTAGCAGCATTATTCATAAGAGCCAAGAGGTAGAGCCTAAATGTCCATAAACAAGTGATTGGATATACAAACTGCAGTATACACATACAATGGAGTATTATTCAGCCATAAAAAGTAATGAAATACAGAAACATGCTATAACATAGATGAACTGTGAATACATTATGCTAAGTGAAAGATACCAGACATTAAAAGTCATACTCTATGATTCTACTGATATGAAATATCCAAAATAGACAAATCCACAGAGACAGACTAAAGATTGGTGGTTGCCAGGGGCTAAGGGGGAAGGGAAGAAGAAACTGCCTGATGGATAAGGGTTTGCTTTGGAGCTGTGGAAATGTTTTGGAAGTATTTAAAAAGAGACCGAAGGGAGTTCCCATTGTGGCTCAGATGTAACAAACCTGACTAGTATTCATGAGGACAAGGGTTTGATCCTTGGTCCCACTCCGTGGGTTAAGGATCCAGCATTGCCACAAGCTGTGGTGTAGGTTGCAGACATGTAGGTTGCTGTGGCTGTGAGTACAGTCCAGCAGCTGCTGCTCCAATTCGACCTCTAACCTGGAAACTTCCAAATGCTGCGGGTGCAACCACATAAAGAAAAAAAAAAAAAAAAAGATACAGGCGATCCCATTGTGGTGCAGCGGAAATGAACCCATCTAGGGACTATGAGGTGGCAGGTTCAATTCCTGGCCTCGCTCAGTGGATTAAGGATCCAGTGATGCCATGAGCTGTGGTGTAGGTCACAGATGTGGCTCAGATCTGGTGTTACTGCGGCTGTGGCTTAGGCTGGCAGCTGTAGCTTGGATTTGACTCCTAGTCTGGGAACCTCCAAGTGTCATAGGTGCGGCCCTAAAAAGCAAAAAAAGCAAAAATAAATAAATAAATCAATAAAACATGGCGTTGTCCAGAGACAAGCTGTTGTTTATGCTGGGGAGGGAGACCGTCTCATCAGCACAGGAAAGAGCAACTTTGACAATAACTAACTGCTTTCCAAATACCTGAGCTGAGCCATACGTCATCAAGATCATAGGACATCAAAGCAGAGGGCCAGGAGTTCCCGTTGTGGCGCAGTGGTTAACGAATCCGACTAGGAACCATGAGGTTGCGGGTTCAGTCCCTGCGCTTGCTCAGTGGGTCAAGGTTCCGGCGTTGCCGTGAGCTGTGGTGTAGGTCGCAGACGCGTCTTGGATCCTGCGTTGCTGTGGCTCTGGCGTAGGCTGGCAGCTACAGCTCCAATTCGACCCCTAGCCCGGGAACCTCCATATGCCACAGGAGCAGTTCAAGAAATGGCAAAAAGACAAAAAAAAAAAAAAAAAGCAGAGGGCCAGAACTCATGTCTTTATTCACTTAGCAACTGGCATCTTCTGTGTGTCATTTATTGTGCCAACTAGTAGGTACACTAAAAAGAATAAAACTCAGGCCTTAAACTTCAAAATATTGTAATTCAAATTCAAGCCTCATAACAATGTGGAGAAGTGGAATTCTCACGTACAACTAGTAGACTGAAAACTGGTACAGACACTTTGAAAAATAATGTGGCAAAACCTAATAAAGTTGAATATATTCATATCTTATGATCTATAAATTTAACCCAATGTACATATTCAACAGAAATGTGTACATATAATCCCCAAAAAAACTCATACAAAAGTGTTATTATTCTTTACAACCTCAAACTGGAAATGATCCAGATACCCATCAACACAGTAGCCTGGGTAAAGAAATTGTGGGATACTCACACAAAGGAATACTATACTGCAGTAGTTCCCAACCAGGTTCTGTCTGCACCCTCCATCCCTGGAGACATTCAAACATTTGAAAACATTTTAAGTTGTCATAACGGGGCGGGGGACCTACTGATATCTAGTGGATATAAGTTAAGGATGCTGGTAATCCTTCAATGCACAGAAGACCCACTACACCTTGACAAAGAATTATCCCACTCAAAATGTCAAGAGGGCATTTGACAAATTCTAGCCTACAGCAATGAGAATGAACCAGGCAACACACATGACATGGATAAGTGCAAACAAAATACTGAGGAAAAAAAAAAAAGCCAGCAAAGAGGAGAGCATATTCATATAAAGCTCAATATCAGGTAAATTAATCCTTGGTATTTGAAGTCAGGATAGTAGGGGTCAAAAGGGTCATGAGGAGGAATTCAAAAACACAAGCAAGGATGTATTTCTTCAACTGGGTACCAGTTACCCAACACTGATGAATAGCTAAAATGTGTACACTTTTCTTAAGTATGTTATTCTTCAACAAAAAGTCTACTTTCTAAAAAAAAAATCATAGGACTTCCCACCACAAAAGAGAATTTTATTTTATCTAAATTTAAAAAAAAGAAAAAAAATTTACATGCTTTTCCACTGCAAATTAGTTAAAATTCATCATCACACTGGTTACTATTTCTTTGAACAATTTCTCTCTTGGAGTCTGGTAATTCCAAATCCTAGGCATGCCACTTTTCAGTGTGCTGATCCTGATGAAATTATATTTTTTGTATTTGTATCTTTCTAAAATTACAGAGTCATAGACCTTATTGTCAAGTGAATACAAACAACAAATGTAAAATATGAAAAACACATCCTACAAATCCTTCTCCTCAGACTTAAGCACTTTCAACACTTTTGGGTTTCCTTCTAGACTTTTTCCTATATATGTACAAATAAACACTGACAGAGTTAAATGTGCATACATACATTTATAAAAGCAAAACCACACTGCATACTACCTTATAACTTTTTTAAACCTAATATATGTGGCAAGCTCTACCAGGGAATACAGAGCTACCATATTCTATTTAATTGCTACACAATGTTCAAATGTATATACCATAACTTATTTAATCAATCTCCTAATTATTTATGGTCACAGTTAACAACTTAAAGTGTAAACAACTTCAAATAATGCTTCAATGAACACCAATCAGAATGTGCTTATACAATCACTTTTTGCACAACTGTTACTCTCCAAAATAGTTGTACCCATATACACTGTCATAATCATAAATTAGGGCTTGCTTCATCACTCTTTTGCCATAATAACATATTATTCTTTTCAATCATTTTAAGACTGACAGGTTAGTAAATTACAGACATGATAACTTGATTTGTATTTTTTAATTACCGAGGTTAAATATAACTCATAATGTTTAAAGGTCACTTTTAAAATGTCTTCTGTGAATTTTCATGTCATTTGTGAAGGCAGGCATTTAATCACATTAAATTTCATCTTCCTCATGTGTCAAACTGAGTTAACACTATTTGTCTCATAGGATGACTGAGAGGTCAAATGAGAAAAGAGCATAATCAGTGATTGGTAACTTGGGCTGTACATCAAAATCATGTTGCAGGGCTTCAAAAAAAAGCCTAAAAAATCACCTGCCCTAAATTCTACCCTGGAAGACTGAGAAGCAATTCCAGAGAGGGCAATCTAAAGAACTTTTAAAGAAGTCCACGAGTGTTTCTGATGCACATCCAGGTTGAGAACCACTGGCAAATAAAATAAAGGCCATTTCCTTTCTCGTATATTACCAAATATGTGGTATCTTTTTAAACTATACAATCTCTGCCACTGGATTCTACATTTCTAGGGGTTGGAAATTCTACCAAAATCAGTTCTTACTGCCTTTTACTCCCTAGACTGCTAAGATGAGCTGAATAAAAATATTTTCAGTTTTGGAGCTCCCGTTGTGGCACAGCAGAAACGTATCCGACTAGGAACCATGAGGTTTTGGGTTCGATCCATGGTCTTGCTCAGTGGGTTAAGGATCTGGGCGTTGCTGTGAGCTGTGGTGTAGGTTGCAGACATGGCATGGATCTGGCGTTGCTGTGCCTGTGGCTGTAGGCTGACAGCTACAGCTCCAATTCGACAGCTAGCCTGGGAACCTCCATATGCCGCGGGTGTGGCCCTAAAAGGACAAAAGACCTAAAAAAAAAAAAAAAATTCCAGTTTTTATATGCAGCTAGAAGTCCCAAAGCAAACATTTTTATTTACTAAGCATATTATATAAAAGGGCTCTGTGCTTTGGCTGATTATTAGAATAAAATCTCGTAATTTCTCTTTCTACATCTCAAAAACATACATAATCTTATTCCACACTACTTCCAAGTATATGATGGATGGTATTTATTATTAAGATTCATTGGGGGAGTTCCCGTGGTGGCTCAGCAGTAACAAAACCGACTACTGTCCATGAGGATGTGGGTTCAATCCCTGGCCCTGCTCAGTGGGTTAAGGATCCAGCATTGCCATGACCTGTAGTATAGGTCACAGACAAGGTTTGGATCCTGCATGGCTGTGGCTGTGGCATAGGCCGGCAGTGCAGCCCCAATTCAACCTCTAGCATTGGAACTTCCACATGCCGCACGTGCAGCCCTTGAAAAAAGAAAAAAAGGAAAAAAAATGAACCTAGAATTTTTTTTTTTTTTTGTCTTTCTAGGGCTGCACCTGCAGCATATGGAGGTTCCCAGGCTAGGAATCTAAGCGGAGCTGTAGCTGGCGGCCTACGCCACAGCCACAGCCACGCCAGATCCAAACCTCGTCTGTGACCTACACCACAGCTCACGGCAACATTGGATCCTTAACCCACTGAGCGAGGCCAGGGATTGAACCTGCAACCTCATGGTTCCTAGTTGGATTCATTAACCACTGAGCCCCAAAGGGAACTCCTAGGATTTGTTTTAACAAGGTATGGTAAGACACAGACACAGAAATGATTGTCATGAGGGAATGAGTTTATATTCGACTTCCCTAGAATTAGGAAGAATGCCATACCACACTGGGCCACATGGGGAAGCACCAGAGTAGCTCAAGAGGCAGATGGAAAGGGAGGAAAATGTGTCAACAACCTTTACTGTGGTTTTCATGGGAAAAAATGGCAGTGCAAATAAAATAAACAGGATTAGGATTAGCTAGTTGGAATAACTTCAGCGGGTCTCCACAGTGTAGAAATTGCTTCCAAATTGGCAGGTAACTGGCCCTGGGGTGATGAGAGCAGGGAGATAGAGGCCCAAGAGTCTAAGAGCTCTATAAAGAATGTATCTGGGTGGTACAAACAAAGGTGGATTGGTTGGTTTGCACATGAAAGGCACATTTCTTGAGGAATCCTTTGCAAGACCTTTTACATACAAGACCTAAATACATACAATGGAGTATATATATTGGGATAGACTAAGACAGATGAGAAGAAGGAGAGATAGGAGGGGAACGGGAAGAACAGGAGACGAAAGGTAAGGAAAGGAGAGGAAAGAACCCACACTTTGCAAAGGTGAACATATAAATAAGCTTCTTCCTGGCTTAAGGTCTACTGTAAGCTCAGCTGCCCTCTACAGTAGCTTCCTTCCAAGAGAGTTAAGGATATAGGCTTCCTTACCAGGAAATGTCAGTATGAAGAACTCACACTTCTGAGCTTCAGCCCAGAAATGACAAAAGTAAATGGGAAATTGACTATAATTAATTAATTAATTATTATTATTTTGCCTTTTCTAGGGCTGCTCCTGCAGCATATGGAGGTTCCCAGGCTAGGGGTCTAATCGGAGCTGTAGCCACTGGCCTCCGCCAGAGCCACAGCAACACAGGATCTGAGCCACATCTGCGACCTACACCACAGCTCACGGCAACGCCGGATCCTTAACCCACTGAGCAAGGCCAGGGATCGAACCCACAACTCCATGGTTCCTAGTGGGACTCATTAACCACTGAGCCATAACGGGAACTCCAATTTAAAAAAGAATAATTTTTAAAAAGTAAATGGGATTTGCAGCCAACTGGCCACAAAAGTCACATGGCACACTCTCTGACTACAAGAGCTGTGAAATGTGGAAGGCTATATCAAAATTTTATGAAAAATAAATATTCCATCGAATGGAACTGCTAGGTCATAAGGTAAGAGTATTTTCTACTTTACTAAATAACGCCATACTGCGTTCCAAAGTCATTTTACCAATTTAAACAACCCTGTGGGAATATATAAGAATGTTCCACATTCTTGTTAATATTTGGTAATGTCCAACTTTTTGGCCTTTCCCAAATGAATGCGAATCTGCTTGCACTGCTCTTTGCACAAATGTGTTGCCTGTGGGTTTTGGTAGGCACCCTATATCTGCCAAACATTACTTAGATTAAGGAAATCCCCTTCCAGTCTCAGTTTTTGTCCTAAGTGAATGCTAAATTTTATCAAATAAATCTCCATCTGCAGATTAATCACGTAGTTTTTCTCCTTAATAAAAAATAAAAATAGTTAACATGAACAGTTCAATATGCAACAATGTTGAAAGTGCTTCCAATGACTCACTTCCAATGAACCAGTGAAGTATTATTTACATTTAACAGATATGGAAACTAAGGAACAGAGACTTAATTACTTGACCCAAGTCCCACCAAAAACAACAAAGCTGGCATTTAAGACCGATCAGGTTGCAGGGTCTGGGTTCTTACTGTTCCATCTACCTGCTAGGCTTTGGACAAGTTATCTAATCTCTTTGTGCTTCAACTTCCTCATCTATAAGACAGGAATAATACCTACATTGTAGAGGTGTTTCGATAATTAAATGAATACACCTCAAGTCCTTAAAACAGTGCCTGGCACACCATAAGCACCGCAAAAATATTTTGCTATAAAAAATTCGTAACATTCTCTTATCTTTTTCTTCTCCACTTATCCACAGATGTGTCATTTTTTTATTCTTAGTACTATTTATCTATGCCTCATTACTTTTTATCAGGTTTGCCTATTTCAAAGAATTGGCATTTCAGTTTTTTATTTTCTCATTGTACATTTGCTTACTATTTTATTAACTTAGGCTCTTAACTTTAATATTTCTTTCCTTCTATTTTGCGGGGGGTTTATTCTGTTTTCTCATTTCTAATTCCTTAAGTAGAGCATTCAACTCATTGACTCTCCTCTTATGCAAGTTACATAAAAATTATGAATTTACTGCTAGTAAGGTTTTAGCTACAACCCAAGGTTTATAATATGGTGTTTATTATAATTCAGTTCTAATTATCTTAAAACTCCATTTAGGAGTTCTTCTCCTTTGACTCATAGACAGTTTCCATAACTGCTCTATGAATGTTAGAAAAGAATGTGCTATCTCTAACTTCCAGCTGAAAACTTCTACCTGTCCATTAAATCAAGTGTTACGTTTTTAAAATCTTATTTATTCTTATTAATTTTTTCTACTTAGCTTACAATAACTAGTACGTTAAAACTCACTGACTACAGTAAATATGTACACTTCTCCTTGAGAACTTCTGCTTTATATATTTTCAAGATACAGCAAAACTTCCTGGTAAATTAACCTCTTATTAATATACTTATTGTTAATAATTTCTATCTTGAAGTCTATTTTGTCTTTTGGTTGTCTAGGTATCTTTTTCTACATTTTTATTTTCAATCTCTCTGTATTAGTGTATCTTGGGTAAGTATGTTTTGAACAGTAGCATAAAGCAGGATGTAATCTGATTATTTTCCAGCCTAACAAAATGTTATCTTAACTGCATTATTTAGTCTGCTTTCACTTAATGTGACCTTTATAAATATCTTGGAAATTAGTTCTGCTGGCACAATATTCACTTTCTACTTGTTCTGTGACTTGTTTATTTTCGTACCCCTTCTTACATTCTTTTAAATCATTTTTCAATAATCCATTTCTTCTATTAATTTAGAAATTATATATATATTTCTACTCATTTACCATGTAACCTGAAATTTTAACTGTTTATAATCTTCATCCTTTAAAGATAAAAAAACCACAGAATGTTTTGTTTGTTTGTTTTTTAGGGCTGCATGTGTGGCATATCGCAGTTCCCAGGCTAGGAGTCAAATTGGAGCTAAAGTTGCCAGCCACAGCCATAGGAACAGAGGATCTGAGCTGTGTCTGTGACCTACACCATAACTCACAGCAATGCCAGATCCTTGACCCATTGAGTGAGGCCAGGGATTGGCTCGCATCCTCATGGATATTAGTCAGATTGATTTTCACTGCATCACAATGGGAACTTCAGAATGTTTTAACTCTACTTCATTCTCTCCTCAACTGCCTACACCCTCACAGGTATTATTTTCCAGTACTTAGTTTCTGGTTGACATATATGTTGTTTTCATAACACCAATATCTGTGTAGATTTATGCACATTTTACATTGCTGTCCATTTCTTTTTCCTTAGCATTTACTTGCATGGCAAACATTTTTCTTTTAGTGATATTCTTTCATCTTTTGTCTAATTCATATAATATATATATATACACACTCCACTCTCAAACAAGCTTCACTAGATATCAATTCTAGGTTGATATTTTATTTCAGCATCACAAAGTTATGTCAGTGGATTCTTTGGAAAAAAGTATGGCAGTTCTTGCAAAGTTTACACATGAAGTTACCATATAACCCAACAATTTCATTCCTAATATGTGCTCAAGAGAAATGAAACCACATTCACGAAAAAGTACACTGAAGTTTACAGCAGAATTATTCATAATAGCCAGTCAAAAGGTAAAAACAACCTAAATATCTATTAACTGATAAATGGATAAATAAAATGTTATACATTAGCACAATGAGAACTTCATCAATAAAAAGGAATGAAGGGAGTTCCTGTCGTAGAGCAGCAGAAAAAAATCAGACTAGGAACCATGAGGTTGTGGGTTTGATCCCTGGCCTCCCTCAGTGTGTTAAGGATCTGGCGTTCCTTTGAGCTGTGTGTGGTACAGGTTGCAGATGCGGCTAGGACCCCTAGTTGCTGTGGCTGTGGCTGCAGGCTGTGGACTCCGATTCAACCCCTAGCCTGGGAATTCCGTATGCTGTGGATACAGCCCTAAAAGGACCCCAAAAAAGTTAAGTAAAACAAGCCATTCACAAAAGACCAGACTCCATTTATATGAATTGTCCAGAACAAGCAAATATACAGAGACAGAAAGTAGATTAGTGACTGTTTAAGACTGTTTAGTGGGTCATAATGGGAAGAGTAACTGAGAATTACTGCAAATGGGAACAAGGTTTCTTTTTGGGTGATCAAAAATGTTCTACAGGAGTTCCCGACATGGGTCAGCGGTAACGAACCCAACCAGTATCCATGAGGACATGGGTTCAATCCCTGGTCTTGCTCAGTGGGTTGGGATCAGGTGTTGCGACAAGCTGTGTAAGTGGATCTGGTGTGGCTGTGGCTGCGGCTCCGATTTAACCCCTAGCAAAGGAACTGCCATATGCCACACGTGCGGCCATAAAAAGAAAAAAAGTTCTAATACTGACTATGGTAATGATGGCACAACTTTGTGAATAAACTAAAAAAAAAAAAAAAAAACCCTAAATTACACATTTTAAGCAGGTGAATTATACATAAATTATATTTTTTAAAAAGAGGCACAATTACTGAATGCAAGCATAATAAAAAGGGTGATATAGCCTATATTCACTAGTTCTATTAAAAGTTTCTAAAATTAAAGATCATAGCTACAGTTGTGGTACACAGATTCCTTCTAGCACTCATTATGACTCCTCAAATTTCCAGGGGCCATCTACCCTTCACAAAAAAAAATTTTTTTTCCTTAGCTGTGCCCACCACATATGGAAGTTCCTGGGCCAGGATCAAACCCACGCCACAGCAATGATCCAAGTCCTTAACCAGCTGCAAAAGAGAACTCCCCACAAAAATTTCTTGATACTGAAGTCTCTATTATCTGGACCTAACTTACTTTTCAAAAACCTACAGTCAAGTAATCTGTACTTCTCAAAGTTCCTTGAATAGACTTGTGATCTTCCACCTTTGAAACTCTGCTCATGTTGTTCCCACTACCTGGAATTCCTTCCCTGTCTGTATCTGTCTAAACCATCCCAACCATCCTCCCTTTAACTAAAGAAAATCTATCCTGCTTCTAGTTTGTTTTTGTTTGTTTGTTTGTTTCTTTTTTGCTTTTTAGGGCCATACCTGTGACACATGGAAGTTCCCAGGCTAGGGGTCAAATTGGAGCTGCTGCAGCAGCCAGCCATTGCCACAGCAATTCAGGATTCCAGCTGTATAGCTGTGACCTACACCATGGCATACAGCAACGCTGGATCCTTAACCCACTGAGTGAGGCCAGGGATTGAACCTGCATCCTCATGGATATTGGTTGGGTTCACTTCTGCTGAGCAACAATGGGAACGCCCCTCATACATTCTTTATGGCACTTAATGACAGCAGCACAATGTAAAATAAGTTGTGTTCACAGTGTACCCCACATTAGGCTGTGAGTTTCTTGGCAGTTGTCTTATTCATCTTTATATCCATAAGGTTTGACAAAATGCTCTCAAAATAGTACATCTGTATAATTGTATTTAGTGCAAATGCAGCAAAACTGACGTAACTAGTGTATTTTTGAATATTTTACATGGAAAGGGCTGGTTTCATGTATAATCTCTACATGTTAAGAGGACAAATATATTGCATAATTACATTGGGGTTATATATGCAATGCTAACACATGTGCAACCAGTGTTATGTAACATATTCAAGAATTCAATCTGGGAGTTTCCTGGTAGTGCATCAGGTTAAGGACCAGGCATTTTACTGCAATGGCTCAGATCACTGTTGCGACACAAGTTTGATCCCTGGCCCAGGAACTTCCACACGCCACAGGATCAAAAAATAAAGAAAGAAAGAATATAATCTATTTAACCTGGAAACTGTCATATAATGTATACTGCAAACATGGAAATGCTGAAGAGAAATTATCATTTGAAGTCCACCAAAAGACAACTATAAGAATATTCATGGGAGTGCCTGTCGTGGTCAGCAGAGATGAATCTGACTAGCATCCATGAGGACGCAGGTTTGGCTCTTGGCCTCGCTCAGTGGGTCAAGGATCCGGCATGGCTGTGAGCTGTGGTGTAGGTTGCAGACACAGCTCAGATCCCGTGTTGCTATGGTTGTGGCATAGGCCAACGGCTACAGCTCCAATTGGAGCCCTAGCCTGGGAACCTCCATATGTCACGAGTGCGGTCCTAAAAAGACAAAAGACAAAAAATAAAAATTAAAAAAAAAGAATATTCATAGAATTATGATCCCTAATAGTCAAAAATTATAAATGACACTTTGGTTGGAAATAATTCTCCATTAATGAGATTGGACAAATAAGTCCACTACTTAACATTGACTACAGCTACATGCAACAAAAGGGATAAATAAATCTGAAATATATTGAACAAAACAAGTCAGACACAAAAGTATGTGATTACAGTATGACTGCATTTACACAAAGTTAAAGAGACTAATCTATGGTATTGGAAGTCAGGAAAGCAATTACCCTGGAAGGAGGAGAGAGGAGGTGAGACAAGGGAATGAGATAGGCTTCTAGGATACTGGCAACACTCTGTTTCTACATCTGGGTGCTAGTTATATAAGTGATTTCACTTTGAGAAAACTGCTGAAGTGTACATTTTATAATCTGAAAACTTTTCTATATACAAGTTATACTTCAATAATTTGTACTTTTAAAAGTGGAGGAATGAAATTTGTGTGGAAGTACCAGCTGAATTCCAGCCCTGCATGGTGAGTTAAGGATCAAGCATTGCTGCAGCTGTGGTGTAGGTCACAGCTCTGGCTGGGATTCAGTCCCTGGGCTGGGAACTTCCACATGCCACAGGTGCAGCCAAAAAAGAAAAAAAAATAAATACAGTGGAGGAATGAGATGACAGAGTATTGGGATAAAATAAAGAAAAACTCAAATGTTAATGTTTAGCATCTCCTGATGTTTCTCTTAAGTGTCAGCTGAATCCAACTAATCATATCCCATCTGAATTCGTCCTATGCCTAAAAGACCCTGTAGCTGCACATCAAAGCAAAGCACTTCTAATACTTTTTATGATGTTGTACAGATTACATTATGTTAGCTTAAGTGTCATAAAGTAAATGCACAGTAAAGACCAAGTATAATTCTATAAATTATCAAAACGTATACACTGCTACCATAAAGTACCATTAAATTATGTGTAAAATAGTGGATAAATATTTAGGAGGGAAAAACAGTGAATGATCAGTTACTGCAGTATTACTTGTAACAGTTAAGGATGGGAAACAAGCCAGTCATAAGTAGGAGAGTGGGTAAATAATGTTATACCCACTGAATAGATAACTTTGCAGCTGTTAAAAAGAATGAAGAAGATATCTATAATACCAATATAATGTTATCTCCATAATACAGTAAAAGAAAAAGGTGTGAGGAGTTCCCACTGTGGCTCGGCGGAAACGAATATGACTAGCATCCATGAGGATGCAGGTTTAATCCCTGGCCTCGATCAATGAGTTAAGGATAGGGCGTTGCATGAGCTGTGGTGTAGGTCGCAGACACAGCTCAGATCCCCAGTTGCTGTGGCTGTAGGGTAGGCCAGCAGCTACAGCTCCAATTTGACCCCTTGCCTGGGAGCCTCCATATGCTGTGATGCAGCCCTAAAAAAAATAAAAGGAAAAAAAGAAAAAGGTGTGAAATGTGTAATAGTACATTACCTTTTTCATAAAACAAGGAAAGATACGGTTATACGTATAAGTACATACTTATTAAAATTTCCAAATATGAACAAAAATAAAAACTAATTTAAAATAAGGAAGAAAATGGAAGACAGCAAATAGGAATGGAGTCCTGAATTATGCGGATTACTGTGTTTTACCGTTTTGATTTTAGAATCATATATATTTTACATAGTGTTTTAAAAGCTAAAACAAAACAAAAAAAAGCAGTCATAAATCTAAAAAAGACATGTATCTTATTTATACCCACTTTATGGCATAACTACTTAGGTAAGAATTATTATTATTATTCCAAGAGAATTTATAACATTAAGATATAACCTAAACACAAAAAGCACCTCAAAGAAGCCTTGAACTGCATAATATTGGTAGTGTTAATTAGAAGTAATAATATTGGTAGTGTTAATTAGAAACTATTATATATGAGGTAAAATTAACCACTTAAGTAATTAAGTCATTATCTCTTGGTTTTTCCTCTGAAAAGACCTATAAATAAGGACAAACAGTGACAATAAAGACCACTAGGATACAGAGAGGTCCCTAAATACCATTCCTACCAAAAGGAACTGGGATCCTTAGGAAAAATGGCTGATTCTAGGTGTGTGGCACAAATATGCCCATAATAGTTTATTGTTTTGCCAGAAAAAACTAAGGTCATGTCAACAGGACACAGGAGCCAATGTAAAAGGGATCCCATTAGCCAAAGATGGCTCACCAAAAAATATAACGACTGCAATACACTGAATCAAATATTAAAAAAACTATAAAAACAAACATCAACCAAAAAAACCTCATTGCTCACCTCTAAAGGCTGGCAGAACATCAAAGCATTATTTTGAAAAGTGGTAAGTAAAACATTTATATTGCCTTTCCTAATTTCAAACTAATTTCAGTAGAAATGACAATTAGAAAATCATCATTTTGTAATGACAAAATAATACAATGGTTCTCAAAGTATGATTCCCCAGGTCACCACCAACTAGAAATTTGTCAGAAATATAAATTCTTGGAGTTCCCGTCATGGTGCAGTGGCTAATGAATCCGACTAGGAACCATGAGGTTTCAGGTTCAATCCCTGGCCTCGCTCAGTGAGTTAAAGATGCAGTGTTGCCATGAGCTGTGTTTAGGTCGCAGACGTGCCTCGGATCTGGAGTTGCTGTGGCTGTGGTGTAGGCCGGTGGCTACAGCTCCGATTAGACCCCTAGCCTGGGAACCTCCATATGCCTCGGGAGTGGCCCTAAAAAGGCAAAAAAAAAAAAAAAGAAAGAAAGAAAAAAGAAACATAAATTCTTGGAGTTCCCATCATGGCAGAGTGGTTAATGAATCCAAATAGGAACCATGAAGTTTTGGGTTTGATCCCTGGCCTCGCTCAGTGAGTATAAGGATCCAGCATTGCCATGAACTTCAGTGTAGGTGGCAGACGAGGCTCGGATCCTGAGTTGCTGTGGCTCTGGCATAGGCTGGCAGCTGCTCCGACTGGACCCCTAGCCTGGGAACC
This sequence comes from Phacochoerus africanus, assembly GCF_016906955.1. NCBI lineage: Eukaryota > Metazoa > Chordata > Mammalia > Artiodactyla > Suidae > Phacochoerus > Phacochoerus africanus. The sequence continues at coordinate 134,047,171 of NC_062547.1, forward strand.
TCCATGTGCCATTGGTGCTGCCCTAGAAAAAGACAAAACAAAACAACAACAACAAAAAAGAAATATAAATTCTTGGGAATGAAGGCCAGCAGTCTACATTTTCACTGCCCATCCAAGTGAAGGTGATGCATGCTTAAGTGATTGAGAATCACTGAAATAATCTAGTAATCAACATAAACAGATCCTAAAACCATTAGGTGAACAATTGATGGGCAACTTTAAAATAGAGCAAACAGGCTCACACCACCTGAACCCACTGACCAATCTTAACACCACTTCAAGTGGGACAATCAGATATTATGCACTTCCTGATAAAATGTGATAAGAATACATAGCACACCTATAAAGTAGTCTTAGGAAACAACATAATATAAACAAAAAGCGGAAAAAAAAAAAAAACCAAACCTGCAACTGAATCCAATCAAGTCTCTAGATTTAACTACCAATGCATTTTTTAAATTTTTTTAATAATGATTTTTATTTTTTCCATTACAGCTGGTTTACAGTGTTCTGTCAATTTTATACTGTCTAACTACCAATTTAAAGACAAAAAGATGGAAAGAGGAACAAGGTAAAGGACAAAGCAAAAATGAAATGAGATACAAATTGAAAATATGGAATATTCTTCAGTCAAATGAATACATGAACCTTATTAGAATCCTACTTCAAACTCTAAAAAGACCTTCCTGCAACAAGGAGAAACTGAACCTGGACTGAATGTTAAATATTAAGGAATCATTGTTCATTTTCAGGGATGATAGTAATCTTTTAGACATTTATTATAAAGTATTTATGAGTGAAATGACAGGATGTTTGCAGTTTAGAATATTCCAACAGCAACAACAAATGATAGAATTAATATTTAAAATAAGTTGGGGGAATAGAGAATGAAACAAACAAAAAAAAATGTTGATACCTGTTAAAGCTAGATATTGTTATATTCTCTTTTCTGTTTGAAATTTTTTTGTAAGAAAGTACACTTGTAGCCCAGCAGGTTAAGGATCGAGCATTGTCATTGCTGTGGCATGGGTTCCATCCCTGTACCAAGAAGTTCTTCTGCATGTTGTGGGCATGGCCAAAAAGTTTAATTTTTTAATTAAAAAATTATTTTAAAATAATAAAGAAAAAACAAAGAATTTTTTTATAAGTTTAAAATTTGGTGGTGGGAAGGGAATCCAAATTAACCCTGGTGCACTGATATATTCAAATCCCATTAACCGATAGTAAATTAAATATGTGTGTGTGTGTGTATACATACACACATACACACAGAGACACACACACACATACACACATATATATTTAAAGTGAGAATGTGATAGAAAATTTTTCAAGGATAAAGGGACTTCCAAAAAGATTTGAAAGATGAAAAGTAGTAACTAGCTTTCAAAAACATAAGCAGCCACAACCTAAATGTCAATAAACGACAGTGTCAAGGAGCAACCAATGGATTCATCTCCTCAGAGACCCTGACAAGCAAAGGCTTTGGAAACATAAGGCCTTTGGAAGATAGAGCAGAGGCACAGAAACAAAAAGCATATCCTCCATGGGATGGGAAGCTGGCCTCCTCCATCCTCTCTCTTAACTCATCCCTTATATAGATTTCTGTTTTAAGATTTTCTTGGGAAACTTGTGAAAGTTGCACCTGCCTCAAGGTCTCTCCAGATTAAAAGGTTCACCAAGTATTGACACATAAATTAAAAAACACAAAACAAAACATACAAAAAAAAAAAAACCTAAGCTACAGGTACTCCACTGTGAAATTTCAGAGAATAAAAAAACAAAATTTCAAAAGCATCCTGGGGGTTGAGAGTTATGGCTCTGGCCTTCTCAGAAGCAATATTGAAACCTAGAAAACAAGGAAACAATGTCCTCAAATTACTGAGTAAAATGATTCTCAACTTAGAATTCCATATCTACTAGACTGCCCACCAAATTAGAATAAACAAATGTTCAGACTTGTAAAGTCTCGAAAAACCTATCTCAAGCAATCATTCTCAGGAAGCTCCTAGAGGGATATGTGCCACCAAAACAAGGGAACAAACCAAAAAGTAAGAAGTTATGGCAGCTCCACAGAAATCTTAACTTTAAACGGTTAAAGGAATTCCCAGGAGGAAGGCAAAGGCAGCCTCATAATGATTCTGTGAGCAGACCTACAGTGCAAACAGTCCAACTTAGCCAGAGATGGCAGAGGGCTCCAAGAATGACATATCCAGAGGGAAAAAAATTAACTAATCAATTAAATAATAAGTTTAACTATAAGAGATAAGTTGTTTTGAGAAGTATTTTATGGAACTGTTAAAGGATACAGAAATACTAAAAGTTTCGAAGAAAACAAAGTGAACCAAAAAAAGAATAAAAAGGCAATTAACTCCAAGAGAAAGGTAAAAAACGTATAAGACAACATAAAATATATTTAGCTCAGCAATGAACATTTACTATACAATAATAGCGTTAAACTTGATTATTTAACCAAAAACTGTAATACTGGAAGAATGAAGGAGAAAGGGAAGGGTATGCATGAGTGTGTGTATGCGTGCATGTTTGAGGTCTAAATCTTTACCAATACAGGAAATTAATGTCTAAGATGAATTAAATTGTTTAAACAGTACATTCATATTATTTACAAATGTAAAACTAAATACTCAAAGAAATAACACAACAATTGAAAAAGCAACTGCCTCTAGGCGCAGCACTGGGTTGGAGGGATTTACTCTAAGTAAATTCCTGCCATAATGTTGTTGGGCTGGGAGTGAAAAATTAAACATGTCGATTTAGAGTCAGTTTCATCACAAATGAAGAGCTTAGCCAACAGGAGTTCCAAGGGTCCAGGCGCCACTCATGTCACAGCAGATGCATGAACATGGGGTTTTACTCTCTCAAGTTTAAACTATTTTCTGTGATTTCCCTGGTAAAAATTTAAAATATTTAAATTATTCACAAATAATTTTTATTATATTTCATATTCTACAAATATATCGTGTATGTGTTTTATACTCTAAAGTAACTAGAAACAGAAGTTAATACAAAACTTAACATAAAATTCCTATTTGTGGGAGTCATATCACAACTCCATTTTATTCACCATCCATCTCACAATCTGTAGTTTTTTGATATAAATGGAAAACATTAAAAATTATATAACAGATCACTACAGGGCGGGAAAGTAGGCCAAAAAGCTGCAAAGAGATACAAACTATTGTATTTGGAGTGAAGAGGCAATGAGACCCTGCTATATAGCAGAGGGAACTGTATCGAGTCAGTTATGATAGAACATGAAGAAGGATAATGTGGGAAAAAGAATGTATATATACGTATGACTGGATCACTTTGCTGTACAGTAGAAACTGACAGGACACTGTACACCAACTATAATGGAAAAAAAAATCATCAAAAAACCCCAAAAAAACCCTAAAAAAATCAAAAAGCTGCAAAGAGCCTGGAGATGCATCCTACAAATGGGTTTGTAACAGTATAAACTGAAATCATTGGTGAGCCCACATTCTCTTAAAACCAACTCTGCCACTCTATTAGGACTGCACTAGGGAGAAGCAAAAGTATATGAAAGCAGTGAACCTACTCTGGGGTGACTTGGGATAAAATGCTGTTGAGTCAAGCTTTACTATATATTGGGCAATGTGAGTACAAGGAAGCAGATCCCTAGAGCTCTGGCTGTATCGCCAAAGAGCTAGGTTAAACTGCTGTTCCAGTTCCCCATTAAGGTCTGCTTAACAATTAGATGATCTAAGGACCTAGAATACTTAAATGGGAGATATTCCATGGTACCTCAAAACCTCCTGTGTTCCTGAAATAAACTCCCACTACCGAAAAGAGTAAATTAGTTCACTTATTCATGCTTTTATCCACTCAGCATATACTAAGTATGTCAGAGAAGACCCTGTGCATACATGCACACACTCTCTGAATTTGAAAAATTGTAGAGGGAGTTCCCATCATGGCACAGTGGTTAACGAATCCGACTAGGAACCATGAGGTTGCGGGTTCGATCCCTGCCCTTGCTCAGTGGGTTAACGATCTGGCGTTGCCATGAGCTGTGGTGTAGGTCGTAGACACGGCTCGGATCCCGAGTTGCTGTGGCTCTGGCGTAGGCTAGGGGCTACAGCTCCGACTGGACCCCTAGCCTGGGAACCTCCATATGCCGCGGGAGCGGCCCAAGAAACAGCAAAAAGAGAAAAATAAATAAATAAATAAATAAATAAATAAATATTGTAGGAAGGAAAAGTGTGATGAAGTGTTGTCAGGGATATACAAGGAGAATCTAACCTATTTCTGGAAAATTAGACCATTATTCGTCATCTTTAAAAGAGCAAAGTAACAATGAGATTTTCCTTTAAATCGGTAAACATTGATATCAGATAAAAACCATGTTTAAATTACTCGCGGAGTAAACAATTACTTTAGGCAAAAAAACCCAAACAGAAACATCTTTGTCAAAGAATTAAAAACGTTTTCAAAAGGAATTAAAAGGAATTAAAATTTTTAAAATTCAGTCGTGGCTCGGTGGTTAACGAATCCGACTAGGAACCATGAGGTTGCAGGTTCGATCCCTGGCCTTGCTCAGTAGGTTAAGGATCTGGCGTTGCCGTGAGCTGTGGTGTAGGTTGCAGACATGGGTCGGATCCCGTGTTGCTGTGGCTCTGGCGTAGGTCAGCGTCTATAGCTCCGATTGGACCCCTAGCCTGGGAACTTCCATATGCCGTGGGTGCAACCCTAAAAGGACAAAAAGACCCCCCCCCCCCCGCAAAAAATTCACAATTCAGTGACTATTTTTACTCTTTCACTTGCTCATCAAATATTTATCGAATGCCTATGTGAATCAAACACCAGGTATACGGCACTAAATATGTCAGACCAAGGTTGTGCCCTTATGGAACTTTTAGTCTAGTGAAGGATAGAGATACAAGAACAAGCAATTATAGAGTTCCAGTTGTGGCTCAGTGGGTTATGAACCCAACTAGTATCCATGAGGATGTGAGTTTGGTCCATGGCCCTGCTCAGTGGGTTAAAGATCCATCATGACTGCAAGCTGTGGCCTAGGTTGCAGGTACAGCTTGGATCTGGTGTTGCTGTGGCATAGGCCAGCAGTTGCACCTCTGATTTGACCCAGAGTCTATAAACTTCTGTATGCTGCAGGTGTGGCCATTAAAAAGAAAAATAAAAAGATAAAAAATAAAACAAGCATTTACAACTCATGAAAATAAATGTCATTATGGGAAAACATGAAAAAATGTGGATTCTATTGGCACTTTAAAGAAATACGTGTTGTCAGAGCTAACATGATTCTTAATAGTGAAAAAATGAAAGTATTTCCACTAAGATCAGGAACAAGACAAGGATATCCACTTTTACCAATGCTATTCAACATATTTTGGAAGTCCTAGCCATGGCAATCAGAGAAGAAAAAGAAATAAAAGGAATCCAAATTGGAAAAGAAGTAGTAAAACTATCACTGTTTGCAGATGACATGATACTATATCTAGAAAATCCTAAAGAGACTACCAGAAACCTGTTAGAGCTCATCAATGAATCCAGTAAAGCTGCAGGATACAAAATCAATACACAGAAATCCACTGCATTTCTATATACTAACAACAAAAGAGCAGAAAGAGACATTAGGGAAACCATACCAATTTACCATCACATCAAAAAAGAATAAAATACCTAGCAATATACCTATCTAAAGAGACAAAAGACCTATAATACTCTGACAACTCTAAGACACTGATGGAAGAAATCAAAGATGAGGAGTTCCCGTGGTGGCGCAGTGGTTAACGAATCCGACTTGGAACCATGAGGTTGCGGGTTCGGTCCCTGCCCTTGCTCAGTGGGTTAACGATCTGGCATTGCCGTGAGCTGTGGTGTAGGTTGCAGACACGGCTCGGATCCTGCGTTGCTGTGGCTCTGGCGTAGGCCAGGGGCTAAAGCTCCAATTTGACCCCTAGCCTGGGAACCTCCACATGCCACGAGAGTGGCCCAAAGAAATAGCAAAAAGACAAAAAAAAAAAGAAAAAAAAAGAAATCAAAGATGACACAAACAGATGGAAAGATATACCACGCTCTTGGATTGGAAGAATCAATACTGTCAAAATGGCTATACTACCTGAGGCAATCTATAGATCAATGTAACTAGAGAAATATTTTAAAATTTATATGGAAACACAAAAGACCTCAAAGAGCCAAAGCAGTATTAAAAATTAAAAAAAAAAAAAAAAAGAAAACAGAACTGGAGAATCAGGGTCCCTGACTTCAGACTATACTACAAAGTTACAATCATCAAAACAGTGTGTTATGGGCACAAAAACAGAAATACAGATCAATGGAATGGGATGGAAAGCCCAGAAATAAACCCAAGCACCCATGGTCAACTAATCTATGACAAAGGGGAGAAGAATGCACAATGGAGGAAAGACAGTCTCTTCAATAAATAGTGCTGGGAAAACTGAACAGCCACATGTAAAAGAATGAAATTAGAACATTCTCTAACACCACACACAAAAATAAACTCAAAATGGATTAAAGACCTAAATGTACCATACCATAAGACTCCTAGAGGAAAACATTGGCAGAATGCTCTTTGACATAAATCACAGCAACATCTTGTTTGAGCCACTTCCTAGACTAATGAAAATATAAAGACAAAAACAAACCAACGGGACATAATTAAACTCAAAAGCTTCTGCACAGCAAAGGAAACCACTGAAAAAAATGAAAAGACAACCCACAGAAAAGAAGAAAATCTTTGCAAATCATTCAACAGACAAAGGTTTAATCTCCAAAATATGCAAACACACACAACTCAACAACAAGAAAACAAACAATCCAATAGAAATATGGGCAGAAGACCTAAATAGCAATTTCTCCAAAGAAGACATACAGATGGCCAACAGGCAAATGAAAAAATGCTCAATATCACTAATCATTAAAGAAATGCAAATCGAAACTACTACAAGGTACCACCTCACACCAATTAGAGTAGCCATCATTAATAAATCAACAAATAACAAATGCTGGAGAGGATGTGGAGAAAAGGAACCCTTCTTCACTGTTAGTGGGAATGTAAGTTGGTACAACAACTAAGGAAAACAGTATGGAGGTACCTCAGAAAACTAATTTAGAACTACCATATGATCCAGCAATTCCACTCCTGGGCATATACCCAGACAAAACTTTCACTGAAAAAGATACATGCACCTGTATGTTTAATGCAGCACTCTTCACAACAGCCAAGACATGGAGACAACCTAAATGTCCACTGACAAATGAATGGATTAAGAAGATGTGGGTACATAAATACAATGAAATAGTATTGAGTCATAAAAAAGGACAAAATAATGTCACCTGCAGCAACAAAGATGAAACTAGAGACTCTCATACTAAGTGAAGTAGGTCAGAAAAAGAAGGACAACCACATGGCATCACTTAAATGTGGAGTCTAAAATATGGCAAAAATGACCTAGCTACAAATCAGAAACAGATCACAGACATGAAGGGCAGACTTGTGTTTACCAGGGGAGAGTGAAGAGGGGCCTGACGGGGAGTTAGAGGTTGGCAGATGTAGACTGTTTTGGTTAGAAGGGATGGGTGATGGGGTCCTGCTGTACAGCACAGGGAACTGTATCTAGTCTCTTGGGTAAGAACCCGATGGAAAATGAAAAAAAAAAAAAGTGTGTATGGATGGCTGGGTCACTTTGCTATATAGCAGAAATTGAAGGAATACTGTAAATTAAGTATACTTTCATAAATTTTTTTAAAGAAACATGTTGTAACCATGTAATCCCATGTTCTGTACAAACACGCAAACCAACATATTCTCAAGAAACATCAAGTAGTCTGATTCAGAGCCCACAGCTAGAAGAAATAAATGGAAAATGAAAAGGAAAATTGGAAAGAATAAACTGCGGGGTGAGGGAGTGTGGGAAGGAATTCTAACATTTCAATGACTACCGTGCCATTTAATCCTCAAAACAACTCTAAGATGTTAGGTACAACAGATTCTGAGACTATCTCTCCAGCATTCACTCCCCTACTGACATGCATACACACACCCCACCTTTAAAGACAACATGATACTCCTTCCCAAGGTCATTAAGGCATATAGGAACCACTGGGGTAGGTATCGAAATTCAGGCCCATTATACTCAGCTACAACTCTCTAGAGGAGGGTGAAACGACAAGCTGAGGAGTTTGGATATTGTTAAAAACAAAGGCTCTTTTTATTTGTCTTTTTTGTTGTTGTTGTTGTTGTTGCTATTTCTTGGGCCGCTCCCGCGGCATATGGAGGTTCCCAGGCTAGGGGTTGAATCGGAGCTGTAGCCACCGGCCTACGCCAGAGCCACAGCAACGCGGGATCCGAGCCGTACCCTTAACCCACTGAGTGAGGCCAGGGATCGCACCCATGTCCTCATGGATGCTAGTCGGGTTCGTTAACTGCTGAGCCACTACAGGAACTTTAGAATGTCTTTTTATTTTATTATTCTTTTTTTAATTTTTTTCCACTGTATGGCATGGGGACCAAGTTACACATACATGTATACATAGTTTTTACTCTCATTTTTGTGTTGCAATATAAGTATCTAGACATAGTTCTCAGTGCTACACAGCAGGATCTCATTGTAAATCCATTCCAAGAGCAATAGTTTGCATCCCTTAACCCCAAGCTCCCGATCCCTCCCACTCCCTCTCTCACCCACCCCCAGGGCAGCCACAAGTCTATTCTCCAAGTCCCTGATTTTCTTTTCTGTGGAAAGGTTCATTTGTGCTGGATATTAGATTCCAGTTATAATGTGACATCATATGGTATTTGTCTTTCTCTTTCTGACTTATTTTACTTAGTATGAGAGTTTCTAGTTCCACCCATGTTGCTGCAAATGGCACTATGTTGTTCTTTTTTATGTTCTTTTTTATGGCTGAGTAGTATTCCATTGTGTATATACACCACATCTTCCTAATCCAATCATCTCTTTAATTGACGTTATTAAACAAATTTAAAAAGTCAAAGCTAGTGACTTCACAAAAGCCACACCATCACAGTCCACATTAAGAAGTCTGGTCCTAAACTGAATGGTTTTATACATAAGCATGAGATCACCACAGTAATAACTTCTGGTTGTGACAGGCATGTGCTACGCACTGTGTTAAGTGCTCAACAGGACTAATCTCTTTAAATTCTTAAAATAACTGTTGGAGATTTTAAATTCTATACCATTTTGCCTACTGACCGGATGGGAACTCCCAGATCACACTGTTTTTATCTTTCATAGTTCTTTTTACAACTTATCTTTCTCCCCTCAAGTGCACATTGTTGTGCCAGTGTATACAGCACAGTGCCTGAGCATATGCTCAATATATATTTGTAGAGTGAATATATTAAATAATGTTAAGGGCAGAGAGCATCAAAAGTTCTGTTTTGGACATTTGGTCTAGTTTTATTTGCTAATGAGATAACCTGTTTGACAGCTTAATAAAGTAAATGTGGAGTTCACAGTACAACTTGAGGCTGGAGATGATGTACTTGGGCTTATGGTCAATGGTCAGTATTAAAACTAGGGGAAGGGATGATATCATCTAGGAAAAGGCTGTATGTAGATAGAGAATTGGAAAGAATAGGGTTTTTTGTTCAGAGGAAATCTGAAAAGTACAGATGTGGGAGAGGAAAGTCTACTAGAACCGCCAGAGAAATAGTGTGGCATTAGGAGAGCTCAGAAAGAAAAGTGTTTAAAAAATGATGGACTTTTTTATGCTGGTTGCTGACGGGTCTTGTGAGATGAGAAATAGAGAAGTATCTATTGGATTTGTCAAGGTGGAGATAACTGGTGACCTTATTTTTCTAATTTTTAAATTAAAAAAAATTTTTTATTACTCAGTGAATTTTATTGCATTTATAGTTGTACAACGATCATCACAACCAAATTTTAGAGCAGTTCCATCCCAAACCCTCAGTGCATCCCCCTTACCCTCCAGCCTGTCTGATTTGGAAACCGTAAGTTTTTCAAAGTCTGTGAGTCAGTATCTGTTCTGCAAAGAAGTTCATTGTGTCCTTTTTATAGATTCCACATGTAAGTGATAGCATTTGATGTTGGTGTCTTACCATTTGACTTCACTTAGCATGATAGTTTCTGAGTCCATCCATGTTGTTGCAGATGTCATTATTTCTTTCCTTTTAATGGCTGAGTAATATTCCATTGTGTATATGTACCACATCTTCTTGATCTACTCTTCTGTTGATGGATATTTAGGTTGTTTCCATGTCTTGGCTATTGCAAATAGTGCTGCAATGAACATTGATTGGAGAACATGTATCTTTTGGAGTCATGGTTTTCTCTGGATAGATGCCCAGGAGTAGGATTGATGGATCAAATGGTAATTCTATTTTTACTTTTCTGAGGAATCTCCATACTGTTTTACACAATGGTTGCACCAATTTACATTACCCTGGTGACCTTATTTTTGTCAGTGGTTAACGAATCCGACTAGGAACCATGAGGTTGCGGGTTCGGTCCCTGCCCTTGCTCAGTGGGTTAACGATCCGGCATTGCCGTGAGCTGTGGTGTAGGTTGCAGACGTAGCTCGGATCCAGCGTTGCTGTGGCTCTGGCGTAGGCCGGTGGCTACAGCTCCGATTGGACCCCTAGCCTGGGAACCTCCATATGCCTACTGACCACAATTAGAATGAGGGTTGGTTTTTTTTGTTTTTTTTGGCTTTTGACCTCTTAAGGCGGCACCTGCAGGATATGGAGGTTCCCAGGCTAGAGGGTCTAACCAGAGCTGTAGCCGCCAGCCTACACTAGACCCACAGCAATGCCAGATCTGAGCCGTGTCTGCAACCTACATCACAGCTCATGGCAATGCCGGATCCTTAACCCACTGAGCAAGGCCAGGGATGGAACGCGCCACCTCATGGTTCCTAGTCAGATTCATTTCCACTGAGCCACAACAGGAACTCCAGAATGAGTATTTTTTTTTTAAGGATGAAGTGTTGAGAATAGTTTGGAGAAAGGTAAGAGTGATAACAGAAAGACCAATTAAGAAGTTATTACTCCTGCTATGGACAGTAAGAGCAAACATTCATGCATTAGAAATAAAAATACAGAAACTGGCTTATAAGGAAAACATGAATTATGCTCCACAGATATTTAAAACAATCTTCTTCATCAAATTAGACTTCTTTAAAGAATTTTATTTTTAGAGTTCCCATTGTGGCTTAGCAAGTTAAGAACTCGACTAGTATCCATTCGGATGCAGGTTTGATTCCTGGACTCACTCAGTGGGTTAAGGACCTGGTGTTGCCTTGAGCTGTGGTATAAGTGGCAGATGCAGCTAGGATGCCCAGTTGCTGCAGCTGTGGAATAGGCTGGCAGCCAAAGCTCCAACTCGACCCCTAGCCTGGGAACTTCCATATACTGCAGGTGGGGCCCTAAGAAAAAATATAGGTACTTAGATTTTTAAAGCAATCATTTTATATGTACTGCAGTCACTGGAGTTGCATGTAATTCTTACTTACACAGGAAAGTGACCTGATGAAGAAAGCATAAAGCAGTATCTTCCCCTTGAAAGCAGTCTTTCCCAAAATCTTTAAAATATGAAAACAATTACTGTTTTAGTTCTGTAAGTGACTGAAATAATATTCCCCCGATAACCTACACACTCATCTCCAGCTCAAGAAGCTTAGAAAGGACAAGCACCAGAAACCTCTAAGCTAAGGGACTTAAGACTGAAGGGAAGAGGGTAATCCCTGACCATCTTTCTCAATGAGATAACTATGAAAGACAACACTGAAAGGCTTCTCTATCAAAAGTCTTTTCTATCCTAGAACCCTATTGTGGCTTATCACCACTGGGCCTTGCATACTGCTTATTCTAGGAACGAAATCTTACAGGCTGAGCTACAGTTAGTTGCCAATGGCTAACCGTGTCCAAGCCTGATTTAATAACTTAAAGCTGACTAAAAACAAAACCAAAAAAGGATTCTAGAAAGGAAAGCATGGTATACTGCAAGGAACACTAAATTTTAAATTTTACTTTACTCCAAAACCTGATTAACATAAAAAGATGCTAAACATCATTTATTGTTTGGGAAATGCAAATTAAAATCACAAGATTTTCTATGCCCATTAGAATGTATATAATCAAAAAAACTCTAAAATGGTTAACACAGTACATTTTGTCAGGTATTTTTTACAACGTAAAAAAAAAAGCTTATTAAAAAAATCAGACTAACAATATCAGTTATTGCAGAGGATCTGGAACAACTGTAACCTTCACACACTGCCAGTGGGAATACAAATGGTACAACTATTTTGGGAAAGCTTGGCAATTTTTTTAAAAAGTTAAGCATACACTTTGCATATGACCCAGCAATCCCACTCCTAGAGAAATGGAAATCTATTTCTGGGTAAGGATTGTTCACAAATGTTCACAGCAGCATTGTTCCTTATAGCCCAAATCTGAAAACAACCCAAATGTTTCCCAACCAGGGGATGGATAAATAAATTGTGGTGTACCTATACAATGGAAAACTATTCAGCAATATAATGGGAGGAACTACTGATAAATGCAAAACATGGATGAATGTCAAAATCATCAAGAATTAAAATAAGCCAGACACAAAAGATTCTAGAAAAGTCAAAACTTTTGTAATTACACAAAAAGTGGATCAGTGATTGCCCTGGGCAGGAGGGGTTAAGGAACGACAGAAAAGGGGCATGAGGGGTTCTAGGGGTGTTGCAATGTTCTAAAACCTCACTGAAGTGAGGGGTACACAAGTGAATACATATAACAAAATTCATATAACTATACACTTAAAATGGCTCAATTTCACTGCATGTAAATTACAGCTCAATGAAGATGTTAAAAAAAAACTTGGGTTGATTAAATTTGCAAGTTATTAGGTGTGTGGTGTTACCAGTTTTCATTTTTTCAAATGTACACTTCCACACATTTTTTAAAGTAATAACTTCCATACTATTCTGCAGTTATTGTGCTTACACATAATTCTTAATTTCACTGGAAGAAGTATCATGTATTTATCTACACTGCTACTTGCCCTATCTCACAAGGTTGTTGTGAAACATCACATGAGATAACCGATGAGAAAGCACTTGAGCAACTCTGAAGTAGTATTACACAACCATACAGAATACTTACATTTTCAAAAAACAGTTTTGTTTTGTTTTCAAAACAATGACTTGAGATGCTTGGAAACTTGGGTACCCCAAAGTGAATCTTTGCTCAGAAAAAGAACGCCTCTTCAAATATTTTAATATCCCTCCTGAACTTACTTTCTACTGACCCTTGGCTTACTAGATAGCTCAATGTAGTATGATCTACACTGCACTTTCATTTTTCAAAATAAAAATACCAAAGAAATCTTTAAAGAAAGTCATTAGATGAACAGGGCAAGACATTTATTTCCCAGTAGAAAGGACTGAAAGCTAGATAACTGTCTTTTCGAAGCACCGTTCCAAGATGTTCACCATTTAGATTTTTCTTCCTCTAAAAGTCAATCTTCTTTCCATTTAATACCTCAATTTTACTTTACTGAATATGTATTAATGGGACCTGTATTACCGAGAGTGAATAATTTTAGGATTATCAAAACCTTTTAAACCAGTGTGGTGCAGTCATTTTAGACTGTGGGTGTTGCAAAACTTAACAGATGTTCATTTTTTCCTACTACTACTGTACAACTAGGCTCTGTGCTACCCTACCAAGATTGAGTGATATTTGACATTTAGCCTAGTTACATTCACAAGCTTTCACACAGCAACAAGTATGAAGGCTGTTTGGAAGACATAATCTCATCTTCAAAAGAAGTTTCGAAAGTAAATTTTACCTGGAATTCAGGCTTATTATTAAGTCTTACAATTTTAAAGTTTTCCTATCAGCAACAGGTACTGCAACCAAAAATTAACAAAGCCTGTAATACCACAAAATATGTCGCTATCAGTTTCAATCTTTAAAGACTCATTTTTAGTAACAGTCTCAAGAGGATGATCAATTCTATGGCTGTGCTTCATTTGATTTAGCTCAGCCTCATTCTGGTCAGTAATATCCACAACCTCTTAGGTTTCACGTATCTCCTTCGATAACATTAGGGCCACTAAGTCCGGTATCTACACACCTTCAATTTAGGTTTACAAGAAATGCGAAAGAATGGCAGCTTGTCTACTGAAACAGCCTACTCTAAACTCGGAAGGTTGGCCAAAACGTTCCGCTCTCTCCACGACAGCAACCAAACTGGAATGGAGCACCCAGAGGACGACTGGGCACGGGGAGGAGGGGAGAACTACTCCGCCCGGAGGACGGCGGCTGAGGTCCAATCCAGCCCGCGCCCAACTCTACGCGCCTCCAGGAAGGCGTGTGGACCCTAAGCTCAGCCGCGATGCTCGGTCCTGTGGGGCAGAGCCGCGAGTGGCTGACGAGCAAGGCGTAAACAAACCCACCAGGACGAAGAGGAAGGGGCAGCCATGGGGTTGGGGGGGTTGGGGAGAAAGGAGCTCGCTCGAACACTCCAGCACAAAGCTCCTCGGCCCCTCCCGACCGCCGGCTCAGATCCCGGTCCTGCTGCGGCGCTACCGCGCGAGCGTGAACACCGAAAGCCCCAGCACCTCTGGAAGCCGAGGCCACCAGGCCATCGGCCTCGCGCCCCTCGCCCTGCAGTGCCTACCTGAACGCACAATCCGGGTCTCTTGAGTCCCGACCAGACGCCCCCAGGCCGTTCCTCTTGCTGAAGAGCTTCTGGAACAGCGTAGGAGCCATGGTGGCCACGGACAGGCCAGGGTCGCTCCTCAAGGCTCTCGCCAGGCCCCTGCTCCTAGAGCTGCCCCGCCACCCCCATAGGCGCCTCAGTCATATGACAGAAATTAGTCACTTCAAACGGCCACGGCGCGCGGGGCGGGGCGAGAGGCAAGGCCTGCGCCCATTGGCTGGCAGTCAGCCGCATCACGTGGCGGCGCGCAGAGCAGGGTGCAAGGCGGGGGCGCGGGGCGGGGCTGGCGTCCATAGGCTGGCGTCCGAATAGTCTCCCGTGGCAGCTCAAGGGGCGGGGCGTGCGTGGAGGGGAGGGGCGGAGAACGGACGGGTGGTTGGGGAAGTGAAGGAGGTGTGCGCGCGGGTCCCGGTTCTACTAAATGAAGGTCTCCGTTGCTACCTGAGGCTACGGCAGGGTGTCGCCGGGACGACGCCAGGCATTTTGGAGCGCAGAGGTTCTCCGCACCCACGACAAAGAGAGATTTAGGGCACCACGAGTACTCGACCCTCCCCCGCCATCTCCTCCTTGGCCTTTGCGGGTTCACACCTCCATCTGCTCCTGGCAGAGTACCGCGGCCCCCGGAGCAGACAAGGCGCGAGAGCGTACCCTTGGCCCCCACCCCCGCACGGCCTGGACTTTAAACCCAGGGCCGTAGGCCCTACCGTGCTGGGCCGCGAGAGGTATGAGCTCAGAGCTTGATAGCGCCGGGCTGGCTTATGGAGTCCAGTTGAGGACCCTGCTAAGACACTCGCCAAAGCCAGTACTCCCCGCAGAAACGGCCTGGGCAAGAAACTGCCCGCATCGGCCCTCCGTGTTTCCAATAGCTTCTCGAACGCTGATGTACCAGGAATTAGCCTCTTGGAAGAGCTGGCCATAGAGGCTCAGGATTTAGGCTCAATCTTAATATCTAGGTATGGAGAGAGAGTGCAACTGTGGAATTTGAACAAATGAGTTTAATAGGAGGAACCCTTTCAAAAGAAAAACATTGCTCATAGATGATCTTACAATCTAATAAGTAGGTTAATCCAAAATTTATCAGGGTTTGGATCATATTGCTCTTAGATATTTTCAACACCACTATTCATTCACCTGCTGTCTCTCCAGGATAAGGAATTTTGTACTGCGGGGCGGCAATTCTCTGACAGGCATGTCAGGAAACTACTGCTATGTGGTTTGGAAGGTTAGCTTAAAATAGTTGAGAATTTCATTTAACTAGGCATACAAATCAAATTGTCTCTTCAAGTGGCTAGTAACTCGCACTGATTTGCAGCTATAGTTTATTCTATAAAATAGGTGATCTTATAATAGAATGAAGAAAATAATAGGCAGAACATCTCAGAGAATTTCAGTGGTCATATAACATGCTGTTTCAATGTTACAAGAATTTTAAAAGCACTATTTATAAGTGATTAAGAAATTAATTTTGATGGATGCCCACATTCTCCACCCCACCCCATCCCAAAAAAGGGAGTTGCCATTGTGGCTCAGCATGTTAAGAATCCGACTAGTATCCATGAGGATTTGGGTTCCATCCCTGGCCTCACTCAGTGGGTTAAGGATCCCGGCAGGGGCACGCTGCAACATAGGTGGCAGATGTGGCTCAGATCTGGCATTGCTGTGGCTGTGGTGTAGGCTGGCTGCTGCAGCTCCAATTGGAACCCTAGCCAGAGAACTTCTATATGCTGCAGGTACAGCCCTAAAAAGACTAGCAATATAATTTATTCATTCTAAAATGTTTTAGTGACCCTGGTCTTGACACTGGGATCCAAAGTAAACAAAAAAGGTGGAGCAAACATTCCATATAAGGAGACAGTAAATAAGGAAATGATCATCTCAAACTGTTAGTGTTATGAATGAGAATTAAAAAATGAAATGAGTTCCCGTCGTGGCGCAGTGGTTAACGAATCCGACTAGGAACCATGAGGTTGCGGGTTCGGTCCCTGCCCTTGCTCAGTGGGTTAACGATCCGGCGTTGCCGTGAGCTGTGGTGTAGGTTGCAGACACAGCTCGGATCTTGCGTTGCTGTGGCTCTGGCGTAGGCCGGGGGCTACAGCTCCGATTCAACCCCTAGCCTGGGAACCTCCATATGCTGCTGGAGCAGCCCAAGAAATGGCAAAAAAAAAAAAAAAAAAAAAGAAATGAGTGGAAAAGGTCTCTCTGAGGAGGTGACATTTGAGGTGCTCAAGTTAAGATGGATTCAAAGTAACTCCTTATATTGCCCAAGCTCCAGAATTACTGAGTAACTGAAGTTGAAAATAGCAAGACTGTGCCTCCTATAAACTTAAGATAATTCTCAGGGCCCAGATGCTTAAGATTTCTAATGAGGCAAAAAAAAGCCATGTATATTTTTCTTCCAAAATGCGAATACAGAATGAAATTTTTGTTAACAAAAATGCAAATTAATGCAAGTTTTTAAGTGAGAAAATGGACTTACAGTCAATGAAGCAGTCATTTGGGGAAGTTTTGTTTTGTTTTTATACTACGAAGTTTCATTAAATGAGTACAAGTGGAAACAGGCTCAGGTCTATCTATACAAGACGAAAGGCTGAGGAGAATAGTTTCAGATCGCCTCAGAAGGAAGTTCTAAATACAATAACCTTGTGTGCTTTCATCTTGGGAAAAAGTTAGTTCATGGATAATTATAGATATTAATAGTAAGGGAAAGAACATTACTTCTTACGTAACAGATACTTTGTTTTAGTATTCTCTAATCATGTAGCAGCTTCAATTCAGTGATCTCATTTGATCTACTTGAAAGGTACAGGAAAAAAAACAACATTCACTTGCTATCATCCATCACATGTCCTTTATATTGCAGTGTAATACTCAAATTATAGACTCAGCACCAAAATGATACAAGTTTGTCATAAAAGAAGATATATAACTATACCTACCTTTGCAGATAAAACCGAAAATATCTTGGTTCAATAACAGAATATATTATTTTTTTCCCCTGTTACTTAATACCACCTCTTCCCACAGAGAAGCTCAGGTGTCTTAAAGTAGCCTCTTTTAAGTTTAAGAGCAAGGAGGAAATGTTAGAAAGAATATAATTATTCATTAATGTCATAGGAATGTGGAACTCTTGGGTTAGAAAATTAGACATGCGTCCTACACTTTCACTCAGGAGTAGAAGATTTAGCCTCCCCGAAATAGCCTATGGGTCTCTGTCCACCTGATTCCAATCATGTAAAAGACAGGGACACTCCTCATATAGACATTTTCCAGTTATCAGATATAGTAAAAGGTGGCAGTAAAATATATAGATGATAAATGAGAACCTGCTGTATAGCACAGGAAAATCTACTTAATAGTTTGTGTTGTATTCCCATTTTGTATATGAGAAAAAAGAATGGATATACTCATGTATGACTGATTCATTTCACTGTACACCTGGAACTAATACAACATTGTGAATCAACTATACAGCAGTAAGATTAAATTTTAGAAAAAGAAAAAAAAATCCTGCAATCTCTCTCCCTAAAACACCATGCTAATAAGCCCAACCTCAATTATGCTACTTTTTCCTGAAATAAATGTTCATTAATAACTTCTCAGGACAGTCAGAGTCAAGATGATCAAGTTAAACTTTCCAAATGATACTGAGGTGGACTGAGGGTACCTCAGTTTTAAAAACTTTAAGGAGTTCTCTTTGTGGTGCAGCGGAAATGAATCTGACTAGGAACCATGAGGTTGTGAGTTTGATCCCTGGTCTCACTCAGTGGGTTGAGGATCTGGTGTTGCCATGAGCTATGGTATAGGTCACAGACATGGCTCAGATCTGGCATTGTTATGACTGTGGTGTAAGCTGGCAGCTGTAGCTCTGATTGGACTCCTAGCCTGGGAACCTCCATATGCCACACATGTGTGGCCCTAAAAAGCAAGAAATAAATTAAAACTTTTAAGCTAACCAATGATTTACTGCTATATAATAAGGGAATGGCAGTGGTTTGAAGCAACAGAAAACAAATATGCATTTATTCAAAAAATATTTCTTGAGTTCCTGGAAGCTCTCAAACTCTGTTCAGCCAGTCTACCCCTAGTCTCAGGAACCTAGTCCTTAGTGGAAAGAAGAAAAGTAAACAAGATGTTTGCAAGTCATGCTAAAAGCTAAGAAAGAAAATTATTAATAGTAAACAACAGGGGAGTTCCTATTATGGCTCAGGAGGTAAGAACTTGACTAGTATCCATGAGGATGTGGGTTCGAGCTCTGGCCTCACTCAGTGGGTTAAGGATCTGGCACTGCTGTGGCTGTGGTATAGGCTGGTAGCTGCAGCCCCGACTGGACTCCTGGCCTGGAAACTTCCATATGCCACAGGTGTGGCCATAAAAAGGAAAAAAAAAAAAAAAAAAAAAAAAAGCAAACAGCTGGAGGAAGCCAAATTTTAGATAGAGTGGTTAGGAAACTCTTCTCCAAAGATATGAGATTTGAACTGAGAATGAAAAGAATGAAAAGGACCAGCCACGGGAAGATAGTGATGAAGAACACTCAAGTAGAGAAGAAAAAGTAAAAGGGAAGGGTTCCACCTGTTTAAAGAAGAAAAAGGAGGCAAAACAGCTGAGTACACTCTGGGAGGGGGAAGATGTTTGATGTGGTTAGAAAGATACAGGGAGCCAAAGTCTGTAGAATCTCGTAAATCACAGAAGGAGGCAAGATTAAGTGTGATGGGAACTATTGCAGGAGTTTAAAACAGGAGAGGGAAATGATCAAGTTTATGATTTTAGAAGATTATTCTGTTTGCTCTGTGGAGAAAAGATTATAAAAGATTAAGAATGGAAGCAGAGGCATTCCCACAATGGCAAGGGGAAATGAATCCGACTAGGAACCATGAGGTTGTGGGTTCAATCCCTGGCCTCGCTCAGTGGGTTAAGGATCCAGCATTGCTGTGAACTGTGGTGTAGGTCGCAGATGCAGCTCGGATCTGGCGTTGCTATGGCTCTGGCATAGGCCAGCAGTGATAGCTCCGATTAGACCTCTAACCTGGGAACCTCTGTATGCTGCGGGTGCAGCCCTAAAAAGATAAAAAGACAAAAGAATGGAAGCAAAGAAAACCCTATGGGAATTGACTGTGTATTTTAGGCAAGAGCTGATGTTGGCTATTTTGAAGATAAAACTAATAGGATTTGAAAAAGTGAAAGAAAGAAAAACCAAGGACCGACTACTGGGTGTCTGCCTTGAGCAACCAAAGGGAAGTCATTTCCTGATGGAAAGACCAGAGAAAGTACAGGTTTGAAGAGGAAAATCAAGCGTATTAAGTTTAGATATATTAAGTTTAAACTGGCTATTAAACATCCATGTGGACATTCAGAGTAGGATATATGGGGGGAAGCCAGGATTAGAGAGAAATTCGGTAGGCATCAGCTCATACACAGCATTTAAAGTAATGGAATGAATGAGCTTACCCAGAAGGAATGTGTATATACAGAAGAGAGTCCAGGACTAATACTCAAAGAGGACAACGCTTAGAAGTCATGTGACTTTGCTGTACAGGAGAAAATTGACAGAACACTATAAACAAACTATATCAGAAAAATCAAAAATCATTTAAAAAAAGAAATCTTGAAGAGAAGGATCCAGCAAAGAAGGGTGGGAAGAAACATTAGTAGTGAGACAAGAGAAGAAAATAACTCCAAAAGGAGGAGTTTTTTGAGTGGACTCAAAAAAGAAAGAGTAGGGAGGGAAAGGTGAAGCAAGAATGGGCCACTATTCTGTTTTGCTGAGGCAGGGAGCAACAAAAAAGTATTGAGAGGAGATGGGAAGAGGGAAAACTGTCTTCCTCCTTTTTCTTTGAGATGGAAGATATTAGAGAAGTTAATATGCAAAGAGAAATAATCTAATAGAGATGGTGAAATGATGCACCTGCCATGTTTCAGGAGCTAAGAATACAACAATGTACAAGACAAATAAAAGCCCTCGCTTTTAAGAAACCAACAAGTAAACACGTTATTATAGATTGTGGTAAGTAATATTAAGTAATCAAACTTTTATCTTCAATATAAAACTGGCTTAAGGAGTTCCCCTTGTGACTTAGCAGGTTAAGGACCCACCTTGTCTCTGTGCTCAGTCCCTGGCTTGGCTTAGTGGATTAAGGATCTGGCAATCCTCTAAACTGCAGCATAGGTTGCAGATGTGGCTCAGATCTGGTGTTGCTGTGGTGCAGGCCCCAGCTGCAGCTCTGATGCAACCCCTGGTCCGTGAACTTCCATATGCTGCAAGTGCGGCCCTAAAAAGAAAAAAAGAAATTCTCACCTTGAATTCTATTAGAAGTATACAAAAGAAGGTCATTTATGTAAGGGCACATTTCTATGACAAACATTCTTTCAATAAATATTTTTTAAACAGTATGTTTACTATGTGTCTGAGAGTTGTGCTAGAACCTGGAAATACAAGAATGGACAAGATGTAGTTCATACACTCAAGAAGCTTACAGTCTAGAGAGAAAAAAACAGAATCTGACAGGCAATTATATCATGATTCATTGTGACAAATGCTATGATGTGGGCAAGTGAAGGATGCTGTGGAAAAACAACTAACATTTTGGGAAAATAAAGAGTTTTCTGAAGGATGAAATAAATAGGGATTAAAAATAAAAATTGGATAGGCTAAAGAAAAGAGGATGTGGGCAGGCAAAGTGTGTTTCAGACAGGTGGAGCAGCACATGCAGGGCTTGGAGGCAAGAGAAAACATAAAAATTCAGTGACCTACAGTATAATCTAGTGGTAAAATTGAACTGGATTAAGAAAACTGTGCAAAAGATATTTACAAGATCAGACTTCATCCAGAGGACACTGGGGAGCTATTAAGGGATTTTAAGCAGAAAACAAAATGATCAGATGAGCCACACCCACAGCATGTGCAAGTTCCCCGGCAAGGGGTTGAACCTACACATCAGCGACCTTACCCACTGCAGTGACAGACCCTACCCACTGCAATGGTAACACTGGATCCCTAAGTCACTGTGCCACAGGGGAACTCCCAGATGACCATTTTAGAAAGAGCCTTCTGGATGCACTGTGGAAAAGTGACTACGAGGTACAAGAGTAATGACTGAGAAATTAGTGAAGAGGCTTTTACTCTAAGCCAGGCAAGAAAGTACTGGCATGAACTCAGAGAACAGCCACAGGAATGAGGGCTATTTAGGATTTAAAATCAACAGGACTTTATGAATGGCTGCCCATGAGAAAAAAAGAGAAAAGGAGTAGTTTATGGGTGACAGCAAATTTCTGGCTCAAGTAACTTGGCTAGATGAAGATACCTAACTCTGAAACAGATGATAGGAGGAAGAACTTCTTCAGGGGGAGGCCAGCTCACTTTGGGATATGCTGAGTGTGAGACATCATGAAGATCGCTGTAGTGATGACAAGCATTTGGCTACACAGACCTAGAACTCTAGAAAGGTCTTAGGTGAGTCCATCAGTCAGGATGTTCTGTGTTGTACATGGTACCACAAATTAAACTAACCTAAGCAAAAAAAGAAAGTGATCAGCTTGCTTAATTGGAGCTAAAGTAGAGGACAATTCAGGCACAGCTGTATCCAGAGATTGTATGTATATCAAGAATCCAGATTGTCCATCCTAGCTCTAATTTATTTGTGTGAACTCCATTCCCAAGCAGGACCTCCATTTGTGGACATAAGATGGATGCCAGCAGCTTTCCTTTTAGGTAAAATTCTTTCAGATAAAAATCCAAGAGGAAAAGGAAAATGTCTGTATCCAGCATTCCCAGAAAAAGTTCTGAGATTTAATCCAATAGGATTATTTTAGGCCTTGCACCCATTCCTGAACCAATCCACTGAGGCTGAATTAGGAGGGCCATGTTAATTGATTTAAGCCATTAACGGCCCCTCCCTGGAACTAAGGGTGGGATCAATCCCACTTATACCATGTGATTTAGGAACTCAAAATCCAATTATGATGGAGATAGAGGGGAATAGAAACACAGTAGTGAATAGATGTAGTTCTGCATTCAAGAAGCTTAGTCTGGGATTCCAGTCATGGCACAGAGAAAATGAATCCAATGAGGAACCATGAGGTTGTGGGTTCCGATCCCTGGCCTCGCTCAGTGGATTAAGGATCCAGTGCTGTGAGCTGCAGTATAGGTCACAGAGCAGCTCGGATCTGGCCTTGCTGTGGCTGTGGCACAGGCCTACAGCTGTAGCTCCAATTAGACCTCTAGCCTGGGAATTTCCATATGCCCTAAAAAGCAAAAAAAATGAAAAAAGCAGCTTACAGTCTAAGGGAGAAAAAGGATTCTGTAGGACTATAAGGAAAGACAGTAAATTTGGGGGGGGGGGTGATAAATGCAGGGCCAGTAACCACACATGTCCACTGCCAATATCCATGGCAGTTAGAGACAAAGATTTGGGGTCAACTGAACAGAGACAGTAACTGAGGGTAGTGGTAGATGAGACCACCCAAAGAGGATGTGAAAACCTAAGAAGCAACCCTTGAATATAGAATCCCAAGAAATGATACCATTTAAAGATTAGACAGAGGAAAATGGGCCTTCAAGAGAAATGGAAGAGAAAGAGCTAGAAATGAGATGAAAACTTGGTTAGTGATGTTTCAGAGAGCTCATTCCTTATTGGAGGTTTTCAGGAGAAGTGTAATCGTCTGCAGCATCATTAGCTGGGAGAAGGTGGGTAAGATGAGAACTGAAAAATACTCCTGAGACTAGCACCAAAGAAGGTGCTGGTAGCCTTGAGAAGACCAACGTCAGTGAATAATCAGAGCTGAACCCAGATTCTACGTGTGTTGAGGGGAGGAGGAGGAAGAGTTTGAGAAAGGGTTGAGGAGTGAGGAGGGATCAGTGAGAAAACAGAAAGTATCTTTTTAGGAAACAGGGATATAAACAAGATGAAGAATCATTAGGGTAGGTAGAAGAGCATAAGCAATCAAGGGAACATTTAAGACATACGATAACAACATTTTAAAATGCAGGTTAGAAAGCAATGGTAGAGCAGGAGAAGTTGAAGATAACGTCTATCTGGAAAGTCTGGGCATCACACCCTTCATATAAATACATATGCTATATACACAATATGAGATAAATAGGACATTCATAACTGAACAAACTGTGATGAATTACACCTTAGAGCGGTAGAAAAAAACTGCAGTTAAATTTTTTTTAATGGAAATGACATGACACCTGGTCTTTCACGAATTTTTAAACTGGATTTTCTGGGTACTTACGACCTTATGAGATTTTTTTTTTCTACAAAGTATAATTTGAAAATATTTTAAATGCTTAAAAGTGAAGAGTAATTACTTACATGTTTGAGTAAAGTGGTCCAGGAGTTCCTGCTATGGCACAATAGGATAGGCAGCATCTTTGCAGCTCCAGGATGCAGGTTCAATCACCAGTGGGATAAAGAGGATCCAGTGTTGCTGCAGCTGTGGCTCTGAAAAAATCTCAGGCCTGGGAATTCTATATGCCGCAGGGTGGCCAAAAGAGAAGAAAAAAAGTGAAGGGGTCCAGTCCCATTGTTAAATTTTTTTAGACCACAGACCACTCTGAAAATTCGATGAAAACTATGGAGCCCCTCTCCCCAGAAAGAGATGATCTCCTTTTTTGATGGTCTTATGTCTGAGGCCTACTCACAGACCTAAGGTTAAGAGTGTAGCCTTCTCCTAGGGTTTACCAACAGAAATCCTTTCTGAACTTCTCAGGTCTATGCTATAGCAAGCAGGCTTATTCTATTTCCATTCCTCTTAATCATAACTGAAGTTACGTCCTTCGCCACTAAGCCTTGAATACCAACTGAAGCTCCTTCCTCCCTCCCACCACTCCCTGTGCTCCAACTGTTAAAAATATTGGACTCAGGAGTTCCCGTCGTGGCACAGTGGTTAACGAATCCGACTAGGAACCATGAGGTTGCAGGTTCGGTCCCTGCCCTTGCTCAGTGGGTTAACGATCCGGTGTTGCCATGAGCTGTGGTGTAGGTTGCAGATGCGGCTCGGATCCTGCGTTGTGTAGGCTGATGGCTACAGCTCCGATTCGACCCCTAGCCTGGGAACCTCCATATGCCATGGGAGTGGCCCAAAAAATAGCCAAAAAAAAAAAAAAATTGGACTCACATAGTCCTAACTTCAAATCCTGGCTCTGTCACTTTCTAAATTACATCATCCTAACCAAGTATTTAATCTAAGAGAGCTCTATTTTTTCCTACAAGCAATATGAAACTATCAAATATTTAATTCCTCTAGCCACACCAGACCCAATAATACCATTTGCAGCAACATGGATGGAAGGAGAGACTCTCATAATGAGTGAAGTAAGTCAGAGAGAGAAAGACAAATTCCTTATGATATCACCTGTATCTGGAATCTAATATACAGCACAAATGAACCTTTCTGTAGAAAAGAAAATCATGGACTTGGAGAATAGACTTGTTGCTGCCTGGGGGGAGGGGGAGGGACTGGGAGGGACTGGGAGCCTGGGGTTAAGGGATGCAAACTATTGCTTTTGGAGTGGATTAGCAATGAGATCCTGCTGTGTAGCTTTGGGAATTATGTCTTGTTATCTATGATGGACCATGATAATGGGAGAAAAAAGAATGTATACATGTATGTGTAACTGAGTCACCATGCTGTACAGTGGAAAAAAATTATGTTGGGGAGATAACAAGAAAAAAAAACCAAATATTCTTTATCACAGGATCCTACTACCTGATTAGAAATTATGAGTACCTTGTTCTCATTCTCGCTCCTCCCCCTTGGATTATAAACTCCTTGAGGGCAGGGAATAGGCCTTCTATGTCATTTCTTCTTCCCCCACTGCTTATCAAATTTCTGCTTTTAAAACTACCACAAGACTTGCTGACTTAGTTGAGTACTGATTTAGAATTCAGGTCTAAATTTGGTTCTAGCCGCCATCATTAAGGATCTCTTTTATATTTCCTCACAACTTCCCCATATTTCACTTTCAGATTAAAATGTGAAACCAAAATCACAAGTAGCTTTGTTACTGACTTAAGGCCTTGTCAAATCATTTACAAGAATATCTTCATGGGATGCCTATTTAAAACTGAATACTGTATGAGTTATGTAACCTCAAGTTAATTCCTTGATTTTACAATTTTCTTTCATATTGAAGCAACTTTGAAAATTTGCATCATTTACTTTTATGTATGATAACATTAGTAAAACCATCCATCAGAGTTAAAATATCACTAAGAGTTACATATCGTACTGTGTTCAGTGACAACAGGATTGCTGAATTTTAGGAAGGGCATTTTCAAGATGCCACAACAAGGTACATTACAAAAAAACAAACAAAAACCTTACAGATACATAGTATGAGCTAAATAAGATTGTTTGGGAATGAGGTAATATATTAAATAATTAGTGTGTAATTGATTGTACTTATTATACATTCCCTACTTCAGCAAACCTTGAGTATAGAGTTTCTTTCAGTCAGACCTGGAATTAGGTCTCTCACTCATGTGGTTTCAATTAAGTTCTGTTAAAAATAGCTTGTAATATAAGTAAGTATCAACAATTTTACTACTTTTAATCCATACAAAGGATAAACTTGGGAAAAAAATCAAAAGAAGTTAACTCTTATCCTGGGGTTGGGTCTTTATAAGCAGCTGAAATTACCTACTTAGTGTGCAGTCTTAATAATATAAGCTAGCTGTTATTTTATAATACAAATACACATATTTAAGAAACAGACAGAAGAATGATTCTTTATCAGCTCATTAAAAGTAATTTATAAGAATCTCAAAAAAGAATTTCAACACCAGGATATATTACAAATAATTAGAGAAATTTGATTTTTGAATTTCATGCAATTCCATCCAGATATTCTGCTTCATGACATTCAAGTCTTCAAAGTAGTGAAAACTCAGCCACAGCTGCTACATCCTGCCACTTGTTTTTATTATAATATCTGGAGAAAAAATAACAATAGATTATTTCATATATATCACAAGCAGGTTTATAATAGTTATTAATAACCAGTCCCTGGAGGAGAGAACTCTTGCTATCCAGGCAACTCCTCTAGTTTCATTCCATCAAGCCTTAGGAAACAAATCCAGAGATCATTTAAAAGAAAAAAAGAAAAAAAAAAGGAAGAGCTGGCTCACTCCTTCCTGGACATGCTGATAATACTTTTCTTTGGAGACACAAGGAGATCTGCTCAGTAACATTCCAGTGGAAGACGCAGCAAATATGGCTCTCAGTGGCCATCACAAAGGGTGCTCATTCCAGCCTTGTAACCTTGTGGAACCAATCTAGTTGTGTTTCTCAACCCCGTCCTCCTCAGCCACCACCTAGGCAGAATCTCCTCACATTTTTATATCCATCTCTCCTTTGTATTCTCCTACACTTTGTAGTAGCTGAACCCAGGTTCTTTCTTACAAGATTCTGGGGCTTTTCCTCCCAATATCTCACACCAGGAGATAGAGAGTGGAGCTGGCTTTCATACTACGATATACCTTACCCCCTGGCTTAATTAGCCTACGTCAATGGTACTCAAACTTTTTTGCACCTTATGGAGCTCCTGCTGTGGCACAGTGGGTTAAGAATTCAACTCCAGAAGCTTGGGTCGCTGTGGAAGCATGGGTGTGATCCCCAGCCTGCCATAGTGGGTTAAAGGATCTGATGTGCAGCCGTCTGAACACCAAAGACCTGTATCTTTGCTATTCAAAGTATGGTCCATGGATTAGTAACTTCAGTGTCACCTAGGAGTTGATTAGAAATGTAGAGGAGTTCCCGTCATGGCTCAGGAGAAAGGAATCTGACTAGCATCCATGCGGACTCAGGTTCCATACAGGGCCTTGCTCAGTGGGTTAAGGATCCGGCATTGCTGTGAGCTGTGGTGTAGGTTGCAGATGCAGCTTGGATCCCACGTTGCTGTGGCTGTGGTGTAGGCTGGCAGCTACAGCTCTAATTCGACCCCTGGCCTGGGAACCTCCACATGTGGTTGGGCCCTAAAAAGACAAAAAAAAAAAAAAAAAATCTTGGGTTCCATTCCAGACCTACTGAATCAAAATCTCCATTTTAAACAACTTATAAGTAAATTAAAATTTGGGATGTACTAGCTATTCTACCCTCTATTCCTTATTGATTTCTTCAATGACCTGAGACTGTCTGCTTATTTATTAAACACTTCAGAAACTGTGCCACAGTCATCCTCTCCACACCAACATCTTTTTGTTTCTTTTTTTTTTTTTTTGTCTTTTTAGGACTGCACCTGTGACATATGAAGTTCCCAGGCTAGGGGTTGAATCAAAGCTGCAGCTGCTGCCTCATCCACAGCAATGCCAGATCCGAGCCATGTCTGTGACCTACACCACAGCTTGTGGAAATGCCAGATCCTTAACCCACTGAGTGGGGCCAGAGATCGAACCTACATCCTCAGAGATACTAAGGTTGGGTTCCTTACCACTGAGCCACAATAGGAACTCCCATACCAACTTTCTAAAACGCAATCGACCCATCCAACTATGTAGTCTCACCTACACCTCTTCAGCTGTTATATATACATTCAGGGCCATGCTCTATATTTTCCTCTGACATGTCTAGAATGCATCATTTTAAAATCTTTGCAACACTAGAGACCTAGGAGTCATCCTCTTACTCTCCTTCTCTCTCACTATCCTATACCAATATCTATATAGTACCAAGCCCTGGAAATTAAACCAATAAACATTTTAAGGTTATACTGGTTTTCAAGCCCCAGAAATCCTGAATCAAATTGCTGAAGAAATGACTCTGGAATGTGCATTATTTATAAATTCCCAGAGACAGGCAGCATGAGCACCACATTCTCATGTGATATAGTAGCTGAGATCCTTATTTTCTCAGCTTTGTTCATCGGAACTTTTCACAACTCCCATCTGATCTTTCTGCTTCCAGGCTCATCTTTTCCAAATCATTTCCATACTTCTAGGTAGAATTATCTAACTGAAAAGCAATTTGACCAGGATAAAGTCAAAAGTCAGTTTGGTATAGGAGGATTTCCATGATCTGACCCCTGACTACTAATTATTAATCAATTTCAGAGTCCAATCTCCACTCCAGCGGAATATAACTACTTTTGGTTCCTCAACTACCCAAGGAAGCTTTAAGCTTCTGTGCCTTTATTTACTCTGGCCCCTCTGCCAAGATGGCCTATACTCAAGGCTTCAGATTATTCTTCAGAGCATTTCCTGCCATCCCTATACACCCCAACAGGATCCTACATCTAGCTCTATGAAAGTGCCTATGCCTCCACTGGACTTGTTTTACATATCTGACTTCCTCTATAAGATAACTAACTTCATAAAGACAGCTATCTATCTATCTCACTATTACCAGCAACCAACTGCATGTAGCATATGACAGTCAGACTCCAAATGAGTGAACCAGTCAACTGCAGAACTTCATCTTCTTATTCTATAGCTACATAATACCAAACCAATAGACTTAAAAGTCTATGGTTATGTCAAAATAGTTTGATTTCTTTTCCCCCCAAAGAACTGCTGGCATACTTCATCACTGTAATTGTGCTGGTTCAATGTACCTGTGTCAAAGACTACACACACTTACTTCATATCTTCTGTACATGAAATGACATAACCAAATTTATCATTAAGTACTATAATCACACAATATATTCTAGGCTTTTTGCAATTTAACAAAAACAAAGGGGCAGTTTTCAAAGATAAAAAAGGAATATCTAGTGAGCTAGACTTGAGGAATTAACTTATAAAGGCAAGTAAAAATTATTGCATAATGAGTAATTATTATATGTCAGATACTTTACATATACTATCTCTAACCCTTAAAACAACTCTGTGAAGTAAGAACTAGTATTACACCAGTTTTACAGATAGAAGGGGGAAATTCGGAGGATTTAAGGAAGTTACGTTAAGAGAGACAGGATATGAACTTAGTGATATTCTACTCTTACGTGATTTCCACTCCCATTCCTTTGATACTCAAATCTTTTTACATCTCATTCAGGACATTTCTGTGTGATACTTCTACCTGCTATCAGTATCTAAAACTCAAACTCTCACTAAAGGTATATCTGTATCCAGGTAAAGGCTGTTATTCTGCTAACTTGAGATGTGAATTTATAACACACTACTATCATCTCTTTTGGAGATGAAAACAAAACAGAAATCTCATAATCAGAGTTCCCATCATGGTGCAGCGGAAACGAATCTGACTAGGAACCATGAGGTTGCAGGTTCGATCCCTGGCCTCGCTCAGTGGGTTAAGGATCCAGCGTTGCTGTGAGCTGTGGTGTAGGTCGCAGATGCAGCTCGGATCTGGTGTTGCTGTGGCTGTGGTGTAGGCTGGCAGCGACAGCTCCAATTGGACCCCTAGCCTAGGAACCTCCATATGCCTCAGGTATGGCCCTAAAAAGACAAATAATAATAATAATAATAATAAAGAAAAAAGAAAAAAGAAATCTCAAAATCTTACTATAAGGATAGCTACAGGTTTTGTCTGATTTTCCAAAAAGTACTATTAGTTTGGAAGTCTTGCCTGACACTTCAAAGTTAAAAGCATTCTCTTTGGGGCTCCTAGAGTGCTTTGCTCCACTTCTAACTTATCAACTTACAGAGAAGATTGTGAGGTCTACCTTATCACTAATCTGTAAGCCCCAGAGGATAAAGGCTGTACTCATAACCCAAGCTAATAATGCAGTGCTTAAGGCATGATTGTTGGCTGAATTGAAGTACTAATAAATTAGACATCCACTGCTATAACTGTAAGAAGTACAAAGCGATGATTGTCCAAGCCTCTTCTTGGGGAAAAAAATACTTGAAGTCTCTGTTTAAATAAAATAGAAAAGTCCAATGTGTAAAGTGAAGAGAGGTAAAACTGCTCTGTCTGGATGGGCTGGGAAACTCAGAGCCCTATCTACTCTACTCCACATTCCCTATTTGACAGCTAGGCAGTCAAACTCAGTGAGAACCAAGAAAGCTAAGTTCTAGTTCTGATTCTGCCAGTAATTGGCTGTGTGAACTTGGGCAAGTCACTTATGAGTATGGCCAGGGCATTTCTGTTATATGCAAAATGAACAAAATAAACTAGATTATTATACGGTTCTCAAATTTTAGTGCACTGGGATCACTTTGAAAGCTCATCAAATTGTTGATTCTTGTGCCATTTACCTCTAGAGATTTTAATTTACCAGGTCTGCAGTGATTCTGGTACAAGTGGTTAGAGGACAACACAATAAGAAACCTTATACTGGATGTTTTCTAAGGCCTCTTCTATCTCTCTGTCACCATTCTCAGACCTCTACTTACCCACACCACCTCCTCTATCATATTTCCTTTGGACTCCTCTAGTGGTTTACTTTCACCAATTTTTTCCCTTTAATCAGCATAGTGCCAGGGGTCACTTGTCCACTATTAACGAACAAGCAGCATACTGAACAGGGGTCCTAGACCATCAAAAGTGAGCTTCACCCTGTAGTCCTGATTAGATTACTGCCAAACTAGCTAAACTGTTAAATGCCAGGACTAAAAATAGGCTGCTGCGTGTTTAAAATAACAGGCTCACAGTTAGCTTGAGGCTTTGCTATTTTTACTAAAGGAAAGACAGAGACAAGTGCCCACAAGTTTAAAGTGAATTACTTAAATGAGGAGTCTGCTATATGAGGTGAGAGCCTAGAAGGAAGCCAGGAGGTGGCACAATTGGTTCAACATGCATGGTGGCAGTGGTGGGGTCTTTCTGTGAATTAAACTAAAAATTTTGGTCTGAACACTCAAAAGAACTTCCTAGACACAAATGAGTTTTGATTTGTTTCATAATTAAACCCAGATATTACTCGATGTCATAAATTAGTATGACAGGCCAAAAAGATCAAATTAAGAGAAGGTTCTGGGAGTTCCCGTCATGGCGCAGTGGTTAACGAATCCGACTGGGAGCCATGAGGTTGCGGGTTCGGTCCCTGCCCTTGCTCAGTGGGTTAACGATCCGGCGTTGCCGTGAGCTGTGGTGTAGGTTGCAGACGCGGCTCGGATCCTGCGTTGCTGTGGCTCTGGCGTAGGCTGGTGGCTACAGCTCCGATTCAACCCCTAGCCTGGGAACCTCCATAGGCCGTGGGAGCGGCCCAAGAAATAGCAACAACAACAACAACAAAAAAAGACCAAAAAAAAAAGAGAAGGTTCTTTATTTTTATGTATTTATGTATTTATTTGTCTTTTTGCCTGTTTTAGGGCTGCTCCCACAGCATATGGAGGTTCCCAGGTCAGGGGTCTAACCGAGCTACAGCTGCCAGCCTATACCAGAGCCACAGGAATGCAGGATCCGAGCCGCATCTGCGACCTACACCACAGCTCACAGCAACGCCAGATCCTTAACCCACTTAGCAAGGTCAGGGATCAAACCTGCATCCTCATGGTTCCTAGTTGGATTCGTTAACCACTGAGCCATGATGGGAAGTCCTATTTTTGTCTTTTTTTCTGAAGTATAACATACATGCAGAAAAGCACACATATGTGTACTATACGGTTTGCTGGGTCTTCAGAAACTTAACATACACAAGTAACCAGCAGCCAGATAATGAAATGGAACACTACCAGGACCCCAGGATTCCCTCTTATAACCCTTTCAAGTTAAGGCTCCCTCTCCAACAAGGACATCCACTATGGTGATTTCTGTTGTAGTTAAGTTTCGCCTAGTTTTGTACTAAATATAAGTAATAATAAATGTACTCTACTGTGTTTGGTTCCTTATGGGGGGCTCATCAATATTGTTGCATGTATCTGTATACTGTAGATTCTCACTGCCATACAGCACTCTCATGAATGAATATATCACAGTTTATTTATCCATTCTATTGCTGACGAGCATATGGGTATCATCCAGCTTGAAGCTATCATCAACAGTGCTGCTATGAACCTTCTAGTATATGTCTTACGACGAACATATGTACATGTTACAGTAGATATATTCCTAGAAGTGGAATTGCTGGGTCTCTAGGGTCCAGGGAAATGGAATTGCTGGGTCTCTTTTCATCTTAGTGAAATGTCTAGGGATCCAGTGATATTAGAGACATGCATCGTAAGATAAAGGATAAGTTGTTGCATCTGGCTACTCCTACAACCAAAAAAGAGGCACAATACTTCGTGGGGCATTTTATTTTTTATTTTTTTGCTTTTTTAGGGCTGCACCTGCAGCACATGGAAGTTCCCAGGCTAGGGGTCAAATTGGAGCTACAGCTGCTGGCCTACTTCACAACCACAGCAACACCAGATCCGAGCTGTGTCTGTGACCTACACCATAGCTCACGACAATGCCGGATCCCCAACCCAGTGAGCAAGGCCAGGGACTGAACCTGAAACCTCATGGTTACTAGTCAGGTTTGTTTCTGCTGAGCCACTGTGGGAACTCCCAGTGGGCCATTTTAGACTTTTGAGTCAACATATTGCTCGGTTGAGTGTATACTCCGGTCCTTTTACTAAGCGACTTTAAAAGCTGCTGGTTTTGAGGGGGTCTCATAACAAAGAGAAGACTCTGCAAAAGGCACAGACTACTGTGAAAGATATTCTGCCACTGGTAGCATATGAGCCAGCAAATCCAATGGTGCCTGAAGTATCAGTGTCAGAAAGACATGCTATTTGGAACTTGTAGATCAATAATCATAGTAAAGGCCCTTAGGATTTTGGAAAAAAGCACAGCCATTCTCTGTAACTGCTCTCTTTTTGAGAAATAACTTTTGGTCTGATACTGGGTCTCAGTAGAGACTGAATACGTAACCTTGGCCACCAAGATATAATGAGAGATGAGTTACCCATCATGAATTGTGTGTTGTCTGATGCACCAAGCCATAAAGTTTGCTGTGAAGAGCAGCATTCTGTTATCAAATGGAAACAGTATATATGAGGTTGGACTCAAGCAAGCCCTTAAGGCACAAGTAAGTTACACGAAGAAGTGGCCCAAATGCCCATAGTCCCGACTCCGGCTACATTACCCCCTCTCTCCCTGCCTGAATTAACAGCATCATGAGGAGTTCTCTATGATAAGGCGACTGAGGAAAAGAAAGCTCAGGCTTGGTTTACAGATGGATCTGGATGATATGCAAGCACCACCTGAAAGGAGACAGCTATAGCACCTACAGCTTCTTTCTTGGACATCCCTGAAGGAAACTGGTAAAGGGATATCCTTCAAGTGGGCAGAACTTCAAGCAAGGCACCTGGTTGTTCACTTTGCTGGAAGGAGAAATAGCCAGGATGTGTGATTATATACTGATTCATGGGCTATGACCAACAGTTGAGCCAGATAGCTAGAGACTTGGAAGGAACATGATTTGAAAATTAATAACAAGAAAATAAGGGAAGAGGCAGGTGGGCAGAACTCTCTGAATGGGAAAAAACATGACGATATCTGTGTACCATGTGAATGGTCACCAAACAGTGATCTAACCAGAGGAGAATTTTAATAATCAAGTGGATAAGATGATCTGTTCTGTGAATACCAGTTAGTTTCTTTCCCCAGCCACCCCCAGCATCACCCAATAAGCCAATGAACAAAGTGGCCATTGTGGCAGAGATGGAGGTTGTGTATGATCTCAGCAAAACAGACTTCCTTTCACCAAAGTCAGTCTGGTTATAGCCACTGCTGAGGATCGAATTTGTTAGCAGCAGAGACCAACACCTAGTTTCCCAAACTGCACCATTCCCTGGAGCACTCTGCCAGCTTACCTAGTGGCAACAGGTTGATTACACTGACCACTTCCATCATGACTGGGGCAGCATTTTATTCTCACTGAAAAAGACGCTTAATCTGGATATGGATTTGCCTTCCCTGAACATAATGTTTTTGACAAAAAAATCACCATCCAAGGACTTAGAGAATGCCTTATCTACCATCGCAGGAAACCACGACATTGTTTCTGATCATGGAATTCACTTCATAGCAAAAGTATTCTGGCAATAGGCCCAAGCTCATGGCATTCCCTCTCTTACCATGTTTCCCACCATTCTGAAGCAGCTGGCTTGATAGAATGGTGGAATAGCCTTTGGAAGATGCAGTTACAGCACCAACTAAATGGCAATAGCTTGCAGGGCTGAGGCAAGGTTCTCCAGAAGGTTGTACATGATCTGAATTAGCATCCAAATTTGGCATTGTTTTTCTCATGGCCAGGATTCACAGGCCCAAGAATCAAGCAGTAGAAATGAAATTCTGTTTACTACTACCCCTGATGACCCACTAGCAAAATTTCTGCCTCCTGTTGCCATGACTTTATGTTTGTAGGTCTAGAGGTCTTAGGTTCAAAGGGAGGAATGCTTCTATTAGGAGTCACAACAATGATTCCACTGAACTAGAAATCAAGACTGCCACCTGGCCATTTGGGGCTTCTCATGCCTCTGAGTCAACAGACAAAGAAGGAACTTTGCACTGCACTGGCTAAGGTGACTGATCCTGACCACCAAGGAGAAACCAGACTACTGCACCATAGTGGAGGCAAGGAGGAGTATGTCTGGAATACAGTGGATCATTTAGAGTGTTAGCATTACCATGCTCAGTAATTACGGTCTGTGAAAAACTATAATAACCCAATCTAAGCAGGACTTTTAATGGCAGAGACCCTTCAGAAATGACAGTCGTGCCACCTGATCAAAGAACCACAACCGAGGTGCTTGCTGAAGGCAGAGAGAATATGGAATGGGTAATGAAGGAAGGTAGTTATAAATACCTGCTATGACCACACAACTGGTTAAGCAAATATCTTTGTTTTCTTCCCGCTCTCATGTCCCTATCGTCTAACTTAAGTTGTACCTAAGTTGTACTAATAACAGTTAACTATATCACAGTGCTTAAGCTACAATATATCAAGGAGAAGAACAAACGTCACCCAGGACTGCATCCTCTTCTGGGAAAGGAGTTAGCACATGTTCAGTTTCACATAGGGAAGGTGTATTATGTTAAGCATAAGAATAATTTCATTATTGTCTTCATTTAGTGATTAAATATGGTTTAAGGAGATGTGCATGAATGCATAGTTAACACGGAGTGGACTGTGATGGTTAATTGCATGTGTCAACTTGGCTAGGTAACATTATCCAATTAAATTAAATACTAATCTTGGTGTTGCTGCAAAGTTTTTTTTGCGGATATAGCTAATATCTATAACTAACTTTTTTTTTTTCTTTTCACAGCAGCACCCATGGCATACGGAAGTTTTCAGGCTAGGGGTCCAACGGGAGCTATAGCTGTCGGCCTTTGCCACGGCCGCAGCAATGCCAGATCCAAGCTGTGTCTGGGACCTACACCACAGCTCACAGCAATGCCAGATCCTTAACCCACTGAGCGAGGCCAGGGATCAAACCTGCAACCTCATGGATACTCGTCAGGTTTGTTAACCACTGAGCCACGATGGGAACTCTGTTTGGTTTTCTTTTTAATCTGAGTCCATGCATTTAATAAGTGGGAAGAACACAAGAAAGAGGGGGGGACCCTGAAATTAAATTTGGCTCTATTAGGGCCACCACTGCAGCATACGAAAATTCCCAGGCTAGGAGTCAAATTGGAGCTACAAGAGCCAGCCTACACCACAGCCACAGCAACAGGGATCCAAGCCTCATCTGTGTCCTACACCACAGCTCGAAGCAACGCTGGATCCTTAACCCACTGAGCGAGGCCAGGGATCAAACCCACATCCTCATGAATACTAGTCGGGTTCCTTAACAGCTGAGCCAGAGAAAGGAACTCCTATGATAACTAACTTTAAGTAAAGGAGATTATCCTTAATAATGTGAGTAGTCCTCATCCAATCAAATAAAAGACCTTAAGAGCAAAACTGAGATTTTTCTCTAAAGAAGAAAAATTCCTCCGAGGACTGTATCATTAGCTCTTGCCCAAGAGTTTCCAGCCTGCTCTATAGTTTTCAGCCAGACCTACAACTGCGTAAGTCAGTTCCTTGAAATAAATATCTTTACATATGTATAGATATATGTGTCTATACACATATTCCACTTGTTCTGTTTCTTTGGTGGAACCCTGACTGATAGATCATCTACTATTCCATACCACTGTGCTGAAACTATAAGAAACAGAGATAGGAAGAAATCTATTATGTTGTTTCTCTCCCTTAAAATATAATCTAAATAATATGAAAAGACAGCCCTGTAAATTATGTCAGGCAGTAGTATATTATCAAGTGTCATTTAATTAAGTAGTCAAGGCTCTCAGAAAAAAGAAAACTTAGGAAAAAAATAACTTAGAAATAAGAAAAAGGTCTCTGTGGACTTAGGGAGTGCTCAGGGCAGGCTCTGTGGAAGAAATGGGGACAAGGAACAAGAGTAGGCGGCAGGAGTTCCTGTTATGGCTCAGCAGAAATGAACATGACTAGTATCCATGAGGATGCAGGTTCGATCCCTGGCCTCATTCAGTGGGTAAAGGGCGAGCTGTGGTATAGCTTGCAGACACAGTTCAGATCCTGTTTGGCTGTGGCTGTGGCAGCTCAGATTGGACCCCTAGCCCGGGAACTTCTGTATGTCACAGGTGTGGCAAGAGTAGGCAGCTTAGCTGGACTGAAGTTATATATAACCTATTAAGTTTCAACTGCTTTACTGTCTGCTTACTTGT
This sequence comes from Phacochoerus africanus, assembly GCF_016906955.1. NCBI lineage: Eukaryota > Metazoa > Chordata > Mammalia > Artiodactyla > Suidae > Phacochoerus > Phacochoerus africanus. Next base: position 134,084,481 of record NC_062547.1, read on the forward strand.
AAAAGCTTCCCCAGCTCCATCAAGTTATTACACATTCTGACTTATCTGCAGTAAGGAAAGTACAGAAGAACTAAACTTGGAATTCAGAAGCCTTGAAAAAAAATGGAATTCCTCTTCACCACTTGGCAGCAGTATGATCTTGAACAAAATCTTTATATCTCTATAAGCCTCAGATTCTTAATATATAAAATGAGAATAGCATATATAGCCATCATCATAAAGTATTAGTGAGAAATAAAAAAGATACAATTAGGTGCCGTTCACAGAGAAAGTTCTCAACCAATGATAAGCAAATACAAAAATATCTCCCTAGTTTTAAAAATGAAATATCTGTTAAATAAGAAACCCAACAACACTAAATTTCAAATAGTTATGAGGAGGAATACTAAATAAATACACTTTAAATCAATGACATATGCTAATTTTTCAAAAAATGAAGTGTAAGACTTTAAAAAAATTATTTTACTCAGGTTCTGAAACCTGACCAAGATTTTTTATACTTTTAACATTTCCACTTTGTGCAAGAACTCTCAGAATACAATTTATAACTGAACTTCCTGTGTACATAAGGAATTTACAATGAAAAAAAATGTTTTATATATTCCAAAATGTATGCTATGCATTCATACTACACTACCTTGAGGAGTATCTTTAGGAAGAGAATATTTCTTCTTCTTTAAAATAATACTTTTACTTTCTACTTGTCTAGTTCCTGGTGATGCTTTAATAATACAACACATTTCTGATGTATTTGAAGGAACCTAAAAAAGAAAAAATTAAATATTGCATAATTTTTCCAGGTACTATATCTGTATGTTGTTTTATTTCAAAGGCAAATAATTTCAATATCTGTATATTTCACAGATACCACTCTAGACACTAAGTGACTGGTTTTAAAACATCTGCTTATTTAATATTCACAAGATCCAGGCAAAGCAGATTATATTATCCCCATTTGTAAAACAAGGAAACTTAGGTTCAGAGAGGTTGCATAGAGAGACGGGATTAAGATGGCGGAAGAGAAGGACTGGAGCTCAACTTCTCTCCTAAAAACAACAAAATTCACAACTAAAGACTGAGCAATCTCTACCCAAATGGACCAGAAACCCATGCCCTACTCCAGAAGGAAAAGAGGAGGCCACATCCACAGGTAGGAGGGGTGATTTCGCGATATAAACAACCCCATACCTCCCAGGTGGGAAGCTCCACAGACTGAAAACTAACTGGCTCACAGAGACTCACCTACAGGAGTGAGAGTTCTGAGCCCCACATCAAACCCTCACATGCTGGGATCTGTCACTGGGAGAAAGAGCCCCTGGAGCATCTGGCATTGAAGGCCAGGGGGGCTTGTGCGCAGGAGCTCCACAGGACTGGGGGGAACAGAGACCCCATTCTTAAAAGGCACACACAGACTTTCACGTGCACTAGGTCTCAGGGCAGAGTGAGGTCTCCACAGGAACCTAGGTCAAACCTGACTGCAGTCCTTGGAGGACATCCTGGGAAAACAGGGGTGAACGTGGCTTGTTGTGAGGGAAGGACATTGAAGGCAAAGCTCTCGGGAATATTCAGCAGCTGCCTTTCTCTGGAGGTGGCCATTTTGGGAAAATCTGGCCCCACCCATCAGTCAGTGCTGAGAAGCCCCAGGGCAAACAACAATCCAGGTGGGATCACAGCCCTGCCCCTCAATAAACAGGCTACCTAGAGAGCCTCAGGCACACAACAGACCCTAATCCCATCCAGAGACTAAGCCCCACCCACCAGAGGGATTAGAATCAGCTCCACCTACCAGTGGGCAGGCATCAGCCCCTCCCATCAGGAAGCCTACAGCAAGCCCCCATACTGACTTCGGCCACAAGGGGGGCAGACACCAGAAGTAAGAGAGGCTACAACTCTAGTATCTGTAAAAAGGTCACCACACCAAAAACATATAAAAATGAAAAGACAGAGACCTCTAACTCAGACGAGGGAGAAAGGAAAAACCCCAGAAAATCAGCTAAGCAATGAGGAGATTCTCAGCCTCCAGGAAAAAGACTTTAGACTGTCGATGCTGAAGATGATGCAAGACATTGGAAATCAACTGGAGGCAAAGATGGATAACTTACAGGAAACACTAACCAGAGAGGTTGCATACAACCATTTAAAAACAAAGACAAAGTAATGACAGAGTTGAGATTCAAGCACTCTGAAGTGGGGACAGAAAGTTTACAGAATTCACTGAATTAAAACATAAATGTGAATTTAATTCAGAGTCAAACACTAGATTTACTTGATTTCCCAACTGAGTTAATTTTGAGAATATCCCACCAACCAGACTGTCTCTAGAATAAAGAAATGCCATATCTTTCAGACGTGACATACCTTGTTTCTAAGAACTCAGAAGTAGAAATAAATACTTATGAAGGGACCTTCCTATTTTAAATAAAATTATTACTGACACCTCTTCTAATGTAAAATTCATAACATTCTCTGAGGTAGACATGTACAGTTTTCCTGCCCAGCGTTCATCTTCTATCCTTCTGGTTGGGAGAGGCTACTCATTCAATTAGCTTGCATACTACTCCTTACAGATTGGAAGAGGCTGATAACACTAACACTTCTGAGCAACAACATGGCCACAAGATTTAGCCTAGACAAGCAATGTATTCCATGCCTTGGATATAGTGCCTGGCTCAGACAAGGAAACTGTAAATGGGCCAACAGGAAGAAGAGAATGCTGAACTTATGATTCTGGCACAAAACCAGAACCATTAAAGGGGGCCAAAGTGGTCCCAGATTGATACTCAATCCTAGCTATACCTGATGAAGGATAAACAGAAACAAATCCTCTTAGTAGGATGCGATCCCCAAGTTAGGCCCAAAGAAGTCTCATCTAATAAGAGCAACAAAATAAACGATCAGGGTCAAGGTCAGCATCAGAGTTGTTCTTCAAGATTCGGCTCAGAATAGTCCAAGCAGAAATGATGGACAAGACACATTTCGTATCTTTCTATAATTTTATTATAACAACACTATAGTAGGTATCAAACTTATGAGCAACCACGCTGCCATATGAAAAACTACAGGAATATCAAATAATGGATTGAAGTGCCCAAAACACCAGATATTAGAATTTCCAAATCATAATAAAATAATAGTGTATGAAATGGTTTACAAATTAACAACTGAAATCTCACAGATGACCAAGCAGCAAGAAACTATCCGGAATGAAAGCAAATTTGAAAAAGAAACAATTTTAACTTCTTAAAATGAAAAATAAAATTGTTTAAGATAAAAAATGCAATGAAAGGCATAAGCAGAATAGACACAGCTAAAGAAAAAATTACTGAAAAACTAACTACCCAGAATACAATAAATAAATGAAAAATATTAAAGAGAGGTTGAAAGATATTGAAGATGGAAACATATACTACTGGAGACCTACACTAATTGCCATTCCAGACAGAATAGAAGATAATATCTAAGAAATTTCCCAAATTGATGAGAGACATGAGTTCACAGATTCAGGAAGCCTCATATTCCAAGTGAAATTAGAATTTTAAAAGAACAGCAAACAAAAATATTGACCCATTTATGTACATATTCTCATGAAATTATAGCATACCCAAGATAAGCAGAACTTAAGCCAGAAATAAAAGATATATCAATTTCCAAGGTCACCCTTAGGCTCAATGATCTGCTGGAAGGACTCATAGGATTCAGAAAAGCTGTTATACTTAACAATTATGGTTTATTACAGGAAAAAGATATAGATTAAAATCAGAGACAGAGGTCTAGATGGTGGACCGAAAGTACATGGAACTCACCTCCCTCCACGAACATATCAAAAATATACTTATGTGTGGAAAAATTCTCACTGAAAACCAAATGAAAATTGGCAGAAGGACTCCTGTAGAACCAAGGCTTTAAGAAAGATATACACATATCTGGAGTTCCCGTTGTAGAGCAATGGTAAATGAATCCAACTAGGAACCATGAGGTTGCGGGTTCAATCCCTGGCCTTGCTCAATGAGTTAAAGATCTGGCGTTGCCGTGAGCTGTGGTGTAGGTCACAGATGTGGCTCAGATCCCGCATTGCTGTGGTTCTAGCACTGGTGGCTACAGCTCCGATTAAACCCCTAGTCTGGGAACCTCCATATGCCTTGGGAGTGGTCCTAAAAAAAGGCAAAATGACCAAAAAAAAAAAAAAGAAAGAAAGAAAGAAAGAAGGAAAGAAAAATATACACATAATTGAATAGGATGAAAAGAAAAGCAATCAGTTCAGGACATGTGCCCCTCTGAATGGACTCAGGAAAAAGGAGATTTTATAGGTAGATACCACTTTGGGGAGTAAGCAGGTTTAGCTGCAGACTGGCTATCCTGGTACTGGAGTTCTACACATAGGAAACAAGCCCCTTTGGCTGGATGGAGAACCACTGGGATATACATTAATGTTGGAGAAACCTGGACTCCACACATTTGACAAGTACACAGGTGCTGGCTTGTCCCTAGGCAGGGAAGGGCAGAGGTCTGCCCTAATGGCTGTTGGGTTTCCCACAACCACCTTGCTGTATTCCCTAGCCTGAGTTAAGTGAATGCTCTGGTCCAGCTCACTCCACACCACAGTGCAGCACTGAATCTAGGGCAGCCAGGACGGAGGAAAAGACTCAATCTTGTGATGCAAAGGTAACCCAGTCCTGGGGCAGAATGCAGGTGGAGCAGTGGTGGCCATTGCTGGTGCTTACTCAAAAGACCCCCCAGAAGCAGCCCAGACTTTTGACAGCAGCACAACTACTGGGTTTCCCCTCAATTGCCTCATTGTATACCCCAGCCCAAGATGAGTGAACACTCCAGCTCTGCTCACCTCATGCCATGCCATGCCATGACACTAGATCTGGGGTAGTCATGAGCAGGGAAAAGATGTGAACTACACAGGCAGAGCACTGGACCACAGTAGTTACACAAGCCCCACTCACATCAGCCCTCCCTTCCTTCAGGGCAAAGGTGCTAGTGCAGGGAGAAGGAAAAACACAGTTAAAGGGAACAGAGCCAGTGTGAGCTCAATCGTTATTGCTTCTATTCCAGCAACTTTGGATCAGAACCCACCCATGAAAGGCACATCAAATCCATCACTGCTATCAAAGGCATCAAGCACATACAGTTTACAATGAGAAATTTTCACATAAGAACATCCCTTCAAAATCATAATTAGTAACTGTTTCACTTAAATTCACAAAGGTAGTGAAAGTTAAGTAAAATGAAAAGGCCAAGGAACTGCCCTCAATTAAAAGAGCAAGAGAAAAACCTCTGAAAAAAAATAATGAAACAGAAATAAGGAATTTACCAGATAAGAATTCAATACATTGGTAATAAAAAAGTTAAATGAATTAAGAAAAACAACTGATCTAAATACTGATCATTTTAACCAGGAAATAAAATATACAAAAAAGACCTCATCAGAAATGAAGAATTCAATAGTTGAAATAAAAAATACATTAGAAGGAATGAATAGCAGACCAAGTGATACAGAAGAATGTATAAGTGATTTGGAAGATAAAATAATGGGAATCATCTAATCAGAACAGCAGAAAGAAAGACTAATTTAAAAAAAAACAAAAGCAATCTATGAGATCTTTGGGATAACACTAATTGTGATAATAGTCACATTTTAGGAGTTCCAGAAGGAGAACAGAGAGAGAAGGAAACTGAAAATGTATTTAAAGAAACTAAGGCTTAAAGAATTAAGAAATTAAGTTTAAAAAATTAAACTTCACAAACCTAAAGAAGAAAACACATATTCAGGTAGAGAAAGCACGAGGGGTCCCAAACAAGATAAACCCAAACAAACCCACACCAAGACATATCATAAGCAAAATGGCAAAAATCAAAGATAAAGAGAGAATTCTAAAAGCAGCAAGAGGAAAAAAAGAGCCATGTTCAAGAGAATCCTCATACAACTACCAGGTGATTTATGTGCAGAAACTTTGCAGGCCAGAGGAGAGTAGCATGAAATATTCAAAGTCCTAAAACTGAAAAATTTGCAACCAAAGTTCCCATTGTAGCTCAGCAGTGACAAACCTGACTAGTAACCATGAGGAAGCAGGTTTGATCCCTGGCCTCATTCAGAGGGTTAAGTACCCAGTGTTGCTTGGAGCTGTGGTGTAGGCTGCAGACATGACTCAGATCTGACACTGCTGTGGGTGCAGCCAGTAGCTGCAGCTTCAATTCACCCCTAGCCTGGGAACTTCTATATGCCAAAGGTATAGCCCTCAAAAGCAAAAAAAAAAAAAAAAAAAAAAAGAAAAGAACACACTGCAACTGAGGATACTTTACCCAGCAAGATTATCATTTAGAAAAGAAAGAGAAATTAAAAGTTTCTCAAGCAAAAACTACAAGTAATTCATCAATATTAAAGACACCCTAAAAGAAATGTTGACATTCTCTAAACGGAAAAGAATCTAAAGGAAAGAGAAAGTTCCACTAGGAAAAGAAGATACATAGTAAAAATTAAAGATTACTTAAATAAGCCAGTATGCAGATTAAGAGTCAAAAAATTATAAAAGCAACTATAATTACAATAAACAGTTAAGGGATAAGCATGAAGATATAAAACATGACACAAACAGAAAATGTGAGGGCAAAGAGCAAAAAATGTAGATCTTTTAGAAATGTTTGAACTTAAATGACTACAAGTTTTAAACAAGTTGATATAATTATGGGTCAATATTATATTTATGGTAACCACAAATCAAAACACTACAATAGGAGTTTCCTGGTGGCCTAGTGGCTTAGGTATCTCATGTTGTCAACTGCTGTGGCATGGGTTTGATCCCTGGCTATCGGCGCAGCCAAACACAAACAAACAAACAAACAAAAAACCTATAAGAGATAAACAGAAACCAAAAAGAAATTTACAAAAGTGTATTATTAAAGAAATTCATCAAACCACGATGGTAGGGAAAAAAAACGTAAAAAACAGAAAAAAAACTACAAAAACATCTGGAAGAAAGCAATAAAATGGCAGTAAGTACATACCTATCAATAACTACTTTATGTGTTAATGGATTAAATGTTGCAATCAAAAGACATAGGGAGGATGATTAGACTAAAAGACCCTTCAAAATGCTGCCTAGAAGAGGCTCACGTAAAAAACAGAAAAAAAACTACAAAAACATCTGGAAGAAAGCAATAAAATGGCAGTAAGTACATACCTATCAATAACTACTTTATGTGTTAATGGATTAAATGTTGCAATCAAAAGACATAGGGAGGATGATTAGACTAAAAGACCCTTCAACATGCTGCCTAGAAGAGGCTCACTTTGGGGCCTAAGACACACACAGATGAAAGTGAGGGGAGATAAAAATATATTACATGCAAACAAAAACAACAAAAAAGAGGGGGTAGCAATACTCATATCAGACAAAATAGACTTTAAAACAGAAGTTATAACAAAAGACAAAGAAAACAATTACATAATGATAAAGGAATCACTACCAGAAAAGGACATTAAACTCTTTAACATATCCACACCCAATATAGGAGTGCTTAATATATAAAGCAAATACTAACAGTCATAAAAGAAGAAATTGGCAATAATACAATAATAGTAGGGGACTTTAACACTGCACTGACATCAATGGAAAGGTCAGCCAGACAGCAAATGAACAAGGAAACAATGGGCTTAAGTGGAACAACAGACCAGTTATACTTCATAGATATCGATAGGACATTAAATCCAAAAGCAGCAGAATACACATTCTTTCCAAGTGCACATAAAATGTTCTCTAGGATAAATCACATATCAGGCCACCAAATAAGCCTAAACAACCTTAAAAGGACAGAAATTATATTAAATATTTCTTCCAACCACAATGGTATGTAAATAGAAATCAACTACGGGAAAAAGAGAAAAGAACAAAACATGTGGAGACCAAACAACATACCAATAAACACCAATAGTTCAATGATAAAATCAAAGAGTAAGCCAAAAAGTATCTTGAGATAAATGAAATGGAAACAAAAGTTTCCAAAATCTATGAGATGCAACAAAAATAGTTCTGAGAGAGAAATTTATACTGATACAGTCCTTCCTCAAGAAACAAGAAAATTCTCCAATAAACAACCTACTCTACCACCTAAAAGTATTAGAAAAAAGAACAAACACAGACCAAAGTCAGCAGGAGATAGGAAATAATAAGTATCAGAGAGGAAATAAGTAAAATAGAGATTAAAAAAAACAATAGAAAAGATCAATAAGAACAAAAGCTGGTTTATAAAAAGATAAAACTGATAAAACTTTACCCAGAAGAAAAAAGAGAGGACTCAGATAAACAAAATAAATAATGAAAGAGGAGAAATAACAACTGTTCCACAGAAATACAAAAAATCCTAATACCATGAACAGTTATGTGCCAACAAACTGGACAACCTAAAAGTAACAGACAAATTTACAGAAGCATACAAAACTGCCAATACTGAATCAAAAAGTAACAAGACAATTTAAACAGATTAAGCATTAGAAGTGAAACAGAATATATATATATATTTATTTGTTTTTTAAGGCCACACCCACGGCATATGGAGGTTCCCAGGCAAGGGGTCTAATCAGATCTACAGCTCTTAGCCTACAGCACAGCCACAGCAATGCAGGTTCCCAGCCATGTCTTCGAGCTACACCACAGCTCATGGCAACACTGGATCCTAACCCACTGAGCAAGGCCAGGGATCGGACCTGCAGCCTCATGATTCCTCATTGGATTTGTTTTCACCGCATCATGACAGGAACTCCCAGAATATATAATTTAAAAAACTTGCAGGAGTTCCCACTGTGGCTCTGTGGGTTACAAACCCAACTAGTATCCATGAGGATGTGGGTTCAATCCCTGGCCTCACTTAGTAGGTTAAGGATCCGCCATTATTGAGCACTGTGGTGTAGGTTGCAGACACTGCTTGAATCCCAAATTGCTGTGGCTGTGATGCAGGCCTGCAGAGGCAGCTTCGTTTCAGTCCCTGGCCCAGGAACTTCCATATGTCGCTGGTTTGGCCCTAAAAAAGCAAAAAATAAAAAAATAAAAAAACTCCTTGCAAATAGAAGTTCAGAACCAGACAGCTTAACAGGAATTCTACGAAACATATGAAGAACAAACACCTATTCTTCTCAAATAATTCCAAGAAAACTGAAGAAGAGTAAACACTCCCAAATTGGATTATCCCAAATTCATTCATTCTACAAGGTCACCACTGCCCTGATACCAAAACACTATAAAAAGGGAAAATTACAGGCCAGTATCTTTGATGAATATAGATGCAAAAAACCTCAATAAAATATTAGCAAACTAGAGTTCCCATTGTGGTGCAGTAGGTTAATGATATGGTATCACTGTGGTGGCACAGATTCAATCCCTGGCCCAGCACAGTGGGTTAAGGATCCAGTGTTGCTGCAGCTGTGGTGTAGGTGGCAGCTGCGGCTCAGAATTGATCTCTGGCCCAAGAACTTCTATGTGCCATGGGTATAGCCAAAAGAAAAAATATATATATTAGAAAATTGAATCCAATAACATAAAAAAGATCACATGCATGATCAAGTTGGATTTATTCCAAGGTCACAAGGGCAGTTCAACATTTGTGAATCAATCATTTGATACATCATATTAACAGAAGGAAGGCTAAAAAATCACAAGACCATCTCAACAGACACAGAAAAAGCATGTGACAAAATTCAACATCCATTCATGATAAAAACTCTCAACAAACTGGAAATAGAGGGAACATAATTCAACATTATGAAAGCCATCTATGACAAACCCACACTAATATACTCAATAGTGAAAAGGTGGAAGCTTTTTCCTTTAAAGTAGAAACAAGACAAGAATGCACACTCTCACCAGTTCTGTTCAATACAGTCCTGGCAGTCTTAGGTATAGCAATAATATAAGAAAAATAAACAAAAAGTATCCAAATTGGAATTGAAGAAGTAAACTTGCTATTTGTGACAGTAAGATACTTTGTATAGAACCCTAAAGCCTCTACCCCCAAATTACTGGAAATAAATGGATTCAGTAAAGTTGCATGACACAAGATTAATACACAGAAATTTGTTGCATCTCTATACACTAATAGTGATACAAAGAAATGGAGATATATCCCATGCTCTTGGATTAGAAGAATTGATATTATTAAAATGTCCATACCACCCAAAGCAATCTACAGGTTAGATACAATTCCTATCAAAATAAACATGACATTTTTTACATAACTAGAAAACATAGTGCTAAAATTTATATGGAACCACAAAAGATCCCAAGTTGCCAAAACGACCTTAGGAAAAAAAGAATAAAGCTGGAGGTATAACCCCTCCGGACATCAGAAAAAGCTACAGTACTCAAAAAAGTATCTGTTTTGATTAATTAATTAATTAATTTGGCACAAAAACAGACACAAAGATCAATGGAAAGAGCCCAGAAATATATCCACATATCTATAACAATTAATCTATGACAAAGGATGCAAGAATGTATAGTGGAGAAAAGACAATCTCTTCAACAAGCAGTTCTAGAGAAAACTGAACAGCAACATGTAAAATAATGAAATTAGAACATTTTCTAAAACTATTTACAAAAATAAACTGAAAATAGATTAAAGACCTAAATATATGATTTGGGAGAGCTCCCATTGTGGCTCAGTGGTTAATGAACCCAACTAGCATCCTTGAGGATGTGGGTTAAATCCCTGGACTTTCTCAGTGGGTTAAAGATCTGACATTGCCGTGAGCTATGGTATAGGTTGCAGACATGGCTCAGAGCCCGTGTTGCTGTGGCTGAGGTGTAGGCCGGCAATTACAGCTCCTATTTGATCCCTAGCCTGGGAACCACCATATGCTGTGGGTGTGGCCCTAAAAAGACAAAAGACAAAAAAATAAAAAATAAAAAAGATTTGAAACCATAAAAATCCTAGAGGAAAACATAAGCAGAACACTCTATGACATAATAGTAGCAATATCTTTTTGGATCTATCTCCTAGAGTAATGGAAATAAAACCCAAAATAAGCAAATGTGACCTACTTAAACTTTAAAGCTTTTGAACAGCAAAGGAAACTATCAACAAAATGAAAAAGACAATCTACAGAATGGGAGAATATATTTGCAAATGATGAGACCAAAAGGGGTTAACATCTGAAATATGTAAAGAGTTCATATAACTCAGTATCAAAAAAACCCAAAACAACCCAATGAATAAATGGACTGAAGATGTGAATAGAAATTTTTCTAAAGAAGACACAGAGATGGCTATTAGACACATGAAAAGATGCTCAACATCACTAGTTATTAGAGAACTAAATCAAAACAATAAGATATCACCTCACACTTGTCAGAATGGCTATCATCAAAAAGTCTGCAAAAACAAAAGTTGGAGGGGATATGGAGAAAAGGGAATCCTTGTATAATGTTGGTGGAATGTAAATTAGTGAAGCCACTATTTACAATATGGAAGTTCCTCAAACCACTAAGAATTGAACTACCATTTTAACCCACTCCTGGGTATAGATTTAGAAAAAAACAAAAACACTAATTTGAAAAGATAAAGGCACCCCAGTGTTCACAACAGCACTATTTACAATAGCCAGACATGGAAGCAAGCCAAGGGCTCATCAATAGATGGATGGATAAAGAAGATGATATATACAGATGAATAAAATTCTGCCATTTGCAGCAATGTGGATAGACCTTGAGTATATTATGCTTCATGAAATACGTCAGAGAAACATAAATAGTGTATAGTATCATTTATATGTGGAATCTAAAAACATAATACAAATGAATATATTTTGCAAAAGAGAAACAGACTTACAGGTATAGAAAACAAACTTGTGGCTATCAAAAAGAAGAGGGAAGAAGAGAGGGACAAATTAGGGGGATTAGATTAATAGATAAAAATTACCACGTATAAAATAGATTAGCAATAAGGATATCCTATACAGCACAAGAATTTTAGCCATTATCTTATAATAACTTATAATGGAGTACAAGCTGCAAAAATACTAAATCACTATACAACAGGAAATAATATGATATGGCCAATCAACTCTACTTCAATACAAAAAATAATTAATTTTAAAATATTAAACTAAAATCAGGAAAAGGAAAAGGTACATTGGGTAGAGTTCAGAAGAAAAGGCATACAGGGCTAAATTCAGGAGGACAGGCTTGCAGTTGTCCACTCCTAGTTGAAGTCACATGGACAGTATTCAATTTTCCCATGTGCAAAGTACTGCCAACCAGGGAAGCTCAGTGAGCCTTGGCATCATGGTTTCTATTTGGAGTAGTCACATAAGCATGCAGTGCCTGCATGACTGATCTCAGCTACTCAGACCCCAGTACCCCAGAGGTCAACTAATACAAGTTGTCCCAAAGCCTCAGGCAACAAAAACAGGTGTTTACTATAAATCACATTGTTAGCATAAACTATGTGGCCTAGTTCAGGACATAAAAAAACACTCTTATTGAGCAGGATACTCCAAGGGCTCAGAGGTCATCTGCCAGGAGCCTCATCACAGGATAGGTCTTGGAATGTGCAGGCCTGCTAATTTAACCCTTTTCTGCATACATATAATTTACAAGGAAATGACAATTAGGCTAGTAGAAGAGTCTCAACAGCAACATGTAAGTGAGAAGGCAGTGGAATGATAGCATCAATGGGCAGAGAGAAAAACATACAAGCATATACCCAAAAGATGCAGAAAAAATTTAATAAAACTCATACATCTTAGAAAACTATAAATACTGGAAATTTCTCAACCTAGTAAAAGATGTAGTGATTTCGAGTATTGTTTCTCAATGATTTTTTTTTGTCTTTTGTCTTTTTTGTTGTTGTTGTTGTTGTTGCTATTTCTTGGGCCGCTCCCGCGGCATATGGAGGTTCCCAGGCTAGGGGTCGAATCGGAGCTGTAGCCACTGGCCTACGCCAGAGCCAGAGCAACGCGGGATCCGAGCCGCATCTGCAACCTACACCACAGCTCACGGCAACGCCGGATCGTTACCCCACTGAGCAAGGGCAGGGACTGAACCCGCAACCTCATGGTTCCTAGTCGGATTCGTTAACCACTGCTCCACGACGGGAACTCCTGATTTTTGTTTTTTCTTGGAGAAAATTAAATTCCTGGCCCTCTTCTGGTTCAGGAAGGCCATGTGACTATTTGTGGCCAATGAGTTTTGAGCAGAAGTAATGAATGTCAATTCCAGATCAGAATATTTAATTACCAATGTGAGAAGACATTCCAGAGCCCACTGGCATACTTTCTACCAATATTCAAGATGGAGGCTTCTCTATCAGCTACAATGAGCAGAACCTTAAGTCAAGTGAATGGAGATGCAGCATGAGCAAGAAATGAACCTCTGTTGTTTTAGCTGCTAAAATTTTTTGAGTTGCATCTTACCACAAGTTATATTGCTTAGTACAAGTTATCTACAACACAGTTGCACAATCTTTAATCTTAACAGTGAAACTTTTAAAACAATTTCCCCTATGATCTTAAATAAGAAATATATTGTTCTAGAGGTCTTATCAGCTATATGGAACAATATAGGACAATTCACATGGAAAAATCAAAACTATTATTATTCACAGATGATATGACTGTCTACACAGAAAATCCAAAAGAATCCACAAACATATATTAGCATTAATAGGAGTTAGCAGGGTTCTGGTTAAGCACAAATACATACAAATCATTTCTATTTATGTACTCCATAAACAAAAAGTTAGAAAGTTATGTATTATAAAAATACATAATTCACAGTAGCATCAAATAATACAAGGCACCTAGGAATATGTCTAACAAAAAACTGCAAGGTCATTCTCCTTAAAATGAAAAGTTTATTGAAAAATATTAAAGAGCACCTAAATAAATCAGGAAATATATGATGCTCATGGAATGAAAGATTTAGTAAAGATCCTGGTTTTAAAAAGAAAAAGAAACTACAAATCTATGGACAATTAATCTCTGACAAAGGGCAAGAACATACAGTGGGGAAAACACAGTCTCTTCAGCAAGTGGTCTTGGGAAAGTTGGACAACCACATGTAAATCAATGAAGTTAGAACACACTCTTACACCACACAACAACTGTAAAACCCCTAGAAGAGAACATAGGCAAAACATTCTCTGACATAAATCACACCAATGTCTTCTTAAGTTAGTCGCTCAAGGCAATAGAAGTAAGACCAAAACTTTTAAGAAGGGATCTAATAGAACTTAGACACTTTTGCACAGCAAAGGAAATCATAAACAAAGTGAAAAGGCAACCTATGGACTGGGAGAAAGTATTTGCAAATGATATGATCAACAAAGGCTTAACTTCCAAAATCTACAAACACTTCCTACAATCAGTAACAAAAAAATAACCCAATCAAAAAATGGGCAGAAGACCTAAATAAACATTTCTCCAAAGTGGATACAAATGGCCAAAGGGGCACAGGAAAAGATGCTAATCACTGCTAATTAACAGAAAAATGTAAATCCAAACTATAATGATGTATCACCTCGAACTGGTCAGCATGGCCATCATAAAAAAGCCTACAAATAACAAATGCTGGAGAGGATTTGGAGAAAAGAGAACCCCCCTACCCGACTGGTGGGAATGTAAATTGGTGCAGCCACTATGGACAACAAAAGGGAGGTTCCTCAAAAAACTAAAAATAGATGAGTTTCCACATGACCCAGCAATCCCACTCCTTGGCATATGAAAAACTATAATTCAAAAAAATACATGCTCCCCTACATTCATAGCAGCACTATTTACAATAGTCACGACATGGAAACAACCTAAATATCCATCAACAGATGAATGGATGAAGATGTGGTATTGTAATATTACTCAACCATCGAAAACAACTGAAAAATGCCATTTGCAGTAAGACAGATAGATCTAGAGATTATCATACTAAGTGAAGTCAGTCAGAGAAAGAAATACCATATGATATCACTTGTATGTGGAATCAAAAATCCAACACAAATCAACATATTTATGAAACAGAAACAGATGCACAAATATAGAGAACATGGTGGTTACCAAGGTGGGGGGTAGGGGAGGAAAAGACTGGGAGTTTGGGATTAGCAGAGACAAACTATTACATACAGGATGGACAAACAACAAGGTCCTACTGTACAGCATAAGGAACTATATTCAATATCCTGGGATAAATCACAATGGAAAAGAATTTAAAAAAGAATACATATGTATAACTGAGTCACTTTGATGTATAGGAGAAATTAACAATATTGTAAGTCAAGTATATGTCAATAAAATTAAAAAAATATTATAAAAGAGGAATGAATGATAAATCTCAGGATAATTATTACTTATGAGAGAGGGTTAATGGAATCATAGTGAGACTCCTTGGTTTTGGGGGGGACAGTATTTGAGTATTTGTTATGTTCTATTTTACTGTCTACATGGTGCGTAGACACGAGGGTGTTCATTAATTTTTTCCTTAAACTATGTGTACTCTCTTTTTATAAACGCTATATTTATATAAAGAGAAAGAAGCCAGATTCCCAGATCTACTCTCTTATTTCCTGTAACTGCTCTCCCCCAACTCAAGCAAAAGACTAGAGGATTTTTCTACAAAAATGGTATAACAGATGGTTTCCTCTCTGAGGAATTTCCAGAAGTTGAAGGGGGAGGTGTTGTACCAAATATAAGTGATGCTGAGACTCTCAATCCTAAGAAGCATTTACCCTCCAGGAAAGACACTGAAAGATTTTGCTTTCTGCCATCCAAAAGGAAAGAGCGAATGTCACTGATACAAGTAATAGGCTTGGCCAAATTATCATACAATGAATTTCACAGTTGGTAAGCTCTACCCAGGAACCAGAGTGTCCAATCAGCTTCTTTAGATTCACAATCTTAAATATGAATACACAGGTAAGTAATTAATATGACAGAGGAAGGGTATGTCACCTGGAGCAAACTCTTTCACCACATGGCCATCTAAAGGAGAAAGGGATTTCCTCAAGACTGGGACAAAATGCAGGAGTAGAAGGACTTAAGCTCAACTTCTCTCACAAAAACACCAAAATTACAAGCAACTGCTGAACAACTATCAACAAAATAGACTGAAAACTACCAAAAAAGATATTCTACACAAAAGGCAAAGAAGCCACAGTGCGATGGTAGAAAGGGAGCTCTCATAATATAACCAAATCATATCCACCAAGGGGGTAACCCACAGACTGGAAAATAACTATAATGCAGAAGCTCTCCCAAAGGAGTTAGAGATCCAAACCCCACATCAGGTTCCCCAGTCTGGGGGTCTAGAAGTGGGAGGAGTCCCAGGAGCATGTGATGTTGAAGACCAGCAGGGCTTGTATGCAGGAGTTCCACAGGACTGGGGGAAACAGACTCCACTCTGGGCAAGTGCACACAAGGTTTCAAATGCATTGGGTCCCAGGGCAAAGCAGGAACTCTGTAAGAATCTATGTGAGACCTCCCTGTGGGTCTTGAAAGATCTGGGAAAGCAGGTGGCAGCTGTGGCTCACTGTGGGGGCAGGACATTGGAGGCAGACATCCCAGGAAAATGATCAGTGTGAACTCCCCTGGAGGCTGCCATTTTGGAAAAAATCTAGCCCCACCAATCAGGACTGAGAAGCCCCAGGCCAATAGTGAGGGAACACAGCCCCAACCATCAGCAAAGAGACTGCTTAAAGTCCTTCTAGGCACACATCCATATCTAGTCATACCCAGAGACTGAACCTTGCCCATCAGAGCTACAAGACTCAGCTCTACCTACCAGTGGGCAGACACCAGTCCCTCCCATCAGGAAGCCTGCCGCAAGATCCTATATCAGCTTAACCCAGAAGGGAGCAGATACCAGAAGCAAAAGAGGCTACAACCCTCTAGCCAGCAAAAAGGAAACCACACAAAAAGCCATACAGAATGAAAACACAGAAGGAAATATGAGCGAAGTGAAGAAATAAGGCAAAACTCCGGAGAAACAGCTAAGTGAACTGGAGATTAACAACCTCCATGACAGTGACTTTAGAGTAATGATCGAAAAGATGATCTAAGATCTCGGAAAAAAACTGAGGCAAAGATTGATAAATTATAAGAAATGCTGAGCAAAGTAATAGAAGATTTAAAGATTAAACAAGCAGAGATTCAAATTACAATAGCCAAAATAAAAAATTCACTAGAAGGAGCCAATAGCAGAATACAAGAGACAGAAGAACAAATAAGCAAGGCAGAAGACAGACTGATGGAAAACAAGACACAGAACAGTATAAAGAAAAAAGAATGAAAAGAAATGAGGACAGTTTAAGAGAACTCTGGGACAACTTTAAAAATACCAACATTCACATTATAAGAGTGCTAGAAGGAGAAGAGAGAGAGAAAGGACTGAAGAAAATATTGGAAGAGATAATAGCTGAAAACTTCTCTAACATTTGAAAGGAAGTGGTCACTCAAATCCAGGAAGCTCAATGAATACCATATAAAAGCAACCTGAAGAACACCTAAGACTAATATTAATCAAACTGACCAAAATTAAAGTCAAAGATAAAATGTTGAAAGCAGCTAGGGAAAAGTAATAAATAACATACAAGCTAACCCCAGTAAGGTTATCAGCTAATTTTTCAGCAGTAGCTACAGGCCAGAAGGGAGCGGCATGCTATAATTAAAGTGATGAAAGGAAGAAAACTCCAACCAAGAATCTTCTACCCAGAAAGGCTCTCATTCAGACTTGAAGGAGAAATCAAAAGCTTTTCAGACAAGCAAAAGCTAAGAGAATTCAGCTACACTAAACCAGCTTTACAAAAAATACTCCGGGTGGGAAAGAAAAGCCCACAACTAGAAACAAGAAAATTACAATGGAGAAGGCTCCCTGGTAAAGGCAAACATACAGGCAAAAAATCATCCACAAATAAATATGATACCGAAACTAAAAATCGTGAGAGGAGCAGGGTAAAAATGCAGCATATTGGAAATGTATTTCAAATTAAGTGACTAGCGATGTAAAACAATCTGAAACACTCCTATATCAAAACCACATGGTAACTGCAAACCAAAAATCTACACTGGACACACACACAAATAAGAAAAAGCAATCCAAACACAATATTAAAGACACTCATCAAACCACAAGAGAAGAAAAGAAGAAAAAAGACCAAAAAAAAAAAAAAAAACCCCAAACAATTAACAAAATGGCAATAGGAACATTCACATTAATAATTACCATTAATGTAAATGGACTAAATGTTCCAACTAAAAGACATAAACTGGCTGAACGGATACAAAAACAAGACCCACATATATGATGTCTTCAAGAGACCCATATCAGTTTGAGGGACACACACAAACTGATAGAGGATGGAAGAAGATATTCCATGCAAACAAAAATCAAAAGAAAGCTGGAGCAGCAAACAGAAATCAAAAAAAGTTGGACAGAGTTCCCGTCGTGGCTCAGTAGTTTACAAATCTAACTAGGAACCATGAGGTTGCAGGTTTGATCCCTGGCCTTGCTCAGTGGGTTAAGGATCCAGCGTTGCTGTGAGCTGTGATGTAGGTCACAGACATGGCTCAGATCCTGCATTGCTATGGCTTTGGTGCAGGCCAGCAGCTACAGCTCCAATTAGACCCCTAGCCTGGGAACCTCCATATGCTGCAGGAGTGGCCCTAGAAAAGGCAAAAAGACAAAAAAAAAAAAAAAAGCTGGAGTAGCAGTATTTTAGATAAAATAGACCTTAAATGAAGAATGTTATGACAGATAAAGGACATTACATAATTATCAAAGGATCAATCCAAGAAGTATATAACAATTGTAAACATATATGCACCCAACATAGGAGCATCTTAATAGACAAGGTAATTGCTAACAGACTTAAAAAGAGAAATAGACAATAACACAATAATAGCAGGGAATTTTAGCACCCCAGTTACATCAAGGAACAGATGATTCAGACAGAAAATCAACAAGGAAACACAGGTCTTAAATGATCCATTAGACCAGATGGACGGAATAGATATTTAAAGAATATTCCATTGAAAAGTAGCAGAATACACATTCTTCTCAAGCACACATGGAACATTCTCCAGGACAGATCACATTCTGGGCCACAAATCAACCCTCAGTAAATTTAGAAAACTAAAATCATATCAAGCTTCTTTTCTGAACACAACTCTATAAAACTAGAAATCAATGATTGAAAAAAAAACTGCTAAAAACACAAACACGTGGAGACTAAACAATATGCTACTACACTACCACTGGATCATTGAAGAAATCAAAGAGGCAATTAAAAAATACCTAGAGACAAATGACAATGAAAACACACAATCCAAAACCTATGGGATGTGTCAAAAGTAGTTCTAAGAGGGAAGTTTATAGCAATACAAGCTTACCTCAGGAAACAAGAAAAATCTCAAATAAAAAACTTAAACGTACACCTAAAACAAGAAGAAGAAGAACAAACAAAACCCAAAGTGAACTGAATGAAAGAACTCATAAAGATCATAGCTGAAATAATGAAATAGAAAAGAAGAAATCAATAGAAATGATCAATGAAACTAAGAGCTGGTTCTATGAAAAGACCAACAAAATTGATAAACCTTAAGATAGATTGATCAAGAAAAAAAAAGAGACAGGAATCAAATCAATAAAATTAGAAATTAAGGAGTTCCCATTGTGGCTCAGCAGTAATGAACCCAACTAGTATCCATGAGGATGCGTGTTCAATTCCTGGCCCTACTCAGTGTGTTAAGGATCTATTGTTGCCATGAGCTGTGCTGTAGGTCACAAACATGGCTCATATCTGGCATTGCTACGGCTGTGGTGTAGGCCAGCAGCAGCAGCTCTGATTCGACCCCTGGCCTGGAACTCTCATGTGCCATGGGAGGGCCCTAAAAAACAAAAATAAAATAAAATTAGAAATGAAAAAGGGAAGTTACAACAGACATCACAGAAATACAAAGGAATATAAGAGACTACTACAAGCAACTATATGCCAATAAAATGGACAACCTAGGAATGATGAGGTTCTGGATTTGATCCCTGGCCTCACTCAGTGGATTAAGGATCCGGCATTGCCGTGAGCTGTGGTGTAGTTCACAGATGCGGCTCGGATCTGGCATTGCTGTGGCTGTGGTGTAGGCTGGCAGCATCACCTCCGACTAGACCCCTACCGTGGGAACCTCAACATGCCACTAGTGTGGCCCTAAAAAGCCAAAAAAAAAGAGGACAACCTAGAAGAAATAGACAAATTCTGAGAAGATACAATCTTCCAAGAAAGACTAAGCCAGGAAGAAATGGGAAAGAAATCTGCTCTGAATTCCTTCAGTATTTTCACTACCTCCATTTTGAACTCTGTCTGTTAGACTGCAAAAGTCTGTTTCATTGGTTGCTCCTTCAAGGGAATTCTCCTGTCCTTTTAACTGGGGTTGGCTCCTGAGCATCTTCATTTTGCTTATATTTTTCTTATTCAGTGAATTTAGGGAAGACAACTATCTGCTGTAGTCTTAGAGGACTATTTATATGCTCTTGCATAAAAAACCCCTGGGTAGCTTGTGAGGGCTTACTATTCTTTGTGGCATGAGAGCTGCTTTTGGTTTGGATGCTTGCTGTCTCTTTCTTCAGGGTGTGCAGGCTGTTATCCCCTTAAAAGGGGGTATGCCAGTGTACATCCTGTGCTTGTTTCCAGGGAGATGGAGGCAATGGGCAGGGCCTGTAGCCAGTGCCAGGTTGCAGGGCCCTGAGAAGTGGCAGTAACCCTCAAGGAGGTATAGGTGGCACCCAGAGCCTTTGGCAGTGGGAACAGCGGGGTGAGTGAATTCCCAGGGTAGTGAGGGCAATGGGTGGTGCTCGACTGCAGTGCCCTCTGTTGTGGCAAACCCTGAGGTGACCAGGGCCACAGGTGGTGACTGTCCACAGACCCCTAGTGATAGCCGGCCACACCCACCTCTGGAATCTGAGATGGCTACAGCTGTTTGCCCTTGCTGTTCATTGCCTGCGTAAGAAGTGCCCTGCCACCTGAGAGCCCTAGTGTGGGCACAGAAAGATATTCCTAAGGTGTTCCTATCCCTCCTCCTCTCACCCTCCCCAACAATGGCGCCTTGCTCCTCCTGCAGACCCATGCCTCCTCCCGTGCTTCCTCAGCTGTGGTGCGCCACTCCCTAGCCCTCAAGTTGTCTCCACACAGCCAATTCTAGTCCCCTCTCCCCAGAATTTACCTCCAAAGCCTGAGTCTTAGAGTCTGGACCCTGCTCAAGTGTCTCAGACTCTGGTGTTCTGGGCTGTGGTACTGACGGTCTATTCTGCTCTCTCTGCTTTGCCCTCCTCAGTCGGGCTACTGTGGTTTTTCTCTGAGGCTTTGGGGTTCCTCCTCAGTCCTGGCTGATCTCCCCATCAGTTAGCCGGCCTCCCTCCTTTCCTCTTTCACAGCTCTGTCTCTGGAGTGCTGGTTCTGTCCGTATTAGTTTTTTTTTTCTTCTCTTTTTTTTCCCTTTTGTTCTATCCAATTATATAGAGGGTTTCTTGCCCTTTTTGGAGGTTTAAGATCTTCTGCCAGTGTTCAGTAGATGTTCTGTGTGAACTGTTCTACATGCAGATGTGTTTTTTTTAATGTGTTTGTGGGTGAAGGTGAGTGCTGCGTCTTACCCCTCTGCCATCTTGATCCTGCCCCTCCTTCTCTCTTCTGTTCTCTCTTTTCCAGTCATCCTCTCTCTCTACTCCCATCCCTCCCTCTTAGAATCATGAGTTTTGTGTGTCCTTTACTAGTGGAGCATAGTCCTTCCATATATTAACTCCAACACAACAAGGTTGATGACCACAATCCATATGAACAGACAAAAAACGGAGTTTTGGATCAAAGTAGAATACTACTGTTTCTTCTAGTTGTGTAACATCCCCAGGTTCTGAAGATGCAAAGTGTTTTGGGTATGTCAGCCTAGTATCCTTTATTTGGAATTATAACTGTATCTGACTCCAAAAGTCGATGATATCAGCCTCAACTAAGCTACAGATTTCTTAAAGTACCTTATATACAAGGTATCCAATATAATAGTAATCATTTCTTTTAGTAATTGAAGGAAAATTTGAAAACACTACCTCATTTGAAGAATTTTCTTGCAAACTTGACACAGGCACAATTTCATTTGAATTAACATAATTGCTGACATTTGGAAACAGTTCTTCAAAAGATGGTTTTTGTACTGAGGATAAATCAATCTATAAGAGAATATATTACTCTTTTGTAAAAGTTAAATGTTGCAAAAGTAATTATTTTTAAGTAATTAAAATAAAGGTGAATTACTTTCTCAACAGAAGGATTTTCTTGTGAACTTGTCACAAGAAAAATTTTATCAGAATAAAGACAATTACTGATATTTAGAAATACTTCTTCAAAAAATGTATGTTTAACTGGGAACAAATACATCTATAAAGAAGAATTCAAGACTGTAACCTTAAAATTATTTTTTAAGTAGGAATTTTTGTTTGTTAAAATATCATTTAATTTATATATATTAACTGCCTACTAAGTGAAATTCATCTATGCAGCAACTACACTTCATGGAACGTTTTCTCCTGCTCTTCCCTTAACTGTCGGCCTTTCCCAGTGCCTCTGCTTTGGTTTCGCCCTTGCTTTCTTTGTGCCTACCAACTGAACACCAGAGATTTAAAAATCTCTCTCTCTTTCCTGAGCACCATATCCATATCATTATCAAGTTACTTTAATTACCACATATTTCTACATTAAATTCAAAATACTTAAAAATGAAGTCATGATTCATATTCTTTAGGTTGGGACTCCAACAAGCTTTGTCATGTTGAACAACTAGATCTGACTAGAGTCATGTGGCCTGAACCTAGGCTACACACACATATGTCTGCTCAGAATGAATTATCAGCTGTCCTGGGTGGGGAGTGGGATGTATCTGCCCTTGCCTAGCTCTTCTTCCTTACAGGAGGACAGAACAACTTCTGGCCTAACCATGTGTATCTTGAAGCACTGTTGGGAAAGTACATATTAAAGTAAGACTCTGGAAAAATGAAAATCTCCCAAAGTCCTTGAGTCAACTGGCCTCCTTTCAGCCAAGTCAATCAAGGAAAGAGAGCTTGAAATTGAGGGGAATCTATATGCCTCATTTGGTGGCAGCAAGCTGTAGAATGAACCAAGGGGCAATTAGTCTCAGACTCATTTGCTAACAAAACATAGACTTTAAAGTGTCAAAGCATTAAGTGTTCTCAAAAGTATGTTTATTTATTAAAAGACACTGGCATTCAGCCACAGGATGAGAGAAAATAAATAATTTATCTGATAAGGATTTAGTGTCTAGAACATATAAAGAACACTTACAACTCAATAAAAAGCTAATTTTTAAATGGGCAAAGGAGCTGAGCAATCATTTCTCAAAAGAGGATACAGAAAGGGTCAAGAAGCTCAAGTGCAAAATCACAATGAGATAATACTTCACATCCAAAAAGATGGATGATGGTTAAGTGTTGGTGAGAATATAGACAAAGCAGAACATTCACACACTGCTGCTGGGAATGTAAAATTGTTCAACTACTTTGGAAAACAGTCTAGCAATTTCTCTAATGATTAACCATAGAGTTACCATATAACCTTGCAATTTTACTGCTATGTATATACTCAAGAGAAATTAAAATATATATCCACACAAAATGCTGTTTAAAACAGCATTATTCATAATAGCCCAAAGGCAGAAATATCCCAAATGACCACAAACATAACAGAAGATTATTTGGCCATGAAAAGGAAAGAAGTAGTCATACATTCTAAAATATGGATGAACTTTGAAAATATTATGGTAGGTAAAAGAAGTTAGTCACAAAAGACTATGTATTACATGATTTTATTTATTTAAAATGTCCAGGAAATCTATAGAGACAGAATGTAGATTAGTGGTTGCTTGGGGCCAGTCAGTGGGAATAAGGGGATAATAGTAATGGTTAAAGGGTATGTGGTTTCTTTTTAAGGTCATAAAAATGTTCTAAAATTGACTCGGGTGATGATGGCACACATTTGTGAATATACTAAAAACCACTGAGTTTTATTCCCTAAATAGGTGAATTGTACCTCAATAAAGTTTTTTTTAAAGTCCATTACCAAAAGTGTTAAACATACAGTTACCATGTAACCCATTACGTCTACTTCCACTTCTATGTATATACCCAAGAAAACTGAAAACACATCCAGAAAGACTTGTAAATGAACATTCATAGCACTATCGTTCATCCAAATGCCCATGAACTGATGAATTAGTAAACAGAATGTGGTCTATCCTTACAACAGGATATTATTCAGTCATAAATAGGGAACAAAGTACTGACAGACACTCTAACATGGATGAATCTTTCAAAATATTAGAAGTGAAAGCAGCCAGAAACAAAAGGGCACATATTATCTGATACCACTTATATGAACTGACCACAAACATGAAAAGAGACAGAGAGTAGATTAGTCTCCCAGACCTGGAGGATGAGATGGGAAGAATGATAAGTGACTGCTAATGGGATTATGAACAATGTTCTTAAGTTAGACTGTAGTATAAAAATTTTTTAAAGTAAAATAAAAAAGACTGCATACCTAATGATTTAGAGAACTAACATGTTTAGTTGGTAGTGTAGTATTATAATCTCTTTCATATATAGCAGCATAGAGAGTACTTCAGGTGAAAGTATATTTATGCAACAGAAAATAAAGACATTATAGTCTATGTGCATATTCCCCTGGTCTTACAGAAACAGAATAATGAGGAGAGTGGGGAGCCAGAAAATAGACACGACACATGCCAAATGCTGATGATACTCACCGCTAAACCAGCTGTTTGGGAAGATGGAGTACTTGTTAACAGGCCTCTGCTTTTCTTATCAGAAGTACTGGAATTTGTATTCTTTTAGTATATTTTGTGAAATAGGGGATTGAATACAGAAAATATAAATTACTTTAATGCAGTAAAAACAAAAAATTTAAAATAGCATACTAGATCATAATGTTTAACAGTAATAAAGTTTTAATCTGTTAATTAAATTTTAAACTACTAGACAGGTAACTAAAGAATTTTCTGCCTTGAGCTAGGTCAAACAACTTCCAAGATAACTCTATGTGGTATAACTAATAAATCGCTTTGAATGGTGTCATTATATGCTGCCAAGTCTGGAACCCAAACTCAAAACTAGAACATCATAGGGAAGTTGTGTTATAGTTCTTTTTTCTTTCTCTCCTCTTTTCTTTCTTGCACGCTTTCTTTTCTTTCTGGATAAACTTTCTTAAACTACTTGTTCAAGATATATGCTGGAATATTCATTAGGAAAATTTTGTTCAAAAAATTTTATGGATATATTTATCTAGTACACTAAATATGTTAGTTCTCTTATTTATTAGGCATATAAGCTTTAAAAATTTTTTTTTTGTCGTTTTAGGGCTGCTCCCATGCATATGAAAGTTCCCAGGCTAAGGGTTGAATTGGAAATGTAGCTGCTGGACTACACCACTGCCACAGCAACACCAGATCCCAGCCACATTTACGACTTGCCCTGCAGCTTACAGCAACATGGGATCGTTAACCCAGTGAGCGAGGCTGGGGATCAAACTCACATCCTCATGGATACCAGTCAGGTTCTTAACCCGCTGAGCCACAACTGGAACTCCAGGGTACATAATCTTCTAATTTCTTCATCTGAAAAATGGGGGTTATTCTACCCTAGGGATTTCCAGGCAAAGGTAACAAATAGTACTTGTAAAGAGAACCTAGGATGCCAGGAGGTAGGAGATGCCCAATGACAGCTATAATTACCATTGTGGCAAGCACAGAGGTGCTCTGCTCAGATGTCCTTGAACAAAAAACATGTTATTTCACTGCAAGTAGCTCCCAGCCGAAACATCTTTATAATATGCTTCACCCTACAAGTTGAGGCCATCAACTTCTTGGGCAAGATTCAGCCAACATCTCAGCATAGCATCCCAACAGTATTCCTTTACTGAGCAATCTTTGTTCCAGATCTCCCCAGCTTCTGTCAGATCTGCATTGAAGGTTGAGCTATTCCAGCCCAATCCCGCTTCCTTCCTGCTTTCCTTTCTCAAGTATTAACCCCTCCAGTATGCCACTTGACTTAATTCTGCTTGAATATCCTCCTACCAGTGGTCCCAATGACACAACTGTCAATTGTCAGTCCATTTGAAAAACTCTTGCCTGGGACTGCTCTTATGGCACAGTGGATTAAGGATCTGGCATTGCCACTGCAGTAGCTCAGGTCACTGCTGTGGCACAAGTTCAATCTCTGGTCTGGAAACTTCCACAGGACATGAGGGCAGCCAAAAACAAAAAAACAAAAAACAAAAATACAAAACAAAAAACACCTGCCTGTATACAGCTGTAAGTGTATAGCTTCTCTGTATTTTTTCCTAGATTTGTTAAGAAATTATGTGTATTTTTCCAATAAGTACATTTTCTTTTTATAGTCTTTTCAAGAATTAGTTAATAAAATGCTAGTGCTTACCAATACAAGTTTGAGGGGCTGAGGCAGCAAAACTTTGGCACCTGATTTAACTGCACTGTTTTCCACAACATCTTTCCACTGGAAAGATGATGGAGGCTTGATGTTTAGATGACAAGAACTTAACTTTGTTTGAAAATTTTTATCTCTAGCTTTAGGATCTTTTTCAGGCTAAAACAAATTTACAATCATAAAACACATTACACAGTGCTATAAAGACATTTGTAGCACCTCTCAGATGTCCTATTTATATTGTTATATGTATGTGTATTGTAATTGCTATAATTTAAATGGAATATATATATTTCTATTATTCCCTCAACTTGAAATAAAGTTTTAAACTTAAAAGCTAAAAATTATTCTTAAAAATGTAAGGTTTTCTACATATTTAAGGAAAAACTCTGTTAAAAGACAAAATGACTGTTGGTGGGAATGTGAATTGGTACAACCACTATGGAAAACAATATGGAGATACCTCAGAAAACTAAATATAGAACTACCATATGATCCAACAACCCCATTCCTGAGCATATACTCAAAGCTTTCATTAAAAAAGATACATGCGGAGTTCCCGTCGTGGCGCAGTGGTTAATGAATCCGACTAGGAACCATGAGGTTGCGGGTTCGGTCCCTGCCCTTGCTCAGTGGGTTAACGATCCGGCGTTGCCGTGAGCTGTGGTGTAGGTTGCAGATGCGGCTCGGATCCCGCGTTGCTGTGGCTCTGGCCTGGGCCGGTGGCTACAGCTCCGATTCGACCCCTAGCCTGGGAACCTCCATATGCCTCGGGAGCAGCCCAAGAAATAGCAACAACAACAACAAAAAAGACAAAAGACAAAAAAAAAAAAAGATACATGCACCCCTATGTTCATTGCAGCACTATTCACAGTAGCCAAAACATGGAAACAACCTAAATGTCCAAGGACAGATGAATGGATTAAGAAGATGTGGTGCATATACACAATGGAATATTGCTCAGCCATAAAAAATAACGCTATTTGCAGCAACATGGATGGAATTAGAGATTCTCATACTAAGTGAAGAGTCAGAAGGAGAAAGACAAATACTGTATGATATCACTTACATTTGGAATCTAATATATGGCACAAATGAATTTATCTATAGGAAAGAAATAAACTCATGGACATGGAGAACAGACCTGTAGTTGCCAAAAGGGAGGGAAGAGGGATTGGGATGGACTTGGAGTTTGGGGTTAGTAGATGCAAACTATTGCATTTGGAATGGATAAGCATTGTGATTCTGCTGTACAGCCCAGGGAACTATATCTGATCACTTGTGATGGAACACGATGGAGGATAATGTGAAAAAAAATTATGTATATATATGTATAACTGGGTCACTTTTCTGTACAGCAGAAATTGACAGAACATTATAAACCAACTATAATAAACATTTTTAAAAAAAGACAAAATAGGAGTTTCCATCATGGTGCAGCAGAAACGAAACCGACTAGGAACCATATGATGGCGGGTTCAATCCCTGGCCTCACTCATTGGGTTAAGGATCCAGCGTTGCCATGAGCTGTGGTGTAGGTCACAGACATGGCTCGGATCTGGCATTGCTGTGGCTGTGGCGTAGGCCGGTGGCTACAGCTCCAATTAGACCCCTGGCCCGGGAACCTCCATGTGCTTCGGGTGCAGTCCTAAAAAGACAAAAACAAACAAACAAACAAACAAAAAGACAAAATAGTTTGAAATATATTCAGCTCAAAAAATTGCCCTACCGCATTCAAGGTAACATCTCCCAGTGTTGTGTGAAAAGAAAACAAATGATAACATCTATTTATTTAACACTTTTTAAAAATACTAAATTTTAGAGAAAACATTAAATATATTTATATAGGTGTTTTTGTTGTGCAATAATCTTCATTTAAGAAAGAAAAGGTCCTTTCTAAGACATTAGGGAGCTGCAACTACAAAAAAGTGTATTGCTCTACCAACTAGTCCCTGCACTGAAAGCTGCAGACTGTTCAGTGACTGCTTGTCCTAAGTTATATGACTTTTCTTATGCTTTCAAGATGTGTTTATAATAATATTCCAAGTTTAAATCAATCAACCTAACTGATGAGATTCAATCTGCAAGTTGAGTCCTGAAAGAAAGACAAGATTTTGAGTTGGGGGTAAGCGGATTAGAAGGATGACAGAGAAAGGGGAGAGGAAGGAAGCAGTAAGGTATATTCCAAGGAAAGGAAAGAACAATGGTATGAAGCAAAGAGTGAGGTAAAAACTGGCATCTACTGACTCCTTTCTTCCGCTGATAATTTCACACTTTGCATACAGCCTTTTCTCTCACTCCTGTCATCCCCAGCAATTTTATCA
This sequence comes from Phacochoerus africanus, assembly GCF_016906955.1. Lineage (NCBI taxonomy): Eukaryota > Metazoa > Chordata > Mammalia > Artiodactyla > Suidae > Phacochoerus > Phacochoerus africanus. The sequence goes on from NC_062547.1 coordinate 134,113,303, forward strand.
TCCAAGTGGATAATCAGCCAATCAACAGGCCTCTCGGTTGCTTGACCTCTGCATTTCCAATAACCTTTTCCCCTAACGCCATTTCGGTCACACTATGATCAAACTTAGCCCTTGCCATCAACAGAAAGTACAAAATCGCCATTCAAGTAGCTTCTGATATCCTTCCAACCCCTGCTCAATTACCTTCATGAAATAAACTTCATCATTGAAATCTCCAACTTTCTGATCCTACCATGTTAATCTTCTTTTCATGGTATCTTCATCCATGATCTTTCTCCTGTATTATTCCTTCCTTATGTATCACCATCCATCATTATACTTACTTCTTATCCCTTTCTCCTCCTAAGTGGCCCATTTTAGAACATTCTATCCCTCCTAAAAGAAACCTCAAAACCATAAAAGCAGTCAACTTCCATTCTGTCCCCACTAGTCTTAAGTAACCACTAATATATGTCTGTCTATATATTTGCCTAGCCTGAATATTTCTTACGAATCGTGGAACCATGTAATAATTGGTTTTTCGTGACTGGCTTCCTTTGCACTGCATAATATTTTTCAAGGTTCAACCAAGTTCTAGCATGTATCAGTGCTTCATTGGTTTTTAATGCCAATAGCATTCTATCGTATGGATATACTGCATTATACTTATCCATACATCAGGAAATGGACATTGAGGCTGTTTCCATCTTTGGCTATTAAGAGAAAATTCTGCAAAGACCTGAATAGACATTTCTCCAAAGAAGAAGTACAGATGGTCAACAGGCACATGAAAAGGTGCTCAAAATCACTAGTTATTATAAAAATGCAAATCAAAACTACAATGAGGCTCCTATCACCTCACACCAGTCAGAACGGCCATCATTAAACAGCCCCCAAAAACAAACGCTGGAGAGGATGGGGAGAAAAGAGAACCCTCCTACACTGTTGGTGGGAATGAATGTAAGTTGGTACAGCAACTTAGTTGGAGATTCTTCAAAAAACTAAAAATAGAATTACCCTACGATCCGGCAATTCCAGTTCTGGACATACATCTGGACAAAACCATAACTCAACAATACACATATACCCTATGCTCATAACAGCAATATTCACCATAGCCAAGACCTGGAAACAACCTAAATTTCCATGGACAGATGAATGGATAAAGAAGATGTGGTAAGCATGTACAATGGAATACTTCTCAGCTATAAAAAAGAATGAAATAATGCCATTTGCAGCAATATGGGTGGACCTAGAGATTATCATACTAAGTGAAGTAAATCAGAAAAAGAAAGACATGAGTTCCTGTCATGGCTCAACTGTAACGAATCCAACTAGGATCCATGAGGATATGGGTTTGATCCCTGGCCTTGCTCAGTGGGTTTAGGATCTGGCGTTGCCATGAGCTGTGGTGCAAGTTAAAAACCTGGCTCAAATCCTGCATTGCTGTGGCTGTGGCATAGGCCAGCAGCTGCAGCTCAGATTCAACCCCTAGCCTGGGAACTTCCATGTGCTGCAGGTGTGGCCCCTAAAAAGCAAAAAGAAAAAGAAAAAGAAAGACAAATACCATATGATTTCATTTACATGTGGAATCTAAAATATAGCACAAATAAACTGATCTGTGAAACAGAAACAGAGTCACAGACATAAAGAGCATAATTGTGGTTGCCAAGGGGAAGGTGGGGAGTGAAGTAGACTGGGAGTTTGGGGTTAGCAGACACAAACTATTATATATTGAAATGATAAACAACAAGGTCTACTGTAGAGCACAGTGCACTACATTCAATATCCTTTGATAAACCATAATAGAAAAAAATATTTAAAAATGTATACATATGTATAACTGAGTTACTTTGCTATATAGCAGAAATTTACACAACACTGTAAATCAACTATACTTCAATTAAATTTTTTTGAAAAAATAAATGCTGCCAAGAACATTTATGTATTAAGTTTTCATGAGGATGTATGCTTTTATTTCTCTTGGGTATAAACCCAAGAGGAGAACTGCTGAGTCCTGTGGTAACTCCATGTTTATAAAATTTTGAAGAACAGCCAAATTGTTTTACAAATCAGCTATACTCACACCAGGATGTTTGAAGGTTCCCATTTTTCTATATCATCACCAACATTATAACAATATAACAGTATGATAATCTGTTAATCTGCAACACCAGACCCTTCACCCACTGAGTGAGGCCAGGGATCAAACCCACATCCTTATGGACACCAGGTCCAGTTTTTAACCCACTGAACTGCATGAAGAACTCCTGTATTTAGTTTTTAAAGGAACTTCCATACTTTTCTCCATAGTAATCGCACCAATTTACATTCCCGCTAACAGTGTAGGAAGGTTCCCTTTTCTCCATACCCTCTCCTGCATTTATTGTTTGTAGACTTTTTTTTTTCTTTTTAGGGCCACATATGGATGTTCCCAGGCTAGGGGTTGAGTCCGAGCTGCAGCTGTCAGCCTACACCACAGTCACAGCAACCCCAGATCCAAGCCATGTCTTCATCCTACACCACAGCTCACAGCAACGCCCGATCCTTTAACCCACTCCACGAGGCCAGCAATCGAACCCACATCCTCAGGGATACCAGTCAGCTTTGTTACTGCTGAGCCATAATGGGAACTCCCTGTTTGTAGACTTTTTGATGACAGCCATTCTGACTGGTGTAAGCTGATACCTCGTAGTAGTTTTGATTTGCATTTCTCTAATAATTAGTGATGTTGAGCATACTTTCGTGTGTGTGTGTGTGGCCATCTGTATATCTTCTTTGGAGAAATGTCTATTTAGACCTTCTGCTCATTTTTTGATTGGATTTTTTTTTACATAAAAAAGGCTGCATGAGATATTTGTGTGTGTGTGTGTATACAAACATCAAAAATATGTGTATATATTTTTTCAGGGCTGCACCCATGGCATATGGAAGTTCCCAGGCTAGGGGTCCCATCAGAGCTACAGCTGCTGGCCTACACCACAGCCATAGAAATGCCAGATCTGAGCCTCATCTACGACCTACACCATAGCTCACAGCAATACCAGATCCTTAAACCACTGATCGAGGGCAGGGATCGAACCCACATCCCCCATAGATATTATTCAGGTTCATTACCCCTGAGTCACGACAGGAACTATGAGATGTTTGTATATTTGGAGATTAATCCCTCATCAGTTGCTTGTTTGCAAAGATTCTTCTCCCACTGAGTGGGTTGTTTCTCCATTTTTTTAAGTTTCCTTTGTGCAAAAAAATTTTAAGTTTAATTAGGTCCTATTCTTTTACTTTTGTTTTTATTTTCATTACTCTAGTAGGTGGATAAAAAAAGATGTTACTATGATTTGTGTCAAAGAGTTCTGTTTATGTTTTCTTCTAGGAGTTTTATAGTATCTAGTCTTACATTTAGGTCATTTATCCATTCTGAACTTATTTTTGTGTAAGGCGTTAGAGAATGCTCTAATTTCATTCTTTTACATGTAGCTGTCTAGTTTTCCCAGCTCCACGTATTGAAGAGACTGTCTCTCCTCCATTGTATATTTTTGCCTCCTTTGTCATAGATTAATTGACCATTAGTTCTTAGGTTTAATTCTATTACGTTCCACTGATCAATATTTCTGTTTTTGTGCCAGTACCATACTGTTTTGATTACTGTAGCTTTTCTTTTTTTTGGTTTATAGCGCCACACATGAGGCATATGGACGTTCCATGGCTAGAGGGCTCGAATTGGAGCCACAGCTGTCAGCCTACGCCACAGGCACAGCAATACAGGATCCAAGCCATGTCTGCATCCTATACCATAGCTCGTCACAACATTGGATCCTTAACCCACTGTGTAAGGCCAGGGATTGAACCTGCATCCTCAGGGATACTAGTTGGGCTTGTTACCACTGAGCCACAATGGTTAATTTTACTGTAGCTTTGTAGTTTAGCCTGAAATCAGGGAGCCTGATTTCTTGAGTTCCATTTTAATGAGTCCTTGAATTTGCTCAGTATTTTTTTTTTTTTTGCCATTTCTTGGGCCGCTACTGCAGCATATGGAGTTTCCCAGGCTAGGGGTCTAATCGGAGCTGTAGCTGCCAGCTCACGCCACAGCCACAGCAACAGTGGATCGTTAACCCACTGAGCAAGGGCAGGGATCAAACCCACAACCTCATGGCTCCTAGTTGGATTCGTTAACCATTGCGCCACGATGGGAACTCCTGCTTAGTATTTTGTCGAGGATTTTTACGTCCATGTTCATTAGGGATATTGGCCTGTAATTTTCTTTTTGTTCAAAGTCCTAATCTGGATTTATTATTATGATAATGCTGGCTTCACAAAATGAATTTGGAAGTGTTCTTCTTCAACTTTTTAAAAGAGTTTGAGAAGGACTAGTACTAGTTCTTCTTTAAATATTTGGTAGAATTCACCAGCGAAGCCATCTGGTCCCTTCCCCCTTTTTTTGGCTGCCCTGTAGCAAATATGCAGTTCCTGGGCCAGGAATAAGATCTGACCTGCAGCTGCAGCAATGCCAGATCCTTAACCCCCTGTGCTGGGCCAGGGATCCAACCTGCGTCCCAGTGCTCCCAAGACACCGCTGATCCCTTTGCACCACAGTGGAAACTCCTGGTCCCCTTTATTTGCTGGGAGATTTTAAATTACTGATTTAATCTCCTTGGCAAATATCTGTTCAGATTTCCTATTACTTTGTGATTCAGTCTTGGTAAATTGTACGTTTCTAGGAATTTATCCATCATCATCTAAGTTATCTAATTCGCTGATGTATAATTATTCATAGAAGTCTGTTATGATCCCTTGTATGTCTATGGTATCAGTTATAATGTCTCATCTTTCATTTATAATTTTATTAATTTGAGTCATCTCTATTTTTCTTGGTTTCTGGGCCAGGGAGCACATCAAAGCCACAGTTGTGACCCACACCACATCTGCGGCATCGCCAGATCATGTAGCTCACCATGCTGGGCCAGGGATTAAACCTATCTCCTAGCATTGCAGAGATGCCACCAATCCTGCTGCACCACAACGGGAACGCCCTATAGGTAGATTTTTCAGCATTTATCCTGCATGGTATTCTCTTGGATTCCTGGAACTATGCTTTGATTTCTGACATTAATTTGGAGAAATTCTTAGTTATTATTGCTACAAATGTTGCTTCTATTTCTTTCTCTGTTTCTTCTCATACTAGAATTCAAATGTCATACCTTTTGTAGTTGTCCCACAGTTCTTGAATACTTTTTTTTTCAGCCTTCTTTTTCTCTTTGCTCTTCAGTTTGAGAAGTTTATATTGTCATGTCCTCAAACTCAAGATATTCTTTCCTCAGATGTGCCTAGTCTACTAATGAGTCCTACTAATGTCTTCATTCCTTCCATAGTGTTTTTGATCTCTAGCATTTCTTCATTATTATTTTTTAAAATAATTTCCATCTCTTATATTATTCATCTTTTCCATTTTTTTTTTTCTTTTTAGGGTTGCACCCATAGCACATGGAAGTTCCCAGATCAGGGGTCAAATCAGAGCTGCAGCTACCAGCTTACACCACACCCACAGCAATGCAGGATGTGAGCCACGTCTGCAACCTACACCATACCTCATGGCAACAATGGATCCTTTAACCCACTGAGCAAGGCCAGGAATCGAACCCACATCCTCATGGATACTAGTGGGATTCTTAACCTACTAAGCCCCAATGGGAATGCCCTATCCATCTTTTCTTGCATGTTGTCTACTTTTTCCGATAATTTCCTTAGCATATTAGCTGTATTTATTTTACATTGCTGGCCTAATAATTCTAAAACTGTTGCCATGTCTGACTCTGGTTTTGCCACTTATTCAGTCTCTTCAAACAGTGATTTCTGCTTGTTAATATGCCTTGTAATCCAAAGCTAAAAGGTGGACATGATGTCCTGTGTAATAGCAACTGCGTTAAACATTCTTAAGGAATGCAGTGGTAAGTCATGGGGATAGGGGAAGGATTCTATCGTCCTACAATTAGGTCTTAGTCTTATGTTGAGCCTGTGCTCCTAGATTGTGAACATCACCAGCTCTTCTCAGCTGTTTCTCCCCCTGAGTTGAGACATGATGTGGTCACTGGGTACTTCTATCCCTCCACATGGAAGGCTAGAAGGAACTTCAGTTGACTAATTTCCTTTCTCCACTTGGAAGGGGAGAGCTGGCTGGAATCAGGTATTTCCCCTCCCCAGGTAGTCAGGCTCTGATAAAACCCCACAAAATTAGGCTCTCATAAAATACTTCCTCTTGAGTGCAGGCTTTGTTAAGAAGAACAGAATACACTGATATATCTCAAAATGGTTCCTTTCCCATCTCATTACTAAAAGCATGAGGGGATTTTTCTCTGATATTCACTGTAGGCATGTGGTAGAGTTTCTGGAAGTAAAATTGACCAAAGTATGGAGGTCCCTCTGATGATTGGTCACTCTTGAATTTTTAACTTTCAGAGTTGTTCATTAGAGCCTCCAGCAACTCTTCAATCACACTTTGGTTTTTCCACCTCAACAATGATTGTCAGGAAGGTTTCTGTTTATGTGTTTCTGCTGTGGTTAAGATATTCTCTATAATCGCCTGTCTTGTCTGTTCATGCTTTGGTGTACAGTTTACCAAGTGACCTTACTTACTTCTGTGACAGATCTATAAAGAGTTGAGATTTTTCAGTTTGTTCAATTTGTTTTACTCATTATTAGGAAAGAGTAGTGACTTCTAAATCCCTAGCATGCTGGACCAGAAACTGGAAGTCTTCAAGTTTTTCAAAATTCTTTATAACACTGGATCTCTAAGTACCATTCAGCATAACTGATCATTCTCTCCTTTAGGAGTAAAAACTCTCTTCCCTTAGCTTCTATGATACCATATTCTGTTTATTCCCCCCCCCAACCCCCGCTACCACCCCACTCTCAACTCTTCCTTTTCTACTGTTTGTATAGTTTTCCAAGAATTGATCCTGGACCGTCTTCTCTTCTTTACTCTATAGATTCTCTTTTCTTCATGATTTAACCCCTTACCATGAATTTTAACATAGCTGTAATACTGTACACTCCTCTTATGTTTTCTTGACCTCCAGTCTTATGGCCAATGGCCCTTCCCACATTTTCATTTCACGTGCCTTCAGAACTCCTGTATTTTCTATCATATTACACAGCACCTTTACCACTAAAGCTGCTTAAGACACAAACCTAGAAGTCTTTCTTGATACTTCTCACTCTCTCATCCTCTATATTCATATCCATAAACTGTACAGGCAAAATTATCTTGAATCCATGCATATTTTCCTGCCTCTCCTACAAAACATCCTAGTTAAAGCCACCACAATCTCCCACCAAAAATCTTCGCAACTTCATATTAATGAATCTTCCTGCTGACATTCTTGATCTCTTTCAATGTGCTCCCCAATGTATATAATGATAGTATGATATAGTGGAAAAAGTGTAAGTTTTACATCCAGAAAGACCTGCTACAATTCCTTAAGCATACTGGTTAACATGTAAACCTCATTTTTTTCAGGTATGAAATAGCTATAAAACAAACAAATTAAAAACTTACCTGACTGGAACACTATAAAAAATATAATTAATGAAAAGTCCTTAGAATAATGCTTTACATTGAATAGCCACTCAAATATAGCTCGTGCTATATACAAAATAAAGTCTGAATTCCTCCCCAAAGACTTTTGGATTCTAGGCCTAATGTACTGATTTACAAATATTCCTTAGCATAAACCACTGCTCTGGCTACCAAGCAAATGTGTTATTTTCACTTTAAATTAATTATTAAAAGACATAGAATCATCCAAAAAGAAACTGGAAAAAACTGTAAATTTTAATCTTCTTTCATTAAATTTATATAGAGTATATATTCATATAACAATAATATAATCTAAGTATTAAACTCCAAAAATGTTTTCAATATTGGCTTAAATAGCTGAAAAATAATTCCTATAAAAATATGTCCTATATTAATGAAACTTATGGTTATGAGGTTATTCTGCTTCAATACTTGCTTTTTTCTTCATTTTTTCAGAGGATGAAGGATAAGTTTTCTCAGCAAGTAAAACTTCACAAGATGCATTATCTATAATTAAAATATATTTTAGTGTTTTCATTATTTAACCTATTGTTAACTCTAAGTACAGAAAAGCAAACTCAAATTTGAAAAAAAAAACCCTGATTTTAATAACTGTGATTTTGTAATAGTTTTAGAAGAAAATATGTGTTGAATAATTTGACTTGCTACAGAAAGAAGAATGGATTCTTAAAAATATCTCAAGAGCTCCAGGTTTCATAAAAGTAAATCAACTGTATATAAAAAATCTACTCTTCATTTAGTAGAGAAAGATGCATGTGATTAGAATTCTTCATTAATTGTCCTTTCATTTCCACTGTCCTATATTTTCATTCTCTCCCTTTCTACTGCAACTTTTCTACCAGCACTTTTTTTTTTTTTTTGTCTTTTTTGCTATTTCTTTGGGCTGCTCCCGTGGCACATGGAGGTTCCCAGGCTAGGGGTCGAATCGGAGCCAGAGCCACAGCAACGTGGGATCCGAGCCGCGTCTGCAACCTACACCACAGCTCACGGCAACGCCAGATCATTAACCCACTGAGCAAGGGCAGGGACCGAACCCGCAACCTCATGGTTCCAAGTCGGATTCGTTAACCACTGCGCCACGACGGGAACTCCTCTACCAGCACTTTTAAAACATACTCAGGCCTCTTTTAATCTCACAAGAAAATTTATCTGTACCCCATTCTCCTTCCTGCTACATAGCTTCCAGCAGCTTTTCAATCTGCCCCTTAAGGGTCCACTGTCCACACCATATACCTAAAAAACAAATCTAATATCATCTGCTTAAAACCCTTCAAAGGCTTTCCACTGCCCTCAAATTAAAACTCAAGCTTCCTACCTTGATATACAAATTCTTGTTTTTATAAACCCTATATTACTTACATATTTCCAGCCTCATGGCAGAGGCTTATTAGCTAGATAAAATACAGAATGCCCACTTAAATCTGAATTTCAGATGAACAACAAATTTTTTTAGTGTATGTGTTTTCCATGTAATAGTACAAGACTATGCAATGTTTGTGACCTAATTATATTACTAATTATCTGAATTCAAATTTTGCCAAGCATTGTGTATCTGCATATGCTAAATCTAGCAACCTTTGAGGCTAACCACTCCTCTCATCTTCGTTTCCAAATGTAGAGAGAAGTTTGAGAGTTCTGTAAAAAATAGAATTAGTACCAAGATTTGGTAAGAGATTAGAGATCGGAATGACAAATGGGAAGGTGTTGAGGATGAGCCCCACTTTTCCGTTTACTAAGCTGCCTTTGCTGAGATGGAGGCCAGAGGAAGAGGAGGACCAGGTTAAGTCTTGTTGTGAGAATTCTCAGTCAACAATCCTTGTTTTATTTATTTATTGGAAGCTTTTGTTATAGGTGCTATTATACGTTGAAATGTTCCATTTACGTTCTTTTTATATGTCTCTCTTCTATTTCTTCTCTCTTCCTAAGCGACTTGTCTACTCTGTCATTTCAAAACATCTGCATCTTACTCTAAATAGTTATCTACAGCCCTAGTCTTTGCCCCACAATCCAGAATCCTGTGCCACAAACTGCTTTTCTCTCCAGTTGATGGCTAATATGCCTCTTAATGTTTTACTATTTTACTAAGGTATTCCATTTATACAGTAATGAGAATAAATCTTATACGTATATGTACTATCCATATAATTATCATCAGATCAAGACTTAAAATATTTCCAGCACTCCAGAACTTTCCTATGTTTTTTATCAGTCAGCACCCCCTTTCCTAAGATTACCACTATTCTGACTTCTGTCATCCAGAAGACTCTTGCCTGTTCTTGAATTTCATATAAATGGAATAAATGAATATACACATGCTTAAGTCTGTATTCTTTCATGCAACATCATGTACATGAGCTGACAGATCAAATTTAATGTGTGCAAACTAAAGTATCTTAATCATTTTCCTACCTTGCTCGGCCTTACAATTGTTCCTATCTCAAGAAATGATACTACCAATCATCACGTGGCTCAAACCTATAATTTAAAAGTCATTCTTGACTTTTACTTTTCTCTTATCAAACAACCAGCTTAATCAGAAAATCCTTGCCCATCTGCCTTTAAAATACATTCCAATCAGACCACTTTAGTCTCATACAGCATTATCTGATCACTGCAATAGTTTATCTGACAGAGTTTCCTTACTTCCACTCTTGCCCCCTTAGTCTATTCTCCAGAGTAGCCAGAGTGATAATTTTAAAATATGTATCTGATCATGTTAGACATCTGCATTAAGATGCACTTATCAACACATTTAGGAAAAAAAATCTCTACTTCTTGTGATGGCATATGAAATTCTACATTATAACACTTGATTTGCTCTCTGACCACAATTTCAGCCATGCATTTTATTTAATCACTTTGCTCCAGTCACCCTAACTTCTTTCCTTTTTTTCAAACACACTAAACACATGCCTTTTCTCTTGTTGGTCCCTTTGCCTGGCATGTTCTGCCCCCAGATTTTCAGATGGCCTGCTGTCTCACTTCATTTAAGCTCTATGTAAATGTCACCTCCCCAGAGAGACCTGTCCTGATTAACCTGTCTAAAATAACATCCCTAAGAACAGTCTCCATTTTTATCCTGCTTTATTTTCCCTCATTACTCTTATTTCTGACATTGTTATATATTTATTTGTTAATCTGCTTATTATCTTTCTTTATCCACTATCATATAAACTCAGTTACGGCAAGGAATTTATCATGTTCCCTAGCAACCAAAAGAGTTTGTGTTACACTGTAGGTGCTTAATAAATATTTGTTGAATGACTGGAATTAATGAATGATGAGAGGATGTGTCTCTGAAACATCTAAGAGGAGATGTCCGGCAGGCAGCTGCATATAAGGGTCTTAATCTCAGAGCAGAGTCTGGAATGGAAAATTTGGAAGCCCTGCCTTTTATAGGACATCTATATATGTTAGGGGATAGACTGAAAACAGAATAAAATCTAGGAATTATCCCTAAAGAATTCCCACATTTAATAGCTAATAGTAGCAGATAAGATTGCAAAGAAGACTGAGTAGGAACTGCCTGAGAAGTAATTTCTTATTTATTTGTTTGTTTCTATTACTAAACTATTGAATGCTCAAGGGCAGAAATATAGCCATTTCTTGGTTTTCTAACACTTAGTAAAGAGCCTTACAAACAAATAGAACACAGCTGGATTTGCTGAATTAAGGAATGTGTAAACAAAATACCTCTAGAGCAAGATGATTTATCTAATTTTAAAATTTCAGTCAATCAACCACAACGAAACAAGAATATAAAAGCACTCATAAATCCAGAATCACTATCTGCCTCACTATCAGGCTTTATAAAGAATATTTTCCACAGTCAAATCAAAACTTTTTTCTTGGGCAAAACCCAGATAAAATCATGATGGTTTCTGGTACCCTGACCACTTTCCCTTTTATACTTTTCTTCACTTGTTCACAACTTCCCTCATCTTTGATCTATAAATCTTCCTTCTAATGCTTACTCTCTAGGTAGTAGGTGTTACTGCTTCCAAGGTTGTGTGCTTTTACAAGTTTAGGTTTTTTTTGTTTTGTTTTGTTTTGTCTTTTTGCTATTTCTTGGGCCGCTCCCATGGCATATGGAGGTTCCCAGGCTAGAGGTCGAATCAAGAGCTATAGCTGCCGGCCTACTCGAAAGCCACAGCAACGCGGGATCCGAGCCACATCTGCAACCTACACCACAGCTCACAGCAACGCTGGATCGTTAACCCACTAAGCAAGGGCAGGCACCGAACCCGCAACCTCATGGTTCCTAATCGGATTCGTTAACCACTGCGCCACGACGGGAACTCCACAAGTTTAGGTTTTATCACTAGATTCATTTCCCTTAAAACGGAAACCATCCTAATGATTTTTATATCCACACTTCCTAACACAATACCTGGCATTTTGTAAACGCTCATTAAGACAACTTCTTAAAGTGAAGATAAAACACACCAAAAAACCCTCTTTTTTCAGTTCATACAAAAACTTGTATCCATCAGGAACAAAAAAAGCAATTGTTTAAATTTACTCCCAAATAGATGCTATACAACTTGTTGCAGGAAATAAAGAAAATAGAAATTTGAAATACATCAGAGAGTAATAAGGTTGTAAATGTCTTGCTAAGTTTATTCTAACGATAAAGTAAATAACAGAGGGCCTATAATAGAAGGAACTTTGTTGATTTTTTATGCTTCAATCATCACACATAACTCCAATGTATCGGTTTACTGATTATCTTCCTCTCCTATGACTGAAATTTACAATGGCAGGGAAAATATATCATTCCTTATTGGTATATACAGCAACTCCTAGTACAGAAAACATATGCGGAAAATGTTTATTAAATTAATTAGTGCTGTGGGGATAGTTAAGACCCACTTTCCAACCTCACATATACTCATTTCTTAAATAAAACCATACTAAAAAGCACTCAGTTTCCTGAATATATATATAATGCACTGTGACAAAAATTAAAAAAGAGAGAATTATAAAAATTATTAGTATCACTATTAATTACCTGATTTTGAATTTGAAGTACTCTTTGGTTTTGGAGAAATATTTTGATCTGCTATCATCACACTAGAATAAGAACAAATTAATGGTATTCTCTTAGTCTCTCAGTAACATTTTTTTGTTTTTTGTTTTTTTTACTTTTTAGGGCTGCACCCACAGCATATGAAGGTTCCCAGGCTAGGAGTTGTATCAGAACTGCAGCCATGGGCCTATGCCACAGCCATAGCAATACAGGATCTGAGCCACGTCTGTGACCTATACCACAGTTCATGTCAATGGAAGATCCTTAACCCACTGAGCGAAGCCAGGGATTGAACCTGCATCCTCATGGATCCAGTTGGGTTCATTAACCACTGGGGCATGAAGGGAACTCCTCTCAGTAACTTTTGAGATTCCTCAAATAATACTTCAAATAAGTACATTTCTATGTAATCAATTTTCCTGTAGAGAAAATACAACTGGTTAGAAAAAAATGTTAACATATGTATGTGCAAAAATAGTTTAATAATAAAAGGCAAGAGACAGGATTAAGATGGTGGAGTAGAAGGACTGGAGATCACCTTCTCTCATGAAAACAAGAAAATTACAACCAACTGCTGAAAAGCCATCAACAAAGTAGAGTAGAAACTACCAAAAAGATATCTTACATAAAACACAAAGAAGAAACCACATCGAGATGGTAGGAGGGGTGCTTATGTGATATAGGCAACCTCATACCTGCCAGGTGGGCAATCCACAGACTGGAAAGTCTCACCCACAGGAGTGAGAGTTCCAAGCCCCACATCAGATTCCAATGCCTGGGAACCTAACATTGCAAGGAGGAGCCCCCAGAGTATTCCAGAGTAATGGGCACTGAAGACCAGAGGGATTGTGCACAGGAGCTCCACAGGACTGGGGGAAACAGAGATTCCATTTTGAAGGTTGAACACAGGCTTTCATGTACACTGGGTCCCAGAACAAAACAAAGACTTCATAAGAATCTGTGTTAGAAGTACCTGCAGATTTTGGAGGATCTCCTGAGAAAACAAGGTCAGCTGTGGCTCTTTGTTGGTGAAAGACATTGGAGGCAAAGATCTTGGGAATAATCATTAGTGTGAACTCCCCTGGAGGTGGCCATTTTGGAAAAATCTGGCTCCAACCATTAGGGCTGAAGAGCCCCAAGCCAAACAACAAACAGCCTGGGAACACAGTCCCACCCATCAGCAAAGAGGCTGCCTAAATATTTCTTAGGCACACACCCTCTAATCACATCCAGAGACAAAGCCCCAGCAACCAGAGGGATAAGAATCAGCTCCACCTATCAGTGGGCAGGAACCAGTATCTCCCATCAGGAAGCCTATAACAAGTGACTGTACCAACTTAAGCCACAAGGGGGAAGACATCAGAAGCAAGAGAGGCTATAACCCTATTGCCTGCAAAAATGAGACCACACCAAAAATTTATACAAAATGAAAAGGCAGAGAATTATGACCCAGATAAAGGAACAAGAAAAAAAAAACAAACAAAAAAAAACAGAAAAACAGCTAAGTGATCTGGACATTACCAACCTCCATGAAAAACACTTTAGACTAATGATAGTAAAGATGATTCAAGATCTTGGAAATAAACTGGAGGCAAAGATTGATATATTACCAGAAACACTGAACAAAGAAATAGAAGATTTAAAAATTAAGCAAGTAGAGATGCAAAAAAAAAATTAGTGAAATAAAAAAATTTACTAGGCGGAATCAATAGAATACAGGAGCCAGTGGAACGAATAAGCAAGGTGAAAGACAGACTGGTGGAAATCACTGATGCAGGACAGAAATGAGAAAAAAGACTGAAAAAAAATTAAGACAGTCAAAGAGAAATCTGGGACAATTTTAAATGTGCCAAAATCCACATTATAGAGGTGCCATAAGGAGAAGAGAGAGAAAGGGCCAGAGAAAATATCTGAAGAGTCAACAGCCAAAAACTTCCCTAACATGGGAAAGGAATCACTCACTCAAATACAGAAGCACAATGAATACCATAAAAAATAAACTTGAGGAGGAACACCCCAAGACACATATTAATCAAACTGAACAAAATTAAAGACAAAGATAAAATATCAAAAGTAGTTAGGGAAATGAAACAACATACAAGGGAACCCAAACAAGGTTATCAGCTGGCTTTTCACCAGAAACTCTGCAGGCCAGAAGGGAGTGGCAAAATAAAGTCACGAAAGGGAAAAAAACCTGCAATCAAGGCTTTCATTCAGATTTGGAGAAATAAAAAGCTTTACAGACAAGCAAAAGCTAAGAGAATTCAGCAACATTAAACCAGCTTTACAACAAATACTAGAGGAAATTCTCCAGGTGGAAAGGAAAAGGCCACAACTAGAAACAAAAATACTACAAATGATAAGGCTCACCAGTAAAGGGATACATACAGTGAAGGCAGGAAATCATCCACAAACAAATAAGCTACCAAAACAAGAAATGATAAGAGGAGGGTACAAATGCAGAATACTTGAGATGGATTTACAATCAAGAGACCAGCAACTTAAAACAATCTTTTGATACATATATATCAAAACTTCATGGTGGCTGCAAACCAAAAATCTACACTAGAAACACACACAAGTAAGAAAAAGCAATCCAAACATAACGCTAAAGATACTCATCCAACCACAAGAGAGAATGAGAAGAAAGGAAGAAAAAAGACCAACAAAAACAAATCCAAAACAATTAATAAAATGGCAATAAGGGCATACATATCGATAATTACCTTAAATGTAAACAGACTAAATACCCCAACCAAAAGACATAGACTGGCTGAATGGGTACAAAAGCAAGACCCATACATCTGCTATCTTCAAAAGACTCATTTCAGCTCTAGGGACACATATAAACTGAAAGTGAGAGGATGGAAGAAATTTTCCCATGCAAACAGAAATCAAAAGAAAGCTGGAGTAGCAATACTCATACCAGACTCAATAGACTTTAAAATAAAGAATGTTATAAGAAACAAAGAAGGACATTACATAATGATCAGTGGATCAATCCAAGAGGGTGATACAACAACTGTAAATATATATGTACCCAACATAATTTCACCTCAATATATAAGGAAATCGCTAACAGCCTTAAAAGGAGAAATTAACAATTACACAGTAATAGTGTGTGTGAGGTTAACACCCAGTTACAGCAATGGACATATGATCCAGACAGAAAATCAACAAGGAAACAGACCTTAAATTATGCATTATACTAGATGGACTTAATATATATTTATAGAACATTCCACCCAAAAGGAGCAGAATACACATTCTTCTCAAGTGTCCATGGAACATTCTCTAGGATAGATCACATTCTGGGTCACAAATCAAAGCTTGGTAAATTTCAGAAAACTGAAATACCAAGCATCTTTTCCAACACCTTGCCATGAGACTAGAAATCAACAATAAAAAAACTGCAAAAAAACCCAAAACATGTGGAACTAAACAACGTGCTACTAAACAACCAATGGATCACTGAATAAATCAAAGAGGAAATTAAAAAATACCCAGAGACAAATGACAACAAAGACACAACAACCCAAAACTTATGGGATGCAGCAAAATCAGATCTAAGAGGGAAGTTTACAGCAATACAAGTCTACCTCAGGAAACAAGAAAAGCTCAAATAAACAACCTAAATTTACACCTAAAGCAACCTAGAGAAAGAAGAACAGCTAGAACCCAGAGATAGCAGAAGGAAAGAAATCAGAAAGATCAGAGCAGAAACAAATGAAATAGAAACAAAGAAAATCATACAAATGAAACTAAAAATTCATCCTTTGAAAAGATCAACAAAATTGATAAACCCTTAGCCAGACTCATCAAGTAAAACAGAGAGATGACTCAAATCAATGAAATTAGAAATGAAAAAGGAGAAGTTACAACGGGTATCACAGAAATACAAAGGATCAGCAGCAACCACTATAAGAAACTATATGCCAATAAAATGGATAACCTAGAAGACATGGACAAATTCTTAGAAAATTACAATCTTCTAAGACTAAACCGAGAAGAAACAGAAAAGACAAATGGACCAATCACAAGTACTGAAATTGAAACTGTGATTTAAAAACTTCCAACAAACACAATTCCAGGGCTAGAGGGCTTCACGTGTGAATTCTACCAAAAATTTAAAGAAGAGTTAACACTTCTGAAACTATTCCAAAAATTGCAGAGAAAGGAACACTCCCAAACTCATTCTATGAAGCCACCACCACCCTGATATCAAAACCAAAGATACCACAAAAATAGAAAATTACAGGCCAATACCAGTGGTGAAAATTCTCAACAAAATACTAGCAAACTGAATACAGCAATATATTGAAAGGATCATACACTCTGATCAAGTGGGATCCATCCCAGGTATGCAAGGATTTTTGAATATACTTGAAATCATCACTGTGATATACCACATTAACAAACTGAAGAATGAAAACCATATGATCCTCTCAAAAGACATTGGAAAAAAATCTTTTGACAAAATTCAACACCCATTTCTGATAAAAACCCTCCAGAAACTGGGCACAGAGGGAACCTACTTCAACATAATAAAGGTCATAAATGACACATCCACAGAGAACATCATTCTCAATGGTGAAAAACTGAAAGAACTCCCACTAAGATCATGAACAAGACAAAGATGTCTGCTCTCACCACTTCTATTTAACATAGTTTTGGAAGTCCTAGCCATGGCAACCAGACAAGAAAAAGAAATAAAAAGAATCCAAAATGGAAAGGAAGAAGTAAAGCTATCACTGTTTGAAGATACATGATAATATACCTAGAAAATCCTAAGCGTGCTATCAGAAAACTGTTAGAGCTCATCAATGAATTTGGTAAAGTTGTAGGATACGAAATTAATACACAGAAATCAACTTAATTTCTATATACTAACAATGAAAGATCAGAGAGACAAATTAGGGAAACAATCCCATTTATAATCACATAAAAAATACCTAGTAATAAACCTACCTTAAGAGACAAAAGACCTATACTCTGGAAACTATAAGATGCTGATGAAAGAAATAAAAGATGACACAAACAGATGGAAAGATATACCAAGCTCTTGGATTGGATGAATTAATATTGTCAAAATGACTATACTACCCAGGGCAATCTACAGATTCAACGCAATCCCTATCAAATTACCAATGGCATTTTTCACAGAACTAGAACAAAATATTTTAAAATTTGCTTGGAAACAAAAAAGACCCAAATAGCCTATGTAATACTGAAAAGAAAAAATGTAACTGGAGGAATCAAGCTCCCTGATTTCAGACTCTACTACAAAGCTTCAGTTATTAAAAAAGTATGGTACTGGCACAAAAACAGAAATAGGGGATCAGTGGAACAAGAGAGAAAGCCAAGCAGCATGGTCAATTAATCTATGACAAAGGAGGAAAGACAATACAATGGAAAAGAGATAGTCCCTTCAATAAGTGGTGCTGGGAAAACTGGACAGACACATGTAAAAGAATGAAATTAGAACACTTCCTAACACCATACACAAAAATAAACTCGAAATAGATTAAAGACATAAGTATAAGACCAGATATTATAAAACTCTTAGAGGAAAACATAGGCCAAACACTCTCTGATATAAACCACAGCAATATCTTCTCAGATCCACCTCCTAGAGTAATGACAATAAAACAAAAATAAAGAAATGGGACCTAATTAAACTTAAAAGTTTTTGCATAGCAAAGGAAACTCTAAACAAAACAAAAAGACAACTCACAGAATGGGAGAAAATATTTGCCACTGAAGCTACCAACAAGGGATTAATCTCCATAATATATAAACACCTTCTGCATCTCAATATAAAAAAAACAACCCCATCAAAAAATGGGCAGAATGTCTAAACAGACAATTCACCAAAGAAGACATACAGATAGCCAAAAAATACATGAAAAGAGGTCCAACATTATTAGAGAAATGCAAATTATTAGAAAAATGCAAATCAAAACTACTATGAGGTATCACCTTACAGCAGCCAGAATGGCCATCATCAAAGGTCTACGAAAAAAATGCTGGAGAGGGTGTGGAGAAAAGGGAACCCTCTTACACTATTGGTGGGAATGTGAATTAGCGCAACCACTATGAAGAACAGTGTGGGGATTACTCAAAAAACTCAAAATAGAATTACCATATTATACAGCATTCCCACTCCTGGGCATCTGTCCAAAGAAAACCATGATTTGAAAACATACATGTACCCCAATGTTCACTGCAACACTATATATAATATCCAGGACAAGGAAGCAACATAAATGTCCACTGATAGAGGAGTGGATAAAGATGATGTAGTACATATATAATCAATGGAATATTACTCAGCCATAAAAAAGAATGAAATAATGGCATTTGCAGCAACATGGATCAACCTAGAGATTATCATGCTAAGTGAAGCTAGACAGTGAGACACAAACATCATATGCTATCACTCATATGTGGAACTTAAAAAAAGGATACGGTGAATGTATTTGCAGAACAGAAACAGAATCACAGACTTTGAAAAACTTATGGTTACCAAAGGAGACAGGTTGGGGATGTAGGATAGAAATGTTCTAAAGTTAGGTTGTGAGGATGGTTGTACAACTATAAATATAATGAAATTCATTGAATTTAAAAACTTTTAAAAATTAAAACAAAACAGTTTGAGTTAAAAACTAATAAAAGGCAATATATTTATAAACTTATCAGTGTGAGACAGTAAATGTAGAGGACAATGGGATAGTGTTTAGAATCAGACAGAATTCAGTTTAAAGCTCAGTTCTGCTACCTACACTTGAATGGCCTTTGGAAAACTACTTAACCTATCTTGTGTCTTAACTATCTCATTTATGCAAAAGGAATAGCAATCTCGTTTCCCAGGATTCTTGTGGTAGGTATCCTAAGTAACGTGAGAAATAATACTTAAAAAATTAACATCCTTTTCTCTTTTACACTTTGACAAATGAGACTGCCCCAGTTCCACACAAATGTGTAAAAGAAGATTAGCTATTATAAGAGGAAGACAAAAAGCTACAAAGCTCAGCCTGTGACCACCAAAATGGGATTTCTTAGTCCCCAGCAAGACAATGGAGTTAAGGAGGTCCCATCATGATGCAGTGAAAACGAATTTGACTAGGAACCATGAGGTTTCGGGTTTGATCCCCGGCCTCGCTGAGTGAGTTAAGGATCCAGTGTTGCCGTAAGCTGTGGTGTAGGTCACAGACACGGCTCGGATCTGGCATTGCTGTGGCTCTGGCACAGGGAGCAGCAACAGCTCCGATTAGATCCCTAGAGTGAGAACCTCCATATGTTCCAGATGCAGCCCTAAAAAGACAAAAAAAAAAAAAAAAAAGACAATGGAGTTAAAAACTAAATGTGAGAAGATGATTTTTTAAAAATTCCTATTTCTGGGAGTTCCCGTCGTGGCGCAGTGGTTAACGAATCCGACTAGGAACCATGAGGTTGCGGGTTCGGTCCCTGCCCTTGCTCAGTGGGTTAACGATCCGGCGTTGCCGTGAGCTGTGGTGTAGGTTGCAGACACGGCTCGGATCCCGCATTGCTGTGGCTCTGGCATAGGCCGGTGGCTGCAGCTCCGATTCGATCCCTAGCCTGGGAACCTCCATATGCCGCGGGAGCGGCCCAAGAAATAGCAACAACAGCAACAACAACAACAGCAACAACAAAAAAGACAAAAGACAAAAGACAAAAAAAAAATTCCTATTTCTGGATTATTGACTAATTAAACTCAGTGAGCAAAAAGAATGTTATTCCTTCATATTTCCCCTTTAAATTCACCCTATCAAGATAGTACTTTCTTGCCCCTGAATGAATTTTCAGGCATATTCCATTGCTTTTATAGTATTCTCTGGAAATAGTCATTTTTAAGTAATAAAAAGCCCAATATATTATCACAGCACTAAACACTTATTATCCAATTTAAATGTCTTCCTTTTCACAACTTAGGTCTTACTTAGACTCATAATCTGCAGTGAGGAAAGCAACCATGTTTTTTTCCTCTATTTCTTGTTCTTTTTTCTCCTCCATTTGTGAACTACTTTTTAAGATCCTCTGGCATTGGCGTAGCAGAAAGAAATTTTAGGAAAAGTCTTTCCTGGTCTTGAATGATACTATTATCCTAACCTTGGTGCCCTTTTGGTGTGACAGATAACCAAATGCTGACTTTCAAATCTGAAGTTTTTTGAAGGGTTCCTAACCCTAGTGCTTGAACATTTGATGCTGTTCATGATGTCCTCAGATTTTGCAACTGATGACGGAACTTAAAGCTTCTTTCAGTTGAGCTTACTTTGTCCTTTCCAGGAAGTCATACTGGGCAGGATCCCTTTTAAGATGATCCCTTCTGTTAGATCTATGTCTGACCTACGGGCATTATGCACAACTCTCTGCTGTGCTGAACTCTGAAAGTACATCTAGCGTCCTCTTTATGGGCCATTCCAAAGCATCTAACAGACCTTGCTTTTAGCCTTTTCAGATGTGACTCAGAAAACAACTTCCAGGGGACATATGTTGAACTTTCCAAATAGTTCTCCTGAAGCTTCCTCTCTTGTTTTGAGGTGAAAAAGTCTTCTCCATTCCTTCCATATGACACCAACAACTATTTTGTTGCTGTTGCTAATTTTGTTTTTTGTTTTAGGTTTTATTATAGTTGATTTATAATGTGTTAATTTCTGCTGTATAGCAAAATGATAGTTATACATACATACTATTTTTCACATTCTTTTCCATTATGGTTTATTACAGGATATTGACTATAGTTCCTTGTGCTATATAATAAGACTCTGTTGCTTATCGATCCTATATATAATAGTTTGCATCTTCTAATCCCAAATCCCAGTCCTTCCCTCCTCATTCCTCTCCTTGGCAACCACAAGTCTGTTCTGTATGTCTGTGAGTCTGTTTCTATTTCACAGATCAGTTCATTTGTGTTGTATTTTTGATACCACATATAAGTTAGATCATATGGTATCTTTCTCTTTCTGACTTACTTCACTTAATATAATAATATCCAGCCCCATCGCATTGCTGCAAATGGTATTATTTTATTCTTTTTATGGCTGAGTAATATTCCAGTGTGTGTGTGTGTGTGTCTATCTTCTTTATCCATTCATCTGTCAATTGACATTTAGGTTGCTTCCATGTCTTGGCTATTATAAATGGTGTTGCTATGAACACAGGGGTGCATGTATCTTTTCGAATTACAGTTTTGTCTGGATACATGCCCAGGAGTGGGATTGCTATAGCAATTGTATTTTTAGTTTTTTTTTTTCCAGAAAACTTCATAGTGTTTTCTATAATGGCTGCACTAATTTACATTCCCATCAACAGTATAGAAGGGTTTGCTTTTCTCCACACCCTCTCCAGAATTTGTTATTTGTAGATTTTTAATGATGGCCATTATGACTGGTATGAAGTGATGACTCACTATAGGTTACCAACAACTCTTATCAAAGAAATAAATATTTTTGATCATTCTATCCTCTCAGTGTGCTCTTAATCTTTTCAATATCTTGGAGACTGGTATTGAATTAATGCTGAAAGAATTATGTTTTGAACTAATCTTTTACAAATTCTACATGGATGGTTCTACACAGCACAGGGGTGGGGTAACTGTCATTTTAATTTTGTTCTCATCTACTGAGATCACTGTCCAAACTAAAAGACTACATGAAAGCACATTTAACATCCTGCTACATTCCTCAAGTTCCTATTAACACATGCAGATTAAGGCTTGAGGGACAGAACCACAGAGTTTTACTACTAGCCAAAGAACTTGGCATGTGACCTAAGATAGATTCCCTCCTCTACACCTTGAAGCATAAAGGGTTACTGGAAAGATAAAAGGGACAGAGGCTTAGGAAACAAGCAATAAGACAATGGGGGCTGAATTCTCTCCCTCAAGCCCCAAAACTGGAGGGCTGGGTAATAGGCGGGAAGATGGCATTAAAAGACGGAAAGAAAAAGCCCAAAGTAGAGGAGGCATGTTTCAACCCCTCTATGTAGAATTCCAGGAGATTACATCTATACAAGGTGGAAACTTAACCTAAAAACAGGAGCTTGGGATACTCAGGCAGAGAAGAGGTCTCTTTTAGCCCTCCTGAGAATCCCTTGATTCCTGTATATTGTAAATGAGTTCTCAAGGTTCCACATACCAAAGGCAATGCAGAGAAGGTGGTCAAATTCAGAATCAAAATACCTGGCAGAGGGTAGTTGTGGCTAGGTGACTTCACCACAAGGGTTGCAGAAAGGCAAGAGAGTCCAAGTGGATGGAGGACTTCAATGACATTCTACAGGCTTGGGGGGGGACAATGAAAGCTAGAGTGATAAAAAGTCTTCAGTGGAGGACTTCAGGCCTTAAAATAAGTTCCTCAATAATAGTAGAATCATATTCCATGCTCCTGGGTTAGAAAAATTAATATTGTAAAAATGGCTATAATACCCAAAGCAATCTACAGATTCAATGCAATCTCTATCAAATTACCCATGACATTTTTCACAGAACTAGAACAAACAATCCAAAAATTTATATGGAACCACAAAAGACCCAGAATTGCCAGAGCAATCCTGAGAAACAAAAACCAAGCAGGAGGCATAACTCTCCCAGACTTTAGGCAATATTACAAAGTCACAATCATCAAGACAGTGTGGTACTGGTACCAAAACAGACATATAGACCAATGGAAAAGAATAGAGAACGCAGAAATAAACCCAGATACCTACGGTCAATTAATCTTTGACAAAGGAGACAAGAGCATAAAATGGGAAAGACAGTCTTTTCAGCAAGAATTGCTGGGAAACCTGGACAGCTGCAAGTAAATCAATGAAACTAGAACATACCCTCACACCGTGCATGAAAATAAACTCAAAATGGCTCAAAGACTAAATATAAGACAAGATACCATCAAACTCCTGGAAGAGAACATAGGCAAAATATTCTCTAATATCAACCTTACAAATGTTTTCTCAGGTCAATCTCCCAAAGCAACAGAAATAAGAGCAAAAATAAACCAATGGGACCTAATCAAACTGACAAACTTTTGCACAACAAACGAAACCAAAAAGAAAACAAAAAGACAACTTACAGAATGGGAGAAAGTAGTGTCAAATGATGCAACTGACAAGGGCTTAATCTCTAAAATATACAAGCAACTTATATAACTCAACGGCAAAAAATCCAACAACCCAATGGAAAAATGGGCAAAAGACCTGAACAGACATTTTTCCAAGGAAGATATACAGATGGCCAACAAGCACATGAAAAAATGCTTAACATCACTGATTGTTAGAGAAATGCAAATCAAAACTACCATGAGGTACCACCTCACACTAGTCAGAATGGCCATCATTAATAAGTCCACAAAAAACAAATGCTGGAGAGGGTGTGGAGAAAAGGGAACCCTCCTGCACTGTTGGTGGGAATATAAGCTGGTATAACCAACATGGAGATCAGTATGGAGATACCTTAGAAACTATATATAGAACTACCATATGACCCAGCAATCCCACTCTTGGGCATATATCTGGACAAAACTCTGCTTAAAAAAAGACACATGCACTCTCACGTACATTGCAGCTCTATTCACAATAGCCAAGGCATGGAAACAACCTAAATGTCCATTGACAGATGATTGGATTAGGAAGATGTGCTATATATACACAATGGAATACTACTCAGCCAAAAAAAGAATGAAATAATACCACTTGCAGCAACATGGATGGAACTAGAGACTCTCACACTGAGTGAAGTAAGTCAGAAAGAGAAAGACAAATACCACATGATATCACTTATATCTGGAATCTAATGTAAGGCACAAATGAACTTTTCCACAGAAAAGAAAATCATGGACTTGGAGAATAGACTTGTGGTTGGCAAGGGGGAGCGGAGGGGGAGGGAGTGGGGTGGTTGGGGAGCTTGGGGTTAATAGATACAAACTATTGCCTTTGGAATGGATTAGCAATGAGATCCTACTGTGTAGCACTGGGAACTATGTCTAGTCACTTATGATGGAGCATGATCATGTGCGAAAACAGAATGTGTAAATGTATGTGTAACTGGGTCACCATGTTGTACAGTAGGAAAAAAACTGAATTGGGGAAATAACTATTAAAAATAATAATAATAATAAAGAAGTATAAAAAAAACCCAGTAGAATCCACCCCAGATATATAACCAGTCTTGAAATCTGTAGCATAAATTAAAAATCCAGAGACAATGTGTAGATCCCAGACACCCTCAAGCTCAGCTTCATCTCTCCCCCTGCCATGTCTGGCCTGCCCCTATGCTTATACATCTATATTTAGGGTGACTATTCATCCAAACTGGAACCTTTCTGAAAGGAGAAGAGAATTCTGTTAAAGATTATGTCAGAATGACAGGTACCTACTGGGACTGTCCCAGGCAAATCAAGAGGTATGAACACCTATCTATATGCCATCCTCAGGAATATGGAATGGGAGAAAATCTGAAAGACTCAACATTTACCCAAAAGTAACTTTTACCTCGAAGTAACTGGAGGGCATTGAAAGTTTAACTCATCATTTCCCTGCTAAAAGGGTAGAGAAAGATGATCAAAGCCCTTGAGAAGTTTAGCGTAGTTATTTTAAAAAATAAATCAGGAGTTCCCTGGTGGCTCAGCAGGTTAAGGATCCAGCTCTGTCAGTGCTGTGGCTCTGGTTACTGCTGTGGTAGAGGATCATCCCTGGCGTGGGAACTGTTGTGTGCAACAGGCACAGCCTAAATAAATAAAGCTGTATTTTCTTAATAATTTATCCTTAGAATTTTCACTGTTGTTCACCAAAGAAGACCAATTCCCCCAAGAACAACAGTAATAGATATTCTTTTCTTCAAGAATTAATCATCGTTTAGCTACAATCATAACTTTTAAAAGGCTGTCACCCTAATGCTATTCTTTTTTGATTCTACACATCTTCCCAGAGGGACAACTATGCTTTCAGTCCAGACTCTTTCCCTTATTTTCTAGGCTGCGATATCTGAATACCTGCTGGATATTTCACCTCAAAGTGCTGTAGGTATTTCAGTGTTTTCCAAACCTGTTACCACAACTCACTCTTGTTTTTTCATTTGTGTTCCTTCAGTTAGTGAATGGGTCATCATCCAGCTTCTTAAGTCAGAGAGCTGGGGGTCAACTTGGACTCTATCTTCCTCCCTTAACCAATCAATGATTTTAAAAAGTTGATTATCTCTCCTGAACTGTTCTCAAAATTTCCTTCTATGCTATCCTTGCTGCTAAACTTCAGATCCTAATCATGCCTCACTTGGCATGCCATGATAGCCATCCATTCAATCTAATCACTCTTTATCCATCTCCTTCTTTGCTGCAAGAGTGATCACTTTAAGACAGAAATATGATAATGCATACATCTGCAAAGGTAGGATTATAGGCAAGAATTTTAGTTGGGTAATTAAAAGTTTTACAGACATTTTCTCTCAAAAGTATATTAATCCTAACCCCCACACACTTAGCACAAAATACCTACCTATTCTATAGGTCCCCACCAAAGAAGACAGCATTGTACTGTCTAGCATTTAATTCTGGTTAAAAAAATCTGGTTATAAGACAGCAAGAGTTGCATATGATTATTTGAAGGACACAAAATTTATCAAATAGATATAGACATTTTCCTTGTTTCTCAAGAAGCTTAGAGACAAAGTATGGCTCAATTAAATCATCTGACTCAATTGTTATAGCCTATTTATTTTTGCTCTATTCCCTTTTCAATCTATAGCTCCTATTAAAAATTAGGAGTTCCCATTGTGGCTTAGCGGTAACAAACCTGACTAGTATCCATGAGGATGCAGGTTCAATCCCTGGCCACACTCAATGGGTTAAGGATCCCATGTTGCTGTGAGCTGTGGTGTAGGTTGCAAATGCAGCTTGGATACTGTGTGGCTGTGGTATAGGCCAGCAGCTGCAGCTCAATTCAACCCTTAGCCTGGGAACTTCTAAATGCCACAGGTATGGTTCTAAAAAAGGGAAAATAAGTAAATAAACAAAGAAAGCATCCATTTTAAAAAATAAATAAATACTTTGACCATTTTTAAATTGTTTTTTTTGTCCTTTTATTTTGAATTCTAAGAGTTCTTTATATATTATGGACATAAATCCCTTATCAAATATACGATGTGTAAATATTTTCTCCCATTCTGTATATTGTATTTTCACTTTCTTGATGGTGTCTTTTGATTTTGCTTTTAAATTTACATTAATTTTGTATAAGTTCTTTTAAACTTTAAAGATTAGGTGTTAAAAGGAATTCATTATATTTTACAGTCCTACAGAAAATCTTTCAAAGGCTCTCATGACATTCAGGAAAAAATTAAAATACCAGCCTTTAAGACCATTTATGATCCAGAATATAACCACCTCCTTGAATGTCTCCCTCATATACCCTACCCTTCAGTCTACTTGCCCTAAACCAAACTTATTTTCCCCAAGTAATATGTTTATCCTCAGTCTTCCCCATCTTTTTTTTTTTTTTTAAGGCTGTGCCTGCAACCTACAAAAATTCCTGGGCCAGGGATCAAACCCATGCCACAGCAGCAACCCGAGTGGCAGCAGCAACAACAATGGATCCTTAACCCATTGAGCCACCAGGGAACTCCAGTCTTCCCATCTTCATAAACGGCAACTCCATCCTTCCTGATGCCTAAGCCAAAACTGTCAGGTTAGCCTTGACTACTTTTATACTTCACTACTCAGCCCTTTAATGGATCCTGTTAGTTCTGTTTTCAAAATATATCCAGGGGACACACAATTTTTGGAGACATTATCCCACTGTGTTGTTCTTTGCCTGGCAAAGTAATAAAGCTATTTTTTTCTCCTTTACCCCCCACCCCCAAATATCCAAAATCTGACTTCTAACTATCTCTCCTCTTGCCACTCTGGTCCATACTTAAGTATCTCTTGCCCACATTAGGGTAGCACTCTCCTAACTATAACCTCTTTAATTCCTCGCCCCTTCATGTCTGTTCTCAACAGAGCAGATAGGGTGACTCTTTCAAAACATAAATCATATCATATCATATCATCCTTTTAAACCCTTCAAAGGCCTTTCAGTTCTCTTATATTTACCTGAAATGCTTTGTATGATCTGGCCTCTTGTTTCTTCCACTTCATCTCCTAACTTATTCCTCTCTTACCTCACACCAGGAACCTAGGCCTTCTTGCCTCAGGGCATGGCTCCAGCTATTCACTCTTAGAATGTTCTCTCTCTCTCTCTTTTCTTTAGCCATATCTGCAGTATGCAGAACTTCCCAGGCCAGGGATCAAACCTGAGCCACAGCAGTAACCTGATTCACTGTAGTGACAATGCCAAGTCCTTAACTGCTAGGCCCCCGAGAACTCCAAGAATGCTCTTTTTGCCAATGAGTTACATAGCTTCCTCTCTTCCTTTAGGTCTCTGCTCAAATGCTACTTTTTCAGTGGTGACTCAATAACCAAACTACTTAAAAGAACAAACCTCTATCCCAATATTCCTTATCTTACCTTCCTTATCTTGCTTTATTTTTGTCCACAGCATTCACTACCATATAGCATCATATAAATTTACTCGCTTATGTATTTATTGTCCATCTTCTCCAATAAGAATGTGGTCTCAATGAAGGCAGAGATTTTGTTTTTAATCAATTTCGTTCATTACAGCAACTAGAGAGGTAAGTATATCTCCAGCCATCAGAACAGTTATGGCATGCAGTGAGTCCTCAACAATACCAAGTAAAAAAGTAAATGAATTTGTGGGTTCACAATCATACTTGCTACATTACTATTAGAACACAAAGGTTTTTAAAAGCAGAACAATGTTATAAAAATGTTAGTTCTTACATATTTCTATGGCATTTTTGATAGTCTTCTGAAGAGGTACCTAGGAAAGGAAAAAAAAAATCTATTAGAAATACATGTCAGGGGAGGAGGTATCAAGATTGTAGGAGAACATGGAGCTCCCCTCCCATAGCAAACATATCAAAAATACATCTACGTATGGAAAAATTCTCATGGGAACCTAACTCTAAACTGGCAGAAAAAATTCCTATATAAACAAAGCTGCCAGAAAGATCTCCACATAACCAGTCTGGATGGAAAAAAAGGCACTGGGTTGGGACCTATGTCCTTGGGAGGGATCTGTAAGGAAGAAAAGGTTCACATTGGGTGGACCCTCACCCTGGGGAGTGAGCAGGTCAAGCTACAACCTGGGCATCACAGTCTCGGGGTCCTGTACAGAGGAGAAAAGCCCTCTTGCTTGCAAGGAAATCCATTGAGAGAGACAGAAGAGTTGGAAAAGCCAAGACTACTTATGAGGAGTACTCACATGCTGCCATGCCAATAATCAGGGTAGAGAGAGCCTCATGACACTTCCCAACCCAAAGGGGAAGGCACTCTGGCCCCAGACTGACAGAAGTTCTGGGCAAAGACTTGGTCTAGCTACCTAGGGACAGACTAGGGTGTCTGGGGTGTGATCTGGGTGGAGCTGAGGTGGGCACTGTTAGTGAGTGCATGAGGTGGGGTCAAAATAGCGTGCAGTGGCTACATGCTGACCCCTGATCACAGAGGCCCCAGGAAAAGGCTCAATCTGGCTAAGCAGAGACAGCCCAAAAAGCCTGGGGTACAATCCAGGTGGAACCGTGGAGGCCACTGTCAGCACTCAGGAACAGGCAGCACTTCCTCTCCCAGCTCCATCTACTCCAAACCACACCTCTGTGGCAGATCCAGGCAGACAGGTCCGTGGAAAGGTCTGCCACAAAGGCAGTCCAGGCATCAGGTGGCAACAAAGTCTCCTCAGTTCCTGTGGTCACAATACCCTGACTCCCAGGCCAGCCTACATCACACCATGGTCTTGCACTAAATCTGGGATAAACACAAGAGAGAAAGGGATGTGATTGTGAGCTTCTTCTGAGCAAAACTACACAGGCAGTGCACAGGTTCTCTGTGACCCAATGGGCCTCACTTGTTCAGCAATATCTCCTTTGGGGCAGGGCATGCACTCAAGGGCCTGATCAAAACGCAACCCTCAGAGCTTATAATCCAAAAACTAGGACGCAGACCCTGACTCCAACAGGATGGTGACAGCCAATTAGCAGAGAGGAAGTTCCATCTTGCATTCTGCATAGGCTCTAAATACCCCAGAACCAAAACCTGTCTTAAGGGAATAACAGCCAGCACCACCTGAAGAAGGACATGGCTGGTACAAAACCAACCCTTGCATCAAAAAGACCAGACATACCCAGTCTGGACCAGGATGCTCCCACATAAAAACAGCATTCAAGACTGCAGTAAATTAGGTTGTGATGATGGTTGTACAACAATAAATATAATAAAATTCACTGAATTATTTTTAAAAAGACCACAGTAGATAACTATTTCTCTTAAATTCACAGAGACAGAGAAAGTGAAGTAAAAATGAAAAGGCATAGGAACTTCCTCCAATTTAAAGAACAGAGAATGACCCTATAAGAAAAAACAATGAAACAGAACTCACCAGTTTACTAGACCCTACATTTTAAAAAGTGGTAATAAAAAGGCTACTGGAATTGAGAAAAATTATCGATAGAAATGCAAATAATTGTAACAAGGAACTAGAAATTATAAAAAACAAATCAAGTGAAAATAGACAATTCAATTGCCAAGATAAAAACCAATATATACACAATGAATAGCAGGCTAATGACATAAAAGGACAAATAAGTAATCTGGAAAATAGAATAATAGAAAATCACCCAATCAGAACAGCAGACAGAAAGGCAAATGAAAAAATTGAAAGCAGAGTTCCTGCTGTGGCTCATTGGATTAAGAATCCCACTAGTATCCATGAGGATGTGGGTTTAATCCTTGGCCTCGCTCAGTAGGTTAAGGATCCCTCATTGTCACAAGCTGTGACATAAGTTGCAGATGCAGCCTGGATCTGGCATTGCTGTGGCTGTGGTATAGGCCAGCAGCTGCAGCTCCGATTAGACTCCTAGCCTGGGAACTTCCATATGCTGCAGGTTCAGCCCTAAAAAGATTAAAAAAAAAAAGGAAGCACATATGGGATCCATGGGATAATATAAAATGTACCAATTTATACATAATAGAGGTTCTAGAAGGAACAGAGAGAGAGAGGTGGATTGGAAATACATTTGAAGACATTACAGCTGAAAATTTCCTAAACCTAAAGAAGAAAACAGATATGCAGCTACAGGAAGCACTGAGGGGTTCAAACAAAATGGACCCAAAGAGACCCACACCAAGACATATCATAATCAAAATGGCAAAAGTTAATGAAAAAGAGGATTCTCAAGGTAGCAAAAGAAAAACAAAGAGTCAGTAACAAAGGAACCCCCATAAACTATCAGCTGACTTATCTGCAGAAGCGCTGCAGGCCAAAAGAAGGTGGGATGCTATATTCAAAGTCCTGAGAGGGAAAAATCTGCAACCTAAGATACTCTACCCAACAAGAGTAACATTTAGAATAGGAGAGAGAAAGAATTTCTCAGACAAGCAGTAAATAAAAGAATTCAACAACTGAACCTAGTCTAAAAGAAATATTGAAAGGTCTTTTCTAAATATCAAAAAATCAAGAACCTATAGGGATGGGAAAAATCACACTAGGAAAGGCAAATATATAAAAAGATTGATGATCACTTAAATAAGTCAGTACATAGAGTAAAAAACAATACAAAATTGTGTAAAATTGATTATAACTACAATTAACAACAAAAGGATAAGCATGAAGATGCAAAATAGAACATTAAAATCACACAGTGTAAGGGAGGGGAGTACAAAATGTAGATATTTTAGAATGTGTTTGAATTTGTATGACAATCAGTTTAAAGCAAGTAGAAACAATTGTGGGTAAACATACTTGTAATCCATGGTAATCACAAATCAAAAACATACAAATAATACACAAACACCAAGAAAATAAGATACTCAAGAATGCTGCAAAAGAAAATCATCAAACCACAAAAGGAAAAAGAGAAAGAAAAATGAACAAAGAAGAATTACAAGAACAACTATAAAACAAGAATTAAAATGGCAATAATATACACCTATCAATAATTACTTTAAACATTAATGTACTAAATATTCGTGTTAAAAGACATAGAGTGGCAGGAGTTCCCGTCGTGGCACAGTGGTTAACGAATCTGACTAGGAACCATGAGGTTGTGGGTTCGATCCCTGGCCTCGCTCAGTGGGTTAAGGATCCGGCGTTGCCGTGAGCTGTGGTGTAGGTCACAGATGCGGCTCGGATCTGGCGTTGCTGTGGCTGTGGTGTAGGCCGGTGGCTACAGCTCCGATTAAACCCCTAGCATGGGAATCTCTGTATGCCACGGGAGCAGCCCTGGAGGAGGCAAAAAGACCAAAAGAAAAAAAAAAAAGACATAGAGTGGCATACTGACAAGAAACAAGAACCTACAATATGCTGTCTACCAGAGTTTCACTCCAGAGTGAAAGATACTCACACAGACTGAAAGTGAGGGAATGGAAAAAGATACTTCATGCAAACACAAATGACAAGAAAGCTGGGACAGCAATACTTAGACAAAATAGACTTTAAAACAAAATTCATAAAGAAAGACAAAGAAGAGCATTATGTCATGGTGAAGGGATCAATACAAGAAGAAGAAATTATACTCATTAACATATATGCACCCAATATAGGCATACCTAAATATATATTACAAATACTAACAGACACAAAGGGAGAAATGGATAATAATACAATATTAGTAGGAGACTTTAGCCCCCCACTGTCATCAATGGACAGATCACTCAGATGGAAAATTAATGAGCCAACAGACTTCCTAAATGACACAACAGAGCAACTGGACTTAACTGACATCTATAGAACTCTACAGCCAAAGAAACCATAATATACACTCTTCTCAAGCATGCATAGAATGTTCTCCAGTATAGACTACACATATTAGGTTAGAAAACAAGCCCCAACAAACTTAAGAAGTCAGAAATTATTTCAAGCATCTTTTCTGACCACAATGGTATTAAACTAGAAATCAACCACAGAAAGAAAAATGGGAAAAGGAAAAACACACAAAGACTAAACAATATGCCCTAAAAAACCAATGGGTCAATGATGAAATCAAAGAAGAAATCAGAAGATACTTCAAGACAAATGAAAATGAAAACATAACCATATAAAATCTATGATATATACAGCAAAAGCAGTTCTAAGAGGGAAGTTAAGGAGTTCGTGCTGTGGTGCAATTGGATCAGCAGCGTCTCTGCAGCACCAGGACAAGGGTCCAGGCCCAGGCCAACCACAGTGGATTGGGGAATCCAGCACTGCCGCAGCTGCACCATGAGTTGCAACTGTGGCTCAGAACTGATCCCTGGCCCAGGAACTCCATATGCCACAGGGTAACAAAAAAAAAAGTGAAAAAAAGAGGAGGTTCACAGTGATACAGGCTTCCTCAAGAAACAAGAAAAATATCAGTTAACACCCTAACTTACTACTTAAAAGAATTAAAGGAGAAGAAGAACAAACAAAACCCAACGTCAGTAGAAGATAGGAAATTATAAAGATCAGAGAGGAAATAAGTAAAATAGAGATCAAAAAATAATAGAAAAGATGAATTAAACACAAGAGCTGGTTTTTTGAAAAGATAAACAAAATCAACAAATATCTAGCCAGGCTTACAAAGAAAAGAGAACCTAAATTAACTGATATCACAGAAATACAAAAAATAATAACAACATACTATGACCAGTTATAAGCCAAAAAACTGGGCAACTGAGGAGAAATGGACAAGTTTTTAGAAACATACAGCCTGCCAAAACTGAGTTAAGAAGAAACAGATATTTTTTAAAAAACTGATCACTAGAAATGAGACAGAATCTGTAATTTTAAAAACTCATTGAGGAGTTTCCGTAGTGGCTCAGCAGTTAGCAAACCCAACTGGCATCCATGAGGACACGGATTCGATCCCCGGCATTGCTCAGTAGGTTAAGGATCTTGCGTTGCCGTGAGCTGTGGTGTGGGTTGCAGACGAGGCTTGGATCCTGTGTTGCTGTGGCTGTGCTGTAGGCCAGCAGCTACAGCTCCGATTGGACCCCTGGCCTGGGAAACTCCATGTGCCATGGGTGCAGCCCTAAAAAGACAAAAAGACAAAAAAAAAAAAAAAGTCCAGAACAAAACAGCTTCCCTGAGGAATTATACAAATTATACAAATATACAAAAAACTAATATCTATCCTTCTCAAACTATTCCAAAAAAGTGAAGAGAAGGGAATACTTCTAAATTAATGCTGTGAGGCCATCATCACCCTGATAACAAAACCAGATAAAGATACTACAAAAAAAAGAAAATTATAGGCCAATATTTTTGATGAATAAAGAGCCAAAAATTGGGAGTTCCTGTTGTGGCTCAGCAGGTTACTAACCCAACTAGCATCCATAAGGATGCAAGTTCAATCCCTGGCCTCACTCAGTGGGTTAAGAATCTGGCATTGCTGTGAGCTGTGGCATAGGTCATAGACGTGGCTCAGATCCTGCCTTGCTGTGGCTCTGGCTGCGGCCAGCAGCTGCAGCTCCAATTCGACCCCTAACCTGGGAACTTCCATATGCCACATCTGTAGTCCTAAGAAGCAGAAAAAAATAAAGGAGGCAAAAACACTCAACAAAATATTAGTAAACCAAGTCCAGCAATACAAAAAAAAAAAAAAAGGATCATACATCACAATCAAACTGGATTCAATCCAGGGTTGTAAGGATGGTTCCATATATACAAATCAACCAACGTCATATACCACATTAACAAAAGAGAAGACAAAAACCACATGATCACCTCAATAGACAAAGAAAAGGCATTTTACAAAATTCAACATCCATTCATGATTTAAAAAACTCTCATTCAAAACAAACGAACAAACAAAAAACAAAAAACAAAACCCCTCTCATTCAAGTGGGCATGGATGGAACATATCCCAACCTAATAAAAGCTATCTATGACAAACCCACAGCCAACATAATACTGAACAGTGAAAAACTGAATGCCTTCCCACTAAATTCAGGAAGAAGACAAGGGTGCCCACTCTCAGCATTTCTATTCAACATCGTATTGGAATTTCTAGGCACATCAATCAGATAAGAAAAATAAATAAAAGGTATCTAAGTAGAAGAGAAGAGGTAAAACTACAGATGACATAATACTCTGTATAAACAACTCAAAAGTCTCCACACAAAAACTATTAGAACTAATTAATTCAGCAAGGTAGCAGGGTACAGGATTAATATATAATAATATACTGCATTTCTTTACACTAATAATGAAATACCTGTAAGAGAAAGTAAAAAGTCTTGTTAAAAATCACATCAAAAAAACACCTAAGAATAAATTTAGCCGAGAAGGTGAAAGACCTATATGCTAAAAACTATAAAACATTGATTAAGGAAAGTGAAGATGAATTTACAAAATGAAAAGATACCTCGTGTTCTTGCACTGGAAGAATTCATATTGTTAAAATATCCATACAACCCAAGGCCATCTACAGATTTAATGCAACCCCTATCAAAATGCCCATGACATTTTTCACAGAACAAGAACAAATAATCCAAAAATTCATATGGAACCACAAGACCAATACTGCCAAAGCAAACCTGATAAAAAAGAACAAAGCAGGAGGCTTAACTCTTTCAGACTTCAGACAATACTACAAAGCTACAGTAATCAAAACAGCTTGGTACTGGCACAAAAACAGACATATAGATCAATGGAACAGAATAGAAAACTGAGAAATAAATTCACACACCCATGGTCAGTTAATCTACAATAAAGGAGGCAAGAATACGTAATGAAGAAAAGAGTCTCTTCAACAGTGGTGCTGGTAAAGCTGGATAGCTACATGTAAATAGAACGCTTCCTCACACCATATACAAAAATAAACTCAAAATGGTTTAAAGACCTAAATATAAAACATAACAACATTAAAACTCCTAGAAGAGAACATATGCAAAACATTCTTGGACATTAAACAGAGCAATATCTTCTAAGATTAGATGCCTAAGGCAAAAGAAATCAAAACAAAAACAAACAAATTGAGCCTAATTAAACTTAAAAGCTTTTGAACAGCAAAGGAAACCATAAACAAAATGAAAAGACAACCACAGAATGGGGGAAATATTTGCAAATGACATGACTAACAAGAGCTTAATATCCAATAAACACACACAGGTCATGGAACTAATATCAAAAAACAAACTCAAATCAAAAAATGGGCAGAAAGGGAGTTCTCATCGTGACTCAGAGGTTAATGAATCCAACTGGGAACCATGAGCTTGCGGGTTCCATCCCTGGCCTCACTCAGTGGGTTAAGGATCTGGCATTGTCATGAGCTGTGGTGTAGGTTGCAGACTCGGCTCAGATCCTGCGTTGTTGTGGCTCTGGCGTAGGCCGGCTACTACAGCTCCGATTAGACCCCTAACCTGGGACCCTCCATATGCCATGAGTGCGGCCCTAGAAAAAGACAAAAAATAAATAAAATTAAAGAATGGGCATGGAGTTCCCGTCGTGGCGCAGTGGTTAACGAATCTGACTAGGAACCATGAGGTTGCGGGTTCGGTCCCTGCCCTTGCTCAGTGGGTTAAGGATCTGGCGTTGCCGTGAGCTGTGGTGTAGGTTGCAGACGCGACTTGGATCCCACGTTGCTGTGGCTCTGGCGTAGGCCAGTGGCTACAGCTCCGATTCGGCCCCTAGCCTGGGAACCTCCATATGCTGTGGGGAGCGGCCCAAAGAAATGGCAAAAAGCCCCCCCCCCCCCAAAAAAAAAAAAACAATGGGCAGAAGACCTAAATAGTCATTTCTACAAAGAAGACACATGGCCAACAAGCACATGAAAAGATGCTCAACATCACAAATTATTAGAGAAATACAAATCAAAAACACAGTGAGATATTACTTCACATTTGTCAGAGTGGGTATCATGAAAAAGTCTACCAAAAATGCTGGAGATGGTGTGGAGAAAAGGAAACCTGCTATACTGTTGGTAGGAATGTAAACTGGTACAGCTACTACGGAAAACTGTAAAAACTTAAAATCGAGATACCATTCAATCCTGCAATCCCACTCCTGGGTATACATTCAGAAAAGATGAAAACTCTACTTCAAAAAGATACATGCACCCTGATGTTCACTGAAGCACTATGTACAATAGCCAAGACATGGAAGCAACCTAAATATCTAACGACAAGAATAAAGAAGATGTAATATATATATATTAACCTAACCCTAACCCTAACCCTAACCCCTAACCCTAACCCCAACCCCCCCACACACACAATGGAATATTATTCGGCCATAAAATAACGCCATCTGCAACAACATGGATGGACCTAGAGATTATCATACAAATGAAATAAGTCGAACAGAGAAAGACATTATCAGGAGTTCCCTTTCGTTGCGGAGGGTTAAGGATCCAGTGTTGTCCCATCAGTGGCTTGAATTGCTGCTGGGGTGCAGGTTTGATCCCTGGCCTGGGAACTTCCATGTGCCATGAGTGTGGCAAAAAAAAAAAATAAATAAAAATAAAAAATAAATAAATAAATAATAAATAATAAAAAGGGAGACAGAGAAATATCATATGATATCATTTATATGCGGAATTAAAAAAATGACAAAATGAATTGATTTA
The DNA here is from genome assembly GCF_016906955.1 of Phacochoerus africanus. Taxonomy (NCBI): domain Eukaryota; kingdom Metazoa; phylum Chordata; class Mammalia; order Artiodactyla; family Suidae; genus Phacochoerus; species Phacochoerus africanus. The sequence continues at coordinate 134,150,554 of NC_062547.1, forward strand.
CAAAACATAAAGATTCTTAAAACAAACTTATGGTTACCAAAGGGGAAATATGGTGGAAAGGGATAAATTAGGAGTTTGGGATTAACATAAACACACTACTATATATAAAATAGATAACCAACCAAGATCTACTATTTAGCACAAGGAACTATACTCAGTATTCTGTAATAACCTATATGGGAAAATCATCTGAAAAGAATGGATATATGTATATGTGTATATATAACCGAATCACTTTGCTATACACCTGAAACATAACATTGTAAATCGACTATACTCTAATAATTTTTTTTATTTTCTTATTTTATTTTGTCTTTTTAGGGCTGCACCTGCGGCATATGGGGGTTCCCAGGCAAGGGGTTGAATCAGAGCTGTAGCCACCACCCTACACCACAGCCACAGCAACATCAGATCCGAGCCACCTCTGTGACCTACACCACAGCTCATGGCAATGCCAGATCCTTAACCCACTGAGTGAGGCCAGGGATTGATCCTGCATCCTCATGGATACTAGTCATATTTATTTCCTCTGAGCCATGATGGGAACTCCTAAAATTTTTTTTAAACTGAGAATTTTCTTCATCTCTGTGCTTCACACTATTCCTGAGTGTGAACTGTTCCTCAGCACTGTTCCTCCAAACAGCTTCTTTGTCTCATCAAGCAAGAGAGGGAATAGACAATAAACAGGCACCCAGGTACTTTCCTCAAGATTAAACAGGGGCTATCATTGTGACATATTTGTTTCAATTATCTTTTAAGAAATAAATACAATATGACCTCACCTTCCCCCATCCTCCAAAGGGATAGCCAATATCTAGAAATTGATAGGTAGTTTATCATGCATGATTTTTTTTCTTTTTAATTTATTTTAATTTTTGATTACTTTTTAAATTATAATTGATTTGCAATGTTTCTGCTGTACAGCAAAGTGACCCAGTCATACATATATATGTATATACATTCTTTTTCTCACATTATCCTCCATCACGTTCCATCACAAGTGACCAGATATAATTCCCTCTGCTCTACAGCAGGATCTCATTGCTTATCCACACCAAGCCACGGTTTCTTTAGATAAGTCATTTCAAGCCCTCACTGATTTTTTTTTTCTCTTTAGGGCCACACCCATGGCGTAGGTAGGTAGGTTCCCAGGCTAGGGGTCGAATCAGAGCTACAGCTGCTGGCCTACACCACAGCCACAGCCACACCAGATCTGAGCTGCATCCATGCATGATTTTGTATGTGGATGTTTCCATAAATAATATTTTGAATTGTGGCAAAAAATTTTAATTTAAATAAGTGCTTCCATACTATGAAAAAAAATGTGATATATATATATATATAAATCATATATATATAATGGAATACTATTCAGCCATAAAAAAGAATGGAATATTGCCATTTGCAGTAACATGGACAAACCTAAAGGATATTGTATTTAGTGAAATAAGTCAGCAGAGAAAGGCAAATATTATATGAAATCACTTATATGTGGAATCTAAAAAATAATATAAATTAATCTATATAAGAAACAGACTCACAGACAGAGAAAACAAAATTACAGTAACCAAAGAGAAAAGAGGCAGGGAGGGACAAATAAGTAGTATGGGATTAACAGATACAAAGTGTTTATATGTATATATTTTTAAAATATATTTTTCTTATTAAAATTGCATAATCTAATTCTAATAATGAGAAAACACTAGACAAATTCAAATTGAAGGACATTATAAAGATAACTGGTCAGTAGTCTTCAAAAGTATCAAGATTACGAAAAACAAAGAAAGACAAAGGATCTGTCACAGAACGCAGTAGACTAAGAGAAAAATAATAATCTAATGCAATGTAGGATTCTAGATAGGATCCTAAATAGAAGAAAAGACATTAGTGGAAAAACTGGTGAAAACATGAATAAGGTCTATAGTTTACTTAATAGTTTTAACACCAACGTTAATTTCCTGATTCTGATCATTGCACCAGGGTTAAAGATAACATTATGGAAAGCTGGGTGGGAGGTATGTGGGAACCCTCTGTATTACTTCTGTAGTTTTTCTGCAAGTCTACAGTTCAAAATAAATGTTTTGAAAAAGTAAACCTATATGTGCTTAAGCTACTTACTGTTAAATATTATGTGTAGCCACAGGTAATCCTAACTGATTAATTTAACTTAGAAATCATTCAAAAGAAAAAAGTTTGATTTTCCAATATAGACGAGAGTTCCCCCCCGAGACATGAGGAAAAAGAATGTGAAACTTACCTAAAATTGCTGAGAGGTTTGAAAATTGAGGTGCCTTCTCTATCGCTACTGCTTTACTGGTGTCCAAAAGAGTAGAATTCTTACATATTACACTTTCTTCCAACATGGGACACTCCCAATCTGAAAAGACAAGGATTTGGAGTTCTTGTTGTGGCTCAGCAGTAACAAACCCACCTAGGAGGATGTGGGTTCTATCCCTGGCCTGGGTCAACGGGTTAAGGATCCATTGTTGTCGTGAGCTGTGGTTTAGGTCGCAGATTTGGCTCAGATCTGGAGTGGCTGTGGCTGTGATGCAGGCCAGCGGCTATAGCTGTGATTCAACCCCTAGCCTGGGAACTTCATATGCCACAGGTGTGGCTCTAAAAAGACGATAAAATAAAATAAAAAGTCCAGGAGAAATGGCACAAAATTTTGAATAACAGCACCCATGTGGTAGGATACCTTTTTCTCCCCAACTCAGGTCACCAGCCAATACCAAGCTATGGTATCTGAAGAACGTCTTGGGTGAGACAGAAGAAAAAAAAAAAGACAAACCTTAATGGCATCAGGACATCTGGGCTATTGCAGTGCTCTAACCCGATTTCTTTCACAGACTTTTGCCTTATAAAGATTATTGATCTAAGGGAGAGGTATCGCACATGGGGAATGCCTTTCTTATTTTATGTATAATTTATACATAAAAATTATACCTATGTACCATTAACTATCATATTACTCAATAACAAACTGCTATTACTTGATGTCAGTTCTAAGTTTTCCATTACTTCCCACTATGGAAGTATGAGGCTATCCTCTCTTATATTTCCTTTTTCCCACACTTCCCATTATCCTCATGTTATTATATCATATATGTAGTTAGAATAATATTCCATGTAGACATTAAGATTATATAAGTTGCCATAAAATGCTATTTACTCTTGTGGTATACCATGACCACCTTTTGTTTTACCTGGAGTCAATAAAAGTTTTCTTTGTTTAGTTTTTCTCTGTATTTTCATCTCTTTAGTTATAAACTCTATTAAATTGTATAAATTCATTCCATATATTCCATCCTTCGATATTCTGAAATTCCATAATGCTCTTTGTTGGTGTTTTTCATCTACTACCAGGCAGAGTATAGCCCTTTAAATGCAGAAATCATATTCTTTAGCTCTAGAAAATGTTCTTGAATATCTACGATAATTTTCTTCCTATTTTTTTCTGGAACTCCTATTTGATATTAGATTTCATATACTGCTTCTCTACCTTTTTTTCTATACTTTTTATTTTTTTCACTCTTCCTTTTTTCCCCTGGAAAGTCTCAACATATCTTCTAATCCTTTTACTGAGTTTTCCATTCTGCTACTGCATCTAATTTGTTCTCTGGGTATTCCTTTTTACAGCATCTTACTCCCATTCAATACATACATATCTCAATGAAGACTTTTTTCCCAATATTTTCCTCTCCTTTTGTTTCTATTTCTGTTTGGGTAATTTTTTTTTTAATTTTATGGGGGTTAGAACACTTAACATTGAGACATCCTCAAATTTGTAAGAGTACAATATAGTGTTGTTAACTATAGGCACAGTGCTGTGCACTAGATCACTAGAACCTATTCATCTTGCATAAATGAAATTATAGCTTGTTGAATGGCAACTCCTCACATCCCCCCTTCCTAGGCCCTGGCAACCAACATTCTACTCTACTTCTATGAATTTGACTACTTAAAGTGGAATCATTTTCTCTTCTTGTGACTGGCTTATTTCACTTAGGGTAATGTCCTCAGAGTTCATCCATGCTACTGCATATGGCAGGATTTCCTTCCTTTTTAAGGCTGAATAATATTCCATTGTATGTATACACTATATTTTCTTTATCCACTCCTCCATTATTTTTATTTTTTAATTTTTTTTTTCTAGGGATGCACTCGTGGCATATGGAGGTTCCCAGGCCAAGTGACTAATCAGAGCTGTAGCTGCTGGCCTACACCACAGCCACAGCAACTTGGGATCCAAGCAGCGTCTGCGACCTACATGACAGCTCATGGCAATGCCGGATCCTTAACCCACTGAGCAAGGCCAGGGATCAAACCCACAACCTCATGGTTCCCAAACAGATTTGTTAACCACTAAGCCACAACAAGAACTCCCTATATTTTCAATTTTTCAAGTAACTTTCCATACTGCTTTCCAATACAACTTCACCATTTTATAGTCCCATCAACAGTGTATGAGGATTCCAATTTCTCACATCCTTACCAACACTCAGCCTTTTTTATATAATAACAATTCTAACAGTTGTGAGGTGATACCTCACTGTGATCTTGACTTACATTTCCCTGCATATACCTGTTGGCCATAAGAATGTCTTCTTTGGCAGAAATGTCTATTCAAGTCTCTCTCTCTCTTTTTTTTTTTTTTTTTTTTTAAGGGGAACATCTGCAGCACAGGAATTTCCCAGGCTAGGGGTCAAATTGAAGTTACAGCTGTCAGCGTATGCCACAGCCACAGCAACAAGGGATCTGAGTCACATCTGCGACCTACACCACAGCTCACAGCAATGCCAGATCCCCAACTCACTGAGCAAGGCTAGGGATTGAACCTCCATCCTCATGAATCCTGGTTGGATTACTTTCCACTGTGCCACATGCCTTTTTTTTTTTTTTTTTTTAAATACCTGCAGCATATGGCAGTTTACCAGGCTAGGGGTTGAATCGAAGCTGAAGCTGCTGGGCTACATACATTATAGCCACAGCAACGCTGGATCCAAGCCATGTCTGCAACCTACACCACAGCTCACAGTAACACCAGATCCTTAACCCAGAGAGCGAGGCCAGGGTTCGAATCCACATCCTCATGGATCCTAGTCAGATTCACTAACCACTGATCCACATAGGAAACTCTTGCCAATTTTTAATCAGGTAATTTGGATTTCTTTTTACTACTGAGTTGTGAGAGTTTCCTATGTATTTCTTATATTAATCTCTTATCAGACATGTGATGTTCAATATTTTCTCCCTTTTTATAGGTTGCCTTTATACTCTACTGATTGTTTCTTTTGCTGTGCAAAAGCTTCTTAGTTTTACCTAGGCCCACTTGCCTAATTTTGCTTTTTTCACCATATTCAAGAAATCATTAGCAAGAACAATTTTGATGAAGCTTTCCCCCTGTGTTTTCTTTTAGGAGTTTTAGTTTTAGGTCTCATGTTAGTCTTAAGGCTTGATTTGTGTATGATATAAAGGTCAAATTTAATTCTTTTGTATGTGAATATCCAATTCTGCCAACATCATTTGTCGAAGAGACTCTCATACTACATGTGTTCTTGGCACCGATGTCAAAGATCAACTGACCACATATTTATGGATTTAGTTCTGGGCTCGCTATTCTGTCCTACTGTTCTATATGCCTGTCTTTATGTCAGTACTATACTGTTATATTTACTGTAGCTTTGCAATCTATCTTGAAATCAGTAAGGGTTAATTTTCTGTCTGGATAGTCTATCTATTATTAAAAGTAGGGTTACTGAAGTCTCCTACTATTATTGTATTGCTGCCTATTCTTTCCTTCAGTTCTGTCAGTGTCTGCTTTATGTAATAGGTGCTCTGATGTTGGGTAAATATTTATTTAAAATTGTTACATGTTTCTAATTGACACTTTTAAAAGTATATAATGTCCTTCTTTTCTCTTATAATAGTTTCTTATTTAAAGTCTATTTTATCTGATATAAGTATAGCCACTCTTGTTCTCCTTTGGTCACCATTTGCATGGAGTATCTTTTCCCATCTATGTGCTTTCAGTCTATGTGTGCACTTAAATCTAAAGTGAATCCTTTATAGATGGTATACGGATGGATTTTTTCCAATCTACTCAGTCATGCTTTGTGTCTTCTGATTGGGTTTAATCTATTTATGATTAATCTATTAATTATTTACAGGTATTATTGATAGAGAAGAATTTACTGTTACAATTTTGTTTTCTGTTTTGTAGTTCTTTTGCCCCTCTTTCCTCCCTTGCCATGTTCCTTTGTCTTTCATTGATTTATATTGATATGTTTTTATTTCTTTCCAATTTGCTCTTATGTATCTTCTATAGGTATTTTTGGGGGGTTACTATGGGAATTACATAAAACAGCTTTAGGAAGTTCCCTTCATGGCTCAGCAGTTAATGAACCCAACCAGAATCCATGAGGATGCAGGTTCAATCCTTGTCCTTGCTCAGTGGGTTAAGGATCTGGTGTTGCGGCGAGTTGTGGTATAGGTCACAGATGTGGCTCGGATCACCCATTGCTATGGCTGTGGCATAGGCCGGCAGCTGTGGATTCGATGTGACCCCTAGGCTTGGAACCTCCATATGCCGAGGGGCAGCCCTAAAAAGACAAAAAACAGAACAAAACAAAACAAAAAAACACATAGTTTTAAGTCCACTTTAAATAGATAACAACAAAAACTCTACACCTTTACTTCACACCTCAAACACACTTCGTTAATACTGATGTTATAATTTACATCTTTTTATATAGTATAGCCTTTAGCATATGTTTATAGCTATAGCAATACTTGATATTTTTGTCATTTAACTTTTATACTAGAATTAAAAGAGATTTATATATCACTATTACAGTAGTAGTGTGTTTTTTGTCTATATACTTACCAGCAAGTTTTACACTTTCACATGCTTTTATGTTGCTGTTTAGAGTCCTCTGTTTCAACCTGAAGAACTCCCTTTAACATTTCTTATAAGGTAAGTCTAGTGATGATTAAATCCTTCAGCGTTTGTTTGTCTGGAAAATTCTTTATCTTATCTTCACTTCTTTAGGACAGTTTTACTTATTATAGTATTTTTTCTTCTTAGCATTCTGACTGTATCATTCCACTCCTTCTAGACTGCAAGATTTCTGCTGAGAAATTCACTGATAGTCTAACAGGGTCCCCTTATACATATTAAGTCACCTTTTAATTGATGACTTCAAAATTCTTTGTCTTCGTCTTATGACAATGTGATTATATGAGGCCTGTGTGAATTCTTTGATTCATCCTTTTTGAGGTTTAGTTGGGCTCTGGATGTACATTTCCTTTTTCAGATTCAGGAAGATTTCAGCCACTATTTCTATGAAAAAGCCTTCTGGCTCTTTCTCTTTCCCTCTCTCCCTCCTCACCTCCTTTCCTCCTATGAGACTCCTGCAATGCATATATTTATCTGTTCTATTGTGCTCCTTAAGTCTCAAACTTCCTTCACTCTTTTATATTCTTTTTCTTTTGCTCCTCTGACTAGATCATTTCAAATGACTTATCTGTGAGTTTGCTAGTCCAATCCCTTTTATTGGATTTTTAAGTTCATTTATTGTTTTCCTCAGCTCTAAGATTCTGTTTCATTCTTTTTTTCCTGCTTTCTTAAAATTCTTGCTTTTTCCATGTACTGTTCTTCTGGGCTCTTTATGAACATTTACTGAACATACTTATGACAATTGTTTTGAATTCTCTGTCAGGTAGCTCATATATCTCCATTTAATTAGGGTCAGTTTCTGAAGCTTTATGTTATTTCATGTTTTAGACCATGTTTCCTTGTTTCTTCTTCTTTAAAAAAATTTTTAATTTGATTGGCGTATAACTGACTTACAATGTTGTATTAGTTTCGGGGGAATAGCAAAGTGATTCAGTCATACACACAAATGTATCGTCTTTTTTTCCAATACAGGTTATTACAAAAGTACTGAGTAGCTTTTTCTGTGTTGAACAGCAGGTCCTCATTACCCAACTTCTTCTTTTTCTTTAAGCATTTGTGTTGGCGTCTGCACATTAGAAAATACAGCCACCTAAGTCTTCACAGACAGGCCTTGCACAGGAGAAAACCTTCACCAGTCTGCTCTCTCAAAACGTCTTTCTAATTCAAACCATGGTCTTTGGATCTTAGCGGCCATGAGGCATCTAGAGTACAGCAAATCTCATGAGTGCTACAGGACATGTGAGACAAAAGCTATTCCCTTGGGTAGGCACTAGAAATCTTGGAATGATATGCACAGTCAAACTCTTTCCCTTCCCAGACAGAATCTTCGACCAGTGAATATTTTCATGCTAGAACAAACTGCAAGCTTTGTTTTAGCACCCATCATACTTTTAGAGTATGTCAGGTCCCATCAGTAGCCTGAGGCAGACAAGACAGGAACCAATTCTTTGGCCATTCACAGAAAATTTACAATGACTGATACATGGTTCAGCTCTTTTCCTTTCTCCCTAGGGAGAAGCTGGAAGCTGAAGATTTCCTGCCAATTGTACGGCACTGTGCTAGGGGTATGAATTACAATGAAAGGGTGTCTTGCATTTTCCTACTGGCTTTGATGTGACTGGTCTCAAGCTTTCTTAGGGTGCAGGAGCCCCTCAATTAGTTTTGAGATTTCTCACAAAGGAAATTAGTTCATGCATTGTTGTTGAATTGGCGGGTTCCATAGGCAAAGGTGAGTCTAGGGCTTCCTATTTCAATATCTTACTGACTTGCTACCATATTTAGCTTCATTGATCTTTATATTTTATGTTAGAGTTTCCTTGGAGGTCTGGTAGTCCTTGGCTCTCTGTTCATATTTAAGAGGGGGCCCTAAAAGGCTAAGTGGTATCTTTATGGTTTAGTTGGGGTTTGTCACATAGGCAGGTTCACTGTAGGGTTCTTATTAGTTTCACTGAAGGACTACTGAGTCCAGTATCTTTAGATGCTTTCTTAGAAGTTGATCCGATTTCTGAGAGAATACTTCCATTTCTGCTGACTGGAAGGTTCAAGAGTGGTTGCTAGTATTCTGGAAGCTGAGCAGAGAAATGGGCTGCTGGGTGAGGATGAGACTAGGCATTCATTGGGTGAACAGGTCGCACAATTTGGAATATATACTTTTGTTTAATTACCCTTTTTTGCATTCACTACAGTATCTGAAGCAGTTAGATTTTTCTATCTAATAAGTAACCCTGAAATCTCAGTGGCATAATATGAAAGCATTTATTTTTTATACCCATGTCTACTGTTTAGCTCAAGCAGCTCTGTTTTAGATCACAGGGTCTGCTGATCAGATAGGACAGCTCTGTGAAGTGTGTAGTCTGCCTGGGACTATCCTGCTCTATATCTCTCCTTCTGGAGTCCCAGGTAGAGTAGAAGCTAATTAGGAGGTACGTACACACACACACACACACACACACACACACACACACACACACACACATACATATATATAGTCCCTGATTTAGAATGGTTTAACTTACAATTTTTTCCATCCTAAGTGGAAGATCTGTATTCTTCTCAGAATGGCAAAGGGTATATGGACAAGGCCAACCATGCATGCATATTTTAAAGTTCTACTTACGTTTCACTAACTGGTATCCTATTGCCGAAAGTAAGTCACAAGGCCAATCCCAAAGCCAAATAGTGAGAAAGTACACTTTACCCACCCTGAGGCTATGACAAGGGTGTGGCTATATAATACTACCGGCAGGGGAATGAGTAAATGAGACCAATATTTCAAAATGCCATGGTATCCTTGCTATTATTAGTGCCTAGTATCCTCCAGTCCAGAGTCCCTCTGCTTCAAAACATCCCAAAGAATAAATCTCTAGGCTCTACTTGAGAAGGAAAGGAGAACATGCTACATCTTTTATGTTTTGGACCTATCTTTTTACAAGTATTTTACAAGCCAGGTTGGAAGTTTTTTTGAGATACCATGGTACAGAATGGCTTATTTCTCAGGAATTCTCATTGTTGATTTAGGATTCAGCTTTTCAAGTCTACTTTATTAGACCATTTGCTCTCTAGCTTTCCAGACTTTATGCTTTATTCTTTCCAATTCTCTTTAATCTTATGTATTTATGCCTTAAAAAAAAGACACTGTAAAAAATTGTGGAGGAAGGCATGCGTTCAATCTGCATCATTAACCATAGGCTCTTAATTATAGTATATATAGTACACACAAATAACTGTTAATTCGTAGAAAAAATTCAAGCAGGGAGATGCTCTAGTCAACATTTGAGTTATTTTCTGAAAAGTAAGAGAAGTGTAGGAAAAAAAGATAGCCCATAGTTCAAAGTAACAAGTATACATACGTTACATGCAAACTGCTTAATAGCTGGATATGTGCTACATGTAAATGCTGATTCCTTTTTCCTTCCTCCTTGCTCTGAGGGGTTTTTTGTTTGTTTTTTGTGGGGTTTTTTTGGGCTATGCCTATGGCATGAGAAAGTTCCTGGGCCAGGGATCAAATCTATGCCACAGCTGTAACCAGAGCCACAGCAGTGACAACACTGAATCCTTAGTCCGCTGAGCCACAAAGAACTCCCTGATCTGAGGTCTTCTGATCTACAGTCCTATGTGACTAGGCATGGAACACCATGGATAGTGGGCAGAAGAAGGTTTTAGTGAGGAAGATAAGTACACTTTCTCAAAAGGAGTATTATTCACTGCAGAGTTTGTGGACAGAGAAACAATGAAGCAACTTAAAATTATCATCTCACCTAAATAATCTGATCCTCTGAAGAGTTCAGGTGATGGGAAGCTACTTAAACTCTCTTCAGAACTCTTGTATTCCGTATAAGAGTCTGTGACTGAATAACTCGGAAGAGAGCTAGAAACATCATGCTGCAAACTCAGTCCTATGGAATAATAAAAAAAAGGGTAAAATGGTTCAATAATAAACAGATTCGAAATCCTAAAAACTCAAATGTATAGAAATGTAATGCAGTTATATACAAATAATGTAAAATGACATATACAAATGAAAAGGCATACTATTGTACACAACTTTAATTTTAATCTTAGAAAATAATTCTGGGAGTTTCCATCATGGCTCAGTGGAAATGAATCTGACTAACGTCCATGAAGGTGCAGGTTTGATCCAAGGCCTTGCTCAGTGGGTTCAGGATCCAGCGTTGCCATGAGCTGTGGTGTAGGTTGCAGATACAACTCAGATCCTGTGTTGCTGTGGCTGTGGTATAGGCTGAACTCCACGATCGCGAGTTCCCGTCGTGACGCAGTGGTTAACGAATCCGACTAAGAACCATGAGGCTGCGGGTTCAGTCCTTGGCCTCGCTCAGTGGGTTCAGGATCCAGCGTTGCCATGAGCTGTGGTATAGGTTGCAGATAGGCTTGGATCCTGTGTTGCTGTGGCTGTGGTATAGGCCAGCAGCTATAGCTCCAGTTCCATATGGAACCTCCATATACCGTGGTGAGGGCCTAAAAAGGTTAAAAAAAAAAAAAAAAGAAAAGAATTCTGCTTTTGATATGGAGAAAATGCTTTACAAACCTTTGTTGTTTTTCAAAGTTTTATAACTTATTCCATCCATATTTTGGTTCAGTTTTAATTCTTGACTAAAAATGCAATTTTTATATATAAGTAACCCACTAACTGTAAGCTAACTCGCTGAGGAGAAGAAAGAGTGATTCTAGTTATTCCATTTTATTTTATTTATATATTTATTTTTTGTCTTTTTTTGCTATTTCTTTGGGCTGCTCCCTCGGCATATGGAGGTTCCCAGGCTAGGGGTCTAATCAGAGCTGTAGCCACCAGCCTACACCAGAGCCACAGCAACACGGGATCCGAGCCGTGTCTGCAACCTACACCACAGCCCACGGCAACACCGGATCGTTAACCCACTGAGCAAGGGCAGGGATCAAACCCGCAACCTCATGGTTCCTAGTCGGATTGTTAACCACTGAGCCACGACGGGAACTCCCAGTTATTCCATTTTAAAAACAATGAACAAAAACAAAGGTTCAAAGGAACATAGATCAAAGGAACTGAACAGACAGCCCAGACATATATGAGCAACTGATTTTTGACTAAGACTCAAAGGTAATTCAGTGGAGAAAGGATATTCTTTTAAACAAATTACTCTGCAACAACTGTATATCCACATGCAAAAGCAAAACACTCTTCTCTTCCATCACATAAAAAATTAACTATAAATGCACCATAGTTTTAAACGTAAATAAAAACTTCTAGAAGTAAACACAGAGGAGAAAAATCTTCATGACATTGAATTAGGCAAAGATTTCTTAGATATAACTAAAGGGATGATTCATAAAGCAATAGCAGTGATAAAATGGACTTCAAATTTTAAAACTTTTATTCAAAAGAGACAGTTAAGGTGAAAAAACAAGCCATAGACTAAGAGAAAACATTTGTAAATGGACTGGAATCCAAAATATAAAGAACTCTGAAAACTCAATCTAATAGGATATGGGGGAAAATATCCGAACAGAAAATCTTCCAGACTTGGAGAGGTTTTGTTTGTTTGTTTTGTCTTTTGTCTTTTTAGGGCCCCACCCTGGGCATATGGAGGTTACCAGGCTAGGGGCCAAATTGGAGCTATAGCTGCCTGCCTACACCACAGCCACAGCAACGCCAGATCCGAGCCCCGTCTGCAACCTACACCACTGATCATGGCAACACCGGATCCTTAACCCGCCGAGCGAGGCCAGGGATCGAACTCACAACCTCATGGTTCCTAGTTGGATTCGTTTCTGTTGCACCATGACAGGACCCAGACTTGGAGGTCTTAAAGTCATCCCTGTGACAGCAGCCTAGAATGAAGACCTTTCCAATAAATGATGGGGATAGAAATTAGTACTTAAAGAACCACAAGGTTGAGTTAAAAAGGGTGGGGGGTGCAAATCAACTGTAAAGGAAAAAAATAAAAATCATTTAAAACCGGGGAGGGGGGTTTTAGTCATTAGCTGCTATAGTCATTCAGCATTTATCAAATAAAACATAGGTGAACGCTAATAGAAACTGGCAAGGTGGAGGGTAAGGGATGATAGGAGAGCACTGCTCTGAAAATCCATTATCTTCCATCCTGGAGTTGACATACCTATCTCTGCTCATTCATTATCTACCTGAGACAATAACTTTTTGTCCTTCCTACTCTGACCTCACCATACCTCTTCTCTTCTACTCTAACTCCCTCCTTAAAGTTGACAATTGTTGGGAGTTACTGCTGTGGCTCAGTGGTAGCAAACCCAACTAGCATCCATGAGGACGGAGGCTCAGTGGGTTAAGGATCCGGCGTAGCTGTGAGTTGTGGTGTAGTTCACAGATGTGGCTGGTGTAAGCGAGCAACTGTAGCTCCGATTCGACACCTAGCCTGGGAATCTCCAGATGCCATGGGTGGGGCCTTAAAAAGAAAAAAAAAAAAAAAAAGGTTGACAACTGTTTCCTACCTGGCCACCTCTTTTAGCCACCAGTGCCACTCTTAAATTGAGTGACTCAATCCACCATCCTTAACCTCCTCAGAAGTCAGAGGCAGGTTATCCCTCTGAGTATCTTATGCTTCTTCTACTTCAAAGGCCCAAGAGCGTCCTTCCTTGTCCTTGCTGCTTTTTACTTTTCTCACTTCATCGTCATCCTTTTCACCCAAGTTGTTAAATCTCTCCTGCCTACCACCTCTCAAAATTCCCTTCCATCAAACCCCAGAACTCAAGCCAGGCTCAGAAATTAGGAAAGCTCCAGAATTACCATCTGGGCAGTTGGGTAGAGAAAACAATAAACAAATGTTCCTGACTGTATCAAAAGAAAGTTGTTCCTGGTGTCACAAGTTAGAAATGCATTTAAAATTATATTTATATCAAATTACAGTAAACAGGAGATCCCGCTGTGGTGCAACAGGATTGGCACTGTCTTGGGAGTGCTGATATACAGGTTTGATCCCCAGCCCAGAACAGCAGGTTAAGGATCTGGTGTTGCCACAGCTGTGGCAACTGCAGCTCAGATTTGATTCGTGGTCCAGGAACTCCATATGCCACAGGGCAGACAAAAAAGAAAAAAAAAATATACATATCATGAACATTTTAAGAAGTCAAATAGTTCGACAAGACTTTTATCAAAAAGTGCAACCTCTCCTCTTATAATGTCCTATCATAATGTCCCTCTTAGAAACAATTATTTTCAACTCTATTAACTCTACTGTTTCTTTTAATATCTAGATTTATATTTATAAATTAAATGTATTCACTGATCTTATTTATTCTATTGTTATTCTATTTATATTTACAAATTGATCCATGTAAAGATAAATACATTTACAATTGATCCATGTTCTATGAGCTCTATTATATCACCTTTTTGCTGCAAGTTTTTGTTTTTCATTTGAGTTATTGATTACTTAATTTTAAATTAGTTTTCTAGGAGTTTCTATTGTGGCTCAGTGGATTAAGAACCCAACATAGTGTTCATGAAGATGCAGTTTCAATTCCTGGCCTTGCTAAGTGGGTTAAAGATTCAGTGTGGCTGATCAAACTCCTGGAAGAGAACATAAGTAAAACATTCTCTGACATCAACCTTACAAATGTTTTCTCAGCTCAATCTCCCAAAGCAACAGAAATAAGAGCAAAAATAAACCAATGGGAACTAATCAAACTGACAAACTTTTGCACAACAAAGGAAACCAAAAAGAAAGTGAAAAAAACAGCTTACAGATGGGAGAAAATAGTGTCAAATGATGCAATGGACAAGGGCTTAATCTCTAAAATATACAAGCAACTTATACAACTCAACAGCAAAAAAGCCAACGACCCAATGGAAAAATGGGCAAAAGATCTGAATAGACTGTTCTCCAAAGAAGATATACAGACGGCCAACATGCACATGAAAAAATGCTCAACATCACTAATTATTAGAGAAATGAAAATCAAAACTACTATGAGGTACCATCTCACACCAGTCAGAATGGCCATCATTAATAAGCCCACAAACAACAAATGCTGGAGAGGGTGTGGAGAAAAGGGAACCTTCCTGCACTGTTGGTGGGAATGTAAAATCGTACAACCACTATGGAAAATAGTATGGAGGTACCTTAGAAAACTAAATGTAGAACTATCATATGACCCAGCAATCCCACTCTTGGGCATATATCCAGACAAAACTTTCCTTGAAAAAGATACATGCACCTGTATTCATTGCAGCACTATTCACAATAGCCAAGGCATGGAAACAACCTAAATGTCCATCGACAGATGAATGGATTAAGAAGATGTGATAAAACAAACAAACAAACAAACAGGAGTTCCTATCCTGGCTCAGCCGAAACAAATCCTACTAGGAACCATGAGGTTGCAGGTTCGATCTCTGGCCTTGCTCAGTGGGTTCAGGACCCAGCATTGCCGGGAGCTGTGGTGTAGGTTGCAGACACGGCTCGGATCTGGCGTTGCTGTGGCTCTGGAATAGGCCAGTGGCTACAGCTCTGATTAGACCCCTAGCCTGGGAAACCCCATATGCCTCACGTGTGGCCCTAAAAGGACAAAAAGACAAAAAGTAAAAAACAAAAAAAAACAGACTACCAGTTAAAAAAAGAAAAGTCATTTTCACTTAAGAATGTCCCTGATGAAGCAATAAAAATGACTGATTTATTAAATTCTCCACGTCGGTTAAATATTCTGTGTGACAAAATGAGAAAATAATAAATATATCTGCTGCAAATCAAAGTAAAATAAAAACACTTAGTGATTGAGGGGCCTGCTGATTTTAGGCACTACTTTCATGGAACACCAATTTTACTTGAAAGAACAATTTCTAGACAAATTATACTGATCCGAATTTAGGTATCTGGCAGACATTTCCTCAAAACTTAACACAGTGAGCCTGGGAAAACAAATGACAGCATTGGTTGCCAATGATCAGATTCAACTTTTCAAGAAGAATTGGTAATTTGGCAAACATATATCTACCGTCTTGAGCTTGACAGCATCCCATTACTTAAAGAGACTTTTCTGATTATATTGGTGGTGATTTTAACAAATATGGTTTTTGGTATCACATAATAAATCTATCAATATTTGTGCACAACTAAGTGAACTTATATTTCCCAAATGGCCACAGCATGATGTTACAAAATTATGCATGAGAAAATGATCCATCTAAATTTTAAGACAGACCAATAAACTTTAACGTATCAGAATAAGAAAAATGTACTGATATAACTTCGGACTTCACATGGCAACTAACCTTTAACAAAACACTTGTTGAGATCTGCTACTATCAAAGATTATCTGAAAAGGCTATTAAAATATTCTTCCCTTCTAAAACTCAAACAAAAGAAGATGTGGTATATATACACAATGGAATACTACTCAGCCATAATAAAGAACAAAATAATGCCATTTGCAGCAACATGGATGGAACTAGAGACTCTCATACTAAGTGAAGTAAGTCATAAAGAGAAAGACAAATGCCATACGATATCACTTATATATGTAATATAATATGCAGCCCAAATCAACTTTTCCGTAGAAAAGAAAATCATGGGCTTGGAGAACAGACTTGTGGTTGCCAAGGGGGAGGAGAAGGGAATGGGATGGACTGGGAATTTGGGGTTAACAGATGCAAACTATTGCCTTTGGAATGGATAAGCAATGAGATCCTGCTGTATAGCACTGGAAACTATCTAGTCACTTATGATGGAGCATGATGGATGATAATGTGAGAAAAAGAATGTATGTATATATATATATATATATATGTGTGTGTGTGTGTGTGTGACTGGATCACCTTGCTGTACAGTAGAAAACTGACAGAATATTGTAAACCAGCTATGACGGAGAAAAAAAATAATTTAAAAAAGCATTCTAGATCAGTATTTAAAACACTGACTGCATTTTTTGGTGTCTGACAGATTTAAACCTCACTGTTCCATGTTGCCCTTATGCCTGATATCTGTGCAAGCCGATAAGCTCTGGTGCTCCATCTTTTGGCAAGTTAAAACCATTCATAAGAAAACTTATCCTGGGCCCGCCCTCTCTAACCACCTATAAACCCCAACTTACTCTCCTTTCCCTGCTTCCCAAGATACTTTCAGTCCTGCTAAGGAAATACCTTCCTCTCCAGAAGACCTCAATATATCAGTAATAAACCTTTCCATACACTCTTGGTATGTGGGTAGCATCGTTAACCTTGAAATTTGAAACAAATTTTGGGTGGGGATCTATCCTGTCTGTGCAAAATCTGAAATCAGAAAAAAATGCATCTTTCTACCATGTTTTAACTTTTGGAATTGCTCTAGAAGTCTAATGCCATTCATATTCATGATTGCTTATTTACCATCAATAATTTTTGCTCTGGAAGAGTAAAGGAGTTCTTTTTCTTGAGGATTTGTTTTTTTTCACCATGCTTGCAGAACATGGAAGTTTCTGGGCCAGGGATCAAACCTGTGCCATGGCAGGAACCCGGGGTGCAATAACAATGCTGGATCCTTAACCTGGTATGCCACAAGAGAACTCCTATCTTGAGGATTTTTTTTTTTTGGCGTTAAAACCTCTTGATTTATTCAGATTATTTTACATACAATGATGCAACTGTGACCTCAAAGTGTGCAAAGTTAAAGCCTTCAATTGCAGCTGAGAGGAGAGCGTGGGAATGGTACACCTGGGGGTGGGGTGACTCAGGGATGATGGGCAGCCTTCTCCCCAGGGCCAGGGGTGGGGGAGTGACCTGAGGAGCAGGGCCCAGGTGGCCCAGGAACAGGGGAAGGGGGCAGAGACCTCCCTCTGGCATAGGTTAGGAGAGGATTTTTTAAATTACATCATGTACCTTGGCATGGATCTTTTTCATTAATTATGATGGGCAGAAGGCGGGTTCTTTCAGTATGTACTCTCATGACAATTTTTATTTTTATTTATTTATTTGGTCTTTTTGCTTTTTCTTGAGCCGCTCCCACGGCATGTGGAGGTTCCCAGGCTAGGGGTCTAATTGGAGCTGTAGCCACCGGCCTACATGAAAGCCATAGCCACTAGCATATAGTTATATATAGATGTCAGTTCTATAGTTCTATAGATGTCAGTTAAGTCCAGTTGCTCTGTTGTGTCATTTAGGAAGTCTGTTGGCTCATTAATTTTCCATCTGAGTGATCTGTCCATTGATGACAGTGGGGGGCTAAAGTCTCCTACTAATATTGTATTATTATCCATTTCTCCCTTTGTGTCTGTTAGTATTTGTAATATGCTAGTGGCCAGGGCCACAGCAACGCAGGATCCGAGCCGCGTCTGCAACCTACACCACAGCTCACAGCAACGAGAGATCCTGAACCCACTGAGCAAGGCCAGGGATCAAACCTGCAACCTCATGCTTCCTAGTGGGATTCATTAACCACTGCGCCATGATGGGAACTCCTCTTGACCATTTTTAATTCTAGAAAAAATTTCTAGTTTTATGTGTTCAATAATTTCCTTTCTGGAACTCCTGCACTGCTGATGGGAATGTAGGTTGGTACAACTACTATGGACAGCAGTGTGGAGGTTACCTAAAAAAAATTAAACAGAGCTACCATATGATTCAGCAGTCCTACTCCTGGGCATCTATCTGAAGAACGCTACAATTCGAAAAGATACATGCACTCCAATGTTCACTGCAGCAGTATTTACAATAGCCAAGAGATGGAAGCAACCTAAATGTCCATCAAAAGAGAACTAGATAAAGAAGATGTGGTCCATATATACAATGGAATATTACTGAGCTATATGAAAAGAATAAAATATTGCCATTTGTAGCAACATGGATGGACCTAGAGATTATCATACTAAGTAAAGTAAGTCAGACAAGGACAAATATATGAGGTCATTAGTATGTAGAATCTAATAAAAATGACACAAAAGAACTTGATTCACAAAACTGAAAAGACTCAAAAATTTAAAAATTAAACTTACGGTTATCAAAAGGGAAACACCTGTGGGGAGGGATGAATTGGGAGGTTGGGACTGGCATATACATACTACTATATACAAAACAGATTGGTAACAAGGACCCATAGCTCGAGGAAATCTACTCAGTAGTCTGTGCTAGCCTACATGGAGAAATAATCTGAAAAAGAATGGCTATATATGTACGTGTGTGACTGCTTCACATCACTGTACACCTAAAACTAACAACATTTTAAGTCACTTATACTCCAAAAAAATTTATTTAAAAAATAATTTATTTTCTGTTTACTTTATAATGTCTAGAACTACTATTTTTCAAATGTGAGAATGCCTGGGCTCAGCTTCTAATTATTTTCCTTTTTATTTATTTTTATTTATTTATTTATTTATTTTGTCTATTTTTGCTATTTCTTGGGCCGCTTCCACGGCATATGGAGGTTCCCAGGCTAGGGGTTGAATCGGAGCTGTAGCCACCAGCCTACGCCAGAGCCACAGCAACGCGGGGATCCGAGCCGCGTCTGCGACCTACACCACAGCTCACGGCAATGCCGGATCGTTAACCCACTGAGCAAGGGCAGGGACCGAACCCGCAACCTCATGGTTCCTAGTCGGATTCGTTAACCACTGCGCCACGACGGGAACTCCTATTTTCCTTTTTAAAATAGCAGCTTTATTGAAACATAATTCATGGAGTTCCTGTTGGGGCTCAGCAGGTTATGAACCTGACTAGTAGTGAGGATGCGGGTTCAATCTCTGGCCTTGCTCAGTGGGTGAAAGGACCTGGTGTTGCCCTAAGCTGTGGTGTGAGTTGCAGATGCAGCTCAGATTCTGTGTTGCTGTGGCTGTGGCCTAGGCTGGCAGCTGCAGCTCTGATTCGATCCCTGGCCTAGGAATTTCCATATGCCGCAGATGTGGTGCTAAAAAGCAAATACACACACACACACACACACACATTTATAAAATTTTTATATATAGATGTAAAATTTTATATTTCATAGATACCAATCTTTAAATTTTTTTCTTTTTAAGCTTGCACCTGCAACATATGGAAGTTCCTGGCTAGGGAGGAATCTGAGCTGCAGGCTTATGCCACAGCCATGGCAACACTGGACCCGAGCCTTATCTGTGATCTATGCCGCTGCTTGCAGCGGTGCCAGTTCCTTAACACACTGAGCAAGGCTAGCGATCAAACCTACATCCTCATGAACAGTATGTCGGGTGCTTAACCTGCTGAGCCACAGTGGGAACTCCACCATCCTCTAAAAATTTTAAAGTGCCCAATTGGGTGGTTTTAGTACATTCACAGACTTGTGTTACAGTATTTCTATCTTTTATCTTCTCTTTAATGTCTTTCAACTTTTGGAATATTTCCTTAAATTCATCACCCAAACCTTCATAAAATGTTTTATTTCTGATTTCATATACCTAGTTTTTCTTTTTAGAGCTGTACCCCTGGCACAATTTGATTTTCAGCTGAATACATCCTAATATTACATTTATCGAGTTTTAAATTTTGCTATTTTTAGTGTCCAGAGACTATAATTTTTGTTATAGCAGCCTGTTATATCATGGATTCAATGGCCTCTTTTCTCTAAAAATATAGTGAAAGTTTTCTCCCATTCCCTCTGGTATTAATTCTTCTGTTTGTAGTATTTACAGCCTTTCTTCTATGGCACTGATTTTCTTCAAAGGTTTCAGTGTTCCTGACTGTTCATATCTCTATTTGAGAATCTGTTTTGTATGGCACAGAGATAAATGCCGAAACAAGAGTCCAGCTCTGGAGATTTTAGAAAAGTGATAAGACAATCTGGGAACTTACTTTCTGGGAGGGATGCTCTCCTATGTTTTGTGGGTATTGTAGGTTATAAGGGACACTGCCCTAATTGTCTGGGTAGTATCTACACTAGACGTCTCCTACGTCACAATTTCCACTTCGGAGCGCCATCATTCATCTTTTCCTGGGGTTAACAAGCATATGCGTAGTAATCTACATTTTCTACTTTTTCACCCCTCTGCTATCCTTGTGGTAATCAGACTCTCCTCTGCTTCTCACTCCAGCTCCAGAATTGCTCCTTAGGAGCCAAACCCTTGGTTCACTTTGTTTGAACCAGGGTTTCATCCTGTCAGCAGGCACTGGTTGCTGCCAGTGTTTCTAATTTAAGAAGGGGATGAGAAAGGGGCCAGGTCGTATAGTGCCAGAAAGTAGTGCTTAATCCATTACCTCGACATTTCCTTCAGGGTCCTTTCTACTACAGTGTTTTGCATTTATTAACCAAGTGTTTTGAGTTAAGCGTATATCCAGAGTTATTCCTACCTCTGCAGTGGTTTTCCTCTGCTCTTCAAATATTCATCAGTCTGAGCTCATCTGTGTTTAAGAATTTCTCAGTATTTCTGGTGTGGTACTGGCATCCTTTCTTGTTTTCAAAAATAACTTCAATAACATCAATATATAGATGGCTCACACATTTCTATCACTAGCCCTCCACATCCAACTTCCTATTTGACATTGCTACTTAGTCATCTTAAAGGCACTCATAACTTAGTACATTAAAGAGAGAATTTGTTATCTTTCTCTCAAATAAGATTTTTTTTTTCGGTGAATGGCACCAATCTATACCCAGTTATGCAAGCCAGAAATACTTGTCATATATGTTATTTTTTTTGGTCTGATTTAGGGCCGCATCTGTGTCATACAGAAGTTCCCAGGCCAGGGGTTAAACTGGAGCTGCAGCTGCCAGCCTTTGCTACAGGCACAGAAACGCAGGATGGGAGCCAAGTCTGCAACCTACACCACAGCTCACGGCAACACCAGATCTTTAACCCACTGAGCAAGGCCAGGAATCAAACCTGAGCCACTGAGCCATGATGGGAAATCCACACTTGTCATCTTAGATACCTCTACTTCTTCTTTCTTCTTTCGCCAAATTCTTCCCACAATAGCCATAAGACATGCCCACTTCTTTCCATTTCCAACGTCATTCTTTACTACAAAGTGCTATCATTCCTCCCCTAAACCACTGCAACAGCACCATAATGGTCTATTTGCATCCATTCCTGCTTCTTTCCACACTGTAGCTAACACGATCATATTATTCCCTGTTTAAAAGAATTTGGCAGCTTCCTGCTGCTCCAAAGATAAACATCAGTATCTCTCTCTTTATTATGTTTTTTTCTTTTAGGGCCGCTCCTGAGGCATATAGAAATTTCCAGGCTAGGGATATAATAAGAGCTACAGCTGCCAGCCACAGCCACAGCCATGCCAGATATGAGATGCATCTGCGACCTACACCACAGCTCACAGCAATGCAGGATTCTTAACCCACTGAGTGAGGCCAGGGATCAAACCTGCAACCTCATGGTTCTTAGTTGGATTCATTTCTGCTGTGCCACGATAGGAACTCCTAAACATCAGTATCTTTGACATGGCTGTGCAAGGCCTTGGTTTGTCCAATCTTGTCTTCTTATCACATTTCCTCCTCTCCACTTTAGCCACACTGGCTTTCTTTCAGTTCACTGAACACAGAATGTTCAGTCCCACATTAGAGTCTTTGCACATGCTGTTCCTTCTGCCTGGTTTCTCTATTCATCTCTCTGTAAAGTTAAGTTGTATTTTTCTTCAGATATAAATTAAACTGCCATTCCCTCATGGAAGCCTTCCCTAATCTCTCCAACTAAATTCAGTTATACTTAAGTCTTAAGTCAACTTCACTTCTGTAGCACTGATGGCAGTTATAATTTACTGGTGTGTGTTTAAAGGCTTTGAGGATAAAGTCCAGAGCACAAAGGGAAGGATTCAAACTGGACAAGGAGAAAGACATCTCTTCCACTGTTATGGGAAGATGAGGCAGATATACAAAAGGATGCTTATGTGTGTAAGAAAGCAAGCTGAGGGAATTCACAGTGATGATCTTACCTGATACTATTTCACTGTTTGATGAACTACTGTCAACCTGGAGGCCTTCTGTCACTGACTCCTATATGAAATAAGAATTAAAGATATAGCACAGATTATGAGATTGAAAATTTTTGTATTATAACACATTGATTTGGTTATTCTGAAAACGTAAGACTAATGTGGAGTTTGTATATCAGTTTCATATGTAACCTACTTTCAGCTTAATGATACATATACAGTCTTATTTTACTGTTAAATCTTAAAATATGATATTGTGGACATAGCTAGGAAGTCAACGATATACGAGTCAACTAACTACGGTGGGATAAACCAGCAGCTAAAAGACAAAGATGAATACTTTTCTGACCCCCTAGGTAGGAAGGGCTTTTTTCCCTTTAAATGTAAAAGCAAAATAAATCAAAAGATTGATATGTAAATCTAAATACCAGAAACAAAATTAAAGGCAAACAAATGTGGAAATATTTGTTATATATGTAAGAGTATAACTATCTTCAATATACGGTGAAGAGGTATTTCAAAAAAGACCCCACACAAATGGGCAGTAAAATGAGAAAAATGTATTAACTTTACTAGCATTCAAAGAACTGGAAAGTAAGACAACATGCTACTGTTCATTTATCAAACATATATATATATTTCAGATAGGATGGTGCTAACTGGCCAACATGAATCAAAAACTTTCATAATCCAACCCTTGACCCACTGCAAAGTATTTGTCTTAGGATAATAACTTAAGGCACACAAAAAATTTTCTGTTGTAGGATATCCACTGATGTCTAAAAGAGCAAAACCTTGGAAATAATCCTCAACCAAAAAGAAAAAAAAAACACAGTAAATTATAGTATACCTATCTATAAAACAAAGTGATATACTGACACTAATAATTGTATTTTTGAAGATTATTTAATGTTAGAGAAATTCATACAATAAGATAATTTATAAAGTTTTTTAAAGGCACAGAACAAAAGGAGTTGAAAGAAATACACAAAAACTAAAAGAAAATGTTTAAACACTTTTTCTGCACAGTCTGAATCATCTATTAGGAGCACTCAACACGGCTAAAATCTGGGGTGAAAGCCTTTTTTAAAAGATGCCTTCTGTGAAAACTGCCCATCCCCCCCAAAAAAAGTCATAAAGAAATACGCAAGCTAAAATGCTAGACCATGACTATCAAATTTAATTCTAATTTAGATGAGTCACAAACAATTTTTATTTTTATTTATTTATTTATGTCTTTTTAGGGCCGCATCCATGGTATATGGAGGTTCCCAGGCTAGGGGTCAAATAAGAGCCATAGCTGCTGACCTACTCCAGAGCCACAGCAAAGCAGGATCCGAGCTGCATCTGCAACCTACACCACAGCTCACAGCAATGCCGGATACTTACTGCACTGAGGGAGGCCAGGGATCAAACCTGCGTCCTCATGGCTACTAATCAGATTCTTTCCGCTGAGCCACGACTGGGACTCCACAAGCAATTTTTTATATCTGAGTTTCTCCAAACTACTGCTATCTTCAAAACACTGTACAGAATCCATATTAAATAGATCAGGAAGTTATATAATACTCTAATGATAAAGAATCCTCTGTTTTCAGTTGTTAATGCAAAGCCAAATGAGAAACATGAAAATGGCCTTGAAATACTTCAGTGCTACCAAGCATAAGAGAATTACTAAGAAATACTTTATATCTGACACACAGAAAACTAGCCAGTAATAATATCTTTCAAACTGGCTGGCTTGGAGTGGCCCACCTCATTTCTGCCTTGTTGTTAAAATAAAGAAAAATAAAAAATGCATGGCTCTGAGTCTAACCTCATTCAAGGCCCTATCTAAAAACACATCATCGGAGTTCCCGTCGTGGCCCAGTGGTTAATGAACCCGACTAGAAACCATGAGGTTTCGGGTTCGATCCCTGGCCTTGCTCAGTGGGGCTAAGGATCCAGCGTTGCCATGAGCAATAGTGTGGTTGTAGACACGGCTCGGATCCTGCGTTGCTGTGGCTCTGGCGTAGGCCAGTGGCTATGGCTCCAATTAGACCCCGAGCCTGGGAACCTCCATGTGCCGTGGGAGCGGCCCTAGAAAAGGCAAAAAGACAAAAAAATAAAATAAAAAATAAAATTAAAAAAAAATCCACATCATCAGCATTTATAAAGACACTAGAAAGGTATGTAGTCTCTATTAAACAAAACCATATTATACATTCGTCAGGAGGTACATCAGGTACCACTGGTCTCCACACTAAGCATATCTAAGGACCATACGTGAAACATACATACACTCAATGGCGCAATCTTCTCATCCAGGGCCTCTTCACTAGGGCTATTTTCTTGGAGGCTTTTCTCTTCTGTACCTCTTAACTGAGTGCTAACAAACAAACAACACAATTAGTTTGCACTGTCTGGCCTTGGCTCTCCAAGCGCCTGGTCACTGTTCACATGGTTTAGAATCTGAAAGGCTCTGAGGACATCATTAACAACAAGTGAGGAACACAGGGGGTGAACTGGATCAATACCCAACTGATGACTCCAATGCTTTCCTAGGGATTTTACCTCACTTGCTTTTAGGTAACTTGGCAAATTACCAAACTAGCTTCATCTTTTTTTTAAGTATCCCTTTTTCCAAAGTCAAATTCCTAGGTCTGTGTTCTGAGAAGAGCGAAATTAGAACACATTATTTTCTTCATTGTCTTGTAAAATGAGAGGCTATTAGCAGAAAATCCGGATTGAAGTTTTAGGGTTGGCCACAAAGCATGGGGCTGTTACGAGTGGATACGCACCTCGGCTGCCCAGAGCTGCTACTCCCCTGCCCACTCCGCTCTGTCTTCTCCGGGATTTTCTGCAAACCATGCGTCTTGCCTTTTCTCTTTGGGCCTATGAGAGGGTGGCAGGTTTCAGGGCCAAGGCCTCGGGAGCCCAGGGGCCCAGGCCCAGCCACCCCGCCCTCTACACTCGCCAGCCTGGTGGGCTTACAGCAGTCAGGGAGCCTTCGGCCGTGACCTGAGGAGGCCCTCGCCTTTGCCGGGGCTTCTAGATCTGGCGTCGGCGTTAGATTGAGCCCCCGGCCTGCCCGTTTCTTGTGGGTATAGACCCGTCGTGGCCACATTGCCACCCCACCCCCCAGGCCTCTGGGGCCTCTTGGCCCTCAACAGCCTATCTCGTCGCCTTCCTGAGAGCTGAGCTACAGCTGGAGGGAACCTGGGTCCAAGCGCGGCGTACAGATAAGAAAAGGGAGGAAAGAGGCAAGGAAAAAAAAAAAAAAAACTGAAACCCTACGCCGACCCAGGCACTGGCTTGGAGCGGCCGCCTCGCTCCCGCTTTTTTATCTTGGCGGGGGTCGCGCAGAGGTTTCTGGGAAGACGGAGTAATGTGGCGGAGCCCCGCCCTCTTGGAGGCACCGTGTCGGGGAAGTTGATAGTGGCTGGTGTGGACCTTGGGCTCCAGGTGTGGGCTCCCATGCCTTGTGCTGAAGGCAAAATTATGGTAAAAAGCCTTTTCCTAGCCCAGGAGGCTGTTCCTTTGCTTTTCATTGTCTAATTAGTCTGATGGGCCCAAAACCGGCTAATGATGCTTTGGGCCACTCTCCTTAGCAGAGTTACCAGGAAGGCCTTGCCAATGAAGTTTTAAGTCTCCAAGTATGTGGAGACTAGCTGGCGCTCAGCCCCATTCAGCGTAGAAATCACTCATATCTCAACTCAGTTAATCTCTCTTCCTCCCACTCTGCCCCCAAATACACAAACGGCAGTGCATTCAGCTGTGAATGTCCTCCTGAGCAATCAGCTTCATGACCCCTGGCCACTGACTTACTAGAGGCCATGGTACTTGAGAGTCTAACCAAGCTTTAGGAGAACTTAGGTTCCAGGAGGTTTCTTCTGAGGGACAAGCAGAATCCCTTGGCCGCTGCCCAGGAGTGACCTCCTGGACATCTCTGCACAGCTCTTTGGTTAAAACGTAGAGAGTTCCACAGAGGCACCCCTCCCGGGGCTCTGCTCCTTTGCTCTGGCCAAATGGAGGAACATGGAAATGACCACGCTCTCTCCATACACTCATGTTGAATCATCAGGCTGCATATGATAAATATATTGTGCATGTAATAACCATCTGTTTATTTTAAAAATGACATTTCAGGAGTTCCCATAGTGGCTCAGTGGTTAACTAACCCAACTAGTATCCGGAGGATGCAGGTTCGATCCCTAGCCTTGCTCAGTGGGTTAAGGATCTGGTGTTGCCCGTGAGCTGTGGTGTAGGTCACACACGTGGCTCTGATCCCACATTGCCTGTGGCTGGGACTTAGGCTGGCAGCTACAGCTCCAATTTGACCCCTAGCCTGGGAACCTCCATATGCCGCAAGTGCGGCCCTAAAAAGACAAAAAAAAAGACATTTCACATTTTAAAAAATGCTGTTTGTAGAGATGAAATCAGAAAAACTTGGAATTTTCCCATAATGCTCCAATATTGTGTGTAAATATAAGCACATGTATAGCTGCAATATTCTAATAAAATCACAAGTTTTTAAATTCAAAATCTACTCATATAAAGTCAATTAATCATTAAAACTTAACTTTTTAAAGAACAGAGGATAGGCATTCTTACCTGATTAGATATAGTGCTCTGAGTCACTGAATCAATACTTACTGAGCACCTTATTCTGTGTTAGGCATTGTGGTAGGTCCTGGGGATACAGAGGTGAATTAGAAATATTTCTGCAGTCAAGGATCTCACAGTTTTGTTGCTGTACAAAGCAATAATCATATTTCAACATCTTTTCTCTAGTCACATCCATAATATGCTGACCAGACCAGTCCCTAATTTACAAGCCAGGTCTCCAGGCTCCCTCTCTCCCTTTGGGGAGTGTTGTGAAAAAACCCTGGGAATTCTTAAATAACCTTTGAGAGGTATGGGTCCTGGAATGCTCTAGGCCTAGAAATGGAAGAAGCTTGGAAAAGGGTAAGAGCTTAGAGCAAAAGTTCATCTGCCCTTTGGTGGCCCTGTTCCTTAGAACTCTGTCTCTCTATACTGAATCACATTCACTGAAGTGCCATTGAGTAAAAGGTTATGGGAGTGAAGGTCTAGAGTTTCAAACCTGGAAATAACCTTTGGTTTGATTTCTTGAGCCAAAAAGGTCCTTAGAGATTAATAAGCCCAGGAGGCCTCTGACAGGTAGTTGGCATAGGTGGGTGCCATGGATCTCCTGCATTAGGTTAACGTGCTTGCCATGTTCCCATTCGTCCTAACACATGGCTGGGAAAGGCATAGGGGGAGCAAAGAAAAAAGCTTGAAGCCTTAAACAGCAAAGGGAGGGAAAGGAACTATAAACAGACTTGGTTGATTTAAAGCTTCACCTAGCCATCCTATAAAACAGGAAGGAAATGCATCCCCTACATAAGGGCGAGGTGGGGCAGAGATATCTCAACTCATTTGTCTATCTTCCTCCCACTCTGTCCCCAAATACATAAATGCCAGTGCATTCAGCCATGAGAGTTGAATTGAACATCTTCCATTTCCCTGTTGTACTGCTTCCATATCTACACTTGGAATTCTGCTTTCTGTGTTTCAGTTCAGTCATGTGATGGGTTTGACTAGATTTGGAACAGTTGTGGAGATGCTAACTTGCATGGGAAAATAAACTCCAAATTTTAAATAGACTTCCAAAGAAAGCTTTTGGGGAAACAGCCAATTCGTGGGTTTAGGATTCCCTGGAGCCCAGAGTAAATTTTTCTGAATGCTATTTTCTCATCCAGTGACCCACCCCTCCCCAGCCCCAAGCAGCTGCATTTGTGGTACCATCCACAGGCTTTTGGGTCCGACTGAAAAATCAGCTTGGAAAAAAGTGATAGATGAAAGTATCTTTGGGTATTGCAGTCTTAATGCTGTGCAACATATGAAAAAGGGCCAACGGTACTTTCATTCACTCCATGGACATTTCTTGAGCACCTGTTACCAGCCAGACTTTCTGCACTGGGGCTACAACCTCAAGCAACTCAGTCTGAGTGGGAGTGAGGCAGAGGGACAATCAACCATGTGACCATGTACAGGAATTAGGGAGATTAGTGGAAAGGGTGCTAAATGAGCAGGGGACTGACTGTACGTGCTGCGTGGAAGCACACTGGAGCATGGTGCTTTTAGGTCACTCCAAAAAGCAGTTGGTATGACTGGAGTCAAGGCTCTTCGGAGGAAGAGCCAGAAAAGAGATGCTGGGCCTTGTATGCTGAACCAGGGAGTCTGAACTTTATCCTGGAAACTATGGGATGTCAGCAAAGGAATATTAAGCAGGAGAGTGGCGTGACCAGATTTTCAATTTCAAAAGATCCCCCTGACTGAAATGTGGATGGTGAAACTGGAAAGCTAGGCTGGAAACAGGAAGACAAATTTAAAAAGCACTGTAATATTCCAGACAAGAGATGAGAGTGGCCCCAACTACACCAAAAGCTGTGAAAACAGAAAGAAGCAGATGGCAGCAGATATATGGAGAAGGCAGAATCTGCATAACTTACGGCAGAATGTGCCATTTTAAGAAAGTGTACCTACCCGTTAATTGTGTATGAATCAAAGGCATCATGCAAATACTGTTTAAGGGCCATCATGAGGGAAAATCTGAATAGTTATTTGCACTTTTAAAAACATAAGAACGAATTAAATCTAGGACACATTTAAATCCAGGACACAGTTGGTAACAGCAAATATGCAAAGCAAAGGATAGCTCCTCTGGGGGGTTCATACGTCTTTGGGGACCCTGATGCAGAGTATGCTAACTAGTGACACAGCTTTATACCATATTTACTTACTACACTACCATGATTGATGATTGCCAAATACACTAACATCAGGGGATTATGCTAAATATATAAAATAGTAATTATAAGCAACTTTGAGAAACAAAAAAATCTTTATTTTTTACAAAATTTTTCATAAGTGCATTTTGTATTTGATATGCATGCTATTATAACAAAGCAACTAAAATATAATTATAGCTAATATACTTTAATGCATATTTAAAAGGTAATTTTTTAATCTCAATTTTTAAAAATTGAAAATAGAATAAGCAAATTCTTCCAAAAATATCCATTTCCCCCCATGCAACTGTTGCAATGATTTAACAAGGAAAATAAAAATAATCAGTCAAATGAATGTTTAAAAGCCATGGTCGCCTCATGAAAACCTTTTGTTTGGGACCAAGTTTAGAAATGCTTGTGTTCCAGGTAGTATTTATCTACTGCCTCTGGGTTATAACCATTCATGTGCTTTAACTGAAAAGTTTCTCATTAGGGCTTGTCCTCACTGGAATGCTAATTCCATTCTTACTGGGGTTAACTGTAGATTCACAGAAATGACTGTGCAGCATACTTGAGAGAAAATTCAGGGACTATGAAGATCTTTTTTTCTTTTCATGTATATGCTTCCTTAAAATAAAGACAGGCAGGAAAATACAGCAACTTAACTCGACATATAGTTTATCAATTTTATATATCATTCTCCTTTTTTCCTGAGATATGAAGCAAGTTCATAAGTGGTCTGTTTTCATGCAAAAATACATTTTTCCATTCTTCACATTCATTTCATAGTATCTTGTATTCTAAGTAACAATATCACATTTGTGCTTTATACATTTGGAAAATAGAGAATAATTTATTTCCCTTACTGCAGAAAAAATAAAAGATGAAAGGTTCTTTGATGGATAATACAACCAAATTATGTGTCAACTTCCAGCTGCTAACACATTACCTGACTATAAAAACTGCAGTGAAAAATTCTATTTTTTCTCATGCTTGCAGTTTTACTTAAATTTAGAATGAAAGGTTAACTGGTTCACGTGAGGGAGAGTGGGTATATTTATTCCTTAGTCTCCGGAGTTCCTGAGTTTCTACGATATGAAGCTAGGCCTACACGCCACACCTGGTCAATCTCTGCTCTCCCCTGGAGGAGAACTGCAATGCAATACAAAGATGTCCTTTATGGCAAAAAGAAAAAAAAATGGTGTATATTCTATTTTATATCTTTATACACAACATGATTAGTCTGTAAAATGTGAGAACCAGTAACACATCCGAATGAGAAAGATAAAATGCCAAACATTTAAGAACATGTTTATGCTTAAGTAACTGATCTGTTATACCTCCTAACTTAAATCAATCTGATGTCCACTATGAATGCCAAGTGTCTTAAGTACTTAGCCTTTTTCGATATTGGTTAAAGAGAAATACAAACTTTTTCCCCTCAAAGTTGGGAAATCTGAAGCAAGAAGGATTTTACTGTTAACACATAGTTTCATTTTTCCTTTATTAAAAAAATTCGGTGGAGTTAAACAGAGGAAAAGAAAACACACATGCAATATATTTAGGGTCCGCTGCTTTTCTCAGCAGGAATCTATTTTTATATGCCCAAGTGCGATAATTTTCACGCAGATCAGGAAGGCTAAGGAGAAACATAACAACTTTAAAGTGAGAAAAAGAAGAAAGCTTACGTAATCCATAATCAGTTATCTCTAACTATTTTGAGGTAAAATAGAATCAAAATAAACTTTAAATTACTTGCTTCCATTACATTGTCTAAAATCCTTTGGAAACAAAGAAAATATGAAATTTAGTTGATTGGAAGGACAATGGGAAGATTGTCCTTGCAAAGCTTCACTTTCTTCAAGATGTGAAGCTACTTGCCTTTAAAATAGATGAATATCCAATTTAGGTGATGATTTTCTCTTCTAATTAGTCAAATGTATATTAAATATAAAATTCAATGGTATACAGATATGGCCTTGGACACTTTAGTATTTATTTAGAAATGCCTTTAAAATTTAATATGTGTCGAATTAGGTCATTTGCTAAAAGTCAAATCTGTAAGTGCAAGTAGTGGGACTGCAGAGAGAATGCAGCAAACGTGAAAGATTACATAAATACATCAAATGAAGCTGTGCCGCACTTTTGCGAAAACTGAAAGATAAATGGATCATCACCGCTGCAGATTCATCTAGTGAGCCTGTGTGATCACGCAGTTTCTGACAGCAATTATTTACAGTTTGGATTTGCACTAGGGCAAAGGAGCGTCTAGACTGTGAATACTGCCCCCGTCTCTGCTTTCAGAGTCCTGTCTCTCTGCTTTCCTAGGGATAGTTTCTTCTGCAGATGCACAGTCCATAGCTTGGAACCTAATTGCTGTCCATGCTGGGCTTTAATGACATGTCACTGTAGGCACCCAGGTGCAAAATGCAACACATTAACGCAAGAGAGGAGGTTTTCATGGGAAAGCTTAGCGGTATTTAGAGGTTCTTTGAATGGAATCGTTCCCTAAGGAGATACCTGTCTATGATGGACTTAAGAAGTTTTCTAGTATTTTGAAGAGGTTCTTCAAACTTAGGTTGCTAGAAAATTTTATTTGGAAATAATACCCCTCTTCTTTACATCCTGCCTGGACAGTCTTACTGGAAGAAAGTGAAACTGTTCAGAATTACTGGCATATTGGGTTTCCCAGCCCTGGCATGGACATGCTGAGAAGGGAAGACTGGAAGAACCCAGCAAGGAACATAGATACTTACTGCCCACCCTGAGAAATAATTCTGGGTTTCTTCTCCCAAGTCTTCCCCAAAGATCCATTCACTGTAGAGTCAACAGACATCTTTTATAATTCATGTGGTAAGACATCCATATGAATACATACATACCATCCTTGAAGTCATTGTACATTAAAATTTTCTAGGTAGTTTCTTAATATTTTAATAAGCTTAATAAACAAGAAAATGTATTGAAAGATCTTTGTAAAATGTTATGCAAATATAACACGATTTAAGAATATTTGAATTTGCATTCTTCATAAATAAAAGTAAAACTGGTGAAAAAAATCTTCACATCAATAAGGACTGTTATGTTTAAAGAATCTGGAGTTAGGCAGAATGTGAGTTACGGTTTGTTTCAGCATGCTCCTGTATTCGTTTTAATTTTTTAAGTCTGATTTAATTGTGATTTTTGACCATCAGTTACTGAATGAGGTAGTCCACATTGCCTAGATATTTGCTGTATCTGGTTACTAGTCCACAAATAATTAAGTACAATATATCAGTTATGTTTCTCCTTTATGTTTAATAGAAGTTCTGTGAACATTGAGAATATATTACTTTTAGTGGTACACAGTTCTTGAGAAAAGTCTTGATTTTTACAATGCCATTTGTGATATTTTTAGCAGCCTGCTACAATATCATTGTAATAAAAATAAAGTGTACTCGGTGATGAGAGAGAAAATATGGTTAAAGATCTCTTGGGACAGGAAAAGGCTCAGTCATAAGGTCACGTGCTTTTCATTTTCTGCCCGGTCATTCTGAACTCATTACTTTCAAGAATAGCTATAATATTGCTACATTGTCCATTATACTGAAAAGAACTTTTCTTGAAGGTCACATGGAGATTGAGTAAAGCTCTTCTATTTGTTTTTTGAAGTACTCTCTCAGCTCAGGTCTCTTAGCCTTTAGTGTTGGTGTCAGCAAGCCATTTTGAACTGAGAACATGTCAGAGTGGATGTAAATGGCTTTAACCTAAAAACCAAATGCAGAACACATCTTTTATCAGGAATATAACACAGCATTCGTAGCATACATGATAAAAGCAGACAGGCAGAAGGGAACAGAAACACCGATATCAAAACACTGTGCCTATTTGAAAGCCAGAGTTATCTTAATCACAGTTCAGCCTAGCTGGCATGTCTGGAAGTCACCCTTTTCCGACTCCTCCATTTGGCCCGTCCACGGAAGTGACTTGGGTGTTTACGCTGAGGACATAAGGAGGCACCATCAGGCCTCTGCTCTCCGGGAAGTCACACTGCCATCCAGTGGGGCGGACCCACCAGGCAAATTATCAGGCCACTCGGTACACACAGGATGAAGGGCACGTGACTCGGTGACAGCACGGGAGAGGGAGGGGCAGTCAAGGAAGCCTTCTGCAATCAGGTGAGTGTCAGAGAACACATGAGAATTAGCCAGCAAAGGAGGAGAGGCCCAGGGAGAAAGGTACCCTAGGCAGAGGCCACCCAAGAACAAAAGTCCGGGAGGGAGAGATGGCGGGGTGTGAAAAAGGAGATCCAAGTGGTTTCCGGTGCAGGTCCCTAAGGCAGGAGGCCCAGGGGGTGAGAGGGGAAGCTGAAGGGGGAGGTGGGAGGGTCTACGGAGGAGTGAGGCGGAAGGCACTGAAGCTCTGCAGGCAGGGCAATGACAGGGCTGAGTACACGTTTCCTAAAGACCTCTTCAGGAGAAATGTGAAAATGGGTTTTAAGAACGTGAGGGCTGGAAGCAGGGAAACCAGTCAGAAGGATGTGACCCATCCATGGGAGAGAAGAGGATAAGGGCCTGCACTGAGAGCCTGGAGTCAGAGAAACCGGGCAGTTCTAAGGGCAATTCAGAGACAAAGGGGCCGGACATAATAAAGGAGGAGGCAGCATGGCCGGCTCCCCGGTTTCTGACTCGGACGGCTGCATGGGTAGTGGTGCCATTCACGGGAGGAATATAAAGTCTAGGAGGGACATGATGTGTCTACATTAAAAAGATAAAAAGTTCGCAGTTTCCGTTGTGGCGCAGCAGAAACAAACCCGACTCGTTTCCATGACGACGGAGGTTCTATCCCTGGCCCTGATCAGTGTGTCGTGGATCCAGCGTTGCCATGAGCTGTGGTGTGGGTCACAGACATGGCTCGGATTTGGCATCGCTGTGGCTGTGGCACAGACCAGCAGCTAAAGCTCTGATTCCATTCCTAGCCTGGGAACTTCCATATGCCGTGGGTGTGGCCCTAAAGAGCAAACAAACAAACAAAAAAGTTCTGCCAGAAAATTTTATTGGAAGGAGGAATGGTGGGATCAGATTTAGTGTACACATAGCCTATTTCCATGAGGCAGATCCGAGGCCTCCTCATGCAAAGTCTCTTTGCAAGGCTGAATGGGGGAGAGGATAGATAGATGAAATAATCTGGGAAGGCCTGGGCAGGCTCCTCCCACGTGGGATTCCAGCTGAAAGGGTCACTATCAGTTCAATGAGACTTTTATTTATTTGTTTGTTTGTCTTTTTAGGGCTGCACCCGCAGCATATGGAGGTTCCCAGGCTAGGGGGTCGAATTGGAGCTGTAAGCTGCCAGCCTACACCACAACCACAGCACTGCAGGATCCGAGCTACGTCTGCGATCTACACCATAGCTCATGGCAATGCCGGATCCTTAACCCACGGAGCAAGGCCAGGGATCAAACCTGCGTCCTCATGGATGCTAGTCAGATTCGTTTCTGCTGAGCCACAGAGAAAACTTCTCCATGAGAACTTCATGATCTGGGCTTAAGCTGAATCCTGGAGTGACAGTGTCTCCAAGAAATTGTATGGTGACTGACAGCTGGGTCTAAAGTCAATGATTTTGTTGTTATGAGAGATCCACACAATCTATACAGTTAAATAGCTAATGAATTGCTATATACAGACTTCAAAAATTAATTCAAAATATATGTGTTACTCAAAACCACTCTGAGGTACCACCTTACACCGGCCAGAATGGCCATCATCAAAAAGTCTACAAACAATAAATGCTGGAGAAGGTGGGGAGAAAAGGGAATCCTATTACACTGTTGGTGGGAGTGTAAATTGGTACAAACACTGTGGAAAACAGTACGGAGATTCCTTAGAAAACTAAAAATAGAATTACTATTTGATCCAGCAATCCACTCCTGGGCATCTATCCAGAGAAAACCATGACTCCAAAAGATATATGTACTACAATGCTCATGCAGCACTATATACAATAGCCAAGACATGGAAACAACCTAAATGCCCATCGACAGAGGAGTGGATCAATAAGATGTGGTACATATACACAATGGAATATTATTACTCAGCCATTAAAAGGAAAGAAACAACGGCGTTTGCAGCAACATGGATGGACCTAGAAATTATCATGTCAAGTGAGGTCAGTCAGACAGTGAGACACCAACACCAAATGCTATTATCACTTACATGTGGAATCTAAAAAAAAGGACACAAATGAACTTCTTTGCAGAACAGATACTGACTCACAGACTTTGAAAAACTTGTGGTTTCCAAATGAGACAGGTTGGGGGGTAGGGGGAGGTGCTGGGGGTTTAGGATGGAAATGCTCTAAAATTTGGTTGTGATGATCACTGTATAACTATAAATGTAGTAAAATTCATTGAGTAATTAAAAAAAAAAACAAAACATATGTGCTACATACACACATTCTTTCTTTTTCTTTTTTGTGCCACCCCTGTGGCACATGGAAGTTCCCGGGTTAGGGGTCTAATCAGAACTATAGCTACTGCAACATGGGATCTGAGCCACATCTGCAACCTACACCACGGCTTGCAGCAACACTGGATCCTTAACCCACTAAGCAAGGCCAGGGATTGAACCTGCATCTTCATGGATATTATGTCGGGCTCCTGACCTGCTGAGCCACAACAGAAACGCCTACACATATGCTTTCATTTGTTGTTTTGCTTAACTTACAAAGTGTCAGGTACAATGTTAAAGTACCAGGGACACAAAGAAGAAGACACAATCTCTGCCCACACAGAGCTCACAATCTAATTAGAGATGCTGCAGTAAGATACTGCCACTATAGGGACAAGCAGCTGTCAGTTGCTTTCCCAGCATCCACTCCCTGCTTCTTCTGTGCTAATCAAACCCAGACTCTGTTGGGGGCCAAAATGGTCTAGGTAAACTATTACAACCCTATTCCCCGATTTCTCAGCCTCCCTTGTGGCTAAGGAGTAGTCATGAGATCCAGCTTTGGCTAGGGAGGAAAGACAAGACTTGGTTTTCCTAATAAAAGGTTTAGACATACCTATTTCTACCCATTCTCCTTTTGTTCCTTCCCTGAATAGGGACAATGTTCAAAGCTACAGCAGCCACCTTGGGACCAGAGGTGATAAACCAACACACTAAGAAGGGGGAATAGAAAGACAGGTAAAGCCTGAGGACCTGTACCTGCCTTGGATGCCTGTCTCTGGACTTTTTATGTGAGAAAACACTGGCGCACGTGCACACACCCCACCCTATGCAGCTCTGTCAGAGCCGAACGCCTTTCTAAGAGTACCCAACCCAGTCTGGGGCAGGATCCACTGAAAAGGGATCCCTAAACCGAACTCTGAGGGGCAACCAGGCTTTGGTCAGACGAAGACAGCAAGGGGAAGGGAGAGCAGCTGTTAAATGGCCTGGAGAGAGGAGAGTGCTCTAGGCAGAGGCAACACAGGCCAAGACACACAGGGGAATATGAGGATCCGCTGAAGCCTGGGGTACAAATAAAGAAGAAAGAGATGGGGCTGGAGACAGGCTGGGGCGAAACTAAAAAGGGTCAATATGCCAAGGGAGATATTTTGGACATAATTCTTTAAACGATTTTTAATCATTGAGAGCCAGTGCTAGAACGCCTCTTTGGAAAGGATAGTCGATCACAAGTGGATTGATGTGAGGAATTCCTATGTGGCTCAGCGGGTTGGGGATCCAGCATTATCACTGCTGTGGCTCAGGTCACTGCAGTGGTGTGGGTTCAGTCTCTGGCCCAGGAACTTCAGCATGTCGTGGGTGAAGCCAAAAAGGAAAAAAAGCGGGGGGGGGGGGGGGGGGGGGGGGGCTGATACGAGGTAAACATGGAAGCTGGAAAAGCAGCCAAGAGACAAGACTGATGGTGATCTGGGCTATAAAGATGGCTGTGGAGATGCAAGGAGATTTGGGGGGTGGAAAGGAGAGGACTTATGATTGGTTTGGGTAAGTGGTTAAAAAAAAAGAGAGGAGTTCCCGTTGTGGCTCAGTGGTTAATGTACCCGACTAGCATTCATGAGGACTTGGGTTTGAGCCCTGGCCTTTCTCGGTGGGTTAAAGATCTGGCGTTGCCATGAGCTGTGGTGTAGGTCACAGATGCGGCTCAGATCCTGTGTTGCTGTGGCTGTGGTGTAGGGCGGCAGCTATAGCTCTGATTTGACCACTAGCCTAGGAACCTCCATGTGCCATGGGTCCAGCCCTAAAAAGACAAAGACCAAAAAAAAAAAAAAAAAAAAAACAGAGAGAGAGAGACAGAGAAAGATAATAAGAATGGCTCTAGGTTTTGGTTTGGGCAAAAAAACTATAGGAGGAGCAGAAAGATTCTTTGGAGGTGGGAAGATCAAGTATTTGGTTAAGTGTGAAATGCTTCTAGACATCCACCAAGGGGGTATGGACACTGGCTGTATTAGTATTAGTATGTAGGACAGAGCTTCAGCCTGAGCTTGAGACAGAGGAATGTCTTGAGGAGTAGAAGGCAACAGGAGTGTGGGTTACAAAAGCCAAGAGAACTAGAGTGACAGGTCACTGTGTCAGATGCTACTGTTGCAGAAGAACTGCTAATTAAAATCAATGGATACAATCAGGAAATGACTTATTTCAAAAATCAATGTATGTACCACCTCACACCCATCAGGAGGACTATTATCCAAGAAGCAGACAATAGCAAGCAGTGGGGAGGACACGGAGAACTGGCAACACTTGTGCCCTGTTGGTGAGAATGTAAAACAGTACAGCTGCTGTGGAAAACAGTATGGCAGTGCCTCCAGAAATTAAAAATAGAACTACCACATGATCCAGCAATTCCACTTCTGAGTGTATATATACCCATATACCCCCAAGGAATTGAAAGCAGGGTCTCAAAGAGATATTTGTACATTCTTTTTTTTTTTTTTTTTTTGCTTTTTACAGCCACATCCATGGCATTTGGAAGTTCCTGGGCTAGGGGTCGATTTGGAGCTACTGCTGGCCACAGCCACAGCCTCAGCACTGCCAGATCCGAGCCACGTCTGTGACCTACATCACAGCTCACAGCAACACTGGATCCTTCACCCACTGAGGAAGGCCAGGGATCGAACCTGCATCCTCATGGAAACTAGCTGGATTGTTTCCTCTGTGCCACGAAGGGACCTCCCTGTATATCCACGCTCCTAGCAGCATCATTCCCAATAGCTAAAATGGGGAAGCAACCCAAATGTCCATCAACAGATGAATGGATAAGCAAAATGTGACACAGACATACAATGAAATAGTACTTACTTGATAAAGGAAGGAAATTCTGACACATACTACAACACGGATGAACTCTGAGGATGTTATAAGTGAAATAAGCCAGTCACAAAAAGACAGAAATTGAATGATTCTACTTATATGAAGTACTTAGTCAAACTTATAGAGATAGAAAGTAAGACGGTGGTTTACAGAGGCCGGGGAGGTGGGGAATTACTGTTTAATGGCTACTGAGTTTCATTCTACAAGATGAAAAGAGTTATCGATTATAGAGGTGGATGGTGGTGATGGTTACACAGCATTATGAAAGTACTAATGCCACGGAGCTGCGCACTTAAAAACAGTTAAAATGCTAAGTTTTACATTATGCGTATTTAACCATAATAAAGATTTCAGAAAAAAAATTAATGTATGCAAATAGTTGCAAAAATTCCACATGTCAAAGATTGTTTTCCAAATCTCTGAGGCTAACAGCCTAGTTTCTTGGCAGGTGGGTATTTTGAGATGACAAAGAATTCCTTGCTTAGAAAAGCTTC
This sequence comes from Phacochoerus africanus, assembly GCF_016906955.1. NCBI lineage: Eukaryota > Metazoa > Chordata > Mammalia > Artiodactyla > Suidae > Phacochoerus > Phacochoerus africanus. The sequence goes on from NC_062547.1 coordinate 134,189,904, forward strand.
CATTACATTCACCGATTTTTTTAGATCGAAGACTCAATATGCAAAGAAGACCCTAAAACAGCTATACTTCCAACTTTTTTAAAAGCTTTTAAGAAAAATTCTAACATTTATTGGCTCTTTTTAAAACACAAGCTTGTAATATTTTAAATGTGACAACTTTCAAATGAGTACGTGATTAATAAATCAGATTCATCTTTGTCTCTTTGAAATGTATTCAAATGAAGGACTCACTTTTGCTACTACCCGCCCCCCCAGCATTTTAAGGGATTCATGTTTGTGGCAGGAAGGGCAGGAAGGAGGTTTAAACTAGAGATAGCTGCCTCAACTTGATTTCATATATTGAAAAGATTTCTATTTGGAGATCCAATATAAATAGGTGGAAATCTGAGGGTCTTGGCTAAAAGGGGGATGATATTGAATCGAATGTTTCAAAATTTGTTACAGTTTTTGCAAAAAGTGTGTTGTTTGAAAATTCTCTTGGTGTTCTTGATATTCAAAGCAGCATGGATGTGATAAGGAATAGGGCCTGTTTTTGGTACTCTCAGCAACATACTTTTTCCTTAATTTGTTTTTATGAAACATAAACTGAGTTCCTGTTGTGGCACAGTGGAAACGAATCTGACTAGGAACCATGAGGATGTGGGTTCGATCCCCGGCCTTGATCAGTGGGTTAAGGATCCAGCATTGCCATGAGCTGCAGTGTAGGTTGCGGACATGGCTTGGATCTGGAGTGGCTATGGCTGTGGTGCAGGCTGGCTGCCGTAGTTCCAATATAACCCCTAGCCTGGGAACTTCCATATGCCACAGGTGCAAAAAGCAAAAAAAAAAAAGGCAAAAAAACACCCAAATAAATCTTCCTAAGGGACCCAAAATTCACTGGAAACAAGTCCCAAAGGAGTCGTCTGCAGACCATCATGCCCTGAGGATGAGGGGTTCCGCAGTGGCCACTGCTGGGCGGGGGGCGGGTAGAGGAGGAGATGGGCGTGAAGGTGGGATGTGGAATAGGTAAGGGTGGGATGAGGTGGAGGAGAGGCACAGGTGCATGGAGGCAGGTGAGCAAGGGATGAGTGAGATGGCTGGCTTGAAGGAGGGTGGATGAGAAGCCTTGGCTCAAGCCCCAAACCCACCAGAGCAGCACAGCTCTTATGTTTTGAACATGCTCAACTGGCACCATGTCCTCTAAGTTCTGTGACTTCAGTGTGGAAATCAGTGTTTGAAAACAAAACTAGTTAGCTTGAAGAATATGAACAAAATCTAAATCAACTTAATCTTAGGTTCAGTGAGTTACCTAGTAACCCATGTTTACTCTCCTAAGATGAAAACCTGAACAACTGACAGTGCTCACATCCTTAACTTTTTTTTTTTTTAAACCAAACTCTTTTTTTTAAAATTTTATTTATTTATTTTTTGTCTTTTTGCCATTTCTTGGGCCGCTCCCGCGGCATATGGAGGTTCCCACGCTAGGGGTCGAATCGCAGCTATAGCCGCTGGCCTACGCCAGAGCCACAGCAGCGCAGGATCCAAGCCGCATCTGCGACCTACACCACAGGCTCACGGCAACGCCGGATCGTTAACCCACTGAGCAAGGGCAGGGATCGAACCTGCAACCTCATGGTTCCCAGTCAGATTCGTTAACCACTGCGCCACCAGGGGAACTCCACATCCTTAACGTTTTAACGTTCTTTCCTGATAGAAACAGTATCACATAAAGGCTTCTGGCAAGTGCAAACAATCTATCCACCTACTTCTGTACAAGAAATTACAATTTAATTTTAAAAGGAGACGCACATGCCAAGATAGAATTTTATAGTATCCTTGGAGCCTCGGTCTCGGCTCATCTGTGTTCCTAACTGCATGTGAGACAAGAGTGTATGTCCAGTACAGGAAGTTGGGTGAACCCCTCTGAAAATCCAAGAGTGATAGGCAGAAGCTTGAAACAATACAGTACAAGGAAGATGAACCTCTCAGGGCGACTTACATATGCTATTTAGATGATAAGTAGAATGTAAAAGAAAACGCTATGATCACAGGAAGAAAGGACTGCATCAGCTGGTAGATTTTTGAGTATCTGTCAAACCAGCTACCTGGAGCAAGCCTAAAAGGCTGCCTAGGGCACCTGCAGTTCAGACGAGATCGGGCGCGCTCAGGGTATATGGCCGTAGACAGGGCACCTGCAGTTCAATGTGGCTCTCTACAACATAATGTTTGCCCAAGGAGTGGAAATACAATTCAATACAGCCTTTCAGGAAGCCAAGCAATATGGCACTCAGCTCATCTTTCGGCCATTTAGTGAGCAGATCAGAGTGGTACTGCTGCCAGTCCCTGCTCCAGTCTGACTTACAGCCCTGGCTCTATTTAATTCTTCCATGAAAATACCTATGCAAATTGCTCCAGTGACTGAAAGTCTAGTCAGTAGGTGAGAAAAAAAAATGGGTCAGTCAATTCTTTAGCTAATACTGAACTTAACTGTGGGCTCCAAGCCTATAGTTTTTTTTTCAGAAGTAAACCAATGATAAAGTCAATTTTCAATTTTTTTTTATAAATAATTACACATTTTCTAATAAAACCAAACTGTAGAATTGTGAGGGAGGGGGAATAAGAATTTTTATGTCTAACACAACATACAACTTGTCTTTCAGTTTGCAAAAAGCACAGTTTTTACTGAGGAAATTAGGAGGGAGATACTTAATATTAGCTCCTTTTCTGAAACTACACTCTTGTTACTAAAAAGTGATTCTTGTTTTTGTTTTTGTTTTTATTTTGTCTTTTTAGGGCTGCACATGCAGCATATGGAAGTTCCCAGGCCAGGGATCCAATCGGAGCTGTAGCCACTGGCCTACACCACAGCCACAGCAATGCTGGATCTGAACTGCATCTGCGTCCTACACCACTGCTCACGGCAACACTGGATCCTTAAACCACCGAGCGAGGCAAACCCACGTCCTCTTGGATGCTAGTTGGGTTCATCAACTGCTGAGCCATGATGGGAACTCCTAGAGCTCTTGTTTTTTAATTTAAAAATACTGTAACATATTATACTGGAGTCGAATGCCTCAAAAGGGTCAATTCATGCCAACACATTGAAGCACAGAATATTTTGTAATTCTGAAAAAACAGTATTTAAAATCTTTCGATGGTATTACCCAGTGAAACAATTTAACATACAATATTTCCTATAGGTAATACACACCGGGTGACTAATTTTGGACAAGAGAAATTTTAAAATTTTAAATTAATTACAGAAATGCTTGATTCATTTCTGATTTAAAGACAAATTGAATAGGTAAGGATTCATTTCAATGACAGGAAATACAGTGAGATATATTTAGCCAGGGCTTCACGGTCAGAATTTGAAAACTCTATCAAGTTTCGAAGTTCACTTTTGTATTTATATGCCTTGAAAACTAATAAGGCATATAAATGTCAATAAAATGGTTAAGTCATAGTTAAGTGTGCTCAAACATTTCTCAGATACTTCCATATTTTAATTATTGATACAGTTATTTTAAATGCTTCCTCTCTACTCATTGAAAAATATCTTCCAAAGATCTCCATAAATAAATTAATAATGGTTGGCCTAGTTCTAGGAACTGTTGCTGGAAATTAAATTGCATTACTTTTTCATTTCATTCAAAGTTTAATTCAGATTAACTCCTAAACTCTTAAAGCTCTCACTGAATAAGTCTTGCACTTAGATATCTCTGTGGGGGGAGGCAGGGATTACAAAATTAGCATTAAATCTTAATCGATCCCTTTTTTTTTCTTTTGGGTCTTTTTTTTTTTTTTGTCTTTTTAGGGCCACACTGGTAGCATATGGAGGTTCCCAGGCTAGGGGTCCATTTGGAGCTGAAGCCGCTGCCCTACACCACAGTCACAGCAACGTGGGATCTGAGCCACGTCTGTGACCTACACCACTGATCACGGCAACACCGGATCCTTAACCTACTGAGAAAGGCCAGGGACTGAACCCACATCCTTATGGATGCTAGTCGGGTTCGTTAATTGCTAAGCCACGATGAGAACTCCTTGATTGGTGGGTTTTTCTTTCCCCCCACTCTGGCCACATTTGCAGGAAGTTCCTGGGCCAAGGATTGAATCCAAACCATAGGTGCAACCTACGCCACAAATGTGGCAATGCCAGGTCCTTTAACCCACTGTGCCCAGTGATCAAACCTGTGCCTCTGCAGCAACCTGAGCTGCTGCCACAGGATTCTTAACCCACTGTGCTATAGCAGGAACTCCTAACTCAAAAATTTTTTTGTCACACTTTGGAACACAATCGGGAGCACACCCTTCTCAGGCATGAGGCCTAGTTTCCACTCGACTGTGGTCAGTTGAGGGCACAAACTGGTGGGGAGGATGCAAGAGACCAACAAAGCGGTGAATGAGAACAGAGAAAACGAGGAGCTAACGGCCTTGGCAATGTAACTCAGGCCTGTGGGATGCCACATGACCACGACTTCTCTGTATTTGAGGTTACCATGGTGAGGGCAGATTATTAGAGCAGAAACTCAGCATAAGGCATATGGAAAATCAAGAATAAGTCTCGTCTCAGTAAAAGCTCTAACATGAATAACGGTTAACAATGGAAACATAACTAGAGATTTCCTTAAGCATAATCTAAAGAGTAGTAGTTTTTTCCAATAAGAGGAGGAATCTAGCTGTTAAAATTCTCCCCATGCCCTGAGGCAGCCATGCAGCCCATATCCAGCAGGGGGCGTGCAAGCCTTGGGAATCACAAGGTACCAGCAGGCTCTCCAGTGAGTCCCCAGTGACCTTAGAGGCCCAGACCAACTAGGTCTCTGACAACTCATCTGCAGCCCGTGCTCTACAAGACCATACGATCCAGTCTCCTGGCTCCCCTTAACGGAAGAGCGATGAAGTCAGTTCTAGCAAATTTAGAAATCTAAATAATTATTCTGCCAGAATGGACCTTGCATTCAGAAAGATAAACGTAACTTGACTGAATGCCCCAGATTTTATAATTTTTTACATGGGGATTTATTCATCCAGGCCTTAGGTGCCCTAAAACATGCTAACGGATGAGGGTAAAGCAGTGTTTCTCAAGTTAGATTAATGTGAAGACCTATTTAAAAAGAAAAACATTCTCTCAAACTCTATGTTTAGAGTTTCTCAGTTCGAAACCTAAGAAACTAATGTCTTAAACTGTGGAAAGGTTTTCTAATTGCAAATAATTTCTGGGAGAGTTTTATATTTGAAACTGGTTTAAAACTGTTTTTAGGTTATCATCAACATGAACACACAAAATTTTAAATGCTCAGAAACCTTGCAGATTCTTAGTGCTATATCTGGGGACCCTGCTGGAGAAACATTTTATGAAAAACAATGGTATTAAATCCATACAAGGGAATTTTTTAAAAATCAGTATATTAATACTTTTGTTTGAAGAATTTTTCCTTTTGACGTTTTGACTAAAGAGGATTGTAAATGATGTGTATAAGCAGGACCAAGTGTGCGTAAGAATGAAGTTACAAAAAGAACCCCACCCTTGCAGACAAAAAAAAATCTCAGAGATCTGCTGTGTCCTCTCAGCGCAGTTTCCTCCTCTTTGCAGAGGGCAGGCTGGGCTGGCTGAGCATGGGCTCCAGGAACACCATCTTTCCGACGTCCCAGCAAGTACGCTTGCCTGCTGCAGCCAAGAAGACAGTCCCCATAAAAATAACAAGACAGGGCTCAGGTCTTGAGGACTGCAGGCAGCCTGGGGACACACCGTGTAATACATGCTCTACCAGCAGCAGCTACAGAAATATTTCAGCTTGGTGAACGTTTGGGATTATGAGAACAATGAGCACAATCTCGCCCGACATATGACCTATTTTCAGTTAGGACGCAAGTCAGCTTGGAAGAGGCCTTCAGGGGGCTGCTAGGACACAGCCTGCCTGTGGGCCACAGCGAGGAGGGTGGGGAATCTAAGTCGGGGTCACTGTGGGTTCTTTAATTTTCATCCCTGCCTAAAGGGCAGGAACAAGGATGGAGAAGGTAACAGTTACCTGTTCAAAAGAATGGAGTCCGCTTTCTTTTCCTAACCTCACCATATCTTCCAAAATGGCTTTCTTCAGCTCCTGAATTGAACCATACAAGTAAAATTACAAGGCAAAAACATAGTTCAAAATGGAAATAGAGGCATCAATGAGTTTTGAGCGAAGGTGAAACTGGCAGTCGTACCAACGTTCCCCACACCCTTCACACCTCCAACTGGTGGTCAGCATGCCAGTCGCCACCTCTCATCAGGCCAGTAAGCGCTGGGCAGCCTAGGGGGTGACTCTGAGGAGGCTGAAGGTCTTTTTTTTAAAGTGGTCCTCTGGTCAGCATGGTGAGTCCCAAGGGCCCTGCCACCCCCAGAAAAGCCCAGGGTCCAGTGGGAGCTCGAGGGCTCATGGCCGTTGCTAAGAAATAGACCACGTGATCAAGGGGCCGATGCTGAGCCAGGGCCCAGAGGTCCTCTTCCACAGGACCTTCCATGTGCCGTGAAAAGAAAGGCACCACGGGCTAATGCTCTCAGCAGGGTGACCTGTGCTACCTTTTCTTTTTCTTTTTTGTCTTTTTATCTTTTCAGGGCCACACCCGTGACATAAGGAGGTTCCCAGGCCAGGGGTCCAACTGAAGCTGCAGCCACCAGCCTCCACCACAGCCACAGCAACGCAGGATCCGAGCCGTGTCTGTGATCTACACCGCAGCTCACGGCAATGCCGCATCCTGAACCCACTGAGCGAGGCCAGGGATCAAACCGGCATCCTCATGGATGCTAGTCAGGTTCGTTCACAGCTGAGCCATGACGGGAACACCATGTGTTACGTTTTCAATTCCGTAATTGTCTACCTAAGCCCAGGAGATACAAAATCTACCTCACATTAGGTGAGAGCAGGGCCAGTGAGTCAGAAGGCCTCCGCTCACATCTGACACTGCTGCTAAGCAGCTGTGTGGCCTTGGACAAACAACCTCCCTCTCTGGCTCCTCCTGCAAGCTGCAAAACAACAGGGCTAGGCAAGCTTTCTGTACTGCCTCCCGGCCAGAAAATCAAACAGTTTAGCAGACATTCTAAGAAATATGAGCTCCTTCTGCCACAACAAAAACGACCAACCTCTGCTTTAGGATTCCCACCATTTGTAAAATAAAGTTAGAAATCTCCCGTCATATTCAAATGCCACTTGCTTTCTATCCTCTCATTATGCGCTATCACAGAAGGGCCGGCAGCCTTTCAGGGAACGGGCCCCAGGTACAGACCTTATTTGCGCAGAGCTCTGCGTACGTCCCTTCAATTCCTCTCTTCTGGGCCCAAGAGGGCATGACTTCCGGGTCGGGTACGACAATGCCCACCAAAAAGGCCTGCGGTCCCACCAGAGGAAAAACACAGTTATGACAAAAGCTTTTAAAGTGGTTATTTGTGGCATTCTCAGACTCCACTCTTTTCTAAAAATAAGTATGTTTATGTTACCAAACATTTCCACAAATGCATCACACATTCTTGACAGAAATATTCTTGAATATTTCTGATATTCTTAAATAGTTCTTGAATATTTAACTTTGTAAAAAATTAATAAAGGAGATTAAGAATCAGTAAGGTCAGTTCTATATGTGCCTGTGATTCTCATGCCAATCTTTTTTTTTTGCTTTTTAGGGCTGCACCCACGACATATGGAGGTTCCCAGGCTAGGGGTCTAACTGGATCTGTAGGCGCTGGCCTATGCCAGAGCCACACCCACGCCAGATCTGAACAGTGTCTGCAACCTACACCACAGCTCACGGCAACACTGGCTCCTTAACCCACTGAGCGAGGTCAGGGATCAAACCCGAAACCTCGTGGTTCCTCGTCGATTCATTTCTGCTGTGCCACGACAGGAACGTCGCATGCCAGTCTTAAATGAGTACGTCTTTAGGATACTAGTCAACCAGCTCTATGAACCAAAACACATATTTCTCAGGATTTCCAGACCATTTTGAAATTGCTTCATTAATATGATCTGCATTCATTAAGAACACCATTTTTTTTTTTTTTGGCTGTCCCTGCAATATATGAAAGTTCCCGGGCCAGGGACTGAACACACACCCCAGCTGTAACTAGAGCCACAGCGGTGACGATGCCAGATCCTTAATGCGCTGAGCCAAGGAACTCATGAGAATACCGTTTTAATTTTTAAAGCATTTTCTTGGAAAATAATTTAATAGTATTTAATTATATAAATCCAATGATAGCACGGAATATATTCTTTATGATCTTTCTATTAAAAGCAGAATATAAATCTTCTCTAAATAATTTAATCCTAAGCTATATCAGCATATTGGCTTAATATATTAAGTTATATTATCAGTACCATTATTTGCAATACTGTGTCTATTTATCCGTAATCTTCGTTTACATATTTCAAAACCCAAATAGCAGAAAGCCTGACTCTTGCTTTAGCATCTTACCGCAAAATTCCTCTTAGGGGTACGCAGAGAAATGTTAAAATGAGTGGGAATGTATATTATTGCCACTTGATGTAACTTATTGACCTCACTGCAATTTATCAAAGTATAAGCAATTAAGACGGCTCCTTTAGAAAGGCATTTTCCCTCATGATCTGAGAGGCAGGAAAATACCCATGTTTGATTGGAAATCGATGTTCATCAATGTAATTGAATACCAGAGACCCAGGAAACAATTCCCCAGCTTTTCGGCAGGCCCACACGTGTGGGAGGGCTGAAGCGGGGAGACGCACCTTTAGGCTGTCCCCGTGCACGTAGACTTGCGCCACAGGCTCGCTCCGGATGTAGATGTTCTCGATCTTCTCGGGCGCAATGTACTCTCCCTGAGCGAGTTTAAATATGTGCTTTTTCCGATCAATAATTTTAAGAGTTCCTGCCTGCGGAGTTGGACAAACAGCTCCATAAAAAGACGGCATTCCAAAGCCAGAGCCCCTCGCCCCTGTCCTGTCCCACCCTGCAAGCCCCTCCAGACCGGCTCCTGACCGCACGCCTCTGCTCTCCTGGAGCCGCAGTGTGGACGGAGAGGGACACTGCCGCCAGCGGGTGGCTCCCACGCTCTGCGGGGCTGTGATGGCCCCCTGAGCTCCCGCTCAGCATTCTCCCCAGTCCCCCTCCCACCCCTGCCACCCAGTGCCCAGCAACGGGTGTCCCCCTTCTCAGAAAGCCCACCTTCTGAGTCTCCTTCCCATCAGGGCTCCTCTCACCCAGGCCCTCGCTCCAAGTGATCTGTCCCTTTTCTCAGCAGCATCTTCAGATTTGCTCCCGTGAGCCATGCATGAGCCTCCACTCCCCGAGGGCAGCCTTACCATCCTCCACACACAACACAGCTCTGGCAGCGGCGCCCAGATGGCATCGGGAGCCCTCTCCCACCAGGGCCTCTGCAGCAGGTGGCAGCCACTTGAGCAGTGAGTGTTTGTGACCCTGGCCTGCAGGACCCCCACTCACCTCCCTGACTCCTTTTGACCTTTATCACTTTCCAGGTGAAAAGAGGGTCTCTCTCCTTTGGCTCAACCCTCGAATATTGCAATTTCCTCACCTCTACTGACAGCGACCACCATTTCTCTCTTCAGGGCTATTCCCGTGTCTGCCTGAGCTTCCAGGCAGAGCTCGTCACTACGTTCCAGACTCAGAACCTCACTATTCTCAGAATGCTACAGACACCAGGCCATTTGTCCTGGTTGATGTTACCTCCCCCAAAGGAAGGTCAACATCCTCCTCCTCGAGCCTGTCCGAGTCCCCAAGCCCCACACCGGGAGACGGCCTTGCCCCCGGCCTCTCTTGGCACGTTCAGCAGTCAGGCTCATCCGTCCTCACTTATTTAAACCCTTCTTGCAGCTCCCTCCTCCTTCCATCAAAACCACTTCCGGATCAGACTTGTGCGCACACTCTGGGCCTGCTCCATCTGTTTAGTCACCAGAACCAGAGTAATCCTGCTAGAACAGGAAAGCAAGCAGGCCCTGTTTTGCTCAAAATCCAGGCTGGATAATCGGGCACTCTGCCTGCACTGGCCTCTTTGGTCTTGGTGGCACCCCATCATCTGGGTGTCATCACCTGTGTTTCACAAACAGTGAAGGTGAGGATTAGAGAGGCCAGTTAACGCCTCCAGAGAAGCACGGCCAAGGGGTGAGAGATCCAGGATTTGAATCAGGTCTTTCTGGATCAGGAACTTATACCTTTTCCTTGATCTATTTCAAAATAATAATAATTTTTTAAAAGCTGGCTCCCCCAGACTGCCTGCCTGCTGCCTTAGACGCTGAGTGCAAGCACAACACTAGCTGTTTCACATGAATTACTTTATTTGCTTCTCATAACACCCTGCAAACTGGGTGGTTTCATCCAAGTTATTGGGCATAAGCAGCAGATCCAGGTTTTTTCCAATTTTGAGGGTTCCACCCCCTTAAAATATAATATAAAAGGAAGCGCAGAGCCTTAAAAGGGGCCTATGAAGGGGTGGGCTGAAGCCCAGGCTTCGTCAGCTGATGGGACAGTCTAGCCTCTGCCAGTGTCCAGGGCCCCATTGCTTCTCCAGCCTCCCTCCTCCACACTGTGGGCCCTCAGAACTGCTTGCCTTGGAGTTCCCATCATGGCTCAGAGGTTAATGAACCCAACTAGCATCCATGAGGACATGGGTTTGTCCCCTGGCCTTGCTCAGTGGGTTAAGGATCCAGCATTGCGGTGTAGGTTGCAGTTGCAGCTTGGATCCCGTGTTGCTGTGGCTGTGGTATAAGCCGGTGGCTACAGCTCCAACTGGATCCCTAGCTTGGGAACTTCCATATGCCACGAGTACAGCCCTAAAAAGACAAAAGAAGGAAGAAAGGAAAAAAAAAAAAAAAAAGAACTGCTTGCCTCACACCTCCAGTGTCTCTCTACTTAGCACGTGCTGTATCACTCCTGCCTGACTGTCCTTCCTGCTGTCTCCTCTCCCCTTGGAACAGGACTCACATCCTGAGACTCAGGGCTAGTAAGCGCTGTCCTGCTCTGCTTCTCCCCCAGGGGGACGTGGTCCTCATCTCATGCCCATCCCATGGAGTTGGGAACTGCCTTAATGTGCCTCCCCCCCCTCCCCCGCCCCGAGCAGAGTCCCTGGCTCAGGGCACACACTGGGGACACATACCTGTCTGCTGCGGAAATGGGGGTTTCAAGCAGGGGCACATCTGCTCACCAGCTCAGAGAGCCCCTAAAGGGACCAACATCACTCACATGTCTGATAAACTCAACATCTCAGAAAGCCCACTCGAAACCTTAGCAATTTCCGAGAGACACAGGAAAGGTTTCCTGGGATAGACTACAGCAGGCAGGAGGCTCTCGGTTTCAGTGAGAACTTTTTTCTGGCCATAGCTTTCATCTCAGCATCTCCTATGTGCCAGGTATTGTGCTAATAATGGCTTTATAGGTATAATCTCACTTATTCCTCACAACCACAGAGGTAAGCCATGGTATCACCCCCTATCTTACAAATGACAGAATGAAGTACCATTTACTGGTTAAATGGTCAAGTACCATTTACTGGCTAAAAGTTGGGGGCCACAGTCAAAGAATGCCATGGAGGTTTGCTTTCTTTTTCTACAGGTGAGGCAATATGGAGCCCCAGAAAGGGCTGACACTTTGCTCAAGGTCATGAGAGCAGCTGCTGGCAGAGACAAAAGAACCTTGGCCCCCTTCTGCCCAGCCCCAAGCTTTTCTCAGCTGGCGGTCAGTGTCCATGGGCTCCCAGGCCCCACCTTGTTCAGATCTCCCAGAACTACGAACCCCCTGCTCCTTGTATTTGACCCACTGGATTCCAGAGCGCTGTCAGATCTCTTTCTGGATGCCATTTCAAGGTAGGATGGGGCCTCAAACCCCAGCTCTACTCTCCCCAAAAGATCCCCGTCACCTTCATCAGGAGGGTGGAGGAGGTGGCTTGCGGGTGGGGTAAAGAAGAACCCCCCAGTTCCTGGAAGAATTCTGGAATGACTGATGGTCAGGGCAGAGATGAAGGAGAGTCCTGCCGCAGGAGTGAATCAGACCACACACCTGTCATCAGCACCATGCGCGGAGCGCCATGGTTCCAAGCATACGCACCGGCAGCCACTTCCCAATGTCACCAGTGTGAAGCCAGCCCTCGCTGTCCAGGGCCTCCTTTGTCCTCTCTGGATCTTTCAAGTAACCTTTGAACACATTTGGTCCTCTCACACATATCTGTAGGGACAAACACCCGGTTTGGCTGGCTGATTCCACCAGAGACTCCTGAGCCACTGCTTCATGATCAGGCTCTCGGCCTTCCCATCTCCTTCCACGGAATGAACAAGCACAGGCCAGCTCTATCGACCCTATGGCCTATCTGCAAATGCTCATGTTTCTGCTTGGACAGATACACAGCAGCAAGCCATGCCAGTTAAGACGAAAAATGGATTTTTAAAAAAGCGTAGAAGGAGTTCCTGTTGCGGCTCAGTTAAGAACCCCACATAGTGTCCATGAGAATGCGGGTTCAATCCCTGGCCTTGCTCAGTGGGTAGAAGATCTGGCATTGCTGCAAGCTGCGGCATAGGTTGCAGATGTGGCTCAGATCCTGCATTGCTGTGGCTGTGGCGTAGGCAGGCAGCTGCAGCTCCGGTTCAACCCCCAGCCTGAGAGCTTCCATATGCTGCAGGTGTGGCCCTAAAAAAAAAAAAAAGCTTGGGAATCCCAAATCTTGTTTTTGACCAGCTCAGTTCCAGATTTGGGGGTTTGTTACTTCATGAACGAGAGAGAAAATGCCCAATTCATTTGGGTCAAATTCATCAGTTATATAAAGTGACTTTACATATAGGGTGAAAAGAAAACATTTCCATTTTTTTTCTTTTACTCACTACATGTACAATATGCACAGACATGAATGCCTTACTGCTCTAGTTTACCTCTCCTTCTCCTTGGCTGGCCCAATAATTCAGCTCCTCGACGTCAACAAGCTTGATATGATTGCAGGGTAGAGGGGCCCCGACGTGACCTAGAACACCAGAACACGGCACATGTCAGTGCTCAGGTGAACTTCAGCACCAAAGATGCTTCGTGCCACGTAAAACCCCTCCAGTGGTCCAAGAGGGGAATTAGGGATGGAGAGCAAGACACCTTTAGATAGCATTTGTGACAGGCAAGCACTGACGGCAAAACAAATTTCTGGGGAAAGGAGAGGCCAGCCTCAGAGGTTTTACATCTGACTCTGGTCCACACGTTACATTTTGAGTAACAAAGGAATAGAAAACAAGGATGAGGTAACTCAACCAAAAATAAGACTTCAAATTTTCTTGGTCTGACATACTCCAGCCACAAAATTACATCTAAGTCATTTTCTAGTCACTCTTTGTGGTTGTTACACAATGCACTGGTAGGAACTGGCTTTGGCTCAAGCAGTTACGCCGTCGGACTGGACTGCCACAATTCACTGGCGAGGCGGAGGATTTTTAAGCAGGTACTGGCCAAGGTCCTGAAATAGTGAGTCACGTAGACAAAAAGGAGGCTGTGACACTTGTCTCTTTTAAATGAGAGACTGTCAAAATCTTTTACAATATTTTATGATGAAAACTATCCTCTCAAAACTCTTGCAAGTTTTTATAGCAAGGGTGCATAGAAAATTTAAAACCTCAAACATCTCACATAGGAGAATGTAGAGGATCTCACAAGAGGGAAGAAAGTGTCTGACAGGAAGGGTATTCCTGTAAGTAATGAGTACATATGATGGCAGCGACAAGAAAAAAGTGAATGAGCCAGGACCTCGGAAGACAGTCCTTGTAGTAAATTTGCCAGCAGCAGAGTTTCCAACAGCTTCACGTAAAGGAAAGGCTTTATTCAGGTAGAGTTTAAAGAGAGAAAACTCAGGGGGAAAGAAAATGCTTCTGTGCCTGACCTGGCCAAATGTGATTTCAATTTAGAATCCCCCTGTCATGCTTCTGCTGACTATCTCAAGGCGCTCTGAAAACAGTATTGCATCACTGAGGATATCTCTTTTCTGAGCACATGGTTCCAAGTTTTCTAGTTTGTAGTTGAGCAAACTTAAGCTCAGCTCAGTGAAGAGTGGCCCCAGGCTCACAAAGGAAGCTGGAATCCTGAAGGGTTCTTTTCCTGAATGTTCTCCAGACTCTTCCAGCAATTCGTCTAAATTTGGTGATGAACAATGTAAGAGCTGTCTACTGCTTCCTCCTTGCCCTGAACGAGAAATCTCCTCAGGATGAGGGTGTGGATAGGAGCTGCTCCTTTCTGAGAATGTCACTGCCTTTTAGATACTGCTGACACAGGAGACCATAGTTCCAAAGAGCCTGTGACATGGCTCTTTGAGAAACAGCACATTGGCCGCTACGAACTTGCCTCTCCTTTCCGAATCATATCCAATTCATTCTAAAATGACTGTAAGCAAGACGGTGGGATGTTAGAAACTATAAAATCCAATATGCTGATATTATAAACATATTCCTCCTGAGCTGTATTTTGTGATCTATTACCTTTTTTTTATGTGACTCCTATTTACCTTAAAAGAAACAGGAAAATGCAAAAAAAAAATAGTAGAAAATACAAAAATATATAACAAAACAACAGATCCATAATGCCATAACACTTACAACCACCATCATTATGTTTCCTCTGTTTCTTTTGCTAAGTCCTAAGTGCCTATGTAAATATACTTGCCGAGAGGAAGCCTTAGAGCCTGCTGTTCTAACTCACTCCCACATCTCCAGCCCATCCTACCTGAGGTCCAGTCCCCGGGTGTAGTGAAGGTACATCCAGCTGTGCACTCGGTTTGGCCGTAACCTTCATAAACCTTCAAGCAAAACACGGAGACTAGGAGTTCCCCTCATGGCTCAGTGGTTAACGAACCCGACTAGTAACCATGAGGACGGACACAGGTTTGATCCCTGGCCTCTCTCAGGGGGTTAAGGATCTGGCGTTGCCATGAGCTGTGGTTTAGGTCTCAGACATGGCTTGGATCCCATGTTGCTGTGGCTGTGGTGTAGGCCAGCAGCTATAGCTCCGATTGGACCCCTAGCCTGGGAACCTCCACATGCCAAGGTGCAGCCCTAAAAAAAAGCAAAAAAAAAAAAATCATGGAAACTACACTGCAGGCATACACCCTCCAGAGGCTGACTGGCTGTCCTTCTCAACCAGTTAACCTCCCACTGAGCATCTGTCTGCTCCATGCTGGGGACAGTGGGAGAGGAGGCGCTGTGGAAGTAGGTAACTCCAGGTGAAGCTGAACCCGGACAACAGCTACTTTGTTTGGAAGAAATGCTTTTTTTGTTTGTTTGTTTTTAACCACAGATACTTAGTAGGTAAGGTGACGTGGTTTGGGCGAAAGGTTTCTTCCCTATTTTCAACCACTGACTGCTTTTCCTTTGAATGTGTACTGAACCTTTTAAAATCTACTAAAGGTTTTATTTTATCCCTGTAAGATATCCCCCCTCAGAGTCCCATGTGCAGACCGGGTGGGAGAGCCTGCCTGCAGGAGTGGCAGGTCATGTTGGTATAAAACAGAGATCAGTGTAAGAAGCCCACGGCTCCTAAAGCATAATTGAGGCACATACATGTAAGAAACAGATGTGCCTACTTTGCTTAAAGCCCTCTAGTTACAACTATACTCTGCAGATGTGGGAACGTAATAAATATGAATTGAATGGCTATATGAAGGAACAAATTTTTTTTAGCAATAACAAAACTTACAGTGTCCAATTAAAACACAGAAATGAACTTCCCTCCCCTTCCCTCATGCCCCTTCTCTGGGTTGGGAGATGGTCTGCAGGCGGGAGAATGCACAGGTGCTGGCACAGGCATGGGACCTACCCTCATGATTCCAGGGTGGACACGCACCTGGGCTTTCCAGAATGTCACCAGGCTATCCTGGCTTTCAGTGACACTGGGCTTTTTATATCTTCAGAGGAGGGAGCTTTTATCCTACAAAAGTCTTGCCCCCAGGATCTTTCTCTGGAGAGTAGAAGGCATAATGGGTCTCCTGCCCTGTCCTAACATGCACCCCACTGCCTCCAGAGAAGACCACATAAAGGCAATACCTGGCACCCCAGAGCTGCCCGGAGGAATCCCAGGACTGTTGGTGATGCCGGGGCTGCTCCGGTGACAATCATCCGCACACACCCACCGAGACTGGCCTGTGGGAAAGAGAGAAGAACCTGCCAGAGCTTGTGCTGCTGTGGGTGGCAGGTAGCTCATCCGTGCCTCACCCAAAGTCAACATTCAACCATTGTACCCTATCAGGATCCTAGGGTTGGGATAGAGAGATGGCCTGAGGCTGTACCACACATGAGAAGTCCTTTCTCCTTCCAAATCAATCAACCCAAACAGCTTTGCAATCCAGCCCACAAAAGGCCAACTCTTTGATGTCTTTTGAGATGAGGGCCATTGATCTGTGGAACATGGTATAATTTTGATTTTCTCTTTCTTAAACTACAGTTGTTCCCTCACTCGCTCATCATTTGCAAGCATCCAAAACAACTACTGAGGGCAATTTCTCACTCAGTGGGTTAAGGGTCTGGCATTGCCATGAGCTGTGGGTGAGCTGTGGTGTAGGTCGCAGATGCTGGATCAGATCTGGTGTTGCTGTGGCAAAGGCTGGTAACTACAGCTCTGACTGGATCCCTAGCCTGGGAACTTCCATGTGCCATGGGTGTAGCCCTAAAAAGAAAAAAAAAAAAAAAAAAAGACCAAAAAAACCCCCAAAACTCTAGTGGGGATATATAAATGAGCAATTCATAAAGGGCTTGGTTTGGAAGAGGTTAAGGGGATGGGAAATGGAGGGAAAGGAAGATTTTTGGCCATCTGACCAGAACCTTGTGTTGCCAGAAAGCCACCAGGGCCAAGGCTACAGGGAAGGGCAACAGAACCTTCAGGCCCCAGGAGCTCCTTGGTAATCCTGCCTAAGTTGCTCTAATGCTGCTAGAGATCAAGGAACTTAATTTCCAGAAGTCCTTCTTGCTGGCTGCCTTTGGCAAATACAACACATCTCTAAAGAACAAAAATGAGTCCGTTAAAATTTCAAAGGTTGCTTCAAAGCTTTGACTTTATCAGTAAATAAGTTACTATAAGATGACAGGTCACTGGGAAGAACTTCTCTAATTCTTCTGTGAGGTCACCCTGTGGACACCTGGGTGTCACATTATCATCCCATGCTGATTTTCTTACCTGTCTTTTTTTTTTTTGGTCTTTTCTAGGGCCACACCTGCGGCATATGGAGGTTCCCAGGCTGGGGGTCCAATCAGGGCTGTAGCCGCTGGCCTACACCAGAGCCACAGCAACGCGGGATCCGAGCCATGTCTGCAACCTACACCACAGCTCAGGGCAACACCGGATCCTTTACCCACTGAGCAAGGCCAGGGAGCGAACCTGCAACCTCACGGTTACTAGTTGGATTCGTTAACCACTGAGCCACGACAGGAACTCCCTCTTACCTGAATTTTGTTAAAGAAGAGTTCATCCCAAATACTATCATTCCTGATGATTCCACTCCGGACCTCTGCCTGTTTACGTTTTGCTGCGAATTCCAGGAGCCAGCGCTTTAATGGCGTGTTTGCCTGGCTGAAAATCTAAGGAACACAAGTTGAAGAGAGCTGTTGAGTCTGTATGTATGTCCCACTGCCAGAAGAAGGCCCCGACTGGCCAGGAGAGAAGCCACACTTTATTTTTGCCTCTGCAGGAAGTCACCGAACATGTGACATCCAGTTAAACCTTAACACTACCAAGGTTCAGGCACACTGTGGGGAAAGATGCTTCCCCCAAAAATCTCCCAACCAGGGTGCTGGAGAATAGGAAGAAAAGAGGAGGAGGGGTGAAAGGTAGGAAAGGACAGAGGAGATGAGTTCCAGGACACAGGGTGGAGGTGTAGAAAGCCTGCCTGGGGCTCTGGCCTCTGTCCCAACAAGCAGATCTGCAGCCGCTCAGCCCGCAGGGCTCACCTTGTCATACATCCGGTTCAGCAGCCGCGGGACCACAGGGAAGATGGTGGGGCACAGAGCCTTCATGTCATCCGACAGGAGGCGGATGTCTCCCTGGAAGAAGCCCACGCGCCCCCCGTGGCAGTAGACGACAGACTGGAGGAAGAGCACAGGAAGGGTCCCTCAGGGTGTCACTCCTGGCAGCAGTCCAGAGCTATCCAAAGCTCTGCCCAACGAGGAGGGCACCCACGACCCCCTAACCCAGCTCTGGAGGAAGCCATCTGAGGGGACCACACCCCCCGCCACACCTCCCCACTAAGTCCCACTCAGACATGGAAGAAGCCAGAGAAAGGTTGGGATTCCGAGCCTGTGGGAGATGCTAGACCAATGTCACTGGAGCCTGCCCCTTCATGCTTACCCCCGAGCCCTGGACAGGAGTGGCCCTGGGGACTTCCCCAGGGATATCCTGGCAACTCTGGGAGTCCTGGAGATACTGCTAATGTTGGCTGTGGGAGGCCAAGAGGGAGCCTGGCTGGTTGCTAATGAGAGTAGGAGTATGCCAGGGGCCTAAGACATGCTCCTTTCTTTAGTGCTCATGGTAAGCCTATGAAGGAGACAGAATTTTTTTTTTTTTCTTTTGGCTGCACCTGTGGCACATGGAACTTCCCCAGACCAGGGATTAAACCCACGTCAGAGAGTTCCCGTCGTGGCGCAGTGGTTAACGAATCCGACTAGGAACCATGAGGTTGCTGGTTCGGTCCCTGCCCTTGCTCAGTGGGTTAAGGATCCGGCATTGCCGTGCCCTGTGGTATAGGTTGCAGACGTGGCTCGGATCCCGCGTTGCTGTGGCTCTGGCGTAGGCCTGTGGCTACAGCTCCGATTCGACCCCTAGCCTGGGAACCTCCATATGCCGTGGGAGCGGCCCAAGAAATAGCAAAAAGACAAAAACAAACAAACAAACAAACAAACAAACACCCACGTCACAGCAGCGACCCAGGCCATGGCAGGGAAAATGCTGGATACTTAACCCACTGTGCCACAAGGGAACTCCGGAATTTCTAATCCTCATTTTACAGAGTGGAATCCAAGGGTCAGAGAGGTAAAGGGATCTGCCCAGAGCTACGAAACTAGTTCACAGCAATTGCTGGCATTCAAGCCCAGGTCTGGAGAGCTGGAAAGCACGCCCCAGGATACCAGCTAGGCAAAGCAGGGGAGGCTTAGGAAATAGGTGACGCGCAGGTTTAGTCCCGCGTGACACACGTGGATAACATCTGTCCCCAAAACCCCAGGTGGACAACTCATTCCCTGTGCATTTCCACAAGGCCTGCCCCGGGGCCAGTCATAACGCCAGCTCCATCGACAGCCCGAAAGGCCCTGATAGTCTGATTCTCCAACTTTTCGGTCTAGTTTCCTTTTTTTAGGAGTTTGTGAGTGATGGAAGTTATAGGATATAGGTGTTCTGGCCTTAAATGGAGACTTAACAACCAGAGCTGAAAAGCCCTCTGAACTGATGGCATCAGCCGAGGCCTTTCTCGGCTAGGGTGTGTCCACAGGTAAGACAAAGAAGGCCTGGGTCTTCCCTGGAGCCGTGCTCCCAGGAAGGACAGGTCAGGTGACCCCTCTGACCTCTGTGACACCTTCCAAGGACAAGGCGCTGCCAGTGACAAGTGACACCCTGCTAGGGTTCTGGGTTCTAGGCACAGACTGCGCCTCCCTGGAGCCAGGGCCTTACCTGCACCATTCGCTCAAACATGTGTGCTAAAGGCAAATAGGAAATGTGCACATCCGCACAAGTGGGAGCCCACTGACTCTGTAAGAAAACAGAAGGAGCCCAGGCAAGGCCCGGTCAGTCAGGCGGGCGTCTTACCTGGATGACTCTCTCAAACATGTGAGCCAGAGGCAGGAAGGAGATGAGCACATCGTCCTGTCTCGGAAAGATCACTTTCTGCAGGTGCCGGGCATGGGAGACAGAAAGGAAAGAAACACTGACAGGAAGACGACAAGAGAGTCATAAAACAATAAAGAGAAAATGACCTGGACGGGCAAACAGGAAGAGGGGGAGGGCAGTCGGGAGGGGAGGGGGCACAGAGGGGGGGGAAGGAGAGAGGGAAGGAGAGAGAGGAAGAGGGAAGGTGCAGAGAGAAAAGAGACAGGGCAGCGTAGGAAGCGGAGTGTTAGGTCGAAGCGCCAGTGGGTCTAGTTATCTGCAGAAGCAAAGAGCCAGTTGAAGCACACATAAACCAGCAGAGTCAGCTCCGCAGGGAAGCTCGGGGAGGCCTGCTCCTCGCTCACAGTCCTTGGCGCTCGCGCCGCCCTCCCCACACCTGCAGGGTCTGCCTCAGGCCCCATTTCACCAGCTGCCCCGGGGCCACTCGGCCAGGGATGCGAAGGGTCTCAGCTTGTCGGCAACTTCTAATTCTGCTTCCAGAAGAAGGGGCACAGAGGACCCTAGACCTATGCCCACTGGGACTGGAGTACATGCCCCAGACAGAGGCATGGTGGTTGGGACCAGGCCCCCAGGCCATGACCTGTGAATGGGGCTTAAAAGACATGGCCCAGACGGACCCCACTCCCTGGGATGGGACTGGCTTCAGGGACCAGGCTGTTCCGGTCACGGAGCCCTGCTCCTCAGGGACAAGCTCTCCCCAGCTGACTTCCCTGCTCGCCACCCTTTTTCAGAGGTCTTCGCGCCCCCGGGCTGGCTTCTGGAGGTGGTTGGATGAGCCCTGGGAACTGTGCTCCCGGCTCCCGGCTCGGGCTCAGCTACGGAGAATCTCTCAGCTATTGCTACAAAAATATGTAATTGTTTGGCATAGGATTCATAATGCCACCTGACACACCCATAAATGTGGGTAGTGATTTTCTCCAGAGTAGAGAACATGCTTAACTTGTATGAAAAGGTACATTCCTTTCTCCTTAAGGAGATGGTAGGACACTCAGATACTCACCACTTGTGGGAAAAGGTCCTTCTTTCTTAGTTGGTTAAAAATGCTAACATGATTTTGTCAGGCCAACACATCCAGCTTTTTTTAGGTTTACCTTTTTTTAAGTACAGCTTTATAAATTGGCAGTTGCCGTTGTTTCTCAGACTCTAGTAGTCCTTAAACACAAAATGACTGAATTAAACCCTGACCTACTTGGAAAAACAAGTTATTAAGGATTCCTCTCTAAGTAAAGGTATACCGAAAACCATAGGCATCTCAGTTTTTGAAGTTAAAAATGCAAAAGAGGTTTCCACATTTTTCTTTCTGCTATCTGAGCACTCTGAGAAAACCACTGCGTATTTATCAGGTTATGGATCATTTCACTGCTTGGGGTTCAAAGTGTCTGTCAAAGTGAGGTTGTTCTAATGAGAACAGTGACTCCTGCCTGTGAAAGGCAGCTCAGGTTATATCGGGGAAAAAAAAAGAAAAGAGGTCCTCCAAGGCTTGAGGGTGGCCTCAAGAGACACCCGCATTAAAGAGTCTACTTTATTCACCTCTGTCACTTTCAGAAAGCCTGAGAAATCAGCCACCACGTTCCCATGGGTGAGCATCGCACCTTTTGGGTTCCCTGAAAGGAGAGAGCAAGAAGAAGAATTAGCTGGAAGCTCAAGGGTCACCCTTTGGGAATAGTGCCAGAGCCAGCAGTCTCAGACACCCAGTACTGTCCACCCAAGACTGTGGCCTCCGGTGACAGCCATCCTCAGTCTCAGGCAGATGAGTGCTGTGTTCAAGCCTATAGACACTTGAATCCCACTTGGAGGCTCCCAGCTGCTTGAGACCAGAAGGCAGGTGACACAGCCACCCAGGCGGGGGTGCCCCCAGGCCTAAAGAATTAGCTATTTGTGGCCTGTGCCTTCCTTTCTGCCACCCTCAGGGAGCACAGGCTCTTGGTCCCCAGTCTCCTTAAATACACCTGTAACCTGTGCTATCCTCTGGACCTGAGCAGGTCTAGTCTGCAGAATCCAGGGGCCAACTGTGCTGGGAGAGGACTTCCTTGCTGCACCAGGCACCTGGGAAGACCCCAGCTCAGCCCAGCCCTTCCAGAGCACCGGGCAGCTCTCCCGCCTGCTCATCAGCAGAGACGGGATGTGGACATTCTTGCTTTGTCTTGATACAACCTTTCACTAACGCTTATGAGGAAGCCCCGGCTGCTACGGTGGCTCAGGGGACAGAGGCCAGGTGGGAACTGAGGGCACAGCAGGCTGGGAAGGAAGGCTGCTTAGCCACATTTCATGCCAGATGGACACCACACTGGCACTGCTGCTGGGTTCAAATTCTGGCCTTGTCTCTCACTGCCAGCCTAACACAGGAAACGCATTTCTTCTCTCTCAGCTTCCTCATCTGTAAAATTGGGACAATGACACTCACCTCATAGGGCTTCTGAAGCCCTAAGGACCTAAGCCATGTACAGGAGATATTAAACGAGAACATTCCACTGAGGCAGCAGATACAAGAGCTGTGAAACTCCCCAAATGAGGGGCCAGACCCAGACCATGTGCGGAACTTAGCCAAGAACTGGCAAATAAACCAATATGTTAACTTTGCAACCCTCACCCAGAAAGATGGAATAAAAGGGCTGAGCTGGAGATCAAGACAGGTTTGTAGTAAATGCCACCAAATTGTTTGCTTTAGAAAAATGGTTAATGTTATGCACTATGAATTTCACCACAATAAGAAAGACACAGAAAGAGATGAAAAGAATGAGGGAGAATTTGTGAGAAGGATTTCTTGGCTTGAGATCCACACTGAATTCTTTTTTTTTTTTTTGTCTTTTGTCCTTTAGGGCCATACCCACAGCACATGGAGGTTCCCAAGTTAGGGGGTCTAATCAGAGATGTTGCTGCCAGCCTATGCCACATCCACAGCAATACCAGATCTGAGCCACGTCTGCGACCTGCACCACAGCTCATGGCAACGCCAGATCCTTAACCCACTAAGAGAGGCCAGGGATTGAACCTGCACTTCATGGTTCCTAGTCGAATTCGTTTCAGCTGCGCCCCAATGGGAACTCCCACGCTGAGTTCTATAGTCCATCACAAAGGCAGGAGTGAGGATCCCCTCGCAACTCCAACCTGAAACCTAAGCTAACTCAGCCCTAATGGGATTGATTAGAGCCCAATCATGTTCCCTACAACCAGGAGTCCCAATAAGAACGCTGACGGAGGCTGCAGCTACAATAAATCAATCAGCCCCAGAAGCTGGATATGGAGTCTGCAGAAGGAACATCAGGTGGTGCTGGGGAGGGTGTGTTAAAAAGGAGTCTTGTCCATGGGCTGGTTTCCCCGAAAAAGCAGGGCGTTGCAATCCAGAGTCTACCAGTGAGAGAAGCCAGAGTGGAGTGGGGAGCAGACACCCAAAGGAGGGTCCTCCTGCCGCAGGAGAACTCCTGAAAACAGAGCCAGGAGTACACGTGTGCCCAAACTGCTTCCCCGCTTTCCTCTCCCACTTGGTCTCCTTCCCCACTTGCATCTGGTGGGCGGGGGAGAAATCCTCACTAGCCAGCTGAGAGCTGAGGACCGGGAGGAGGAGGAACACCAGAGGCCAGCAAGGAAGGAAGACCAGGCCTCCCCAGCCAAGCCTGCACCCAGCCCCTGCTGGGAAGGGAGGTACAAGGAAGCAGACAGGTTCATATTCTGGACCGACCCGTAATTCTGAAGGAAGACTGTGACTGTGGGAGTTTCCATCATGGCGCCACAGAAACGAATCTGACTAGGAACCATGAGGGTGCGGGTTCAATCCCTGGCCTCGCTCAGTGGATTAAGGATCTGGTGTTGCCGTGAGCTGTGGTGTAGGTCGCAGATACGGCTCGGATCCCTCGTTGTTGTGGCTGTAGCGTGGGCTGGCAGCTGTAGCTCCGATTAGAACCCTAGCCTGGGAACCTCCATAGGCTGCTGGTAAGGCCCTAAAAAGACAAAAAAAAATAATAATAATAAAAGTAAATAAAAGTTACGTTTCCTAATAAGTAGCTGTTAAAATTTTTCCTTTTCAGATGACGATCCATGAAATCTGTTTCCCCCCCCTTTGTCCTTTCATCCCAGCATCTTTCTTCAATCCCAGGCCCATATTATCTCCTAACTATAAATGCCACAGAGTTCCTGGGCCCATGAACTATTTTTAGAGTGTCACCCAAAATTTTCATCTGTGGATTCTCAAATTTTGGAATTTTCTAAGCAACACTGCCAAAATACTAGGTATGAAATCAGAACTGTCCAAAATATGGTCCTATGCTGTACAGCTTTAGATCTGCTAGGCTGGC
Organism: Phacochoerus africanus; assembly: GCF_016906955.1. Taxonomy (NCBI): domain Eukaryota; kingdom Metazoa; phylum Chordata; class Mammalia; order Artiodactyla; family Suidae; genus Phacochoerus; species Phacochoerus africanus. The sequence goes on from NC_062547.1 coordinate 134,214,020, forward strand.
TGATATGCTCACGCCTAGTATAACCCCAGGGTGGATGGTTTGAGAATCTCAAGAGAAACTTGTCTTCATGGATGAAAAATTTCTAAAGCCTCCATTCAATTCAGGCCAGAACACACACAATGGTGGTAGTTATTCAATTCTGCTTAATTAGACAAGTCCTTTTCCTCTCCAACATGATGAGAAAACCTTACGCCTTTTAGAAACCAATGTTTTCTTGTGGATATAAATGACATGTTATAAACTTCTACTGAGTTACAGAATTTTTAAATATTCCACAAAATATTAAAATTATTTTCTTAGGCGTTCGCATCATTGCTCAGTGGTAACAAACCCAACTAGTCCTCGCTCAGTGGGTTAAGGATCCGGCGTCGCCATGAACTGTGTGGTGTAGGTGGCAGACGTGGCTCAGATCTGGCATTGTATGGCTATGGTGTAGGCTGGCAGCTACAGCTCTGATTCGACTTCGGCCCGGGAACTTACATATGCTGCAGGCGCAGGCCTAAAAAGACAAGATGATTATTATCTTACGTCATCTCTAGATGTGGTCCCAAAGGATAAAGGAGAAGTTGACAACAAATTCTGGGAGAAGACTTTGAGGCCCAGTCTCAAAGGGGGACTGGGAGGTGAGAGGTGAGCCTTCGGAAAGCCTCTGCTTGCTTCTCTGATTCAGGACGACAACAGACTTCTGGCAGCACTTGTTTTAAACATGAGGTGGAAATGTTCCCAAGTTGCTCACATGGAGGACAGGTCTAAGCACTCCTAGCTAGACCGACGGGCAATCAAAGCTGCAGAATCGCCATGACCTCTGGTTCTCTCCTTTTCTAAGGCGACATCAATAGGAGGCCCTGCTACCCAGGCCTTGACGCTTCAGCAGTATGAGACCTATGGTCCATTTCCCACCTTGTATTCACAAGCTAGCAGCACTGCACTTCATTTTCTCTCTAGCTACTAAAAGGAAAAAAAAAAAAAAAAACAACTCCCCTAGTTTCAGATTCTGCAAACAGCATTTTGGTTTCAGCCAGTGTTCCTGGGTGGGCCACCCATGGCTGATACACAGAGGGCATTTCACTGGGTGAAGATCTGCCCTGGTTGGATGTTGGCTCCAAGTAGGAGCAGCTGTGGGCTGATGCTGAGCCCAAGGTCTCTCCTGCAGGAGTGGGCGGGAGGGGGGCTGCGAGCAGTGCTGGGCCCTCCAGCCAGGGGCTCCTCTGGCTGCTTGTTGCTGCTTTCACACAAAGGTGGGTTTTTGGTGACAGAAACGCTCTGAAAGTTGTACAGTGCAGATAGAGAGTTCATTTCCCTGCTACCAGTTCCTCCTTTTTTACAGTTGAGGCTTACTTCCATCGACCCCTTATCCACCAATTTTTTAAAAAATCAGATTTGCAGCAACATGGATGGAACTAGAGACTCTCATACTAAGTGCTGTAAGTCTGAAAGAGAAAGACTAAATACCATGTGATATCACTTATATCTGGAATCGAGTATACAGCACAAATGAACTTTTCCACAGAAAAGATACACATGGGCATGGAGATCAGACTTGTGGTTGCCAACGGGGAGGGGGAGGGAGTGGGATGGACTGGGAATTGGGGGTTAATAGATGCAAACTATTGCCTTTGGGGTGGATAAGCAGCGAGATCCAGCTATAGAGCACTGGAAACTATATCTAGTCACTTATGATGGATGCTGATAATATGAGAAAAAGGAATATATGTGTGACTGGGTCACCATGCTGTACAGTAGAAAATTGACAGAACACTATAAACCAGCTATAATGGAAAAAAATAAAAATCATTATTAAAAAATGGAAGGTAAAAAATCAGACTTGAGGACTAGCAGGAATACATATAATAACCATAATAGCAGCCAATTACCAAACATTAATATGGGCACTGTGCCAGGCATTTCATATGTTATCTCTTTAAACAACCCTATGCTACTGGTATTGGATGTATTCATTTAATATCCAAATAAATTAAGGCTTAAGAGATGTTAAAATGTTTCCCCTAAAGCTGCATAGTAAGAGTGCCACAATGTAGTGCTGTTTGTTTGTTTGTTTGTTTGTCTTTTCTAGGGCTGCACCCTCAGCATATGGAGGTTTCCCAGGCCAAGGGGTGAATGGGAGCTACCGCTGCCAGCCTACACCAGAGCCACAGCAACGCAGGATCCGAGCCACGCCTGCAACCTACACCACAGCTCACAGCAACGCCAGATCCTTAACCCACTGAGCAAGGCCAGGGACTGAACCTACAACCTCATGGTTCCTAGTGGGATTCGTTAACCACTGAGCCACGATGGGAACTCTGCCACGATGTAATTTTACGCATGTGATCACACAGGTCTTGAATGGACTGGTACAAAACACAGGTCAAGGTGAGCATTTTCCCAGAGAGGTGCCCTTTGAGCAGCCACAGCTGTCAAGCTGATGGACATTTCCATGCTCAGCTCGAGCACTGGGCTTCCCTGGGCATCCTCAATGGAACAGAAGAGATGCTTCAGTTCCAGGGGCTGCCACCTCCTCCTCTGCCTCCCAGCCCCACTGCCACCACTGAGAAGGGACCCCGCCAGCTCCTCCACACTGAGGCCCTTTCCTATGACCCCAGACACAGGACGCTCTCACCTACCCTCCCTCTCAAGCTGGACTCCTGTGTCCCTCACTGTGGCCACTCTCCTGCCGAGCGCCTCAGCTCCCAGGCCTCCTCTGGAGCGCCCCACTCTGATACCCCCCCCCCAAATCAATCCAGCCACCCACCTTTTCCTCTCCTCCCACAATGAGACCCCAGAAGGGTTCTCATCACAGCAACTGTCACATGGCGCCCCTTAGACTCTGGTCCATTCATGACACCTCTCACCCTCAGGCCCAGACCCTGACCCCTACTCCATGGAGGGGATCCCCCATCTTCCCGGCCTCCCAGAATCCTTCCTTCCTCCCTTCTCCCCCCAGCTGGGGGCTACATCTCTTAGGGGTCCTTGGAAGCCTCCTCTCTCACCCGACCTGAACCAAAGCTGTGACGGCTTTGCTTGGTGAGCTGAAGTCCCTGGTCCTCTGTCTCCAGTGGCTCTCTCTCGACCCTTTCAGATATTTCTAGGAAAACAACAAAAACGCCACCCTCCCTCAACCCCATGGTCCCCCATCAGCTGCCACTCTTTTTTTTTTTTTTTTGCCATTTCTTGGGCCGCTCCCACGGCATATGGAGGTTCCCAGGCTAGGGGTCTAATCGGAGCTGTAGCTGCCAGCCTATTCCAGAGCCACAGCAACGCAGGATCCTAGCCGCATTTGCGACCTACACCACAGCTCACGGCAACGCCAGATCCTTAACCCACTGAGCAAGGGCACGGATCAAACCCGCAAGCTCATGGTTCCTAGTCGGATTCGTTAACCACTGCGCCACGACGGGAACTCCTCAGCTGCCACTCTTGTTCTCCATTATCTCTTTATAGCTAATCTTTTTCTTTTTTAAAATAAACTCTTACAGTATAACAAACATATGGGAAAGTGCCCAAATAAGTGTGTAGCTCAAAAGATTTTTTTCAAAGTGAACTTAACTGGGTGACTAGCACCCAGATCAAGAAACAGAACATTAGGAGTTAACAAATCCGACTAGGAACGATGAGGTTGCGGGTTCGGTCCCTGGCCTTGCTCAATGGGTTAAAGATCCGGGGTTGCCGTGACCGTGCTGTAGGTCACAGATGCAGCTCGGATCCCGCGTTGCTGTCACTGTGGGGTAGGCTGGCAGCTACAGCTCCGATTAAACCCCTAACCTGGGAACCTCCACATGCTGCAGGTGCGGCCCTAGAATAGACAGAAAAAAAAAAAAAGAAAAAAGAAAGAACCAAAACATTATCAGCATTCCAGGGCATGGTTATCCTGGAAGGGCAACCACCATCCTGACTTCTAAAAGCAGAGGATCCTTTCTCCTCTTTCTTTGTGGGGCTGCACCCACATCATACGGAGGTTCTTAGGCTAGGAGTCGAATCACAGCAACACCAGATCCTTAACCCATTGAGGGAGACCAGGGATTGAACCCGCATCCTGAGAGATAACAGTTGGGTTCGTTACCACTGAGCCACAACCGGAACTCCATAAACGCAGAGACTCCTTTACTGTGTTTTGTAAAATTCTTCTTTGGCCACACTTATAGCATGCAGAAGTTCCCAGGCCAGGGATAAAACCCATGCCATAGCAGTCACTAGAGCTACAGCAGTGACAATGCCTGATCCTTAACCCACTGAGCCACCAGGGAACTCCTACTAAGAAGGATATGTTTTTACAAGACTGTATTTTCTTCTCTTGGAAGAGAGGTACATGAACTCATAAGGATACATCTGAACTACCATTCATGAGGCCCACTTTCCCAAACTGGGCTCTGTTAATACCCACATTATCTTTTATTTGGAGAGAGTGGTTCGGATTTCAGACCAGCTAATAGTTGCTAAGAAATGAAGCACCCATCAGCCAACCCTGAGTACAGTACATCCCAAGCTCCCACCTCATCCAGGGCCTTCTTGGCCTGACTAGTGGCTCCAAAGCATTGGCTTATTCCGGGACTCTTCATAAACATTTCCATCACACACCAAGAGGAAAACCTTTCCAGAAGGGTTCCACCAGAATCATAATTCAAATGTCAGTCCAGATCATACCTCCCAACTTTCCCCATTGAAAGAACAATGTAACTCTTGAAGAGGCTGAAGCCAGGACACTTACGGCAGAAGGGAGCTGCATTCTCGGCTGTGAGGTACTGGACAAGGGGATGATGCCTATGCAACCAGAGGCACAGGCTTAGGCAAATGCCAGAGGAAACCCAAGTGCACGGCCAAGAGGCCTGCTCACTCCTCCAGCTGTGCCGTGGCACCAGCCATATCTCTGGATGGAAAGGTCTGAGCACCAAACCATGACCTGTTTTCCAGGCTCATTACCACCTATTTCCACCACATAGAGCTCAGACAGGATGCTCAGCTTCTAATTGTGATTCCACGGTCTGAAAAAGTACTGGACCTCATGAGGCCGGCCCCCTCCAGGTAGGCAACACCATGACTGCATCATCAAGCTCTCTCCCAGATACAGAGGTTGCATCTGTGACTTAGGGACTTGTTATAAGCCAGAGGGCACTCTTGAACAGCAAGTGTCCAAAGCTAAAAGCTTAGAGTGACTTGCTCCCAAACCCACGGTGGGGGGACACATCACCAAAATTTCACGCTGTGAAACTCTTGACAAAAAGCAACATAAACCTGAAGGGCATTTCTGAATCCTGGGATGGCTCCAGATGTCAGCTCCTGGAGAGCAAGGGCTGTGTTATTCTCTTCTGACAAGGCTTAGCGGTATGGTGGAAATTCTCAAATTCTTAAATTAATGGCAAAAATCCATTTCGATTCTAAAGTCCTGTGTGTGACGATCCACTCACAAGGACAGTCCTGCCTGTGGAGCTGAGCAAGGATCTGCCAAATGCCTTAGAGGCTTCGTCTGAGGAAGGCGTGGGAGTCCCCGTTCACTGCCCATCAAGAGCTGTCCTCCACACAGGCCAGTTCTGGGTCTGGAAACTTCTTGCCCATTCAGGACAAGGGCAAGTGACTTCCTGTGTCACAGGATGAGACAGATGGAGCAGCATCTCGAGCACCTCACAGATGAAGAGCACTGGGCTTGGAGGTAGGAAAACAGGGCATAGGCCCTCTGCCTCCACATGCCAGTGTCCCCTGGGACAGTCCCCACCCCTGCCTACCGCACAGGCTGTGCTGAAGCCCAGGGGTGCAGTGATCGGGTGAACAGGCCACCGTAGACTGTAAAGGGCTGTGCCTATGGCCGTGTTCCTTTGGGGCAGTCTGCCTCCCCCAGGAAGCCTTCCTGGGCTGTTCCCACTGATGCTGGCGCATGCGCTCCTCTGTCAGCACCGGACATGAAGGGCATCATTCCTGCTGCTCCTCTTCCTGACAGCCTCGCCCACGGCACGCCAGCCCCAGAGCAGCTGCCCTTTCACACACCCTCCCACCTCCTACTGGGCACCTTTAACCACCCTCATCAAAGGTGAGAAGCTGGCGACAGTGGTGGCATAGAGGTTAAGGGGAGTGGCTCGTAGCCCCCCAGCAAGTGGTGGAGGTGGGACTCAAAACTAGGTTCTCAGACACCAAACCGCACACTCCTTCCTCAATCCCTGACACAGAGGCTGCAGAGGGTGAGAAGCCCTTCTGAGCAATGATGTGTTTGTAGCACTGGCCCCTGGGAGCAGCACGAAGGACCCAGCGTCTGAACTCAGCCCATCCCAAAGAGGGCACCAGAGACTCCTGCAGTCAGCCACACTGCCGAGACTGCCAGGGAAGGGCGCAGGTGGCCCTGGCTGGTGAGCTAGGAGCCTCTGCTTACCTGTCGTGCCGCTTGTGAAACACACAATGGAGAGGTCACTGGGTTTTGGGGGCTGCAGAAGTGAGAAGAGGAGTGTGTTAAAGACACCCAGTGTGGCCAACCGGGGCCCAAGATCCCCAGGCCCCTCCACCAGCCAGCCCCTCTGTGCCCTCCCCGGTCGCGTGTGCTGTCTGTGGGTGCAGCTGTGCATCGGCACGCGTTCATGGCCCTGCAGGCTGTCGTTGGACAGGTGAGCCGGCAAGTCCCCAGCAAAGGGGAAGGAAAGCCAAGGAAACCCACCTGGGCATGGACGCTGCTGTCCCACTAAGCTCACACCTCGTCCTGATGCCTCCCTGCTTGAGCTGAATTCTCAGGGCACTAGGCTGCAGGGGCCACATCCAGGCCTCTCCCAAAGATCTCATCTCTCTAGGGGATGGGACCCCTTTCCTCCTTCCTTCCCACTTTCTCTCAAGTGTCTGGAAACAGAACCTGTAGCCCAGCAACTGAGCTGCCCACTCTGTCCCTAAGACTGCTCTGCATTGGGCCCTTGGCCTGGCGCTGCCCATACAGTCCTGGGGTCACTGGGAAGAGCCCCCCCAGGATCATGTGCATGTAGAGGACAGCTTCCTGGAGGAGGTGACATGAGATAGACGGAAGAACAAGTGAGACGCCTCCAGATGAAGCAAGGGTGTGCCTTCTGGGAGAGGAAGTGGCCTGGGCACAGGCAGGGGCATAGGACACGGCGGGAGAGCAGTGCTCCGAGGCTGGGGCACGGTGTGTGGGAGGTGGGCGCACCCCAGGGGTACCCATGAAGGGCCCTGGGAAGCAGGGATGTGACCCGCTGAGTCTGCGTGTGAGGAAGCTCACAGGGTGGTGAAGGGAATGGGAAGGGCTGAGGGGCAGGGACAGCCGGAGGCAAGATGCCTGGTGAGAAGGCTGAAGGCCCCACAGGGCCCGACCCGAGGCGGGGGGAGCAACCCCCACGGGGGACTAGCGCCTAGGGAGGCTCGCTAGGGGGTGACCCACAGAAAAGTTCACAAAGACGAACAAGGACAGCAGATGCCACAAGGCGTCCCCTTCCGGCTCTGTCCCTGCTCTGACCATCCTGTCCTCTGGAGAGGTCGCTGGTGTGAAATGCAAGTCCTCTCAGAGAAACACTGGAGATCCAAGGGTGGCCTGGACCGGCTGTCCTTTTTTCCCTCCCACTCCAATGTCTGACTCCTATTCCAGGTCCCCCTCTGGACCCACACTCACAGAGGTCCTCGGTACCCCGAGGGGACATTTGTTGAGGGTTTATAACACAGGGGGTGCTGGTCTGCCTCTCTACCAGGCCCTTGTGCAGAATGCTGGGGTCTGTGAGGAGGAGACCTGGACACCATTTTGCTCCGCAGAGACCTGCTGGCAGACGCGCTTACCACAGGGACGTGGTGATTCCGCTGGCCACAGTCCTGGAAGAGGAAAACATTGTTTTTAAATGCTCAAAAGTTCCAATCTATCAAAAAAAACTCCTAAATCTACTCAGTACAGTATGCTTTGCTCCTGCACCAAGCCCAGAGGGCAAGCTCCCTGCCCCACTGTGGCCCACGTGAAGACACCACCTCAATGGCCTGCGACCCAGGGAGAGGCCAGATGCTGTGCACATGCGCAATGGGGAGCCAACGTGAGGGGCCCACAGTATGTCTAGACACATGCTCAACACAGAGTGGCTGGGTGGCTTGGGCCACCCGGTAAGTGGTCAGGGCCGGAGGGGCTGACGGGGGCTGCCAGCATAGGTGAGTCCCCTAAAGCTGTGAAGGGGCGCAGGCTTGTGGGTATATATAAGAGCAGACAGGGAGTGGGAGTTCCCATTGTGGCGCAGCAGAAACAAATCGGACTAGGAACCATGAGGTTGCACGTTCGATCCCTGGCCCCGCTCAGTGGGTCAAGGATCCGGCGTTGCCATGAGCTGTGGTGTAGGTCACAGATGCGGCTTGGATCTGGCGTTGCTGTGGCTGTGGTTAGGCCAGCAGCTGTAGCTCTGATTCGACCCCTAGCCTGGGAATTTCCACGTGCGCGGGAGCGGCCCTAAAAAGTAAAAAAGAGCAGGCAGGGAGGCAGAAGGAGAATGGAGGGCCCCGGGGCCTACATCGGTAGGACCCAGTGGGGGCCAGCTGCCACGGAGCAAGGCCTGAGGCCCCAGAGGCCAGGAGGTCTGTGTCACTCCAGCAGGCCACAAGCTGCCACCAACCTGATGTCTCTGGGGAGGGCAAACAAAGAAAAACCAGTTCTCCTGGCTGATGGGGGTCAGACACATCTGCAAGAACCTCTCCTAGACCCTAGGTCTACAGTCCTGGGGCTCAGACAGGCTGATGGCTGACTGGAAGTGGGGCGCCCCAGAAGCCATGGGAGGAGCTCTGGGGCTGACTGACATCACCATCCACCCGGTGGTGTCTGTGTCATTAACCGTGCCAACTAGCGGGGCCTGTCTCAGAGGGTGCCTGTGGGTACCAACTCCACCACCCACCACCAGCCCTCGTTAAGCCTGCCCTGTCTCAACCCTGACACACCCTGATGGCCCAAGACATCCATCCTGAGCCATAAAACGGGCAGATAAGCAGCAGCTCTGGCTCGGTGGTCAACTTGCTGCGGCCGAGGAGACCGCCCACCCTGAAGCAGACTCTCACCTCCACAGCCTGCATGGACTTGACCACCACCCCGCACTCCTGCCCTCTGTCTTTCAGAGCTTCCTCGAATGGTTCCATGAGGATGATCAGCTTGAGCCCTGGCGTCTCCTTCCTCTCCACATGCTCCAGCAGAAGCGCGGCCTTCTGAGGTTTATCCACGATCACGGTGCTGATGTCGGCTGCAGGGACATCACAGAGAGTGAGGCTGTGCGGGCACCGGCTGTGACTGTGGGCAGCCCATGCCAGGCAGTAGAACCAGGGGCTGTGTTTGCCACGTGATAAGCTTGTAAATAAATATGTTCGACAGGCCTGTGAACCATGAATTATGTCCAAAGGAAAGTGCATGGCGCCTGGATGGAGCCAAGGGCAGAAGGCCAGAAAATCTCCTGGGGTGGATCCCACCCAAGCATTTCTTTCCCCCAGGCTCAGTCCCTGACATCCCAGGTCCGCTTGTGATATTTTCCATCAGCAGCATCTGCCTTAAGCTGAAGTGAGCTCAGAGGGTGGGCAGCCCACATGGGGCTGGGGCAGAGGCTCCTTCTTGGCAGCAGCCCCCATTCCCCCCGCCCTGTGGAAGAAGCCTTTAGGTGAAGTCCACCTGGGGCCAAAAGGGTTCAGGAAGCCAGCTCAAGGGCCAAAGCGGAAGCCCCCAGCGCCTCCTTCTCTGAGAGCAGAAGCAAAGTACTTAGGAGCATCAGACAATCAGCATAAGCTGAGAGGCTGCGGTGGGGGTGGGGGCCAGCCAGCAGTGGCAGGAGGGGACAGGTGGGCTCACCTGTGTTGATGATGTAGCGGATTGCCCCAGGGCCCAGGGTGTCATAGAGAGGGACCACCACCATAGAGTATGTGTAGCAAGCCAGCTCCGCGATGATCCACTGAGGAGACACGCAGGTTAGGGGAGGGGGAGCATGACGCAATAGGGCTGAACTGCCCTTAGGCCCAGGCAACTGGGTCTTTGCTCAGGGTCCTGGGCTGAGAGCTCTAGTCCGGCCCTCTGCCCAAGACAAGGGCTCCATGAGGCTGGTTGGCTGTTTAGGCCTGCTCCCCACAGCCTTCTAGACCACGCTTGTCCCAGAGAAACATGGGACACCAAACCACCCCAAGCCCACTTCGAGGGTTTGCAGGGGCTTCTTCCCCAGGCCCTCCCTCCCCATGGCTCAGGGAGCCAGCTGGTATGGTTGGGGTGCGGATGTGGATACAGCTTGGCTGGAATGTCCACCCTCAATTAGGGACAAAGCCAAGGGAGCAGGGGATGGCAGGGACCAAGGATCTCCATTTTTCCTCTTGTCCCAGGCCCTGGAGACAGGGGAGCGGGGCTATTCTATTGCACCCAGCCCTTTATTCCTCAGCTACCTCTAAAATCAGTTAGGGCAGATGCTCACCTCTGGTCGATTTTGTGCAAAAACACCAATAAACTGATCTGTACATGGTTTACAATTGTGCTGGAGAAGTCCAGACCCTAGAAATTCAGCCCTGTCGGCCACCTGCAGACAGACACGGGGGTGGGGACGGGAGAGCCAGCACTCTTCGGTGGGGAGGGGGATCCTCAGGTGGGATTTCTACAATCTTAGGGACCTCCCCAACCCCACCCGGGTGTCTGCAAGTCCTGAGAGGGTGCTGCCAGGACTTTGGCAGACAGGTCAGGAAAGGAAAAAATGACGCTCTGGGCCCCTCTGGGTGTCCACAAGCCCCCCGCCCAAGTGCCAGGTCTGCGTGGGTGGACAGGCTAGGGCCTCTATTACTCACCTCCTGGTAGGACAGCCACTGATAAAGCTTCTTGGGCTTCCTGAAGCCAAGACAGGGTCCATTCCCTATACAGAGATAAGCAGGTCTTGTGCCAGGGAGAAGGGCGGGGGTGGGGGTGGGGGGTCCCTGGGCCAAGTGAACTGCTTCCTGTCTGACCTACTGCAGAGGCCAAAAAGGCCTTAATTATGCAACACGACATCTCCCCAAGGATGAGGGAGGCCCAGGAATGGGAACCGACAAAGTGCCAGTTGCCACCATGACCTGTGTGATGCGGCCCCAAGAGGACACGGAGAGCTGGGGGCCACTGGGAAGAAGTGGCAGGTTGTCTCTCTGTGACCACTCACTTTGCCCTGTACCCTGGGTCATCTCAGAGGCTCGGGTTCAGAACCATGCCAGCCAGTAGCCTGGTAGTTCAAGGGTCACCAGAGGCTGCCAATGGGAGATAGAGAGCATGAACTCAGAGACGGCTTAAGGTCAGAAGTCCTAAGGGCTGGAACAAAGCTGAGGTCAGCTCTTTGGCCTCATGACGCAGCTACTTGTCTGACTAGGTGGCAGGAGGGCCAAGAATGGCTTCTCTCCTCTGAATCTGAGCATGACTCACCTGCCACGCCCCCGGCACAGGCTGCTTGCCCCTAACCTTGCCCTCGCTCAACCCCTGTCAATCCCTCCACACCCCCAGGCCCCCTCACCTGAGATGCTAAGCCCACGACGGAACACCTCGTACATGGTCCTGGCATCGTCATAGTAGTGGGTGAGCAGCTGAGGGCCATCCCCGATCACGGATCGCCGGGCCCCACCACTGTCCTACGAGCCAAGCACAGGCCAGAGAAGCTGGCTGCGGTCAGGAGAGGGCACGAGCACGCACCAGGCTGTACTCGGCATGGACACACACCTGGGCCGTGGAGTTGGAGCTGCAATGCTCTGTGTGACCCCTCACACATGGCCTGCACACAGCTGGGCTGGACACACACAATCTCCACACACAGTCATGTACACGTGCTTTGCACACACGCCTCCTGTACGCAGCCCCAAGCACAGCTCATGCCCACGGGCCCAATAGACACTGGTCTCCCACAGGCCAGGTGAGCACATACAAAATGCCCAGAATCACCACTGTTCATACACAGCCATGGTTCACTCATATAATGGAGTGGGCAGTGCTAGGTGGAATCAGGCTGCCCCCCTGGCATCGGGATCAACATGCCAGGGTTGGAACCACGGCGGGGGCAGTCTTTAAGAAGACAGCCATCCATCATTCCACCTAACACTGTGAATTAGTTTGAGGACCAGCTTAAGGTACCTTCCCAGGAAAAGAGGCCTAGAAAGCCAGAGAGAAAACAGGGCAGGGAATGCCAGGGCCCTCAGAGGTGTGGATCCAGAGCGGGAAGGCAGCAAATGCCGACTGTGCGGGGGGCTGGGCAAAGGCCCTGGGCTTCTTCTGCCTCTTTGGCCACATGCCCCCCTTCTCAGGCTCCCCAAAGCCGGAACTCTGGGGCACCACGGCTCTACCTCTTCCCTGAGCACTATTTCGGCTGCAAAGGGTTGGCCCATGGTCCACTACCTCATGAAACATCAGGTCTGAAGACAAATGTGCCAGCCACAAATGAATAGCCAAACTCCAAACCACAGGCAGCCCTCAGCTGTTTTGTAGTGGAAAGTTTTCTGTTTGGCCAGTGCTTCCTGAGCACCAGGCCCATGAAGCCCCAAGCCGGAAAATGGGGACAGATTCAATCAGACCTGGTTAGCGGGGGTCGGGGGGGTGGGGGGGGGTGTAGAAACGATAAAGCAAGAGACTGTGTACCAGGGACAGAAGGGGCTGAAGTGGGCGGGTACATCTGAGAGTGGCCACCGAGCTGGGTTTTAAAGGATGCGACGGGGTTTACGAGGCAGGATGAGGAACAAGAGTCGGCAGACTTAGCAGAAGTGACAGCAAGTGCAGGGGCAGGAGGCACATGCAGGATATGGGGCTTCGAGTGCGAAATGAAGGAAGCCAGAGAGGCTGCAGGGACGCGAGGAGCCTGGGCTTTCGGTTGAGGGCAGCAGGGAACAGGGAAGGATTTCAAGTCAGAGTGAGTGACATGATCCGAATAACTTCCTACTGTGTAGCATGCAGAGTAAATGCTCCGAGGGCCCTACGTGATCTGTGCCCCCCAGACCGCTCCCATCTCACTCCCCACCACTCTCTCCTTTGCCTCCTCAACCACAGCTGCTCTGGATTCCTGCTTTCCTGGGGGATGAGGCAAGGCGGGGCTCCATCCCCAGGGGAACAGAGCCCCTAGCTGTGCCTCCCGCCCGGTCCTCCCAGCCAGACCTGTGAGGCGACTCACTCTGCGGCGCCCCTGCTGACCCTTTCCACACCACTGCTGCCTCCAGCCCAGGCGCCCCAGCTGCCTTCTCCTGCCCGCCCCTGGCAAGGCCACAGCACAGACTGGTCCTGTGTCTTCTCCTACTGAAAACCCCAAATAAATCCAGGTTGGCCATCCCAAGGGCCCCTGCCCAATGCATGCGGCTTTGTCCTTGCTGCCCTCTCCAGGTGAGCTGGAATAATAAGATTACCAAAGAGAAGTCATGAGAGCCTGATCCCTGGTCGCCTCGCCAAATCCTGACAATAACCTTAGGAAGCAGGTACTTTTTATCGCCCATGTGACAGATGAGGAAACTTGAGGCTCAGAGAGTTAAGAAATTGCCAAGGACCACAGCCAGCCTGCAAACCCAGGGCCACCGAGGCGAGGCGTCCGTCCACAGCCCCTCTCCACCTCCCAGCCACACCACATGCAGCACCATTTATCAAAGCCACCAGGTGTGTTATCACACACTGGCACCTCTGCGCACATCACTCTTCCTGCTGGAAAAATGCCCTGAAATGCCCCAAAGGTTCCAGCCTTACCTTCTCCCTGCACCCTCTCCCACCAGGTAAAGCTGTGAGGCTTATGGCCAGGACCTGCAAGATGCGCCATCAGGGGCAAAAAGCAAGGTGCTGTACAGTGTATATGGTGTAATCTCATCCTAAAAGGGGGGCAGACAGCTATGCCTTTGCTTGTGGACAACTGCTAACACCATTCTCAGGGGAGGAGACCTGGGAGGCAAGGGGAAGAAGGTGGCAGCCTTTTAGGCTGTGTCCTTTTGTTGCTTCTGAACTGCGTGAATATATTTAAAATGAATAGAACTAAGAGTTCCCTGGTGGCCTAGTGGTTAAGGGAGCTAGTGTTGTCACTGTTGTGGCTTGGTTTTGATCCCTGGCACAAGAACTTCTGCATGCCATGGGCGTGGACAAAAACAAACAAACAAAAAAAAAAGGAATAAAATTAACGTTTAGAAAAAAGGCAATTTCTAAAAAGGCAAAATAAATTCCATACTTTTTTTTTTTTTTTGATTTTTAGGGCTATACTCATGGCATATGGCCCTCCAGGCTAAGGGTCAAATCGGAGCTACAGCTGCCAGCCTATGACAGCCACAGCTACAGCAACGTGGGTTCTGAGCTGTGTCTGCAACCTACACCACAGCTCATGGCAATGCTGGATCCCTGACCCACTGAGCGAGGCCAGGGATCAAACCTTCATCGTCACGGATACTAGTCAGATTTGCTTCAGCTGAGCCACGATGGGAACTCCCTGTTCCCTAAAGTCTAAAATAAATCTTACTGGTTCTTCTAGACTGAGACTAGAACACCGTTGTCCAGGCTGGGCCACAATCCCTTCTTCCCTCGGTGGCTCTGCCTTCAAGTCTGTGTGCTTTCGGAGGGCAGGGCCCTGGGGTGAGTTCGGCTCTGGGTCCCGCCCCAGACAAAGGCTGGGCACAGGCAGAGTCTGGGAGGGAGGGAATTTATCTGGCAGTCCCTTGAAAACACACCAAAGGCTCCTGCTGTGGGAACCATGAGCCAAGGCCCCCAACAAAAGCAGGCAGACCAGAGGCCGAGGGCAAGGCCATGGAAGGGCTGGCTCTGCCCAGGCTTCTATTCCTGGGAGAGGCAGGAGCATCTGGCAGGAGACCCCGTCCAGGGCCACTCTGGGGCTTCCTAGCTGGCTGCTGGGGGGACCAAGACTCTCTGGCCATGGGAGGTCACATAAGCCACAAGTTTGGCTTCTACCTTCAAGATGCCTGTCCCCTGTGGCTTCTTCCCACAGCCCAGCTCACACCCTGCTCACCTCCACTTCCTCTGACTGCATCAGGAGATCGCACGGCGGCTGCAAGGCCTTAGGCCGGTGGGTGAACCAGTAGGCGAGGATGGCGGCCAGCGCACCCATACTCACGAGGGTGGTGGCTGAGAGGCTGCGGAAAAACTGGCCCAAGTCCCCCAGCTCAGGCAGCCGCAGCATCCTCAGGATCTCCTGAGTCTGCATCTTCTCCAGAAGCGAGAGGACGAACTCTGCAAGAAACGAGAGGCAGGTGAGGAGGAGACCCAACTGGAGACAAGGGAGGGGTCTCGGGCCTGTCCTCCCACCTGTCTTGAGTCACAAGCAACCCGCTGATCTTTGCCAGGCCTTAAGCTAGGTGACGTGTACAGCCTCCTGGTGCAACATGCGTATCCTGGAAGCTGGGCGCCTGGGAGGGTCTTCCCTGGCGACAGGCCAGAGAGGCCTGAGCAGTCACAGCCGGCCAGCCCAGTTTTCCTGAGAACCATATGCTCGGGCACTGGGCCACGCTGACAGGTGCTTCCACATCTTCCAGGCGCAGGGTGTGCTCTGGGTCTCTGGAGTTACTGCCTCCAGAGCCCTAGGGGTGGGGGTGCACGCCTCTCCTATGCGGTCGGAGCATCTTAGCCTGGCTCCTGAGTGCGGACTGGACAGACGGGCAGCGGGTGGGCCCAACACAGTGCCCGGGCTGACTGGGAGCGAACAGATACAGACCTTTTCCACTCTCCCTCAAAGCTCCCCTGCCAGGCCCTGGCCCTGGCCCCAAGGGGCACAGAGAAGGCAAGGTGGCACAGCCCACAGACCAGCCTTGACAGTCACTTCTGGCCTTCGAGATATGACAGCAATGATCGGATGAGGATCCAGTGAAAGACACACAGCAGAGTCCCCTCAGAGCCACCATGGGCACCATGGGGTCTCCTTGAAGAAAAGTTGTAGCCAGGAGTGCTGGTCGCGGCTCAGTGGTTAATGAAGCTAACTAGCATCCATGAGGTTGGGGGTTCAATCCCTGGCCCTATTCAGTGGGTTAAGGATTCAGCGTTGCCATGAGCTGTGGTGTAGGTTGCAGATGCAGATCAGATCCTATGTTGCCATGGCTATGGTGTAGGCCAGCAGCTACGGCTCCAATTAAACCCCTAGCCTGGGAACCTCCATATGCGGCAGGCATGGTCATAAAAAGACAAAAGACAAAAAAAAAAAAAGAAAGAAAGAAAGAAAGAAAGAAAGAAAGAAAAGAAAGGTTGCAGCCAAAGGGCTGCCAGGGCCAGAGGTGATGCTGCAGCAACTTCTGAGGAACGGCAGTGCTCCCAAGGGCAGGCAGGGGGAGGTCCTGGCACTGCTGTGCCCCAGACTGTGGGGTCACTGTTCACTGCAGCTCTGCACCACCACAGACCAAGCCCCGAGCAGAAGATCTGGGCCCTGGGCTGTTCCCTCGGGATTCCCGTCTGCTCAAGTCCAGAGGATAAAGGACTGCCAAAGGGAAGCAGGGATTAAACCGGTGAGAAGGGAAAGGAATGGAGGCTCAGCGAGAAAGGGCTCAGCAAGTGCTGTGTGCACTCCCAGGGGTATCAGCAGCCCTCCTGACACTGAATCTAGCAGTCAGGGTGCCAGGCCCACCCACTGCCACCTGAGTGGACACAGTGGGCCTATCAGGGACACATGGGGGGGGTACCCTGTGCTGGGCAGTGGGTGCTTTCCCATGAGAAGCACTGGGGACTCATGGTGGTTCAAAGAGGGATGTTCCCAAGTGCTACCACATCCTCCTGCTAAGTGAAGCAGCACTGGCAGGACTAACATACAGCCTGCTGGGCTCAGGGTCTGCACTTCGCCCAGGACTGAAAACAAGAGCAATGGTGCACCAGGCACTGGATGCTTTTATCTCCCCCGGGGCCTCCTCGGTGTCCCTGTCCAGTGGGGCCTGAAGGGGGCTGTGTGACACCCACAGGTCTGCGTGGGCTCCAGGAGGCCACACACCGGCCCTCCACCCCCACCTCTAGAGGCAGGGCTGGGAAACCATGAGAAGCCCAACCACGGCCATTCTGCAGCCACAGGATATGAGCCAAATGGCAACTGCTTGACCCCTGAGAGGAGAGATCTGCTGAAATCCCAATAAATGGTATTTGTGCTAAACTCTAACATCACACATCACAGACAAGGTCAGGGACGTGCAACGTCACTGCAGAGAAGGTGAGCAAAGCTCCTCTGCTCAAGCCCCTTCTTCACTTATTAGCCCTGTGAGGTGGCACACACCCCACCTCTTCGGACCTCTGCTTCCACGTATTCAAAACAGGGACGGTATCACCCAGGCATGTACACTCCTCATCCGGCATCTGGCATGTTATAGGCATGCTGGGATTAACAGATGGCCAAGGCGGAGTTCCCATCGTGGTGCAGCGGAAACGAATCCCACTAGGAGCCATGAGGTTGTGGGTTCAATTCCTGGCCTTGCTCAGTGGGTTAAGGATCCCACGTTGTTGTGGCTGTGGTATAGGTCAGCAGCTGTAGCTCTGACTGGACCCATAGCCTGGGAATCTCCATATGCCGTGGTGCAGGCCTAAGAAAAAGCAAAAAAAAAAAAAAAAGAGAGAGCGAGAGATGGCTAGGTGTATGCCTGTCAGACCAAGGAGGATGCCGAGCCAAGGTGGGTATAAACACGGGGCAAAAGGAGCTGAATCCAGGTACCATGGCTGCGGGAGTTTATGCTCTAGAGAGGGCACAACAGACTGTCTGAGACTTGGGAACACTTATCAACCACCTACAGGCTCGGGGTGCTCCCTCCCTGGGGAGCAAAGAAGGGAGCCTCCAGCCAGCCAGAGCAATTCTCACCGAGTCCCTGACCCTCTTGAGCTGGAGCAGTCTTAAGGCCATCGGACAGGAACAAGCCGCTCCTGGCATATCGATCCAATTAAGGTTCTGCATCAGCAAAGCAGAGGCCGGGCTGTGGACCACAGTGCATTCACCAAGGAAATTGCTCTGGGAGGGCCCTGGCCAGGAGGCCAGCTGGCTTTCCTGGGACATTTATTTCCCTGAGCTGCAAATGGGAGACTAAGTCACAGCCAGGCCCAGCCGATAAATGACTCACTACAGAATGGAAAATCCAGACCTGGCCACCAGCTCTTGCAGGGAGCTCTGAGAGCTCAAGGACGTTTCCTTCCCGGGACTGAACTGACCTCATGGGCTGGGAAGCCAAGACCCAAGAAGGCCCTGTCCAGGGCCAGGACGCAAGCATACAGACCTAAAAGTTTTAGCGAAAACCTTGGAAGGAGGCCTCATCACCACCAGGCCGTTGCTCACAGGCCCTAAGCTGCAGCGGAAAGCGGGCAGTGGCTGTAAGGCGAGGTTTGCACAGAGCACAGCCTAGAATGGTCAAGACATCCATCCACCTGCCCATGCCCCCAGCAGGCCAACCCATGAGCCCTGCTCTGATCTAGCGCAGGGCCAGGCGCTGGGCTGAGCCGGACGTGGGCCTGCCCACAGTCTAAAAGGGCAGATATAGGAGGGAGTGGGCAGTGCTGCGAATGCTGTTTGGGCTGCGATTAGGCGAGGGGAGCCAGCGAAGACACCTGACGCAGGTATGGACTGGCAGGGTGGGCTTCTGGCTGGACGTGGTTCTGGGGCCAAGGCTGAAGGAGTCAGAAGAAACGGTGTCCTCAGCAGAGGGAAGCAAATACACAAAGGCTGAAGCTGAGAGAGACCATGGAGCCCTTGGCAGACTGAATATTCTACTCAGGAAATCAAGTCTTGAAAATGAAATCTACAAGGGTCAGCCCCACAAGTCTGAGGCTGGTTTCGCAGATGTGCCCAGTTTTCAGTGGCCCCAAAGTGTCACAGTCTCCAGGAGAGGGAAGAACAAAACATGTCTGACTTTCTGAACTGCTGGTGCCTGGAAATCGCGTGCCTGCCAACTAAACCGCTCAATCCTCACAGCAGCCCCGTGTACCCGTAACAACGTGGGGACACAGAGGCTCCACTCCAGAAGGTGCCAGCCGTTCACAGGTGCACAGTGAGCGAGCGGGGGAGCCAGGGCTCGAGCCCCAGACGATGGCCTCCCAAACCACCGCCTTGGGCTATACCCCGCTTCTCTGACCCCAGCCCACACTGCACCATCCCCACGCACAACCTCTCCTCTGCAGGGGTGCCGAACCCAGGGCAAAGAAGCTCCAGATCTGCTCAGAAGAGCCCAGGCTCAGGCTGCAGGGGCGGGGCGGGGCGGGGGGGGGGGAGCATGCAGCACGGGCCACCAGAGCCTGTGAGCAGGGATCAGCAGTTCAGCAGTCAGGCTGGCCACTCGTTCCTCGCCACACACAGGCTACAGATGGGCCCCCTCCTGGCCTCACGTCAGGGACTTGCCATCTTCCCGAGGCTGAGTTCTCCTCAAGGCGGCCCACTGGCCTGGATGCTGGAGGGCAATGGGACAAGGGCTTGGCCACGCACCCCTCCCCAGGTCCTACCTAGGTGCCCCCTAAGACAGCGTCTGAAGTGACCGCAGCTCCGCTGGCCCTGAGGCTGGGCCTGTGCCCCTTCCTGGCTGGGCAACGACAAGAGGGCATCATTCTGCCAGGCTCACAACCTTCTCAGACAGTCAGGGCTACCTACATTTACCCCGAGATTCCCTTCAGACTAGGAGCCACTGCAGGCTAGAGCTGCAAATTTGGGTCCTCTGAGGACACAGACATCAGAGCCAGCCTGTGCCACCCAGCCCTTGGCCTGGGGCAGGGCAAAGGCTGGGCCTGGGAGTCTAGTCATCTCATTATTTCACAGGGCTTTGGCTTCTGCTGACTTCCACTCCCTCTCTGTCAGCCTGAGGTGGGGCTCTGTGGTCCCTGGGGTCCCAGCCATGGCTGCCACCTTCCCTGCCCCCAGGAGGCTCTCCTGATTGCAGCAGCATAGAGCACGGAGCGGGGAGGGGACAGCACCCAAGGGAATCAGTGGTGCAGGGGTTGCCAAGTGAGTGGCTGTGTGTGTTTGTAAATATTCACCTGGCAGGAGGACACAGCCCTCAGCACCCGCGAGCCTCCTCTGCCCCGGCACATCCTATGCCTTCTCCCCTGGAACAGACTGGTTGAGAACACCAAGTGATGGCACAAGCTTGGGGGACTGGGGCCTCCCCACCTCGCCCTGGCTTCTGGCTCAAAGCACCTGGAAGGTGGGTAGCGAGGGGCATAGCTGTCAAAACCAAGAAGGGAGAGAACAGGAGGACGGGGGCCCAGGCGGGGAACATTTTGACTTCAAGATGACCGAAGCAGAGCTCCAAGACCCATATCCAGTGGAGGTGGCCCTGGAGCTCATGGCTCCACTTATGGCACCACCTGATGCAGCTTCCTAGTGCCAGCCCTCTAGTCCTTCACTGCCTGTCAAGATGGCTCTATGAGGACCCCCCGGTAGACATCTCCCAAACCTGACCACCCCTCTCCAGCCCCCGGGCCTGGTCTGGTCCAGCCACCCACCAAGCGGAGTCCAGACGCCCACACCAGCCTTCTCACGGGTCTGCTTGCTCTAAGCAGTGCTCGCACGGATGCCAAAGTTATTTTCCTGACATACTGACATGACCATATCATGTCATTACTCAAAAACCTTATCTGGCTCTCTCCTACCTTAGGACAAAAATCCAAACTCTTGTTGCTCGACCGAGACTCTCCATGATCCTCAGATCCTTCCCTCCCCTTAGAGTGACACCGGCTTCCCTCCGTATCAGCTTGGAGGGGGATGGGAGTCCTTGCGATGGGGTTCTTGGTCTCCGCAAACTTCAGAAGAGTGAGGAAGCACAAGGCGAGCCACAGATGAGTAAAGAACCTCCTTGACTCCCAAAGAAGAGTGCTAAACTGAAATTATAACCCTTCCAGGGCCAAGGGTCCCTGGCAATCAAGCCAGGGAAAGGGCGCAAAGAGGAATTCTGGAGCTGCACTGACGGGGGTCCAAATCCTGACTCACCCTATTGATAGCTCTATGACCTTGGACAAGTCACCTCACCCCTTTGGCTTCATTTCAAAATTCTCATGGACAGAGGGTGATGCCAGGGACACAGCAAGGGAAACATTTGGTAGATAGAAGTTAGCTGAAGCGGTTACTCTGTCTCTTCGGCAACCAAAAGGACTCCAAGACAACCTGCAAAGTTACATTCACACCCTACCTTTCCAGCAGACTCCTGGCACTGGGGAGGCGGCTGAGCTGGTTCCACTAGTACCAGCCTCTCTTTATAAAGGGTGCACAGGGCTCAGGGAAAGAGCTTACCACATCTTGATCAAAGCACCAAATCGGCAAAGGCCCTGCCCCAAGTCTGCCCTCCTGGGGACAGCCGATGGCAACCAACGCCGGTTCTGAGAAGCCAGCCGGTGGTGGAGGCTCTAGCAGTGGTGGCGGAGGCTTGCTGGCAGCTGTGGCAGCAGGTCTGGCAGGGACTGGGCGCAGAACAACTCTATGGGGAGCTGCTTGGCCCCACCACTCTATCTGCACACGGGGCACTGCTGGCTCAGATCGGCTCAAAGGCAAGTGATCGGGTCTTAACCCCTACCCTGCCAGGTTGCCAGAGCCCCAGTTCACACCCCTCTGCTTCTCCCCTCCCCACCCTGTCTTCAGTCCTGGAGGGGAGTTTGTCCTAAGGGCCGCTTCAGGACAAAGTCTTACACATCTATCTGTGGCAATGATTAAGGGCCAGGGCCTCAGCCACGGTCTGGGGACATGCAGCCAGTGCAAGCAGCGGGGCGGCGGGAAGGAGTGGAGATGGGGGTGGGGGATGCAGATCTCTGGTGCTGAGGGAGGCCCTCTCCACAGACTCCACTCTTCACCCCCACAAGGCCACAGTCTAACTGGGGAGCAGAAGGCAATGAGGCACAGTCCCAGGTCAGACACCTGCTCAGAGATGCTCAGGGCAGTGGCACTAGGGTCAGCAGCTACAGGAGGATGGCTTAGCTCTCCTACCAGACCCCAGGGAAGCATACCAGCCCCTCTTCAACGCAGTCCTCAGAGACGCTTGCCTGGCTTGCAGGCAGGTGCTCAACCTGGAGGAGCCAGAATCCACTTCCTGGCTTGTCAGACCTAAGCTGACGCCCAAACTCCCTCAATGCCTCTGGCAGACAGACCAGGACACTGAGGTCCCAGGACGCCTGGGGCCTCACTCTTGCAAGGTCTCTCCATAGGGTGAAGAATGGGGGAGGGGATTAGGTATGGCCTTTTTCCACTCCTGCGTCCATGGCCAGCATGTGGCTGGGCACACAGTAGGCACATGGTGGCCACTGCTGGAGAGTAAAAGGCAGGTCCCGCCCACAAGACCCAGTTCGCCAACCCCTGGCCCTACTCACAACTGTGCTTCTGAGTCTTCCAGGACAGGGCCACGTCTCCCCAACACCGTCCACCTGCCCTGCAGCAAGACCGCCCCAGGCTGCGCACTCTGAGCTCTGGAGAGCTGTGGGCACCACCTGCCTGGAAACTCCAGAGCTTGCAACACCTTCCCTGGGGCTAATACGGCTTCCACTGCTCACCCCACCACCAGGGGAGGGTCACCTGGAGGATTTCCTGCCTCAGCAGCCCTCACCTGGAACTGGACACAACCCTGTCTGGGCCCCCAGACTCCAGCCTCCAGCAACCCACCTGGAGGAAGCTGTAAAATGTACCAATTCCTGAGCACCCACCCTCAGTCCCCAAAGCCCCCTCTTCCTTCCTTCTTGGCAAGGCCCTTGCTTTTCTCTGGATATTTTTCGAGCATCTTTAAGATGAACGCCTCCCTTAATGCTTCTCAGGTAGAAAATCCAGTGAACACAACCGAAATCCCGGCTGATGGAAAACCACCCAGCGGCACCCAGGCACTAGGTTAAGAAAAGCACACAGCTCACCATCCCTCCTGTGTGACTCTGATCTGCAGAGAAACAAACGCAGCAGCCCAAACTCGGCCGGGCACCCACCCCTCCCACACAGGGACTTGTGCCTGTGCTGAGAGAGGTGGCTTTCTCTGCACCTTCCTCCTGGGTTTTAATTAGAGTCATACAACCACAGACAACTGCAGCAGACATGGGGCCAAGGCCCTCCCCGCGCTGGGAAGTGCCAGGTGAGACCCACTGCAAGTCCCCCAGGAGAGATGGGCCCAGGATTCAGGGTTGCTCAGTTACAATGTGGCTCACCCACCGGACCTCCTTGAGGAGGCTGATTTTAGCTCTGAAGTTTAATTAAGCTTCTTAAATGTAGAAAGGCCTAACTAAAGATGGCTGTGCCTGACCAGCGTACAGGGCCCCTGTCTCAACAGCCAGAATTCACTCAGTGAGGGAAGCAGCCCCCACTGCCCTCCGCCCCTCCATCCTCAGGCCAACACCTCTGAAGAATGTCACTCACCCTAAGCCCTGGTCAGGGGACATGGGCCCACATTCCTGAGGACAGCGCCGGGAAGCCAGGCTCAAACAACACTTTCAGAGATTTAAAAATACAAATAGCCTTGAGAGCAGAGAAGCAAAACAGAAACACAGTGTCTTTCACGAGCTGTGAGATAAAAGCTGTCCTGACCATGAATCAGGCCTAACAAAATCGGAACAAGGAGGGGCAGTAGAGGCTAACACAATGGCAAGGTTCCCATCAGAAATATTTCCAGGGGACGAAGACCAGGGCCAAAGGTGTGGGTGGGCCTCATCATCCTTCCTTCCTTTAAGCCAAGCCCTGGGACGGCAGGCAGAACCCTAGGGATCCTGGCGGGGGCCTGGCCATGAGCACTACACAGGCAGAGGGACGCCTCTGGCCAGACCCCACTGTGCAGGAAGCCAAATCTGTGGCTGCAACATGATCCTTCCCTCCCAGTCCATCTAGGTTAGGGCTGCCAGTGTCCTGGCTCCAGGAGCAAGGATCCATCTCCATCATTGGCCTAAACTGAGGACACACTGCAAAGCCTGCAGGTTCAAGCTCAGAAAGAGAAGATGGGCTGCTCCTGGCAGGGCCATGCTCTCAGAGCTCAAGGGCAGGTGGCCAGGGCATCGGTGGCACAGGACGTGACGTCCGCGAGCAATGGGGAAGTGCCTTAGACATAAGGAGGAGGGACCTGTTAGGATAAGGTTGGGGACACTGAGGCGGGGAGGAGCAAAAGAGGGATTCGCTGGCCCGCTTGTTCCCTCAGGAGCATCTGGGGACACCCTGCTGGGGAGGGGGGGTCACAAAAGACAGAATCTGGGACCTTCCTCAGTCAGAGAAGGGGAGCAGGGTGGGAAGGAAGGTTCTGAGCAGGGGGCAGAGTGGGCTGGTGAGTGGCAGGAAGAGCCTGTAAGATGTGCCAGGGCTCCCAGGAAAGAGGCAGGGGCTGGGCTGTGCTGAGGCTGGGACGATAGCATTCAGGTGCAGAAGGAAACAGATTGCGGGGTGTGCTACACACAGCTTTGTGCTTTTGAAGTCACAGCTACAAGCGGATGGTCCCCACCAGCTCACCTGATCCAGCACCTTGAGGCTTTAGGATGCTGAAGTGTCCCAGACAAGCTGTGCCTCCAGATCCTAACCAAAGGGACCACTGCCACAGCCAGGAGCCCATAAGGCAGCTTTACCCACCATTCCAGGGGCCATTGCTATTTCACAGGAATGACAGTGAGCAGAGAAAAGGGAGTTCTGCCTCTGATTAAAGCTAAGTTTTCCAGGAATGTGATAAACAGTTTAATTTTCTGCCTTCCCGGTACTTCACAAAGTTCCTCTTCTGAAGGCCACAAAGAGACAAATGTGAATTCACTCGGTTCAGCAGAAGTCTGTGCTGGCCAGTGGGACCCTGCCACTTCCTGGAGGCCAGGGCCACACAGCAGCTGGCACCTTTCACCAGCCTCCGGCCACCAAGACCTATTGTTGGCCAGGGCGCACCAGTGGCATCCACAGAGTTAACGCCAGCCTCAGGCAGCCCGGCCCTAGGCTGGACAGGGAGCACTGAGAACTCAGGCCTCCTTTTCAGGGCCAGGATGAATGAGGAATATGCAAATCACTGCCTCCCCAAGGAGCAGTGGCAGGGGAGGGCCTGCTGCTGGCAGGCCTGCACCTCTCTACCCTGGGTCTGTCACATGAAAGGGTTTGTATTCCTGCCGCTGGCTGCGGCATCCAGCCAGGATGGGGCTGTTCTCACCGGAAAACAAAAATCCCTTTCAGACCAAAGCAACACGAGGCCTCGGCCAGCCCGGGAAGGCCACTGGCCGTTGTTCACGTCGACCCACTTGGATTCTCCCTGAACCCACCACCACCTTTCCAGAGGGGGCTGCAGGCCTCTGCAGCCGCTGAGCAAAGCGCTGTGTCAGGTCAGGGTGGGTGGGACCAAGAAACGGACCGGCCCTTTCTCAGGCTCCCCAGTTGTTTTGTCCTTTTCAGAAATAGTAGAGGCTGGTCTCAGGTAGCAACTTTTTGGTATGAGGGAGCTTCAGGAACTCTCACAGTGTTGGCGGTAAATGTGCAGAAAAAAACGGGGGGACGTGACGGTAAATAAGAGCCCCTGCAGTGACAGAGAGAACTTTTTGTTGTTGTTGTTTTGTCTTTTGTTTTTTTTAGGGCCGCACCTGCGGCCTATGGAGGTTCCCAGGCTAGGGGTTGAATCAGAGCTGTGGCTGCCATCCTACACCACAGCCACAGCAACACCAGATCCAAGCCCCATCTGTGACCCACACCACAGCTCATGGCAACGCTGGATCCTTAACCCGCTGAGCAAGGCCACGTCCTCATGGATGCTAGTCAGTTCGCCAATCGCTGAGCCAGGAAGGAAACTTCCAGAGAGAACTTTTAAGAATGGAGGCCACAGGCTGCCCACAGTGCAGCTCCCACAATTGCCCTCGGGCTGTGGGTGGGGGCTTGTACCCCACGGCCCTCCAGAGCCTGGACGCCACCCTCCCCAGAGGCTCCATGACAAGGTCAAACTTTTTTTTTTTTTGTCTTTTGAGGGCTGCACCCAAGGCATAAGGAAATCAGAGCTGTAGCTGCCGGCTACACCACAGCCACACCAATACGGGATCTGAGCCACACTGCAACCTACACCACAGCTCACAGCAACGCTGGATCCTTAACCCACCGACGAGGCCAGGGTTCAAACCAGCGTCCTCATGGATCTTAGTCTGGTTCGTTAACCACTGAGCCACGATGGGAACTCCCCAAACTCCAAACCGGTTCAGACTTTCAGAGGCCAGAAATTCTGGTGACCAGGAGCTGTTTGTTAACCACCACACAAATACATAAATATCTATCTATCCATCCGACTACACACCCACCTACCTACATACCTATCTTAAATGTTATCAACGACAAAACCAAACCAAACCCCAGGCAAACTCCTAGGACATTATCACAAGAGAGACAGAAGAACATTATATCAGAATGAAGAATAATCACTTAAACACATTTAACTTGAAAAACTCATGGCACTGCCTTCATTTTCCACATTTTTGGAATGTTTGTTGCAAATTTCCTCATTACGCACAGCACCATGGATGATCCTGAGTGAAGAGAGCAGGTACGAAACCGTGCACACTCTCCGTGTGCAGAGACAGGACGATCACAAGCGAGGCTAATCCCTGGGCACAAAGCCTGCAGCCTATGGAGCATGGATGCTACTCAGACTCCCATTAACAGGACACAATGACACAGCAAGATTTCAAACACACACATGATCACTAAGCCTGGAAGGAAATCTAGGACAAAACCATCTGGGAGCTGATTCTGAACCAAAAGAAGGGTTTGTTGATGCTCCACAGACCTCCTGCAATCCAAGGGAAACAGGTCTTGTCGGCCTCTCAGCCCAGAGAAAACGCCCATCTTTAATGACGGTCCACTGCTGCCTCCCTCCTGGGGTCCTCCTACTATCAGGTGCGGCCACAGACTATGCCCATGAACCTCAGCGGCCAGGCATGTCCCTGTGAGAGGTCACGGGGCTGCCCCAGGGAGAAGCAGAAGGCAGAGGAGAAAAGAAACGTCAGGGCAGATGGAAAAGGGGGTGCTTCATAGATCACAGCCCTCCCTGCCGTCTGACCTGTGGCAAGGAGATCGGGGACACATGTACCCCAGTCTCCCACCACGCCCCGCAGAGCCAGGCTGGGGAAAGGCAGCTGGCAGGCAGGGTGGGGGCTGATGGTGAGCAAGTCCAAGGGGTCCCCCAAAGCACACCCAACCCATCTGCTGGCAGGTACTGGCACAGGAGCACTTACATTCTCCAAACATTAAGCAGGGTCCTGGGGTCTAGCTGGCTTTGTGCTAGGGGACACAGCAGAAGGGCCAAAAGACTGCCCCTTCCAAAGTCAAGGGGGTCACTGCAGGCCTGGATGGGTCCCCCTGAAGCCCCCTCTTCCATGCTAATACCTGCTTTCCTCTCACTGGCCTCTAGGCCTTACCATCCAGCCTCTGGCCAATCTCCCTGTCCAGTCCCACCGGCTGCTCCTTCCATCCCAGTTCTACCTTCCCACCCCATCTCTGACTGTCCTCGCTGTGTGGCCTCCAGCTGGCCTTGCTGTCTACTCTCTGGTTGACCTTACCGTCCCTCCCAGTAGCCCTCCTGTGCGTGCGGCAGGACCTGCTGTCAGTGCCCAGAACGGTTTAGAGCCAAGGTTGGGGAGAGGGTTAGTGGTCAGGAGGAAGCCCACCGAGGATTTTCAGCCCCTGAACAACCTGGAAGAAAAAAGAAATCAGGGGAGCAAGGAAAACCTACTAGAAGGGAACACAGTGCTTTATAGCAAGCTGAGTCCTGCTTTGTCCCTCAGTATCCACTTCTGGTGCTGGGACCATGCTCTGGAAGGCTGGCAGAGGGGCTGGGCTCCCAGGGTTGATTCGTGGGCTCTGTCCCAGAGCTGCCCATTCAACCTGGGCCTGCCTGTCTTCTCTCTCCAGGCCTCCGAGAGCCTCCCATCCCTAGGTCTGCTCCTGGCCCCAACAGGTGCCCACCCAGATCTGCTTACCCAGGGTCTGCAAAGGATGCCAACGGTTTCCTCACGGGCACCATCCTGGCCTGGCTTCCTGCCCTAAAGCCCTAGGAGACACTTATCTCAGAATGCAGGCCTGAAAGGACAGATGACAAATCAGATGCTAGCCACTCCCAACTCTTCATGGACACCCCCGAGCACCCCTACTCCCTGGGAGTAGCTGTGGAGAGAGAAAAACACGTCTACAGGAAGAGCTGGTGAACGGGCACAGATGGGACTTCTCGGGATTTGAAATCTTTTAGGCTCTGAGATGACAGATCGGGCTTCTGAACAGACAGCCCAGCTGGGCTCAGAATCTGTCCCACCCATTTCCCATCTTTCTGCTTCTGCCCATTACAGAGCCCAAGCCTCACACGAATCAGAAGCCACACAGAGTAACTAGGTCTGAGAACCTGGACCACACCAAACATGGGCTCCCAGAGCAGCTGAGCAATTATGTGGGACCACCCCTGGGCCTGACACGAAGGACAACCAACCCAAGGGTTCAAAGTAGCAATCTGCCCACAGCGCTCCCCTCCTGGGGCCCGATGGGTGTTTAGCAGGGGCTCTGGCCAGGCCAACACGGAGTACAGGGCCATCACGCCAGACCATCCAGTGAGCTGCAGACCCTAACTGGGTCCTTTCGGCTCTGTTTGGCCAGAGCTCCCAGCCCATCAGGAGAGTGAAAACTTGGAGCTCTGAGGAAACCGTGTCTCGTCCTCAGAGATTATCCTTCACAAAACCAGTCACTCATTCATTAACTCGGCAAACACTTCTGGAGCACCTGCTTCTGTTCCAGGTCCTCCAGTGAAAGCTGATCTGTCTCTGCCTACAAGGAGGTCATGCCTGCTTTCCCCTATGGCTTCTCCCTACCAGTGACACCCCCAGCTGGCCTGGCACCCAGGAGGAGCACCTTCGAGGTCTGTTGTCAGCCAATCGACTTGCAGTGAGAAAACAGATTACAAAATGCATCATTATTAAGGGTAAATTATTCTCAAGGAATTTTTCATATTATTCGCTTAGGAAATCGACACTGTGTGCCAGCCCTGGCTTGGGGCACAGAGAGGAGACACCAGGCTCTGCCCTTAAGGAGAGCACAGAGCACAGAGGAGGCCAAAGGCTGTAGTTAGGTGGAAGTTCAGTGCCCCCAGGAGATGCATGTGGCTCGAGGATTGCAGGGGCAGTGTCGCCTTGGCCATCCACATGCCCAGTTTTGGCCATACGTCCTTGATGCAGCTACCACACAGAATGAAGCCCATGCTGCCTGGCCTGGCCCTCCAATGCCTGCAGAGGCCAGCCCTAGAGACCTCACTGGCTGAGTGGAGTCTGTCCCTAGATCCCAATCATCCACCCTCCCATTTTTTTCCCCTCTGCCTGGAATGGATCTTTCTGCCTAGAATGACTTTTCTTTCCCTATTCCCTGTTTGCATGTCAGAAGCCTGCACCTCCTTTGATGAAGGCCTCACTCAAGTTGTTATAACTTCAGCCGACACTTAAGGGAGCCCTTTCTTTCCTGTGTGTCAGCCCCTGCTCCTTGCTCATTACACCTGTCTTCTCTTTAAACCCTCCTGGTCCAAGGATGGCCCACTGACCAGCCTGCTGGAGGGGCTCAGACACTGCCTGATCCTCCAGGTCCCTTAGCTGGCCTGAACCTGAGAACGTAGTCTGACTCAGCTCTCAGGAGCTGCTTCACCATTGAGCCTCCTTATATCCTGGCACCTCATCTATGAAATGGGGATCACGGCACCACACTGTTTTGGGAAAGCTTGGGGGACTGTAGAACATGGTGCTAGACGCACAGCAGGTACTCAGGAAAACAGCAGTCAAGTCAGCATGTTTGCAACAATACCTCCCCCAAGAAAACACTGCCTTCCCGATACACACACAGTACTACATTCATAGTAAGGCATATCTGAGTGCCTTACTATGTGCCAGCCAGGCATTGGCTCGTTACACACGGCAGCTTCTGTTATACAAATGCCTGTAACTTCTGCCTCCTTTTGCAAACAAGTCAGAGCCTCGTGCTCACTTACCTGCATGCTACCTGTGTGGCACAGCCTGGGTCCCATCTGGGGCTGTAGCTGAGCCAAATTTGGCCTTCTGAAGGTCAACCCAAGAGCCCTTGAATCACAAGGGACAGAAAACCAGTCAGAGAGCTGAATGGTCAGGTTCTGCCACCCCCTGGTGTCAGTGTACTCTCACCAGGAGTGCCCCAATATCCTACATGGGCCAGGCGGGGAGAGAAATCCCCGTGACCAGAATTCTCCTGCACAGTGGTGTATCATGTGCAAATCTGGGCTTTCTTTTGAGGCATGCCCTCACCGGTTCTGCCTGGAGCCTCACCATCTGTCAGGGCCCTGGCTGCCTTCTAAAGTCCCCTAAGATGGGTCTAGTTCTTCACCGTAATGGGAGTGAGATGGGGACAGAATCTGATGGGGCTACACTAGCCAGGCTGTGCAAATCTGTGCCTGCCCTGGACACCTATAGCCAGACTGTGGCCACACCAGTCTCCGCCACCGGGGCTAGCCCCCATCCCCTCAAGGATCACAGCTAGGGCCTCCCAACTTCCCTTTTCTGGAACCCAGCCTCAACTGGGCCATGCCTGGGCCACAGTTATCCACATCTATAACGTCACAACAACCTCCCACTGCTCCCCTAGCCTCCACTCTCCTCCTACTGGCTCAGCCTGGCCACTGCAGAGAAATAAAACCCTCTTCTCTAGAATGCCCTGCCATCCAGACTCCATTCTCTCCCACAACCTAGACTCTTTAAGCCCTAAAGACCCTAAAGACCCTTCCCCACCATAGTTCTTCCTGCACACCTTTGCTGGCCTGACTTTCCCTACAGGGAATGCAGTCCACCTGCCTCCGACAAACAATCCCGTATGCAGCAGAAGCCCACTCAGACGTCAAGTATATGGTTGCACAGACTGAACCCTGTAGGACACAGGGCTGCATCAGTCTAGAGGTAGGGGTGCCAGCCTAGCATTTCATCCACCAACAGGGGTGCCTCTTTCAACTTTGTACAAGAGTGCCATCTAGGCAGGCAGAGGTGCTAGTCCATTGCTCCCATAGTCCTGTGAGTGCTCACAGCACTGAGACCATGTTTTCCGGGGCCAAGCACCCAACTCAGCACACCGGATCTATTTTATCTGTTTCCTTGTTTACTACTTAACACACAGGTGGGGTATGGGCTGGCCCAGGAATCAGGGTTGATCTCCACAGTGAAGAATAGAACAGTTACAGCCCATGCTCTCCTAAGACTCAGAGTCCATGGCCACTTCCCCAGAGTCAGTTCCTCCTCCAGGTGACGCCCCTTTACCTTCCCTTGTCTCCCTATGGCCAGAATGGGTGGCAAAGAGCACATAATTCTACAAAGAGTAATATCACCTCAGAGGTCCTCTCCTATTCTGGCTGTTGCCACGGGACCCTGGAGATTACAAGGCAGAATGTGCTCTTGGTCTTAGCCTAGGTGTCCCCTCTTCCCTGAAAGAAAGACTGGGGTCCAGGCGAAGTCCCAAGCAGGGTGGGACACACGATCTGAAATGCCACAACATGTGTCTGGAGTAAGCACCACACACCAGCCTCAGTGTCTCACTCTTACACCAAGGGTGGACATCTTCGAGGAATTTCCTATAGCCATGAAGAAGCTTGGCCTCTATGGAAGCAGGTGCGTCCTGTACAGCCCTTCAGTGGACACCAAGAGTCACCCCACTTAACCACTCCGAGGCCCCTGTACAGTCCAGTCCTTCAGTGAGGAAGTTTCCCCATTCTGGGAGGCACAGCACTGCTTTGGGAAACACTCCACACAGAAGCAGGACATACCAGTTTGAGTAAGTGCCTGCTGAATCCCACTCCCAGACAAGGATCCCACAGTGTGAGCAGTTTTATTTATTTTTTTCTCAGAGGCCACTGATGCTCCCAGACACCTCCCTATAACCACAGAAGACCAACGCTCCTGAGAGCTTGGATCCGTGGCCGGGCAGGGGCCTCCAAAGGGGCGCTGGCACAGGCAGAGGCTCTGAGATCATCACCTAGGCAATATATAGTGGCTGTTACTCTCATCATCATTATCATTATTTTGATAACTTTGGCCCCTTACTCCAGCTCTAGCCCTGACCTTGCCTGTTGGATGAACCCATCAGGCCCACAGTGGCCCTGCATGGCTTGTCCTCTCGGACACAGCAGACAGAAGGAGCTTAGGGAGCTGAGGGGATTAGGGAGGCCTCACTCGCTGCCCAGCTCAAGGGAGGGATCCCCGTGGCCTGACTCAAGGCAATGGTGGTGGGGGACGCCTGCCATTTACTTGGCGCACCAGCCCTACAGGTTCAAGCCTGATACTACCAAGCACTAAGCAGTGACAGATCAATTAAAACCTCAGATCAAACCCTAATCTGTCAGAGAGCCATGGAATTGGGCAAGTCAATTAACCTCTGAACCTCAGTTAAAAAACAGCACCACCAACCTCCTAGGATTTGCTGAGAATATTAAGTAACACACGCAAAGTTTCAGTTAAGGATTTCAAAAAGGTCAGCTTCCTCTTCTTCCGCTCAGAATCTTACCACCTCATCTGATGCGGCTTTCTGAACCTGAAATAACAATAAACGCTAACATTCATAGAGCATTTGCTCTGGAGCATTTTAAGTCCAGCTTCAAGCCAGTTTCAGGTTCCAATACTTCACAGACATTATCAGGCTGACTATGCCCAAGGCGGTGGGGCTGGGTGGAGACCCTTTAGCAGTATCTTAGCCTAGAGGAACCCAAGGCTCACAGAGGGGAGTGGCTGGTGGAGGCAGCAAAACTGGTGGATGAATGGGTCCTGGGTGAGAGCCCAGGCTCTGTGTGGGGAGGATGGGCAAGTGCTGGGCAGGGTGATTCAGAGGGGTCCTCAAAGCTTCTTGAGAGGATGTGGGGGGAGGGGCTGACGCCTGTGAGGGGAAGAGAGGGACACAAACCCTGGGCATAGCTGAGGAGCCAGACGAACCTTGCTTTACAGAAACCGTGTAGTCCAGCTGAAGGGTGCGCGGGGAGGGTTTGTGAGACCCCCTCACGCCGGAATAGGAAGCCCTAGGCGAGGCCTGGCCACGTCCTTGACCTGCTGTGGGACCTCCAGGACCAGCATCCTCAGTTTCTGGACCCTGGAGATGAGCAAGGTTGCACCGTCTGTCCCTGGCCTTGGCCTTGGGGGATGAGTGGGCTCAGGGCCTACTCTGCTTGGCGGATTGTCCTCACCCACAATGGGAGGGGGTGCCAGAACGAGAGAGAGGTTGTTGTAGGGTCGCAAAGAGCTGGCTGCTGTGGGGTCGCAGAGAGCAAGGCCCCTCATTTTCACCGACACAGCGGCTTCCCAAACCCGGCCCAGAGCCCGCCGGAATTCGGAGCGCGGTTTCGGGGGGAGCACCTGGGCGGCCCAAAGGAGCCCGGAAAGGACAGGTCGGCAGCCTGTGCTGGAAGCCCACCCCCGCCCAGGATCAAGACCCCGCAGGATGCGGGAGATGGCGGTCACAGACGAGGACAGGGCGGGCACTTACCCATGAAGAGCCAGAGGGAGCCCCCCGACACGAGGAAGAAGGTCAGCATGTCGGCCAACGTGGCCCAGCCCGGCCCGGCACGGCCTCCCCGGCCCGCAGCCCCGCAGCCTCGCAGCCCCGCAGCCCCAGCAGCCGCCGCGCCGCCGCCGGGTATTTTTAGCCCCCGCCCCCCGGCTCCGCAGCGCCCCGCCTCCCTCCGCGGCTGCGGAGTCTCGGCGGGAGGGGGAGGGCGCTGCGCGTGCTCTAGCCTGAAGCCCCTGGCAGCCCCGCCGCGGGCAAGGTCCCGACGCCCGCGGCGCTCAGAGCCGCGTTGGAACCGCCCCGGCCCCGGGTGGGGTGGGGGTGGGGTCGGGCTGCAGCTCCGACCGACCTCTCGCCCCAGCCCAACGTCAGGACCCGGCGTTCTGGGGAAACGGGCAGGAGTGGGGGCGCACGCACTGCGGGAGCGTGACGCCTCGTGCGCCCCACGGATGCGCGACCTTACCCTGCGCGACCCTGGCTTTGATGGCGCGGCAGCCTCCGGTGGCAGAGGGGTCGCTGCCACCTGTTCTAGAATGCACAGGCGCAGGTGGGCCAGTTCCCGCTGACGCTAACGCCCCCTAGGACCCCAGTTTGCAGGCACCAGAAGCTTCTGGGTGTCAAGTCTGCAGGCCAAAGAGGAGAGAGGGCGGTGAAGGTCTAGCTCGGATCTGGTAGAGGGGCAGCCAGGCCAGAGAGTGCCCGTATTCTCTGGGGACTCCAGACCTCAGATCTCTCTCTCTGAGACACGGGGATCTGAGGCTACCCAAGGTCACAGGAGGCTCCATGTGGTCACAGGCTGCCACCTAGGGTCACAGGAGGTCACAGGAAACCACATGGAATCACAGGTGTTTCACCAGAACACAGGCAATCCTTGTCTTCATACACTATCATACGTGGCACATGAGGTCTGAAGAGGCCCCTCGTAGCTACAGTGAAGGGACACATAGCCACCCACAGTCACAGATGGCCACACTGCTAGCTGAGGGGTTGTGTTAACAAACTGAACTCACCGCTCCTGAGGCACAGCAAAGCTAATCTACTGACACCAGGTTGTGGTGAAGGAAAATACAGCGCTTATCTCGTGGTGCTCCAAGCAAGGGAGTAAAGATAAGCCTCAGATCCATTCCAACTTGGTCTCTGAATTTTTTTTTTTTTTTAAGGATAAGAACAAACAGGCTGGAATGAATGTCTAGTGACATTTCTATAACATTTCTTCATTGTTTCGGGTGTCAGGATGTCTCCAGTTTATGACAGTCAGGCCAGGTGGCCCACGGCTCGGGGTCTGTTAGCGCATCTCGCCCTGGAGAAACAACCTGAGTTTGTACATTAATAATGATATGTGTAAGAGCTCTTCGTACATTAATGATGTTATCGGCAATAGAACTTTTAGTCATTTGACTCTGGTTGATTACTGTTCAGTTAGCACAAGACAGAGGTCAGAGGGGACAAGAAAAGGAATTAAGTTTTGGATGGAGGATTAAATCATAAACTGGATAAGGGAACCTGGTTTTAGGGGGACTTGGTTTCAATCCCCAGTGCTGTTTTAACTTTCCCCCAAATCTTTGAGGGAACAGGGCGATGACCACTCTGGCTATTTCCTGCTGAAATGGGGCATAATCCTGCCTCGTTGTGCAGAATGGAAATGTTACCTACCAAGCTGGAAATATTTCCATTTCTCCACTGTTTTGGTGCTATAGTTTATAGAAGATTGTATAGTCAGGTACCCAATTAGAAGGAGGAGGAGGAGTGACAATTTGACCTTTAATAAGCCTTGGAAATTATAGCTCATTCTGAGAAATTTGGGAGAATAAGCCGGAAAACCAGCCCGGACCTAGTACTTCTGTGGCAACTTGTAGCCAGGTAGCCAGTCTCCTAATTTTTTGTTTTTGTTTTAGGGCCACACCGGTGGCATATGGAGGTTCCCAGGCTAGCGCTGGAATGAGAGCTATGGCTGCTGGCCTACACCACAGCTCACGGCAACACTAGATCATTAACCTACTGAGTGAGGCCAGGGATCGAAACCTGCATCCTCATGGATCCTAGTCAGATTCATTTCCGATAAGCCATGATGGGAACTCCCCAGTTTCCTAATTTTATGTAAGTAGGTTTTAACTTCTGATGTAGTATTAATCTATACATAACAAGAGTTATTAGCCATTACACATATATCTCCATTTTCTGCTAAAATCAAATCTAAAGTAATTTTATTGTCTACTGCTATTCTGGCTAAAGAATCTAATGCCTTCTACTGGGAGGCTATGGCTTGAACTGTCTCATTTTTTACTAATATTCCTAAAGTAAGAGGAAGATTTCATAGTTACCTTGAGATCATAAGGTTGCAGTTGGCAGCTGCCAGCTGCCAGCAGATACTCTTTTGAGAATAGCTGGTGGTGTCCTTGAATCTGATACAAAACAGAAAATTCAAGTCCTCAGTCATTCAGGTCTGAAACCATGTCCATAACAGCCATCAGCTCTATTTTGGATGCCTGAACAATAATTACTTTATTTTGACTTCTAAATGCATTTCTTTCCCTTAATGGTTAAAGCAGATGTGCAATGCATGTTCAATAAGCCACAGAACAGGTTGTGCCAGTCAAAGGTAAATCATATATAAGCCAGAGAGATTTCCCCAGACCTCAGTATGTGAAAATATCTCTGATCCTTGACGCTTTTGTTTGAAAATCTTTTGATAGATTAAAATATTTGTCCCTTGATGTCAGAGTGATACTGCCTGGCCTGAATCTATCATGTTCTTCAGTGCTAAACCTCCTTTTGTGTGTATATAGATAGACAGACAGATAGATTGATAGATAAGACTGCTTGAAAACGTAGGAGTTTACAATTTCTGGAGGATCAGGTAGAAAGGAAAGATAAATTTTGCTTCAAAATTGAATTGAACTTGTAATCATAATTAGCTTAAGAGGAAAGGTTTCCTTATATCTAGAAAATACATATTAAAACTCAGTCATATTTCAGAAAAAATATTAAAAAATATAAGCATAATCACTAGTTCACTAAGTCCTATGTACCAAACCTTTCTGTTAGCAGTTTTATGTCTGACTGATAACATTTTATCAGGACATGTTAGATTTTTTTAGAAATTCCATATAATTTCTAAAACATCTATATTAATACTATTTATGCATACATTATAACCTGAGATGGTTTATCACTCATTCGACAATGCTTCCCATGTAATTTAACACACCAAATAATCCTAGTTAGTTTAATATCTCTCTCTGAGACGCTTCAGGAGCCCTTTGGAAAACTCAACATTAGTGAGGGCTCAAATGAACTTTAGTTAGAATTTGATCTTTGAGTGCAACAGGAGACAAAGCCCAGAAATAAACCCAAGAACCTATGGTCAACTAATCTATGACAAAAGAAGAAAGAACATACAGTGGAGGAAAGACAGTCTCTTTAATAAGTAATGCTGGGAAAACTGGACAAGAACTTGTAAAAGGATAAAATCAGAACATTCTCTAATACCATACAAAAAATAAACTCAAAATGGATTAAAGACCTAAATATAAGGACAGATGCTATAAAACTCCTAGAGGAAAACATAGGAAGAATGGTCTTTGACATAAATCACAGCAATATCTTATTTGATTCACCTCCTAGAACAATGACAATAAAAACAAAATTAACCAATGGGACCTAATTAAACTCAAAAAGCTTTTGCACAGCAAAGGAAACCATTTAAAAAAATGAAATGGCAACCCACAGAACAGAAGAAAATCTTTGCAAATGAGGCAACTGACAAGGGCTTAATCTTCAAAATACACAAAAAACTCGTACAACTAAAAAAAAAAAAAATCCAATTAAGAAATGGGCAGAACACATCTCCCCAAAGAGGACATACAGGTGGCAAGTAGGCACAAGAAAAGATGCTTAACATCACTAATTATTAGAGAAATGCAAGTCAAAACAACAATGAGCTACCATGTTACACTAGTCAGAATGGCCATCATAAATAAGTCTACAAATAACAAATGTTGGAGAGGGTGTGGAGAAAAGGGAGCCCTTCTACACTGTGGGATGTAAAGTGTACAACCACTATGGAAAACGGCATGGACATTCCTCAGAAAACTAAAAATAGAATTACCATATGATCCAGCAATCCCACTCCTGGGCGTATATCTGGACAAACCTATAATTCAAAAAGATACACGCACCTGTATGTCACAGCAGCGGTATTCACAATAGCCAAGATGTGGAAACAACCTAAATGTCCAACAACTAATGAATGGATTAAGAAAATGTGGTACATATATATAATGGAATACTACTCAGGTATAACAGGCAATGAAATGATGCCATTTGTAGCAACATGGATGCAACTTGAGATTCTCATTCTAAGTGAAGTAACTCTAAAAGAGAAAGGCAAATACTATATCACTTATATGTGGAATCTAAAACATGGCACAAATGAACCTATCTGCAAAACAGAAACAGACGCACAGATACGGATTGTGATTGCCAGGAGGGAAGGGGAGGAGGTGGGATGGATGAGGAGTTTCGGGTTGGTAGATGCAAACTATTACATTTAGAAATGATAAGCAATAAGTTCCTACTATATAGCGCATGAAACTATATCCAATCTCTTGGAATAGACCATGATCAAAGATAAATATGAGAAGAAGAATGGATATGTATGTATGACTGGGACACTTTGTTGTATAGCAGAAATTGGCACCAACATTGTAAATCAACTATACTTTAATAAAAAATAGGAAAAAAAATGAATTTGATCTTTCGTAACTTTGTCAAAAATATCAAAAAATAAAAAATACCTGGTCAAATAGCATCACAGGTCACTGTGAAGTAGTAGTTATTCAGTTGACCAAACTGACAGTAAAAGATATCAACAAAAGTTACAACAAATTTCTTAAAAGCTTGTAAAGAAACTTACAATCTGTTATTAAAAGCAGCTTAACATTCCTCGAAAAAAATTTGTTCTCTTAACAGAGAGAGAAACCAAATTCAGGTTTTTCACCATCTTACCTTTAATATTAAAATTGATTTGCTCGGAGTTCCTGTCGTGGCACAGTGGTTAATGAATCCGACTAGGAACCATGAGGTTGAGGGTTCGGTCCCTGCCCTTGCTCAGTGGGTTAACGATCCGGCGTTGCCGTGAGCTGTGGTGTAGGTTGCAGACGCGGCTCGGATCCCGCGTTGCTGTGGCTCTGGCGTAGGCCGGTGGCTACAGCTCTGATTCGACCCCTAGCCTGGGAACCTCCATATGCTGCAGGAGCGGCCCAATAAATAGCAAAAAGACAAAAAAAAAATTGATTTGCTCAATTACATTCGTTCTAATCTTAGTAGTAACCACACACAGAATTAGTTTCTAGAGATATTTTTCTCTTACAAATTTAAAAAAAAAAACAAAACAGGTATTTATTGTCTCAGAGTTCTAGATCAAAAGTCTGAAATCAAGGTGTGAGGAGGGCTACACATTCTCCCTCTCAAGGTAGCAAGGAGGGATCTGTCTCAAGTCTTCTCCTAGCTACTCCTATTGTGCCCTGGATTGAGGCAACCTCTGTTCAATCTTCATATGGTGTTTGTTTGTGTGTTTTAAAATAAGGACAATAGTCATATTGGGTTAGGAGCTCACCCTATTTGAGTATGACCTCATCTTACCCTACAAATTATATCTGTAACAATGCTATTTCCCCATAGTACATTGAGAGTTAAGACTCAATGTTTATCTTTAGGAAACAGTTCAATCTATAGCACTAAGTTTCCTCTCTTTATAAAAACAGACCCTTGCTTCCTCAGCCTTCTTGAATCTGGAGTGGGCAAGTACCTACTATTGAAAAAAAAAAATGTTCTTGGTATAAAAGGAGAGCAGCATAAAGAAAAATTTAGCCTTGGAGTTCCTGTCGTGACTTAGTGGTTAATGAACCTGACTAGTATCTATGAGGATGCAAGTTCCATCCCTGGCCTCACTCAGTGGGTGAAGGGTTTGGCATTGCTGTGAGCTGTGGCGTAGGCCAGCAGCTACAGCTCCGATTTGACTCCTAGCCTGGGAACCTCCATATGCCGCTGCAGGTGCAGCCCTAAAAAGACAAAAAGAACACCCCCCCCCCAAAAAAAAGAAAGAAAAATTTAGCCTTTCTTCTTACCTTTTTTTTTTTGTCTTGTTGTTGTTGTTGTTATTGTTGCTATTTCTTGTGCAGCTCCCGCGGCATATGGAGGTTCCCAGGCTAGGGGTCGAATCAGAGCTGTAGCCACCGGCCTACGCCAGAGCCACAGCAACGCGGGATCCGAGCTGCATCTGCAACCTACACCACAGCTCACGGCAACGCCGGATCGTTAACCCACTGAGCAAGGGCAGGGACCGAACCCGCAACCTCATGGTTCCTAGTCGGATTCGTTAACCACTGCGCCACGACGGGAACTCCTCTTCTTGCTTTTGTTATTTGTTGTTTGTGGGTACACCACTTGAAAATGCCAGAGTTGTCTTACTACCATGGGGAGAGACATCATTCCAAAAGTCTAAGCAAAATACCCTAAGCTAGGGTCCCTAAACCAAACCAGGGATGTCTGATGTCTAGGCTTTTGTTATGGCTCACAAACTTTCTACAACTTTCTATATTCGTATTAATTTGTCCCTTATTTTCTCTTCTATTTAGAAATAACCAGCTTTCAGACAAAATTACTTTATTTTCCCTTAGCAAGACATATTTGCATTCCTCATACCTTTTTTTCCTCGCATACAGAGATTTTTTCCTTATTAATTTTTAGTTTTAATTACATATATTAATTAGAAATCTCAACTCTTAAAAACTCTAACTTTTTATTACTCAGTGAATTCTATTACATTTATAGTTCAGCAACGATCATCACAATCAAATTTTATAGCATTTCCATCCCAAACCCTCAGTGCATCCCCACACATCCCAACTGTCTCATTTGGAAACCATACATTTTTCAAAGTCTGAGTTAGTATCTATTCTGCAAAGAAGTTCATTGTGTCCTTTTTTATATTTCACATGTAAGTGATAGCATTTGATGTTGGTATCTCATTGTCTGACTGACCTCACTTAGCATGATAATTTCTAGGTCCATCCATGTTGCTGCACATGCCATTATTTCTTTTCTTTTAATGGCTGAGTAATATTCCATTGTGTATATGTACATCTTCTTTATCCACTCCTCTGTCAATGGGCGTTTAGGTTGTTTCCGTATCTTGGCTATCGTATATAGTGCTGCAATGAACATTAGAGTACATGTGTCTTTTTGAGTCATGGAAAAACCCTAACTCCTGGTTAAAAATAAGACAGTGTGGTACTAGTACCAAAACAGACCAATGGAACAGAATAGAGAACCCAGAAATAAACCCAGATACCTATGGTCAATTAATCTTTGACAAAGGAGGCAAGAACATAAAATGGGAAAAAGAGAGTCTTTTCAGCAAGAATTGCTGGGAAACCTGGATGTCTGCATGCAAATCAGTGAAACTAGAACACACCATGTGAGCACCATGCACAAAAATAAATTCAAAATGGCTGAAAGACTTAAATATAAGACAAGACATCATCAAACTCCTGGAAGAGAACATAGGCAAAACATTCTCTGACATCAACCTTACAAATGTTTTCTCAGGTCAATCTCCCAAAACAACAGAAATACAAGGAAATATAAACCAATGGGACCTAATCAAACTGACAAACTTTTGCACAACAAACGAAACCAAAAAGAAAACAAAAAGACAACTTACAGAATGGGAGAAATTTTCAAATGATGCACTGATAAGGGCCTAATCTCTAAAACATACAAGCAACTTACACAACTCAACAGCAAAAAAGCCAACAACACAATTGAAAAATGGGCAAAAGACCTGAATAGACATTTTTCCAAGAAAGATGTACAGATGGCCAACAAGCACATGAAAAAATGCTCAACATCACTAATTATTAGAGAAATGCAAATCAAAACTACCATGAGGTACCACCTGACACCAGTCAGAATGGCCATCATTAATAAATCCACAAATAACAAATGCTGGAGGGGGTATGGAGAAAAGGGAATCCACCTGCACTGTTGGTGGGAATGTAAGCTGGTACAACCACTATGTAGAACAGTATGGAAGGACCTTAAAAGTCTAGACATAGAACTACCATGTGACCAAGCAATCCCATTCTTGGGCATATATCCAGACAAAACTTTCCTTAAAAAAGACACACGCACCCGCATGTTCATTACAGCACTATTCACAATAGCCAAGACATGGAAGCAACCCAAATGTCCATCAACAGATGATTGGATTAGGAAGATGTGCTATATATACACAATGGAATACTACTCAGCCATAAAAAAGAACGAAATAATGCCATTTGTAGCAACATGGATGGAACTAGAGACTCTCATACTGAGTGAAGTAAGTCAGAAAGAGAAAGACAAATACCATATGATATCACTTATATCTGGAATCTAATATACGGCACAAAGGAACCTTTCCACAGAAAAGAAAATCATTTACTTGGATAACAGACTTGTGATTGCCAAGGGGCGGGGGATGGACTGGGAGCTTGAGGTTAATAGATGCAGACAATTGCCTTCAGAATGGATTAGCAATGAGATCCTGCTAGGAACTATGTCTAGTCACTTATGATGGAAAATGATGTGAGAAAAAAGAATGTATACATGTACGTGTAACTGGGTCACCATGGTGTACTGTAGAAAAAAAAATGAGAGAAAATTTAAAAAAGCGAGCAATAATGAACTGTCTTATCTTAGCATTCTGTAGATTGGTAAATTTATAAATATTATTTGTATTTTCTAAAGACATTGCTTACTTATCACAATTTCTTCATGTGACACAAATATATTTATTAATAGTTCTAAATAGCTTTAGTGTCTCTGTGAAAGGAAGCCTATGTTCAGCAATTAATGTTTCAGCATCTTATTTTATTTGGGAATGACCTAAATATTTTAAAAACTTTCATCACTTAATTTAGCAAAATTTTAAAGTTTCAACTGCTGTGTAGCACAGGAAATTATATCTAATCACTTGTGATGGAACATATGGAAGATAATGTGAGAAGAAAAATGTATATATATATGTATGTATAACTAGGTCAATTTGCTGTACAGCAAAAATTGACAGAACACTGCAAATCAACTATAATTAAAGAAAAATTTTTAAAAATTACATCTGAAAATAAAGAGATAAATTTAAATAAATAAAGTTTCAAATTACCAAAATCTGGAGAGACTATTTTTTGTTTGTTTTCTTTTTAAGCCCACACCTGCAGCACAAGGAAATTCCCAGGCCAGGGGTTGAATTGGAGGTGCAGTTGCCCACTGGATCCAAGCCCCATCTTTGGCCTACACTGCAGCTTGCTGCAATGCTGGATCCCTAACCCACTGAGGGCGGCCAGGCACTGAACTGGCATCCTAACAGATACTATGTCAGGTTCTTAACCCACTGAGCTACAATGGGAACTCCTTGGAGAGATTTTTTTGCTTTTTTGTTTTGTTTTGTTTTGTTTTATGGCCACACCCAAGGCATATGGAGGTTCCCAGGCTAGAGGCCAAATTGGAGCTACAGCTGCCAGCCTACACCACAGCCACAGCAACGCTGGATCCTTAACCCACTGAGCAAGGGCAGGTAGCAAACACACAACCTCATGGTTCCTAGCTGGATTCGTTTCCACTGTGCCACAACAGGAGCTCCTAGAGAGACTATTTTTAAGTAGACATTCCTAAAACGTAATTATTCCTGAGCGTTTACCCAAAAGTTTTATCTCATTTAGATTTAATTTACTTATAAAACTTTCATCATACCAAGTTACTTATTTGCTGATGAATTTTGTAACTGGTATAAGATCTTATTTGACTCCTAGTAAACCTAGGTACAAA
The DNA here is from genome assembly GCF_016906955.1 of Phacochoerus africanus. Lineage (NCBI taxonomy): Eukaryota > Metazoa > Chordata > Mammalia > Artiodactyla > Suidae > Phacochoerus > Phacochoerus africanus. The sequence goes on from NC_062547.1 coordinate 134,257,189, forward strand.
AAAAGTTTTTTTTGTTTGTCGTTTTCATTTTTGATTACCCCACAGCATATGGAGTTCCCAAGCCAGGTATCAGATCTGAGTTGTAGCTGTAGCAACACCGGACCCTTATTGCACTGTGCCAGGCCAGGGATCAAACCTGTGTCCTAGTGCTACAGAGATGGCGCAAATCCTGTTAGGCCACAGTGGGAACTCTCAATGAAAGTATTATAATGTTGATAGCTCTAAAGATAGGTATATATTAATTAAGCCAATATATTTTAACCTTAATACAAATGTTAATACGGAATATTTCCCATTTCATGTCAACCTGAAATTCATTGGGGTTAATTATTTTTGTATTTGTGGGAATTCCATAAGCACTCAATTTCTTTAAGCCAATTGCATAGAGCTTATTTAGAAATTAATTTTGGGAAGATCATTCAAATATATAGACATATATTTATAACTGACACATAGACATATAGACAGATAAAAGATTTGAAAGCTTCATTTAAAAACTTAGTCATTCCCATCAAAGGTACAGCAGAAACGAATCCGACTAGGAACCATGAGGTTGCAGGTTCAATCCCTGGCCTCACTCAGTGGGTTAAGGATCTGGTGTTGCCGTGAGCTGTGGTGTAGGTCGAAGATGAGGCTCGGATCCCGAGGTTGCTGTGGTTGTGGTATAGCCCAACAACTGTAGCTCCAATTGGATCTCTAGACTGGGAACCTCCATACGCCATGGATGTGGCCCTAAAAAGATAAATAAATAAATAAAACCAAAAACTTAGTCACGAATCAGATATTACAAGAGTTTTATTTATTATAAATAAATAACAGTTGGAATAAGTCAAGTTTCAAACGACCTTTTTCCCCTTCAGTTTCAGGAATTGGAGATGGCCTATGTGAGACAGAAATGAGTTCCTGAGACCCCATTAGAACATTTACAGCTCAAAGGCACAGGGATAGAAAAGCAAGTTCCTCCTAGAAGGACTTGTTCACTTAGGGTAAAAATTTTGAAAAGATGTTTTATCAAACCAGCAAAACCAGTTTGGGATTGTCAAAAGAGCCTAATCTTGGCCATTTTCCTCCAGAGTCTGAAGAATATTGTGATCATGCAATGTCACATATGTTTATAATATGGGTATATGTATATGTGTGTATTATGTACGTATTTTTGGCTTTAGTCACAGAATCATAACTAGAGATGGTCTAATTTTTTTTAGGATGCATCATAAAGGGCTATTTTTAGGAACTGAACTTTTGTTGCCTGTATCTGCTGATTATAATAGTGTGCTTTCTTTAACATGAATACATACTACATACATACACAAGACAAAAACCAAACCAATTTCAAAAGGCCCAAACCCAAGCCAGTTCCAAAGGCTCACTGCAACACAATTGCATAAAAGCCTATACATAAGGAATTTCATCACATTTTCCTTCCCTTTTACAAAACAGTTCAGTTGATAGAGAGTATTATAATTTAGACAGCCATTAAGGGCCACTGTACTCCTGATTTTAAGGAGTACTGAAGTCAAGGCAGTGTTACAATAAAATAGAATTTTTAATGTTTCATAGGTGCATAACTAGAAATTTCCCAGTTCTGCAAAATACACCCTAAGGGGCTACAAGACGAAAAAGAACTCTGATTCCATTATTAATTTTTCATGGCCAATGTTGTCATATATCAAGCAAACCAACAAACTAATGCAAAATGGTCTCTCAGGGTCACACTTCCCCAACCAATGCCCTTCAAAAGACAAAGCCAAATGCAAGAGGGAAAAATACCCTGCTACTGTCACATATGACCTCCACTACTCGCTAGAGACATCTCAGCAAGCTAATGTCTTGTTTCTCTCATCACAAAATTGAGAGCTCCATGGACCAACCACATCTGGTCAGCAGCAAGCTCTTGGGGCTTTCATGAAACAGAAGTACTCAGGCACTGCTGGATGGGATCTGAAAGCCACCACCGGCCAGGACCTGATGTGCCATGGGTGAGATGCCCACACACGATGGTGGTCCCCTTGTGGCTGCCAAAACTGCTACTGATTTGCCACAACATGCACCAAAACCAATCTGCTGACTCCAGGTTATGGTGAAGGAAGGGACAGCATTGATTGCAAGGTGCCAAGCAAGGGAGATAAGCCTCAGGTCCACTCCAACCTGGTCTCTGAATTAGGAGTTTTGTTTTAAGAGGAAGAACAAAGAGGTTGGAATTAATCATCATCTTGTGACAGAGTCAGGAGGTCTCTGGTTTATGATTCTCTGGCCAGATGGTCCATGCCTTGGGGGTCTGTTAGCTTATCTTATCTTGGAGAAACAACCTGAGTTTGTACATTAATAATATCTGTAAGAGTTTTTTGTACATTAATGATGTTATGGACATCGGAACTTTTAGTTGTCTGACTCTGGTTGATTACTGTTCAGTTAGCACAAGATTGAGGTTAGAGGGAACAAGAAAAGGAATGAAGTTTTGGATGGAGAGATTAATCACAAACCTGATAAGGGAATTTGATTTCAGGAGAACACCTTCTGTTTCAGTGTCTGGAATTGAAAAGAGGAAGCCCAATTGCACATTCTTCTGAGCGAATATGTGTAGTTATTCTGGTGGGACCCAGTGTACATCTACACCTGGATTTCAAGGTGACCTCCTCCAACACCAGCTTTTCTCAAACACGCCTGTACCACCAGGCCTCCAGCACCGAGGACAGCGCTCAGGCAGCCCAACTCTGTCTAAAGGCAGCTATCCCAGGCCAGGCACTAGCTGACCCAGGAAGAAAAGTGAAGGAAGTCAGAGAGCAGAAGTCAGGCAACAGAGGGTGGAAGAGCCAGCGGCCTCTTCAGACCTACCAGAGGCCCCCATCCTGTGTGCATGCACACTCACAGCTCAGCAGATGGGGTGTCCGTTTGTATAGGGGCTTATGTCTATAGTACTGTATGTGGGCTCAGGCCTGTTTGTGTACAAAGTGTGCAGGTCTATACTTCTAAGACACTTTCTGTGCTTATACTGGGCACTTCTGCCTTCTTCCCTGTGGTAGAATCTGGAACTTTACAACAGGGACTTTGGAATCTCTCATGTTCCAGGCTTGGCAGGGATCCTCCAAGAAGGTGTCATGTGGCTGTCAGGATCCCTTCCCTCCACTCCCACTGGAAGCAGATTAATTAAAGATCTGCTGGTGCTCAGGAGGACACTCAGGGGAAACCAGAAGGATGGGCAGAAAGAAGGAATCTCCCCAGACCAGACTGTCCTACAGAGATAATTTTTCCATAGGCCAGGAAGCCAACAAAGCCTTCCTTCTCAGAGCAAAGGGCCCAGGAGCCATGCCTCAAGCCACGGGCCCAGCCCTCCTCTGAGGCATTTAGCTGTGGTCCTGGTCCTTGTGCAGCTCCTGGCAGCCTCCCCTCCAGAGTGATGCCGTGAGACACATTTAGTCTGGTCTCCTGCAAGATGTCGCATCCAGTTATTCTTTCTACAAAAATCTCTGCTACTTGTGAATATTTTAATGCAAAAACTTATGCTGAAGCTGTGACATATTACAGCTTAACTGAATATTTTTCTTTTTCTATCGACCATGGCTTGCTCTTCCCTGAGGAATGAAGATAAGACCAGGTAGGGAGTTCCTGTCATGGTGCAGTGAAAACGAATCTGACTAGGATCCATGAGGACACAGGTTTGATTCCTGGCCTCGGTCACTGGGTTAAGGCTCTGGCATTGCCGTGAGCTATGGTGTAGGTCACAGACATGGCTCGGATCTGGCGTTGCTATGGCTGTGGTGTAGGCCAGTGGCTATAGCTCCAATTTGACCCCTAGCCTGGGAACCTCCCTGTGCAGCGGGTGTGGCCCTAAAAAGACAAAAGAAAAAAAAAAAAAAGATGATCAGGTAGGCCTGTTCCTATCACTAGTTAAGGGTCTTCTTTTCTGTCCTGGACTTCAGAGATCTTCTTGCTCTGTGGGTTTCCATTTATGGACCATCTGTGAGCCTGGGCAGTTGTGACTCTGCATAGGTATGGCAGCTATGGAACCCAGCAAGAGGGAACCCAGCAACTCCTAGCCCAGTCTGGAGGACCCTTGGACTTCTCTGTTAGCAAGGTCAGCCACAGTAGTGGTCAGCTCTGTTCACAGCATCTCCTCCCAGATCAGCATCTCTGAGAGGGCAGGCAGGCAGGATCCTGATCCTGTTTTTGGCCTTGGCATAGGGCCTGAGTCAAAGAATGCAGAGAACGTTATGCCATTCAACAGGAGAAGACTGAAGTCCAGAGATGAAAGTCTCTGCTTCAGGTCACACAAAAGTTCTGGCCTCCAGACCCATTCGTTCATTCATTCAGCTCACACTTACTAGCGCGTGCTTGGCCCCTGCTGAGCACTGCAGGGGCAGGAGAAACAAATAGGAAGTAGAAGTAAAAGCAGTCCAGGATGGTGAATGCCATAACACACATTCAGCTCAGGGGAGACCTCCTGGGGAGGAAATACTTGATTTGGACTCTAAATCTTGCCAGGCATCAAAGTAGGGCAGAGGATACCACTGCCAGGCCTGGCTCTGATTCTGCCATACTGAGCAGTCCTGAGCAAGTCTGCACCTCTCTATACTCACTGGTACAAGGAAGGGCAGATCTAGAAGCTTGTGGGCATCAGGGCTAACTAGCAAGAACCCTGCTGCCTCTTTATCATCCCAAGTGTCCACCCTCTGTTCTGTAAGGCCCTGTGTCTACCCTATGTCCAGTCTGTTAGTGATTCTAAGAGTCAGTCAAGGATGGACTCAGCCACTTTGGGCTCAGGTTTTCTTGCAGGTAGGACATCTGGGCCATGCTTCTCTGACAGTGGTGGACCCTCTGTTATTTGAACTCTCCAACATTTTTGAACACTCTCCTGTATTTTGATAGCTTCCCCCATTGTAAGTACCTCCCTCCTAAGGTAGAAACCAGAAAACTCTCTTTTCCAGCCTCTCTTGCGGGAAAGGGTAAAAAAGTGACTTAGACCGAACCAGTGAAATGAACCCTCATGAGCTTCTGATTCAAAAGCCAGCAATGAGCAGGACAAAGTCCTACCTCTGGGCTCCATCATGTTACTGATACAAGGCTGATAGCAGAAGCAATGAATAGTGTGGATGGATTTGGGAATTGTTCCTGGAAGCTGAGATTTAACTGTCTTTCTTGAACCCTACCAACAATACTGTAAGTTTCTTAAGATTCTTTCATATACTCTTTTTCTGCTTAAAATAGTGAGTACGGATTTTGTTGTTTGTAGCCGAGAACTCAGAATGACCCTCTCACAGTCCCACATTTTTTTTTTTTGCCTTTTCTTGAGCCGCTCCTGCAGCATATGGAGGTTCCCAGGCTAGGGGTCTAATCAGAGCTGTAGCCGCTGGCCTACGCTAGAGCCACAGCAACAACGCTGGATCCAAGCTGCATCTGCAACCTACACCACAGCTCATGGCAATGCTGGATCCTTAACCCACTGAGCAAGGCCAGGGATCGAACCCCCAACCTCATGGTTCCTAGTCGGATTCGTTAACCACTGAGCCACGATGGGAACTCCTCACTGTCCCACTGTTAAAGGTCTTTCCAGCCCCTAAAGAGTATGGATATGGGACTGGGCACACAGCAGGAGGCAGAGAATGAGGCACAGCATGCCCATCATCACATACACTAGAGACAGAAGCACTGGCTGCTGGGCCTGGTGGAACTGGGCCACACCTTGCTTTCTTTTCACTCTGACAACCACAAATCTGACGGGCTGAGCCAAGAACTTGAAACCCTATCCAGAGCAGAGGTTTTCAATATACGATGAAATGGTTAAAGAGCTGCAAAACATGTGCAACCCAGGTTTTTATTAAATAGCAGTGCTTCTCTCCCTGATAAATAAAATTGTTCAAAACAGAAGTGTTGGAAAATTATCCCCAAGGGTAATGACCAGTGCGATTTTGTGTATTTCTTAATAATAATAATAATAATATCAAACATTTTATAGTGCTTAATATGTGTCAGGTATTATTTTGAAGCATATTTCTAAGCACTTCTAATACATATTTCACATATGGGTTATGGATTGAATTGCATCTCTCCAAAATTCATACGTTGAAGCCTGATAATATGACTGTATTTAGAGATACGGTCTCCGAAGGGGTAATTAAGGTTAAATGAAGTTAAAAGGCTAGAATCCTAATCCAATAGAACTGGTGTCCAAATATTAGAAAAGGAAGGGAGTACTCACTGTGGCACAATGGGATCGGCAGTGTCTTGGGAGAGCTGGGATGCAGGTTCCATCCCCAGCCCCACACAGTGGGTTAAGGATCCAGCATTGCTTCAGCTGTGGCTTGGATCATAACTACAGCTCAGATCTGATCCCTGGCCTGGGAACTCCATATGCTGAGGGGTGGCCTTAAAAAAAAAAAAAAAAAAGGAATAAACCTCAGGAGTATACACAAAGAAAAGGTCATGTGAGGAGCTAGCAAGAAAGCAAGCCAAGGAAAGATACCTTACCAAAAACCAACCCTGCCAGCACCTTGATCTTGGACTTCCAGCCTACAGAGCCATGGGAAATTAAGTTTTCATTGTTTAAGCCACTCAGTCTGTGGTGTTTTGTTACGGAAGGGCTGCAAGTCTAATAGGATATGTTAACTCACTTAATCCTTACATCACCCTGTCTCTTCCCCATGCAGAAAACAGTTCAGTAAATATTCGTTAAGTGAATGAATTACGGATGCAATTTATTTGGTACCATATGCTACTTTTTAAAACCTGACCACGTGAGTAATTTCCCTATGTTATTACCTCTTTAAATTAAAAAAAAAAGGATATATGATAGTCATTCATGCATTCATTCAGTTAACAAGTACATGATGAGGCCCCAAAAACCAACCCTGCCAACACCTTGATCTTGGACTTGTGTGGCATTGTGTGGGTGCTGGAAATGTGGCAGTGAACAAATAAAAAGTCCCAGTCCACATGGACCGCACTTGCTCTATGGAAGTGCCATTACCAGACTGTCAAATATCAATTAATCCACTTATTTGGCAAGATTTCTATTTTCTTTTTTTGTCTTTTTAGGGCCTGCACCTAGAGCATGTGGAAGTTTCCAGGCTGGGGTTCAAATTGGAGCTGCAGCTGCTGACCTACACCACAATCATAGTAATGCCACATCTGAGCCTCCTTGGCCAACTACACCACAGCTCATGGCAAAGCTGGATCCTTAACCCACTGAATGACGTCAGGGATTGAACCCGCGTCCTCTTAGGTACTAGTCAGATTCATTACCACTGAGCCACAATGGGAACTTCCTTGTCAAGGTTTCTTTTGATTGACAGTTCTCTGATGAATCAACCAGACAGATAAAAGCAACCAAATTCTTTTTCTCTTAAAAAGGTCAACTGGGGAGTTCCAGTGGTTAAGGAACCCGACTAGCATCCATGAGGACTCGGGTTGATCCCTGGCCTCGCTCAGCAGGTTAAGGATCTGGCGTTGCTGTGAGCTGCAGTGTAGGTCGGATCCCGCTTTACTATGGCTGTGATGTAGGCCAGTGGCTACAGCTCTGATTTGACCCCTAGCCTGGGAACCTCCATATGCCACAAGAGCGGCCCTTAAAAAAAAAAAAAAGGTCAACTGGGAGATCTCATCTGTGGCTGAGCAGAAACGAATCTGACTAGTTTCCATGAGGATGTGGGTTCAATCCCCGGCCACGATCAGTGGGTTAAGGATTTGGCATTGCCGTGTCTGTGGTGTAGGCTGGCAGTTGTAGCTCCAATTTGAGCCCTAGCCTGGGAACTTCCATGGGTGCAGCCTTAAAAAAAATTAAAAAAAATAAAAAGTTCACTTAAACAAGAGGGCTCCAGAAAGACAAAGATGAAGCCCTTGGAATATGTCCTGAGTTCACATGGCTGATCAAGCTCACCAGCACTGATTTTTGACGAGACACCTATGCATGTGTCCATCAGATCAGGATGGATGGAAAACAAACCATACTTTTAAGACTTTGAAAGAGAAGTAAACAAAACATTTTGAAGAAAATATAGATGAACATTTTTACCATCTAGGGAAAATCTTTTTCAGCACATCAAAGAAGGAAGAAACCACAAAAGAAAAAGACTGGTAGATGTCAAGTTCTGACTACATGCAAATTTTAAATGTCTGCATGTTAAAAACCACAATTTAAAAAATCTAAAAGAGAAATAGAAAACTTGCAAAAACTATTTATAACACAGGCAATAGAAAAAGAGTTTGACATGTAACTTAAATCAAGAAGACGACAAAAAAGCAAAGGACACAGGCAGGCAATTCCAGAAAGAAATGCTGCACTTTTCTGCCTCACTGCCCACTCAGGTGAAATGTAAAGCTACTGCCTAAATGTCACCACCTGTTTTTCTATCTCCTTCTTCCAAAGACTAAGATGGGGTCCCCCCTCCCAGCCAGGTCACTGGGGTGCTGATCCCTTTGAGAGGAGAGAGGGTCAGCCTTCCATAAGCCCCATCTAACTCATCTGGAAGCTCCTCCCACCTAGACAGCTTAGCTGATTGGCCAAGCAAGATGATCTCAACCATAAAAGCAGGATAAAGATCAGCGGAAAGTGTGGGCATCTAAGAGTCTGACTCCTGCAAACCCCTTTTGAAAGGCAGCTTGGCAAGGCACAGCACACACCTCAAAAAATTCTCAGTCTTTGACTACCACCAGCAGGGTTAGCTTAGGAATTAACACAAAGGAAAAAAAGAAAACAGGAATTATTTGTCCACGGAGACTATCTTGCAACATTATTTACAATAGTGCTAGGTTGGAAACTACTCAAAAGTCCAATCATAAAGCAGAATTCATTTTTGTACATCTATAGGCTGGCATATGCTCCACTGCCCATTAAAAACGATGATGCAGAAGACTGCACAATGACACAGACAGATGTCTGTGGCTTGTGGCCAGTTGAAAAATGCAGCTTATAAAAGAGTATATTCAGTATGATTCCAATTATGTTTAAAATCATTTATATATTCATGGAAAAAATGAAACAATGGTTAATAGTGGTTATCACTGAGTGGGGTTTTGTTTTTTTTTTCCTTCTTTGAATTTACCTGTATTTTCCAAATTTTCCACAATGAATAGACACTTTTGTAACAAGGAAAATCTATTCTAAGAAGAAGCATTTCCGGAGCTCTCTCTTGGTTCAGAAAGGGTTGGGGTGCTGGTGAGGGAGAAGCATGCCATAGGAAGATCATGGCAGAAATCAGAATGATGTCACCTCCCACATGGCATTAACTGCAAGGTGTGAGCAGAGGGTCATTGCTACTGGACTCCTCACCTCCTTCCCTACCATCTCTTGGCATCTGCCCAGTCCTCCCCTTCTCTGGCGACCAGTAGGAATCCACATGGAGCTGACTGGGGAGAGAGGTCAGGGCTGGAGGTGGCCACGAGGAACCTTAAGAGTCGCTCACATTAGCCCAGGAAGACGTTACAGAGAAGGAGGAGGAGGAGGGCAGAGGCAGACCTTTTTAGGGGTGATGGGAGGAGGAGCTCTCCAGGAGAGACTGGTGCTAGGAAGCTGGGATGTCAAAGGAGAAGTAAATTTTCAGAAAAGGATGGAACATTCCCTGGAGGCAATTGGGCTGCTTCCCAGGCTCAGACCTTATTTCAGGGAATCAAAAAAAAAAAAAAAAAATTCAATGCCCAAGATACTGCTCACATGAGCTTGGATTCACAGATAACAAAAACAGTGCTTTGGAAGGGCACCCTCAGGGCCGGAGAGAAGCAAGAGCCCAACACAAAGCACTTGAAGGGGGGAGCAGAGGGGGGGACTACTGGCTAGAAATCTGCTAAAAGGTGCCAGAAAGGTGCAGAGGAGGCCTGCCAAAAGAAACAACCCAAGGGCCAGTGGCTGACTACCCAGAAAGACCAGCTAAGTGGAGCTCAACGTAACTGTCCCATCCTCCCTAACCCCAGAGAGGCCCACGGAGGGGTAAGGACTTGCTGGAGGTCACACAGAAAATGAAAACCAAGCCCAAACCAAAACATGGACATTCTGCTTCCCTGTCTAATGTGCATCCATTACCCCGAAGGAGAAGTTTGTGTTTTAAATTTGAAGACATAATCCCTGTATTATGCAAAGTATTTGAAACCATATATAAACATTATTTGTCATCCAACTCAATTTATGAGGTAAATATAGACAGAATCCCAAAACTTGATATGATACAAGGTTTTTAAATACCTAAAAATAGGCCAATATCCCATGTAAATATAGACACAAGAATTCTAAATAAAATCTTAACTGATGGCTAAATGTGTAAATTCAATTTCCTCTAAAATAAAATAGTCTGTCTCCAGGGGGCCAGGCTGGTATGGAACAGTCAGGGCAGCACCTAAAATTTTGTTGAGTCTCATCCAGGTGCCATTACATGATGAGTTCATATTCTACCCTGTAGCGCAGAGGAGGAGGAAGATCTCTGAAGTCCAGGACAGCAAAGAACAAGACCCCTTAAATAGTGATAGGGACAGGCCTACCTAATCTTTTTTTTTTTTTTTTTTTTTTGGCTTTTTAGGGCCACACCCATGGGCATATGGAAGTTCCCAGGCTAGGGGCTGAAGCGGAGCTACAGCTGCCAGCTTGTGCCACAGGCAGAGCAACTCAGGATCTGAGCTGGGTCTTCCACCTATACCACAGTGCACGGCAATGCCGGATCACCGACCCACTGATTGAGGCCAGGAATCAAACCTGTGTCCTCATGGATACTAGGCAGGTTTGTTAACCACTGAGCCATGACAGGAACTCCCTAATCTACTTTTTAGTGGGAAAAGGTGGGGTGAGAAGTATAACCCAGTAATCCCAGTAACTGAAGGTCTTAACTGTCATCCCTGAAGCTATTAAAGCCTCACTGTGGTTTGTGTGGAGGCAAACCCTGAAGAGAAGGAAAGAGAATATCCCCTGTACCCAGGGGAAACACCCAGGCCAGCCACGAATCTCAATCATGACACATAGCAGGGAATCCACCCAAAATACCACTGCATCCTCCAGATGTGTGCTGTGCAACTCCAACCTACTCAAAAAAAAAAAAAAAATTTTTTTTGTGTGTCTTTTTAGGGCTCTACCTGCAGCATATTGGAAGTTCCCAGGCTAGGGGTCAAATCAGAGCTACAGCTGCGAGCCTATACCACGGCCACAGCAACACCAGATCCGAGCTGCGTCTGCAACTGCACCACAGCTCACAGTAACGCCAGATCCTTAACCCACTGAGCGAGGCCAGGAATTGAACCTACATCCTTGTTGATACTAGTGGGGTAGGTTAACTGCTGAGCCATGACTGGAACTCCAAGAAAATGTTTTTAATCTATAGAATAGACGTTCTCAAACAAGGAAAAGGTAATAGAATGCTAAAACACCTAGGATGGACATGCTGGGCCAAATGAACAGTGAAGAGAGGACCGTTTCATAGGGTGAATTCCAGGAGAAGGCGGGGTAAGACGTGAGGGAGGCGATTCGGCCACCGACACGGTGGGGGGCACCAGACTGAAACCCACAGGGCCGCCCTTTCCATCCAGGAGACTCGAGACACCCACCACCTCCTCCACTCAGTGAAGGACACAGTGTATGTGCTCCGTCACCGTCACCGCATTCAGGAGACAATCAATACAAGACGGGTGCTGGAGGATTTTCGAATGAAAGGGACATCATGAAGCAGTTGTAAGAACCAACAGAACCTGTTTAGGTGGAGCATTGGAAACAATTTGCCCCCTGGGACAGCATTCTTTGTGCTGAGTCAGCATGGGCTTTTTCAGTGTGGGGAGGACAGACCTCTAAACCAGGCCCTTAGCAAGGCTAGAAAGGACGTCCTCAGGCTGAGGGCAGACAGTGGCACCTGAAGGAAGAAGCAGTTTGACAGACAGGTCTTCATTTCAGACAGGTCCTCTGCTCCCTCTGGCCCCCCCTTCCGCAGACCCCGCCCCACAACACATACACTTGCAGCTCCTCTTCCTCCCTGGGCCCTTCTAGCCCCATCATCTTGTTCCTCAAGAGCAGATCCTCCTGCCAGAGCAGGAATTCAGGGCCTCCAGCGAGTTCCAAAGGCCCAAGGCCAGGTTCTGCAGAACCTCCAGTCATTATTAACCACAGCTCGCTCCATGTGCTCTCTGCTCCACCTGGTTTTGCTCCTCAGTGATTCCCTGGCTGGGAGGATTATGTTTCTCCTGTCTCCCCCTGGACATCAAGGCATCCAGATCAGACTCATCTCATCTGCACAAGACAAGCACCAACAATCCCAGTGGGGGAAGATGACTCGAATTCCTCTGAGGACAGGAGTCCATGCTGATCTGCACTCAAATGTAGCTCTGCCTCTGCCCACAGATGGAAGAAAGAGAAAAGACCCCAGTGAGCACCTGGATGGTAGAAACTCCAAGAAAAGCAACTAAAAACTTTTATACTAAACAGGGTGTCTGTAGGTGGTTGAATATTTACTAAATATGACAATTAATGTAAAAGAAAACATACAGGAAAAATATTTTAGGAGTTCCCATCGTGGCTCAGCAGTTAACAAACCTGATGAGTATCCATGAGGACGTGGGTTCGATCCCTGGCCTCGCTCAGTGGGTTAAGGATCTGGCATTGCCACAAGCTGTGGTATAGGTTGCAGACTTGGCTTGGATCCCACGTTGCTGTGGCTCTGGTGTAGGCCGACAGCTACAGCTCCAATTCGACCCCTAGCCTGGGAACCTCCATATGCCACAGGTGCAGCCCTAAAAAGACAAAAAAAAAAATTTCATTCACAAAAGCAACAACAAAAAAGAAAATAACTAGAAATAAGATATGTTCAGGACGTAGATGAAGAACACTATAAAATTTTATAGACTCCGGTGAATGAAGAGATGATTAAAATACTAAATATTAAGTTCCCTGTGACTCAGTGGGTTCAGCATCCAGTGTTGTCACTGTTATGGCTTGGGTCACTGCTGTGGTGTGGGTTCTATCCCTGCCAGGAATTTCTGTATGCCACGGGTACAGCCTAAAAAATAAAATAAAATAGTAAATATTACAAAGGTGTCAATTCTCCCAAAAATCACATTTATATTTAATGAAGTCTTATTTATAAACTTAACAAAATGGGTTTAAATTTAAATACTGGCAAAGAGACATTCTTGAGAGTAAAATAATACTAAAAATTAAAATGCCACAATAAATAATATAATGAATAATATGAGAAATAAATACATAGCACAGAAGTACATAAATTGATTAGAAAGCTCAAGCACTAAACAAAAATATGCTCTGAAATCCTTTAAATTTTGGAACTTAAAAATTTTAATTATATGAGGCACTCCTACAAATCAATTAGAAAAAAATACATTCCAAAAGAATAAGGGGCAAGAAGATGACTAATCAATACAGAAAAGAAAAAAATACAAACGACTTGTAAACATAAAAATTAGCTAATCTTCTAAGTAATCAAAGAAAAACTCAGTAAAAATAAGGTACATGTTTTCTATCAATTAACAAAGTTTAAAACATGATAATAACCCATTGAAAAGGGTTGAGGCCATGGGTTTAGATCAGTCTTTTGAGGTGGGAGGGCAAACATGCAAATGTATATAAATTTTAAGTAAGCACGTTCAATGTAGCAATTCCACTTCTAGGAATTTATTTTCTGGAAAAAATGTGCTGAAATAGCTACAAATGAATATTCAAAGATGTTCAACATAATATTACCTACAGTATAAAAAAATTCAAGGCAACCTCAGTATCTAACAATTGTAGAAGTTGCCATTATGGCTCAGCAGTAACGAACCCAACTAGTATCCGTGGGGATGCAGGTTCAATCCCTGGCCTATCTCAGTGGGTTAAGGATCTGACACTGTCGTAAGCTACAGTGTAGGTTGCAGACGCATCTCAGATCTGGTGTTGCCGTGGCTGTGGTGTAGGCTGGCAGCTACAGCTCTGATTTGACTCCTAGCCTGGAATCTTCCATATTCGCAGGTGCAGGGCTAAAATATATATATATATATATATATTTAATATATATATATTTAAAATATATATATATATAGTTGGAGTTCCCGTCGTGGTGCAGTGGTTAACAAATCCGACTAGGAACCATGAGGTTGCGGGTTCGGTCCCTGCCCTTGCTCAGTGGGTTAACGATCCGGCATTGCCGTGAGCTGTGGTGTAGGTCGCAGACGTGGCTCGGATCCTGCGTTGCTGTGGCTCTGGCATAGGGCGGTGGCTACAGTTCCGATTCGACCCCTAGCCTGGGAACCTCCATATGCCGTGGGAGCGGCCCCAAAGAAATAGCAAAAAAAAAAAAAAAATAATAATAATAAATAAAATATATGTATATAGTACACACATAGGATAAAATACCATGCAGCCATTAAAAATAATGGCATAGGAGTTCCCGTCGTGGTGTAGTGGTTGACGAATCCGACTAGGAACCATGAGGTTGAAGGTTCGGTCCCTGCCCTTGCTCAGTGGGTTAATGATCCGGCGTTGCCGTGAGCTGTGGTGTAGGTTGCAGACGCGGCTCGGATCCTGCGTTGCTGTGGCTCTGGCCTAGGCCAGTGGCTGCAGCTCCGATTCAACCCCTAGCCTGGGAACCTCCATATGCCGCGGGAGCGGCCCAAGAAATAGCAACAACAACAACAATAACAACAACAACAACAAAAAGACAAAAAAAAAATGGCATAAAGGAGTTCCCTGGTGGCCTAGCAGTTAAGGATTTGGCATTGTCTCTGCTGCGGCTTGGGTTCAATCCCTGGTCCAGGAACTTCCATGTGCTGTGGGCATAGCCAAAAAATAGAAATAACGGCATAAGAAAATACATAATAATGTAAGAAAATGGTTACACCTCATTAAGTGAAAACAAGTTATAAAATCCATTCTTCCAAAAAATATTTATTGTGGTTACCACATGCTACTGAACAACAGTGAACAAAATAGATAACACTCTTATTCTTGTAAAAATCTACATTCCATTACAAAATTTATAAATTGCAACGTAAGCATGGTGCAAACTAAAAAAAAAAAAAGATGTGGTTGGAAGGGAATCAGAAAGGACACAAACTGATTTGTCAAGAGAAGGTGACTGCCTCTGAGTTTGAGACCGAGGATGGTTTTTAGATTCTTTTCGGTACTTTTCCAAATTTTTGGTAAGGAACATATATTACATTTGTAGCCAGAATGAAAAAAAAAACGTGATCTTTTTTCAAAGAATGGGAGCGGGACATGCGTAGGAGGTGGCGGTAGATGAAAACAGGCTGGGTAGCGGTGGGCTGGCTGCTCTGAGGATGGAGGTGAGGGGACGCTGGGGAAGGGCCATGAGAGCAAAAGTGGGTGTGAATCCAGATAGCACAGGATGAGCAGTGGGAGGAAAGAAAAGTCCAGGCAAAGGAACATCTTATAGGTCTTTCTCTAACCCCTCCCCCGCAAAATCATATTGATCCTGATTACAGTGTTTTTCCCATGAGTCAAGGTGCTCTCGTGGCCAGGCCTCCCCTGAAGCGATAGAGAGGTTACTTGCTGATTTGACTCAATCCTTCCTAATCTGGCTTTCTTTCTTTCTTTCTTTCTTTTTTTTCCTCGAACCTCTGCTGCTGCATTTTTGGAAATTGGGTTTCAGTATTGATCACTCATTAGCTGATCACTCGTTCACTTTTACTTATCACGTGTTGTCATTTTGGGGCTTCCTTCTAGTGTCCAGGGAATGGATGGCCAAGATCCTTTCCACCCCCTGAGCTGTTATAGACATCCCCCTGCCACCTCCATGACATAAGTCCAGCCAAATGCAAGCCAAGTCTCTTTTCCCAAGAGTCAGCCCAGCTAGAGGTCCCAGAGTCAGCCATGGATAGATCTTGCCCATGATGGTCGGTGAATGTTGACCATCCCTCACGTGGCTTCTTTCACGGGTCTGGAAAGAGCTTTGGGCTGGAGTTTGGTATTTTCTCTTTGTAGCATGAGCTAAGAAACAACACAGCTCAGACGGAGGTTAGTATTTCAAAACATTATCATGACACCTGCGATGGCACAGACCAGCTTATAGGGCTTCTCCCAGTCCAGGTACCAGCATCATCCTGGGGCAGTTTCCAGGATGACCTGGTCCTTTGGGACCCTGTTCCTGCCCTCCGCTTCAAGTCAATCACTTCTGTGACCCTGGTTCTTCCCTTCCATTGCCCTTACTCTTTCACATACTCCACAGACATGGCCTTACGACTGTCCAGCACTCATGCTCTTCTTCCCACCATGCTGGCTGCTGGTACTCTACTATCCCTCATCCTTCACTTTCATTCCTGTCCAGCCTCAAATCCACTGCGGTGCAGCCCTCCCAACTCCTTATCTCTTTTTTCAGTGCCCAGGTCCTTCCCTCTGTGCCAGTGCCACAGCAAATGAAGTTCAGTCCTCTGTTCTGCTCCGCTCATCCCTGGGCCCGCCTGGGCTGCTGAGGAGAGGCAGATGCGGGCAGTTACATCACGGTAAGCTGCATGCTCTGGCACCAAGTGGGCAAGATGGGCTCCTAGCCCAGAGCTGCTCCAGGTCAAAGTTCACCCCAGAACAAAGAAGAAACTCTATGGTCTGGCTGCTCCCCTTGGACTACAACTGTGGACCACACAGGCACTGGATCCAGCCACAAGGGTGTAAGGTTTACCTGATTCCATATCCCTTCCAGATGTCATACTTTTTTCCTCCCTCATTGGCAGCCAAACTCCTTGCAAGAGTCATCTGTACTCACTCTTTCACTTGCCCATCTCATAATCTGTCCACGAAGGCATCACTTGTCAAGTTCACTGATGAGCACCATGTGACCAAATCCAGGAGCCATGCCTTTGTTCTCATTTTGCTTTTTTGCTCAGCAGCTTTCAACTTGGGTGAAAGAAAACATTTTCCTCTCTTAAGTCCATGACTACATACTCTCCAGGCTTTCCTTCACCTCACTGGCTACTCCTTTGTTCTCCCCTTTGCTGGCTGCTCTTCAGGAGTAGTTCTTCCTGGCAATGTTGGCATGCCCCAGGAATGAGTCCTTGGATCTCCATTTTACCCCTCGGACATCCTCTTCTGAGCCTCGTGCTGTAAGAATAGCAACGACAACTAAGTGTTTACTACCCAGTTTGACCTCCCTCCTGAGCTTTGGAATGCTACATGCAGCTCTCCCCATGGCATCTCCCATTGTACATCTGGTGGCATCTCTAATGAATCATGCTCTGTGGACCGTAGGGCTGCCTTCCCAGCATCCATTCTATTCCTCCCCCTCTTGGTGAGCAGACACTCCTGCCCACAGCTCCAGGGATGGTCTCTGATTGGTGAAGACAATTAGTTTAACCCTATTCCCATTTGCCACAGTGACTGGTGATCTAAATTGGTCCAATTGAATTGAACAGAAGTTTGGAAATTTTGTTGAATGGTGGGCAGTAGAAGCTTCTCCTTCCGGTGGGTGTTGGGACTGAAACAATACAGGCATTCTGCCTGGCTGAGGGAAGCCAGACTGCGGATCCATGGATCAAACCATACCTGAATTCTGGACTTTTCAGTTATCAGAGTCAATACATTTCCTTTGATATTTAGGCCAGTTTTCCTTGCACTTTCTGTTCCTTGCCAATGGGAGCATCATGATCTGTATGAGACCAAAGGTAGAATTTTAATATTCCTACTACCTTGTCCGCCAGATTTCTTGTGGTTTTCCCCATTTCTGCTCATGACATCCCAGTCTATTGAGTGGCTTGGCCAAAAGCCTCTGACTCATCCCTGATTCCTTTCATGCTCTCACACCCCACATCCCGGCAGCAACTCTTTCTGTTCTGCTTTCAAAACATAGGGAGGGTCCATCCTCTCCTGCTCATGTTCTTTTGCTATTTGCTCTGTCACAGAAGCCAGGCAAATCTTCGAAAAACCTAAGTTAGATCACCTCATTAGCCTGCTTTTATTTATTTATTTATTTTGCTTTTTTTAGGGTCGCGCTCTTGGTATATGGAAGTTCCCAGGCTAGGGGTCGAATCAGAGCTACAGCTGCAGGCCTACGCCAGAGCCACTGCAACATGGGATCCAAGCCACATCTGTGACTTACATCACAACTCATGGCAACACAGGATCCTTAACCCACTGAGTGAAGCCAGGGATCGAACCTGAATCCTCATGGGTCCTAGTCAAGTTTGTTAACCACTGACCCACGAAGGAAACTCCCACTAGCTTGCTTTTATTTTTTTTTTATTTTATTTTTTTGTCTTTTTGCCATTTCTAGGACCGCTCCCGTGGCATATGGAGGTTCCCAGGCTAGGGGTCGAATTGGAGCTGTAGCCGCTAGCCTACACCAGAGCCATAGCATCACGGGATCTAAGCCGCGCCTGCAAACTACACCACAGCTCACAGCAATGCTGGATCCTTAACCTACTGAGCAATGCCAGGGATCGAACCCACAACCTCATCGTTCTTTGTCGGACTCATCAACCACTGAGCCACAACAGGAACTCCCCGCTAGCTTGCTTTTAAATCCTCCAACTTGGAACAGAATAAAGAGTCCCTACTCAGTCCTTTCAAGCTACACGGAATCTGGCCCTGCCTCCGTCTCTGACTCATCCCCTTCCACTGTCCCCTCCCCAACCACACTGGTCTCCTCTCCTCAGAGGCTCCCTGCGCTCCCATGGGGTCCCTCGGCTCTGCTCTTCTGTACCCCTCTTCTTCTTATGGCTGGTTCTGTCTTGTCACTCAGGTCTGAACTCAGATATCCCCTCCTCAGGAGGTCTTGCCTGAGGACCCGATGGCACGGTGTTTGCCCAGTCAAATTCCATCAGAGTTGCCTTGTTTTATCTTATTTTCTTATTTTTTATTTTTATTTTTTTGCTTTTTAGGGCTGTACCCACAGCATATGGAGGTTCCCAGGCTAGGGGTCGAATCAGAGCTGTAGCTGCCGGCCTATGCCACAGCCACAGCCATGCCAGATCCTTAACCCACTGAACGAAACCAGAGATCAAACCCGCAACCTCATGGTTCCTAGTCAGATTCGTTTCCACTGTGCCACAATGGGAACTCCTGTTTTATCTTATTAATAATGCTTATCATTGTCTGAAATTACCTTGTTTGTATGTGTTCACTTCTCGGTCTGTTTCTTTCCCTCTCCATGACGGCAGGCCTAGTCCGGTTCACTGTTGTATCCTAAGACCTAACATTCGCCGCATTAGAGAGGGTGTGAATTTCTGCAATGCTTGTGGCCAACGTAGGAGCAGAAGGCGGATGAGGTCTTACTAATGTGGGATGCGGTACCCGAGTGCAATGGAAGCCCTGGGTCCTTTGTCAGGCTTCTTCTGGGCAGAGCGGGGGTGTGGTAGCAGATGAGAAGGCCTGTGAAGGGAGAATCTATGAGGCTTTCAGATACCAGGGCTCCAGACAGTGGTTCACACTTCCTAGCTGTTCTATGGAAAAAGCGTCAGAGAAAAGGGGCCTGAGAAACCTCTGCAGCTGCAGTCATGGGAAGCCCCAGGCTGGAGAGACCTTGAGGTGGGGTGTGTGGGGGGAGGTCTCCTGTCACCCTGAGGTCTCTGGTCACAGATTCCACATCCTCTGGGGCCCAGAGTCGCTGTCATCACTGACCACTTTGACCACCGTTGCTCCAAGGGCAGGCAGTGACATCGGGAACACAGTCGGCACTGCTGCCATCGCAAGGTCTCAGGTCAGATCCAGACTCTGCTGGACTGAGGCCACACAGGCTCAGGCCAGGGAGGGGCTGATGCTCACGTTTCCTGGCACACACTTCCTTTCTCCTTTTCGATGTGCAAATGTCGATGGGGCCTTGGCCACAGCTTCCTGCCTCCTTCTGAGATCAGAAGCCACAGTTACAGTCTCAGCGGCTCCCCTGCCAGAGACCCAGGGCTAGGAACACTGCCACCACCCCCACCTTTCCCAAGGTGGGTGAGCTATGAGCAGGGCATGCTTAATGGAAGCCTGCTTGATTTCTTGGGGAGGTGCATCTCTGGCTCTGAGGGGCCAGATAGTGCTGGGCAGACCTGTGCTCAGCACAGCTGTGCCACTCCAGCTCCATGCTCTGGAAAAAAAAAATCTGTGCTCTGCTAAGCAAGAGGCACAGAGGCAGGTACTGGGAAGCCACCTCCCATCTGCCATCCCTGGGCTCTGATCTTCACTCAAGCTCTCACTGGCCCCGGGATGGACACCTTTCCCTCACACCCCTCTGCCCTCCAGCCAGAGTGACTGGTCTGTGATGCTCCACAGAGCCACTTTCTCTGTCACTTCTGGGATGCTGTCCAGCCTGCTTTCTCTGCTTGGAACACTTTTTCCAGCTATCTTCCCTACTGTCGGCCGACTTCCCATCTTATCTTTCAGAGTCTGGTCAGAGGACCATCTTCCTAGAAGTCCTCCATCAAGCCCCTGGCTGGGTGGAGGCACCTCTCTCTGCTCTCAGAGCCCCAGCACCACATCGTGCTCTCCAGGAGGCTGCCACCACGCTCCCCAAAGGCCACCTTGGCCGCCATGTTTAAAATGGTTATCCTTCCCTCCTATTCTCACCATTACAAATCCCTTACTCTGATCTACTTTTTCCAAAGCATTTATCACCTTCTAATATACCATATACTTTTATTAGGACCTATGGTTATATTGTCTTTCTCCCTGACAAGCTTTCTAAGCCCAGGGATCTTTGGCTCTTTTGTTCACTTATGTATTCTAAGCCCTTAGAACAGTGTCTGACATTTAAAGGGTGATCAATCCATATGAGTGGAATGAGTGAATGAAAAATGAACCATAGTAGTGTTTATACTTGTTCATGAGCTCCTTGAAGGCAAGGCCTAAAGATAAGAAATCTCTATATCCCCAGCACTCAGCATAGGATTGTACACAGAGTAGACATCAGTAAATTAAAAACCTTGGCCAGGAGTTGCCCTTGTGGTGCAGGGGAACAAATCCAACTAGCATCCATGAAGATGCAGGTTCAATCCCTGGTCTAGCTCAGGGTATTGGGGATCTGGCATTGCCATGAGCTGTGGTGTAGGTCTCAGATGTGGCTCGGATCTGGTGTTGCTGTGGCTGGGGTGTAGGCCAGCAGCTGTAGTTCCCGTTTGACCCCTAGCCCGGGAACCTCCATATGCCACGGGTGAGGCCCTTAAAAGTAAAAACAAAAAGACAAAAACAAATAAAAGCCTTGGCCTGGCATTCAAGGCTCCCATTGTCTATAACTAAGATACTTTCCAGCCTCATTCTGCCAAAGCAGAGCAGGAAGGAAGTGGTTATGGCTAACAGGGAGGTCACATGAGGTGACTTTGCCATCCTCACTGTGGGTCACTCTTGTCTGCCCACTCTGTCATGTCCGGATCACTGCATGAATAGAACAGATACTGCCCAAATAGGCTGCCAATCATCAGGGGGGTGCTGAACTTGGGTGTGAGTGATTCTAACATCCGAGCAAGTTTGTGGGCATCGTGAGCATGAGTTGCATGTGACCACAGGATATGCTATGGGGATATGCAGAAATAATTGAGGGATACTGTCGGGGCCTGGATGTGTGGGGAAAAGGGCATTTCCTGCAATTGTCCCAATTCCTGGAACTACAGTGGGAAGGGGAATTACACATTATAAATCAAGGAGAAAGGAACCAACTCTTTATTAAATGGTGATGGGGAAAACGTCCACTTTTGGGGGAAAAAAAGCCATTTAAAATCCCTACCCCATGCTACACAACAAAGCTGATTAAAATGAAATATTAAAAAAAAAACAAAAAGAAACTAGAAGAAAAAATACATATCTTCTCATTCAGTGGGAGAGAATTTTCTAAAAATAAAAATCACTGAAGGAATTTACCTAAGAGAAATCAAAGTATAAGGGCTTGTGCTTCAGCGGTAGCAGCTTTAGGTGGAGTAGCTCCTAAACTGAAAACATCTCACATTTTCACTGCTAGCTAAATCATTAAACAAATTGTGAACACAATGGAGCACTATGCAGCAATAAAAAGGAAAGCATTCATTTGCAGAAACATGGATGGACTGAAAGATTATCATATTAAATGAAATAAGTTGGTCAGAGAAAGACAAACATTACATGATATCATTTATATATGGAATCTAAGAAAATGCTACAGGCGTTCCCACCATAGCACAGTAGGTTAAGAATCTGACTGCAGCAGTTCCGGTGGCCATGGAGGCATGAGAATGATCCCTGGCCTGGCACAGTGGGTTACAGGATCTAGCATTGTTGCAGCTGTGGCTTGGATTCCATACCTGGTCCAGGAGCTTCCATATGCCATGGGTGTGGCCTAAAATAAAATTTTAAAAAATGATACAAATGAATTTATTTACAAAACTGAAATAGACTCACAGACATAGAAAACAAATTTGAAGTTCCCATCGTGGCTCGGTGGTTAATAAACCCAACTAGTATCCATGAGGACACAGGTTTGATCCCTGGCCTTGCTCAGTGGGTTAAGAATCCATTGTTGTGGTGAGCTGTGGTGTAGGTTGCAGATGCAGGTTGGATCTTGCGTTGCTGTGGCTGTGGTGTAGCCTGGCAGCTGCAGCTCCGATTTGATCCCTAGCCTGGGAACCTCCATATGCCGCAGGTGTGGTCCTAAAAAAAAAAAAAAAAAGGCAAAAAAGAGGCTGTAGGGGACATCAGGAGAGAGGCCATGGGGGTGGGGACAGGAGACAGAGCCGGGAAGAGTCTCCCTTTCAGGATTGAGGGCTGCTTGGAGGGAGAGGTGAGGTGAGTGGGCAATGTGGAGGTGAGGATGACCACCAGGCTTGGGTGTCTGAGTGGAAGGTAGTGACAGTCACAGGGATGAGAAACACTGAGAAGAGAAGGCTAAGCTGTTAGACAATGATCTCCTTATGGAGCATCTAAGGGGAGACGGCCTCTGTTCCAAGGGAGCTGGGTGATGGTGCGGTCCTGGTCCAAGTGGTAGAGTTTCAAGACTAAGCCCAAGGAAGGCTTATTTTGGGGGCAGGTGGAGGCAGAAGTACACGTTATAAAGACTACAAGGGGCTGTAAGGCAGATAACAGGGAGGCCTGGCCCTAGGAGGTTATGAGCTGCAGTGTGGCTGCTATAACAGGCTAAGGATTCTGAAACAGTGAGATCCTGGGGCAGGTGCCCCCTAAAACTGAATGCCTATGTTCTTCACCTGGAACACAGCCTTTAGGAATGCCCTTTCTAGGGCAACTTTCTTGGGGAGTGGGCTCACAGAAGACACTGGAGAAGAAAAAAAGGAGAGAAGTCTAGGCAGCAAACAGAACTGTCCCTCAGACCTCAGACCTCAGTCCCCTTCCTTGTCACTTGTGGTTCCTGGAACCTTGCTTTCCTTATTAACTTCCTTATTTTCCAAGAAGCCAAGGAAAGAAGACCTGATGGCAATTACATAAAAGGAGAACAATGGGAAATATTAAGCCAGCTGCAGTTCCCCGTTAAACTCTCTGGGCTTACAAGCCTTCTTCAATATTCCAATTCTCACAGCAGAATATGAAGTACACAGGACTTCCATGGGAGATGTTATCTCAGAATTAGAACAAAGGCTTTTGAATTTTAAAAGCTCAGGCTCTTAAGGGATGCAGGACAGAGGGAACAAATGCAAGATGCTTTAGGGCCAGGCCTCTTGCCTGGTGGGAGAGGTGACAATAAATACTGAGTTGGGAGTGCCAACTCAACCAAGGTTTCCTTGCCTGGTGGGAGGGAGTGTTTGGGGTTCAGGGAACAAATGTTCTGTCCTCTCCTTAGGTTTGGACAAAGGGGTTTAAGGGATCTCAGTGTAGAAAGGTACTCTCTCTCTCTCTCTCTTTTTTTTTTTTTTGTTTTGCTTTTGCGGTGGCCCCCACAGCATATGGAAGTTCTCGGGCTACGGGTGGAATCAGAGCTGCAGCTGCCAGCCTACGCCACAGCCATAGCTGTGTGGAATCGGGGCATGTTTCTGACCTACACCACTGCTCATGGCAATGCCAGATCCCCTAACCATTGAGCAGGGCCTGAGATCAAACCTGCATCCTCATGGATACTAGTTGGGCTCATTACCACTGAGCCATGATGGGAACTCCTACTCCTTTGTTTGGTTTGGCTAGAGGTCTTCAAACCAGTAGAAGAGAAAAAAACATTTTTTTTTTTTAAAAAAAGGACTAATCTAAAAGAACAAAAGTGAAAAAAAAATAAAGTAGAATAGGCAGGAAAAATGAAAGTCACATATAAGATGATAAAATTCATCCAAAATATGATAATTACATTCAAATTAAAAACAAAACATTCCAGTAAAAGTTAAACATTGTTTGATGGGATTAAAAAGCAAAAGGAGAGTCATATATAAAACATAAGAGAAGGTGAGGAATTCCCCTCATGGCTCAGCGGTTAATGAAACAGAAGAGTATCCACAAGGATGCAGGTTCAATCCCTGGCCTCACTCAATGGGTTAAAGATTTGGCATTGTGGTGAACTGTGGTTTAGGTGATAGATGCAGCATGGAAACCGTGTTGGCTGTGGCATAGGCCAGAGGCTACATCTCCAATTCAACCCCTAGCCTGGGAACTTCCATATGCCATGGGTGTGGCCTTAAAAAGATAAATAAATAAATTGGAGTTCCCATCCTGGCACAGTGGTTAACAAATTCGACTAGGAACCATGAATTTGCGGGTTCAATCCCTGGCCTTGCTCAGTGGGTTAAGGATCCATTGTTGCTGTGAGCTGTGGTATAGGTCGCAGACGTGGCTCGGATCCCGAGTTGCTGTGGCTCTGGTGTAGGCTGGCGGCTACAGTTCAATTAGACCCCTAGCCTGGGAACCTCCATATGCTGCGGGAAGCTGCCCTAGAAAGGGCAAAAAGACAAAATAAATAAATGAATAAATAATAAATATAAAGTGTAAGAGAAGGTGAAAGCAAAAGACTGGAGAAAGATATACCACGCAAGCAATAACAAAAGAAAGTGAAGTGTGGCGTTCCCGTCATCGCGAAACAGAAACGAATCTGACTAGGAACCATGAGGTTGCAGGTTTGATCCCTGGCCTCGCTCAGTGCGTTCAGGATCTGGTGTTGCCGTGAGCTGTGGTGTAGGTTGCAGATGTGGCTCGGATCCCACGTTTCTGTGGCTCTGGTGTAGGCTGGCAGCTGTAGCTCCAATTAGAACCCTAGCCTGGGAACCTCCATATATTGCTGTTGAGGCCCTAAAAAGACAAAAAAATAATAAAAATAAAAATAAATAAAAATTACATTTCCTAATAGGTAGCTGCTAAAATTTTTCCTTTTGAGACGATGATCCATGAAATCTGTTTTCCCCCTCTTTGGCCTTTCATCCCAGCATCTTTCTTCAATCCCAGGCCCATATTATCTCCTAAATATAAATGCCACAGAGTTCCTGGACCCATGAACTATTTTTAGAGTATCACCCACAAATTTTCACCTGTGGATTCCCAAATTCTGCAATTTTCTAAGCAACACCACCAAAATATTAAGGTATGAAATCAGAACTGTCCAAAACATGGCGTGGCTGTGGCTGTGGCTGTGGCCGGCAGCAACAGCTCCGATTAGACCCCTAGCCTGGGAACCTAGCATATGCCGTGGGTGTGACCCTAAAAAGACAGAGAGACAAAAAAAAAAAGTGAAGTGTGAGGTAAGACAAAATTGACTATAAGACAAACATCCTTTTAGAAACAACAGGATCTTTAAAATTCATTGTCACTTTATAGCAATGAACTGTGCAATTCAAGAAGATACAATAAATATTACATGCATAACTTCAAAATATACAAAGAAAAAGCGACAGAACTATCAGGATAATTAGACAAATTCACAATCATAGTGGAATATTTTCACACACCACTCTGTGACTGACAGAATAACATTACAAAAATTTCAAAAATTGTGTAAGGATACAGAGATTTGAACAATACAGTGAGAAAATGTCCTGACCAAATTTTGATGAATGCATTTTGTATAAAATGCTTTATCCAATAACTAAGGAGTACAGAATCTTTTCAAATATACATGGAAAATATATAAAAATTTACTATCATAAAGTCAGTCAACAGATTTCCAAAGGTAACATCATCTAGAGCTACACTATCCAATATGATAACCACTAGGCACATGCTGAGGACTTGAAATATGGCTAGTCAATTATGATGTGCTGCATGTGTAAAATAAACACTTTTATTTATTTATTTATTTTTTGCTTTTTTAGGGTCGTGCTTGTGGCATATGGAAGTTCCCAGGCTAGGGGTTGAATTGAAGCTGCAGCTGCTGGCCTGTGTGACAGCCACAGCAACACCGGATCTGAGCTGTGTCTGTGACCACATCACAGCTCGCGGCAATGCTGATCCTTAACCCACTGAGCGAGGCCAGGGATCAAACCTGCGTCCTCATGGATATTAGTCGGGTTCGTTACCTCTGAACCACAACTGGAACTCTGGCATTATTTTTATACTGACTACATGTTGAAAAGATACTATGTTGGATATATGAAGTTAGATATAACAAATTATTAAAATTAATTTCTAACTGCTTTTTTTTTGTCTTTTTGCCTTTTCTAGGGCCGCTCCTGTGGCACATGGAGGTTCGCAGGCTAGGGGTATAATTGGAGCTGTAGCCGCCACCTATGCCAGAGCCACAGCAACGCCAGGTCTGAGCCACGTCTGCAACCTACACCACAGCTCATGGCAATGCCGGATTCTTAACCCACTGAGTGAGGCCAGGGATTGAACCCACAACCTCATGGTTCCTAGTGGGATTTGTTAACCACTGAGCCACAATGGGAACTTCTCTTTTTATTTTTTTTTAATGTGGCTATAAGATAATTTTCCATTATATATGTGGCTTGCATTACATTTCTATTGAGCAGCAATGATTTAGAGCATATTCTCTGACCACAAAATAATTAAGAAAAAATTAGTAGGAAAAAAAAAAAGAAAACCAGAAATCCCCAAATGCTTGGATATTAAGAAGTGTACTTCAAAAATAGCCCACACGCCAAAGAAGTCAAAATGGAAATAAGAAAATATTTGAAGGAGTTCTCATCATGGCTCAGCAGAAAAGAATCTGTCTAGCATCCATGAGAATGCAGGCTCAATCCCTGGCCTCCCTCAGGGGGTTAAGGATCCGGCATTGCTGTGAGCTGTGGTATAGACTGCAGACGTGACTTGGATCCCACATTGCTGTGGCTGTGGTGTACCCAGTGGCTACAGCTCTGATTTAACCCCTAGCCTGGGAATCTCCATATGCCATGGGTACAGCCTTTAAAAGAGAGAGAGAGAGAGCGAGAGCGAGAGCGAGAGCGAGAGAGAGAGAGAGCAAGAGAAAATACCTGAACTGAATAGCAAAATACAAAACAACATCTTATCAAAATTTGTGAGATGCTGGTTAAGTAGTACTTAGAACAAAGTTTAGAACAGGGGTGGGCAAAATCCAGCCCACAGGACAAATCCAGGCCACAGCCTTATTTTGTAAACAAAGTTTTTTATTGGAACCGTATTACTTCCATTTTTTATTTATTGCTTGTTGATAATTTTGTGCTACAGTGGCAGAAGTGAGTAGTTTTGAGAGGGATCTGTCAAGCCAAATATATTTACTATTTGGTCTTTTACAGAAAAATTATTTGGTTTAGAGCCTTAAGTACGTATATTAGAAAAGAGAAAAGAGTGGAAAGTAACAAATTAAGCATCCATGTCAAGAAATTTGACAAAGAATAGCAAAATAAACCCAAAAAAATGTAAAAAATGAAAAAATACAGCGTGAACAGTAATGAAATAGGAATGAACATATGCTAGAAAGGTTCAATAAAGCTCAAAGCTGTTTTTTTTTAAGTCTAAAACAACGAACAAACCTCTAGTAAAATAATAATAAAAGTAGAGAGAAGAATTAATAACCAACTTTAGGACCAGTGCTACTGACGTTGCATACATTAAAAAGATAGCATAATTTGAAAAGCCATCTGTTAAAAATTTAAAAATCAACAAATTAGTATAAAATTAAAACCTCAAAATTGACTCAAGGGGAAATAGAAAACATGAATAAGCCTATATCCTATAAAATGATGGATTCAGTAAGAAAATTTTAACCCCCCAAATGAGCTCAACAGGGAATTCTTTCAAGTATTCAAGGAAGATGTAATTCCAACCTTATACAAACTCTTTCAGAAAATATAAAATGAGGAAACACTGTGTGATATCAAAACGACAGACAGTATGATGGTAAGATCACAGCTATTCTCACTAGAATGATCATATGCTTTATCATTGAAATCAGAGCACTTCTGAGAGTGAAAGAAAGTGCTATTAATGATGATATTAGATAATAAGTGTTAACTGGGGTTGTCACAGGCAAATCAGGATACACATTTCCTAAATTTCACTCGTAAACACAGATGCAAAAATCCTAAAAATATTAGGACACACAAATTAGCAATATATAAAAATAGTAAGGGTAGCATCATGTTTGGTTTATCTGGAATACAGATTATTTTAACTCTAAACATAAATTAATGTGATTCACCACATTAAGAGATTAAAGAAAATGCATATGATCATCTCAATATGTATGAAAAAATTTGATACAATCAATATCCATTCATTATTTTTTATTACTCAGTGAATTTTATTACATTTATTGTTGTACAACGATCATCACAACCAAATTTTAGAGCATTTCTATCCCAAACCCTCAGCGCGTTATCCCACACCCGCAACCTGTCTCATTTGGAAATCATAAGTTTTTCAAAGTCTGTGAGTCAGTATCTGTTCTGCGAAGAAGCTCATTGTGTCCTTTTTTTAGATTCCACATGTAAGGGATAGCATTCGATGTTGGTGTCTCACCATCTGACTGACTTCACTTGGCATGATAATTTCTAGGTCCATCCATGTTGCTGCAAACGCCGTTGTTTTTTTCCTTTTAATGGCTGAGTAATATTCCATTGTGCATATGTACCACATCTTCTTGATCCACTCCTCTGTCGATGGGCATTTAGGTTGTTTCCATGTCTTGGCTATTGCATATAGTGCTGCAATGAACAATGGAGAACATGTGTCTTTTCAAGTCATGGTTTTCTCTGGATATATGCCCAGCAGTGGGACTGTGGATCAAATGGTAGTTCTATGTTTAGTTTTCTGAGGAATCTCCATACTGCTT
The DNA here is from genome assembly GCF_016906955.1 of Phacochoerus africanus. Classification (NCBI taxonomy): domain Eukaryota; kingdom Metazoa; phylum Chordata; class Mammalia; order Artiodactyla; family Suidae; genus Phacochoerus; species Phacochoerus africanus. Next base: position 134,286,210 of record NC_062547.1, read on the forward strand.
TCTACAATGGTTGCACCAATTTACACTCCCACCAACAGCATAATAGAGTTCCCTTTTCTCCCCACCTTCTCCAGCACTTAACTGTTTGTAGACTTTTTGATGATGGCCATTCTGGCTGGTGTAAGGTGGTACCCCATAGTGGTTTTGATTTGCATTTCTCTAATGATGAGTGATGTTGAACATTTTTTCATGTGTTTTTTTGGCCATCTGTATGTCTTCTTTGGAGAATTGTCTATTTAGAATCTTCTGCCCATTTTTTGAAGGGGTTGGTCGTTTTTTTTGGTAGTGAGCTACAGAAGGTGTTTATAAATTTTGGAGATGAATCCCTTGTCAGTTGCTTCACTTGCAAATATGTTCTCCCATTCTGTGGGTTGTCTTTTCATTTTGTTTAGGGTTTCCCTTGCTGTGCAGAAATTTTTAAGTTTAATGAAGTCCCATTTGTTTATTTTTGTTCTTATTGTTATTACTTTAAGAGGTGGATCTGAGAAGATGTTGCTGTTGTTTATGTCGGAGAGCATTTGGCCTACGTTTTCCTCTAAGAGTTTTATTGTGTCTGGTCTTATATCTAGGTCTTTAATCCATTTTGAGTTTATTTTTGTGTATGGTGTTAGGGAGTGTTCTAATTTCATTCTTTTCCATGTGGCTGTCCAGTTTTCCAAGCACCACTTATTGAACAGGCTGTCTTTTCTCCATTGTATATTCTTGCCTTCTTTGTCACAGATTAGTTGACTATAGGTGCATGGGTTTAATTCTGGGCTTTCTATCCTGTTCCACTGATCTATATTTCTGTCTTTGGTGCCAGTACCATATGGTTTTGAGGACTGTAGCTTTTTAGTGTAGTCTGAAGTCAGGGGGCCTGATTCCTCCAGCTCTATTTTTCTTTTTCAGGATGTCTTTGGCTATTGTGGGTCTTTTGTGCCTCCAAACAAACTTTAAAATATTTTGTTCGAGTTCTGTGAAAAACGTCCTTGGTAATTTGATAGGGATTGTATTGAATCTGTAGATTGCCTTGCGTAATATAGTCATTTTGATAATACTGACTCTTTCGATCCAAGAGCATAGTATGTCTTTCCATCTGTTTGTGTCATCTCTGATTTCTTTTATCAGTGTCTTATAGTTTTCAGAGTACAGGTCTTTTGTCTCTTTAGGTAGGTTTATTGCTAAGTATTTTATTGTTTTGATGTGATGGTAAACGGGATTGCTTCCCTAATTTCTCTTTCTGCTCTTTCATTGTTAGTATATAGAAATGCAGTTGATTTCTGGGTATTAATTTTGTATCCTGCGACTTTGCTAAACTCATTGATGAGCTCTAACAGTTTTCTGATAGACTCTTTAGGATTCTCTAGGTATAGTATCATGTCATCTGCATACAATCAACATCCACTCATTATTTTAAAAACTCTCAGTAAACCTAGGAATAGAGGGGCACTTCTTAATCTGATAAAGGATATGGGCAATATACTTAGAGGAAACAACATACTTAATGGTAAAACGATTAAATATTTCCATTTGAGATCTGTAACAAGACAAGGATGCATGATATCACTATTGCTATTTAACTCTGTACCGACCTCACACCAGTCAGAATGGCCATCATTAATAAATCCACAAATAACAAGTGCTGGAGGGGCTGTGGAGAAAAGGGAACCCTCCTGCACTGTTGGTGGGAATGTAAACTGGTACAGCCACTATGGAGAACAGTTTGGAGATACCTTCGAAATCTATACATAGAACTTGCATATGACCCCACAATCCCACTCTTGGGCATATACCCGGACAAAACTCTACTTAAAAGAGACACATGCACCCGCATGTTCATTGCAGCACTATTCACAATAGCCAGGACATGGAAACAACCCAAATGTCCATCAACAGATGATTGGATTCGGAAGAAGTGGGATATATATATACAATGGAATACTACTCAGCCATAAAAAAGAACGACATAATGCCATTTGCAGCAACATGGATGGAACTATAGCATCTCATACTGAGTGAAATGAGCCAGAAAGACAAAGACAAATACCATATGATATCACTTATAACTGGAAGCTAATATCCAGAACAGATGAACATCTCCTCAGAAAAGAAAATCATGGATTTAGAGAAAAGACTTGTGGATGCCTGATGGGAGAGGGTGGGAGTGGGAGGGATTGGGAGCTTGGGCTTATCAGACACAACTTAGAATAGATTTACAAGGATATCCTGCTGAGTAGCATTGAGAACTTTGTCTAGATACTCATGTTGCAACAGAACAAAGGGTGGGGGAAAAAATGTAATTGTAATGTATACATGTAAGGATAACTTGATCCCCTTGCTGTACAGTGGGAAAATAAAATAAAAAACAAACAAACAAACAAACAAAAAACACTGTACTGGATGTCATAGCCTGAATAGTAAAGAAAGAAAAAGAAAGAAAAGATATAAAAATAAGAAAAGTAGAAACAAAATGTCATTATTCACAGATGGTATACTTGTGTGTGTGTGTGTGTGTGTGTGTGTATTCCAAAAAGATCTATAACTAAAGTTTTAATATTGATAACAGAGTTTATCAATTTGCTAGATATAAAATCAATCTATAAAATCAATTATAATTCTCTATACTAGAAAACAATATGAATTTTTTAAAAAGATACCATTATTAATATTACACCGAAATACAACTTCCTAGAAATAAATCTAAGAAAAGATGTAAAAGTTCTCCACTGAGAAAATTTTAAACTTCATTGAGACACTAAAATAAAAAATGGGAGTTCCCGTTGTGGCACAGCAGAAACAAATCCGATTAGGAACCATGAGGCTGTGGGTTCTGGCCTTGCTCATTGGGTTAAGGATCTGGCATTGCTGTGAGCTGTGGTGTAGGTCACAGAGGTGGCTCGGATCTGGTGTTGCTGTGGCTCTGGCACAGGCCGGCAGCAATAGCTTCATTAGACCCCTAGCCTGGGAACCTCCAAATGCCATGGGTGCAGCCCTAAAAAAAAGAGACAAAAATAAATAAATAAATAATGGATTCATTATGTTCATGGATTATGTTTTACTATTTTAAAGGATACAACTTTGCTTGAATTGATTTAGAGAAGTAATGCAATCCCGAACTCCCAACATTTTGAGGAGGTGGAGTGGGTTGGGGGAGAAATTGACAAGCTGATTTAAAATTGATGTGGGTAAAAAATAGCCAAGACATTCTTGAAGAAAAAGGGCAAGGTAGGAGAATTTGCTCTACCAGATGTACTACATGTTATAATAAAGATGAGTTATAGAATTTAAGATAGTATAATATTGGTTCAAAAAGAGATAAAGAGACCAATGGAACAGACCAGAGAGCGAAGTAAGAGACCCAAACCCACGTTTAAATGAACCTTGAAATACAATAGTGATAATAACACAATTCAAGAGGGAAAGGACAGCCTTCTCAAACTCTGTTGCTGGGACAAATGAATATTAATATGGAAACAAATCAGAGCCCTACCTCGTATAATCTCAGGTCAACTAAACATATCAGTGTGAAAAGCATAACTATAAAGATTTTATGTAGCTTATGAGAAAACCTAATGGCCTTGAGGTACGGAAGGAAGGAACTGCTAAATAAGATTCAGAATGCACTACTAATAAAGACAAGATCTGACTACATTAAAATGAAGAACTGTGGTTCTTCAAAAGATACCATGGAGTGACAAGATAACAAAATTGAGTGGGAGAAGATATATGCACCATATATAATCCATAGAGGACTAGTTTACAGAATGTTTGAAGAAATCCCACAAATAAAGTTGCAGACAATCCCAGAGTAAAAGGTTGACGCTTTACATTACAGGAAATCCAAATGGTTGCTAAACATATGAAAAAGTCCTCAACTTCATTGGTAACCAGCGCAAGGCAAATTTAAACCAAATTTAAATAATAAGTAAAATATTATTTATGTCTATCAGATTGGTTAAATTTTTATAAGACTGGAAAACCAAAGAGAATTAGAAAAACTTATAGAATGAAGAGAATTTGGCAAGATGGTAGAACCATTCATTTCCTTTTCCACCAGCCTCTTTTCCTTCCACCTTGAACGAACTCCATGGCACATCTAAATGTACTCAGCTGACCTTCCCAAAAGGTCAAAAGTACATAGCCAGGGGTGTGGCAGATTCTGCCGTGAGCAATAGGTCTCTAATCACTTGAGCCATCTTCACGTGGTGCCTCCACCTGCTTGCTACCCTGACTGCCTGGTGTCTGAGCCCAGGATGTTTATTCTCCCAGAACTCGCAGTCTAGTCCCCTCTCCCCCACCTAGGCCTCCTGGGCACAGGGAGGAAGCTGACATGGCTTACCACAGAAACCTCTGGGCCGGGTATACAAGCTCTCACAAACAGAGAAAACTGCAGGTGTAACCAAACCATATAGGAGGGCAGGAACTGCCTCTGGGGGGAGGGGGGGGGCCATGCAAAGGTGACCATGAACTAAGTGTCAAGATGAAGAGTCATTCCCCAGGCAGTGAGGCATCAAGGATGCCCAGGCTGATCTCCATCAGTGATCAGGATGGACAGAACCCTGAGACTGGTGCTCTGAGGGCCCTGTCACTACACTGAGAGATCTGGGCAATGGGAAACCTCAAGAAGAGCCCCACGTTAATTAAGAAAACATCCAGGATAGATTTTTAGGTAGTGAAATATGGATGACATAAAATTTACCATTTTAAGTGTACAGTTCAGTGATACTAGGTGCAATCATATTGTTGTGCAACCATCACCACCACCCATCTCCAGAACTTTTTCCGTCTTTCCAAACTGAAACTCTGTACCTATTAAAGGATAACTCCTCATACTCCACCCACTCCAGGCCCTGGCAATCATCATTCTACATTCTGTCTCTGTGAATTTCATTACTTGAAGTACTTCACATAAGCAGACTGCAATATTTGTCCTTTTATGTCTGGTTTATTTCACTTAGCACAACGTCTTCAAGCTTCATTCATGTAACATGTGTCAGAATTTGCTCCCTGTTTAGGGCTGAATAATATTCCACTGTATGTATTTATCATATTATGTTTATATCCTTTCATCTGTTGATAGACATTTGAGTTGTTTCCACCTTTTGGCTATGTTGAATAATGCTGCTACTATAGACTGAATGTTTTTGTCCTTCTAAAATTATTATGTTGAAATCTAATCCCCAAAGGGATGCTATCTGAGCCTCTGGGAGGTGGTTAGGTTGTGAGGACAGAGACTACATGAATGGGATTAGTGAGCTTACAAAAGAGACCCTAGAGAACTCCCTTGCCTCTTCTTCCATGTGAGGTTAGAGTGAAAAGACAGCCAGCTATGAAGCAAGAGAGAGCCCCTCATTAGACAACAAATCTGCCAGCATGTTGATCTTGGACTTTCCGGCCTCCAGAACTGTGAAAAATACATTTCTGTTGTTTCTTAGCTGCCCTGGCTATGGTATTTTGTTAAAGCAGCCCATACAGACTAAGACAGCTGCATGAGCATTGGTGTACAAACAAAGACAAGATGTTTGGAAGGCAATTTCAGTTAAAAAAACAACCGTTAGAGAAGCCAGTACAATTACAACTCACCAAGGCCAGAGAGATCTGCTTCCCACCTGTTGTCCTTGACCCCATGGCCCTGTTGACATGTCCATCTGGGCAGAAACGAAGTGTGGTGCTCCCAGCCAGAAGCCTTCTAAACTCACGCCAGCCTCAGGGAGTAGTAGGCACATTCAGTGGAATGACAGGAATGTGATTCAGTAGTTAAATTTGAAAAAGTTGAAAAAAGTCTTCTGCAAACCTGTGAGACCCAGGACACAAGGGAGACACAAGAATTGAGCAAGTGTTTCACCCTAAAGGTAAGAAACCAAATGCAGAGTCCTATGTACAGAGCAGAGGGGGTAGGTATAGGACCCACCAGGCAAGCACAGCATAGCGAGGGCAACTGTCCACGGACCTAAAAAGCTTAAGCTCCCAAAAAGCCAGAGAAGAAGATACTAGTGAATCAGGGACAGAAAATGTGCCGTGAAAATGTATCCATACCTTCCTCTCTCAGCCTCGCGGTGAACTACTTCCCACGTTTGCAGCAGTGGAACCATAGAGACCTCTAACAGCTCTTGTGCAGAAGGACTTGGCTGGGGCACTTGAATGGGGGAGGCGAATGTGGGGAAATGACTGGCTTTGAGTGAAGGGGGGGGGCCTCAGCAGCTGGGCTTAGGATGCTCAGTAACTGCGAGCGGCTATGGAAAGACCGCCACAAGGCAGGGCACGCACAGAAAACACCACTTGTGTTTTTTTCTGATCACCTCCTTCAACTGTGCCCCCTCCTGATGCTGGTCACCTTCCTGGAGGAGGGCTCCCTGCTCCTTTGGGATATAAAAGAAAATCAGTGCTGCTTAGAGTCAACCTGACACACATTTCTTCCCCTCCCCAGGGCTGGGTGTCCTGGGCTGAGGAGGAAGGAATGAGACCCTGGCCCCTTACATGGCAGGCACTGCTGCTATCCTCTTCTCTGCTGGGGCTTTTCAGCCTGGGTCTGTCTGGCTGTGAGGCTCTCTGTGGCCAGTGGGTTCCCCCTGGGGATGTGCATGCATCCTTCAGGATTCCCCCAGGAACGGGAAGACCTCCCTACGTCACAGCTCTTCATCAGCGGAGAACACTTTCCTTGACCTCTTCTGAGTCCTGCTCCAGTCCCTGTGGTCACCCTACAACCTCTTCCTCACAGGTCCCCTTGCCTGGCGGGTGGCCTTCCTCACTGGGGTTCCAGTCCTTCTAACTTGTGAGTCTCCACTTAGGCCCTAAGAAACCATATATTCTTGCCCTACCAAACAGTGGGAAGACAGAAGGGTCAAGGCCCTCTGTCCCAACAGTAATTTCTTAGCTCAGAGAGGTACAGAGTTAGATGCATGTCCTCTTTTCCAGGGCAATAAGGTCAAATCCTACCCAGCACCCTATTAAACCATCATTCAGTCTTGAGGGGAGAGTTTAGCACAAGCAAATGGCATCTAATTGACAGCTAACTAGGAAGGCCACACTGCAGCTGCTTAGTGTCTGGCCACTAGAGTTGTTTTCTTTTTTTTTTTCTTTCTCTTTTTCTTTTTTTACTCTTTTTAGGGCCACACCTCCGGCATAGGGAAGTTCCCAGGCTAGGGTTCAAATAAGAGCTGCAGTTGCTGGCCTATGCCACAGCCACAGCAACATGGGATCTGAGCTGCATCTGCGACCTACACCACAGCTCACGGCAACGCTGGATCCTTAACCCACTGAGTGAGGCCAGGGATTGAACCCGCAACCTCATGGTTTCTGGTCGGATTCATTTCCGCTGAGGTATGACAGGAACTCCCTGAGCACACTTCATATTGTGTGGTATGGGTTACACTCTTCTTACCCCGTACTCCCCCGGGTATGGCTCCCAGGAGGTGGAGAAGGACAGGAGAGATGAGAGAGAATCTGGGGCCTATTTAAACACGGGAGAGGGGAATTTTGGGGACCAGGATCCCAAACTAACAAGGATCACTGTTTTCTGGACTGGAAGGAGTCCTATGGATCCACCACGGGGACTTCTTTAGGAGCAAAACTAGGCTCTTTTTCCTGGAGCCTGGTCCAAGTAGGCTGACCACTGGAGGGACAATAGCAAGGGTGACATGAGCAGACAGGTGTCCAGAAAAGCCACTCTGACAGCTTCGGGTGGGAGGATGGCCTGGGAGCTGTGGGGGAACACAGGCAGCCAGGCCTGGGTCAGGATGTGGGTGCCCTTAGGGATGATGAAAAGTGGGCAGAGCAAAGCAGTGCTAGGAAGCAGATGTGGGCAGCAGGGAGAGAGATGAGAGGGAATGTAAGGCTGACGGTGGTGACCAAGCCATGGAGAAGGAGTAGGTCTGGCCAGGGAAACACTCAAAGACAGAAGCCCAAGAGAAATCAAAACCATGGCATTAAAGATTTTTTTTTTGTCTTTTTAAGGCTGCACCTGTGGCATATGGAGGTTCCCGGGCTAGGGGTCAAGTCGGAGCTGTAGCTGCCGGCCTATGCCACAGCCACAGCAATGTGGGGATCTGAGCTGCGTCTGCAGCCTACACCATAGCTCATGGCAATGCCGGATCTTTAACCCAGTGAGCGAGGCCAGGGATCAAACCCACGGATGCTAGGTGGATTCGTTAACCACTGAGCCAAGACGGGAACTCCAAGAAATTAACTGCAGAGTGTGGGAATCATGACCCAGACCCAAGTCAGATGGAGAAATCCTCTACAAGTGCTACACTGCACACAGTGCCTCTTCACAGAGTGGTTATTTTTCCCAGAGGAGACAGAATCCCTCTGCAATCTGAGAAACAAATGGAAATGTTGTCACATCCTGAGCTCTGCTCAGAGGCACCGGAGAGGCCTCCATTGTTAAAATAAATAACTCTGCAATAGGGTGGATAAAAAAATAAACAAACTGCTATATAAACAGACAGGATGGTTGCTAACCCTGAGACCAAACTTAAGCGGTATGGCTCAGAAGCCAGGCATTCAACAGCTGAGATCCATGCCAGAGCAGAGTAGTAATTAGAATATCAAGGAGGGGGCCTGAGACCAGGGACCTGAGCCCAGCTCTGAGCCCTGGGAGTGCAAAGGCCTGGACTCAGGGGCTCCACACAAGGATGAGAGTGTGTGGGCAGCTCAGTAAGAACTCTAGGGTTTCAGGAAGATACTCAACTTCTGTGAGAACTCAAACTCTCTTGCTAGGCTGTGCTCTGCTCCCTTTGAAGAAATCAGAAATTTGGGTCAGCTGTGGAGAAGGTGGAAGGTGTAGGGTCGGTGCTCTGCTCATCACGGGCCGTGGCTGTCCCAGCCTGGCTGGCAGCTCAGCTGGGATGTGGTCACGGGGATGGTCCAGGTTTGCAGGCATTCCTGTGGACCAGAGAAAAGAGAGGCCCAGTCAGACGTTGGGCGGAGCCCGGAAGGCAACACGGGCCTCTGTGACTAAGCAGGTGCTGGGTGGCAGCGCTGCCCCTAGCCCTGGAGGGGTTGGTGGCAGGAGAGGGTGTAGTAATGGGAAATAGGGGTGGAAATGCTGCTCCTGTTTGGGAAAGGACAAAGTCACACACTCTGACCTGCAGTGGGCTCTTCTGGGGACCCCAGTGCCAGAGGGACCCTCCCCAGACTCACATACCTCGAGCTTCTTCAGATTTCTATTGATGGCTAAAGACGCATTAGAGATACTGCCAAGCTTCTCTAAGGTGTTCCGGAGGGCAGCCAGGCTAGACTTCAGGTGGATCTTTCCCTGCAAGGACAAAGTGTGTGAGGTAGGGCTGCGGCGGCAGGGCATGTGTCTGTCATCCCTCCTGCTTCCTTTCTAGAGAGGTCTTTAGTGGAGCTCTCCAACATCTCCCCCAGCCCTCCACCTCACCAGCCCCAGCCTGTCCCCAGCCCCAGGAAGAACCCAGTTACCCTAAGGACATACACCCGAGGTGTTCATAGCACATTCTGGCAAAGCCCAGTCAAGACAGGGCCCATTCCACCTTCCGGCTCCAGGTGGGCTAGGAAAGTGGCTTGAGTGAAAGGAGAGCTCTTTTTTTTTGGTCTTTTTAGGGCATCACCCGCAGCACATGAAGGTTCCTGGGCTAGGCATCGAATCGGAGCTACAGCTGCCAGCCACTGCCACAGCCACATGGGATCTGAGCTGTGTCTGTGGCCTACACCACAGTTCACAGCAACGCCAGAGCCCCGACCCACTGAGAGGGCCAGGGATTAAACGTGCGTCCTCATGGATAATAGTCAGATTTATCTCCGCTGCACCACAACGGGAACTCCCAGAAGAGCTCTCTGGAAAGAGCTACCAAAGAAGAACCTAAAGGGAGGGAGGTCAGCTTTGCTAACACAAAATCTGAGAACTCCCACATCTGGGATAAAACATCTACTATACTCCCCCACATGAGACAAAGAACAGGCTGATGGATGCCGTTAAGATGCCAGGAAAAGAGCTAAGATTCAGATCCCATTAAGATGGCAGGGAAAGAGTTAAGACTCTGATGAGACCATCAAGGTGGGCCTGACCCAAATGTAACCAAAACCAGAGCAGTGACCAGCAGGGAAGAAGTGGGTTCTTGGCTTCAGCTCTCGCTGTCAGCACATGCCACTGATTAGATTCCTGGAGTTCCCACTGTGGCTCAGCAGTAAGGAACCTGACTAGTAACCACGAGGATGTGGGTTCAATCCCTGGCCTTGCTCAGTTGGTTAATGATCTGGCGTTGCGGTGAGCTATGGTGTAGTGTAGGTTGCAGACATGTCTCAGATCCCGCGTTGCTATGGCTGTGGTGTTGGCCAGTAGCTACAGCTCTGATTTGACCCCTAGCCTGGGAACTTCTATATGCCATACATGTGGCCGTAAAAAGCAAATGAATGAATGAATGAATAAACAAATAAATAAAATGTTTAGATTCCTGCAGGGGAGAACAGAGAACTCCCGAGTGCCTGGCCTGAGGTTGAATGGGGCTGTCTCTCTGCTACACCCAGCATGGCCCTGGCTACTCACAGAGGTGATGCTCAGGTTAAACTGGATTTCAAAGAGGATGTGCTATTAGCAACAGGCCTGAGGCTGGTTACATAAGTTTAAGATGCTGAAGGGAAGGAAGATGAGGAAGTGGGAGGCAGAGGGATCTGCACATTTCTGAGCTGCTGGGAGCTACCATGCTCCTCTCTGACACTATGGAGATTTGAACTGGCCTGGCCTCTCCTAATGGCCTAGTGGCGGTGGGGGGGGGGGTTGGGAAATGGGGTGATGGTGAGGCATGTGGAGAAGCCCCACGCAGGCCAATACCCTTTCCTGATATAGAACCTCCCCATGACAAACAAGTCAACTTATCATTTTCTGGAACTCAACATCAGTAAAATTTCAGCTCACCTTACCAATGAAGATAAGAGCCGCTGCCCACCAACACAGTGGGTGCAGGTGAGCAAGCAGCCGGTTCTGAGTTCAGCCAGGCCTGTGTGTGTCTTTGCCCAGCTGGGATCTGGTCCTGCTGCCCTCTGACAGCTCCGACTCTGCCACGCACCCTCACTGGCCTCCCACTCTCTGCCTGAAAAGCACACAAGATTTTGCCTGGGAACACCCTCTACTTGGCTAATGACTTGTGTGAAGCCTCAAACACTGAGAAGAGTATACTTGATCCATGACTAGCACAGAGATGTGGGGACACCAATCCCCACATGGTCTAAAATTCACATGTAAATTTTGACTCCTCAAAAACAACAACCAATAGCCTATCATTGACCAGAAGCCTTACTGATAATATAAACAGTCGATTAACAAATATTTTGTATGTTATATGTATTATATACTATATTCTTAAAGTAACCTAGAGAAAAAAATGTTATTAAGAAAACCATAAGGAAGAGAAAATAAATTTATAGTACTGTACTGTATCTACTGATAACCAGGTTTAGGGTGTCTGTTTATAAGATGGTTTGTTAGTATCTACAACAGTCTTGTCTAATATGATACCAAACACTGTAGATGTTATATGTATTACTAACACTAGACATCAAAAGTGAAAATATAATATGAAAAAGAAATTCATATTTATTTACAGGTATCATGATTCATGCCTTGATAATGAAGCAGCAGCACTGATTGCTTTATGGTAGCCCAGTATAACCGACAGGACAGCTTCATGGTAGCCTAACCTATACACTAATGAATGAATTGTTAAGACAATGGGGATGGCATACAGTATTACAGTCATATTCATAATACAATATTATAACACCGTTACTTAAAAAAAACCCATCTGGGATGACAGGTTGATAGGAAATTTTTCCACTTATCTGAGAGAGGCATACTTTAGCATAATATAATTCTTTGAAAGCAGTTAGAAAATAGTAAGAAAACTAAAACATGATAATTTTATATTAAATATCACTCACCTTATGCCTACATAATGATAGTCTAGCATGTACATGTATTTTATGCATTCATGACATACCTTTTTCTTAATTTTTCAGTACTTCTAGGCTCCATAGCTTATCTGTCAGCTTTTTCAAATGGTTGCAAATCTCCAAAATATTTTCCAATATATTTATCAAAAAAAAAATCTATGTATATAAGTAGACCCACACAGTTCAAATCCATGTTGTTAACTCTATGGCTTTAAGAGCCTGGAACACTGTATTACTATCATTTAAATCCTAATATTGCCACCTCATAGTTTGGGGGCAGTTTCTTTGAGAATGGGGAGTGTGAGGCCAAGGGTTTATCCCCTGGCCCTTGGTTTTATTTGAATAAATATAATGAACACAAGAGGAAAGCATGTCCCAAATCTTTGTGTTCCAGGTGAGCAACAAGAGTGAGGGGCCCTGAATACCTACAAATTATTAATAACAAGAGGGACATGGCAACCCCAGTTCCTGGCTGGATACTGGAGCGCTGGCTGGTAGGCTTGAGGTCCACAGGCAGAACATCTACAAGCCCAAAGAAGCTCTGCTTGGGACCACTTCCTCTGTGATGTGCCTGGCTCCAGCCCATCCTTCGGGTCTTAGCTGCCCCTTCCTCCAGTCCTCGCCCACAGTCCAGGCTGGGAGAGGCTGCCCATTTCCAGCCGTCCTATTCCCATCCCACCGCTGGCCGCACCAGGTCCGTCATCTCAACCTTGCTTCTCCATCTGTCTTCTCTACTGGAATGGGCTTGGGGAGGAGGTCCACTCTGTGCAGATGTGCCCCAAGGAGGCTGCATCCCTGCAGCAAGGGAGAGAAAGCTGCGGGTGCACAAGTTGAGGTTACACAGGACCCAGGGAAGGAGTACAGAGCTGGGTGGGCTGGGAAGCTAGGCCTTTTCATCTTGGCCCCTTCCCCTCTCCACTGGTGGCTCCTTCCTGTGCTCTCTGCTCAGCTGGGCACGTGAAACCTGATGGCACTGCTTGGCTGGCCAGGAGCCCTACGCTCCCTTCTGTGTTGGCAAAACCAGGTAGTAAAGTCATGGCCACCAGTGGAAGTGCAACTGAGGTCACAGAGACACTCAATCTGACACATGATGCCATGGAGGGGGTGGCAGAGGAGCTTGTCATGATGATTGCGGCCTGGGTCCCTGCCAGTGGTGGGCACCCAGAAATTTCCACCAGGTCTGTGGGGCGAATGACAGGAAAGAGCAGGAGTGAACCTCTGGTTGAATGGGCCCCTGGGGCCAGGACTTTGGACACTGTGCCCAATTCTGAGAGTATCTGGGCCACTTGTGGGACCAAGTCAAGCCTTCAGGGGTCTGTCAGACGGGGCCCAAGGACCCACCCTGAGACCCACAAGGCCTCTTTCCTGCAGACCCCAGGAAGCAGTTCTGGGCTGGTTCTCCTGCCCCAGCCCTGGCAGGGCCTCCCTCATGCCCGCCCAGGGTTGGGCCCCCCTCAGCTCATTTCCCTTCGTGATCACAATCAGCCAGCCTGCGGAGGAGGCTTTCCCTGGGCTGAGCTGACGCAAATGCCTGGGGTGGAATCACTTTCTAACAGGTGGCCAGGCCTCTCCCAAAGAGTTGGGCAGGACTGTGGCCCGTGGGGGAGTAAGGGGGTTCTTGTGATTTCACATGAAGCAGCTTTGTCAGAGACAAGGCAAATGTCAAAGGGGACTCTCAGAGGAGGCCCAGGCTCTGCCTGGCTCCCCCAAGAGGTTGCAGAAGCTCTGTGGAGGGTACCATCCCGTCCTCCACAGCCGGGACCACCGGGCAGCCGCTCTGAAACACATTTGCTTGGAGGAACGTGACTCTGTTCCTCGCCCCTTGCACACAATGGGCCATCTTTGCTCCCTTCCCTGCCCACCAGGGTCTCCTCCCATGGCCCCATCACCCTGCCTCAGGGATTTGCCCTTCCTCACTCTGGCCCGACAAAGCCCTGGATTCTCCCAATCTCCTCACCCTCTGACCTCTGGCTGCCAGCCCCTCAAGGTCAATCCTAGCAGGTAGCTCATATTCCTCAACCATGACATCCCCCACACCTCTAACTCACCTCCCCAAACCCTCAAGGGCCGACATTGCCTCCTATTTCCCAGGGAACATAGAAGCTGTTGTCCCCTCCTGCCACCAAACCTGGGGGCCTAATCCATTGCACCTTCCTGGCCCCACCCAGGCAGCCTTCCCCTGAGCTCTCTGCTCAGGTGGCCGTGACCCTGTCAGAACTGATGTTGGGACCATCCCCGTGACCATCCCCCTCAGGCCCTCCCTGCAAGTCCCGCCACCCAGCACTCTCACCCAGCCCAGCTCACTTCCAAAGAGAAAGAGCTACTTGAGATCCCTACCCGGAAAGACCCTTCTCTGACCCCTTGACTCCTCTAGCTGACTCTGTCTCTCACCCTTTTTTTTTTAGACTAAATCTTTGGAGTGCCTCCTACCTTCTCTGTCTAACCCTCACTCACTCCTCAGCCACTGCCACTGGCTTCTGCCCCCACTGCACATTAAAGCTGCTCCCCCAGAGGCTCTATTGGCCTCCATGTCAATAATCCCAGTAGCCACATCTTCTCCTTACCCTGTTGCCCCCCTCCTGCCACCCAGCATCACCCCCTAACGTGTCACTTTCCAGTGCTGTTGTGGTGGGTGCTCAGCCTTTGGGGTCAGACAGACCTGCTGGCCTTCAGTCCTAGTGATGCTACGGCCTTGCCGCATGAACTCAGCCTTTCTAAGCCTCAGTTTCCTCTTCTGTAAAATGGTGATAAGAAGAGTCCCTTCTTCAGGCTCCTTATGAGAAGCAAATGAAGTAACCCATAAAAAGAACTTCGTGCCTGACATTTAGTATGTGCCGCTCAGTGGAAGTTAGCCCTTAAAGTCTTCATCTGCATCTGGTTTTCTACATCCCCACCAGAAGCCACCTATTCTAACCGCCCCATCATCTGTGGGTCCAGAGAACTTTCCGACTTCTCACTGGCCAACCTGCTGGTCTGCTTCTTTCCAGCCATTCCCTCCACAGTAGCTAGACCAGGCTTCTTGGGACCTAAACCTTCCAGGGACCACACTGTCCCTGACTGAAAACCCCAAAATACTTCCAGTGTTCCTAGCATGAAGCCTAAATCTCCTTCTCCTATAGTAGACTTTTTTTTTTTTTTTTTTAATTAGGGGCTACACCGATGGCATATGGAGGTTTCAGGCTGAAACCTGAAGGGGTTGAATCGGAGCTATAGCTGCCAGCCTAGACCACAGCCACAGAAACATGGGATCTGAACTGCGCCTGCAACCTACACCACAGCCCACGGCAACACCGGATCCTTAACTCACTGAGTGAGGTCAAAGACCTCGCATCCTCAAAGATCTTAGTTGGGTTCATTAACAGCTGAGCCTTGAAGGGAACTCTCAGCTTTATAACTTTTTTTATTTTTTATTTATTTTTTTGTCTTTTTGCTATTTCTTTGGCTGCTCCTGCGGCATATGGAGGTTCCCAAGCTAGGGGTCGAATCAGAGCTGTAGCTGCCGGCCTACACCAGAGCCGCAGCAACGTGGGATCCGAGCCGCGTCTGCAACCTACACCACAGCTCACGGCAACGCCGTGTAACTTTTTTTAAAACAAGAGACAAATACCGCAAAGGTCAAGATTTACATTAGCAGAACTCTGAATCTTTCTACAGTGCAGTCAGGACGTTTAAAGAAGTATTTGCAGAAATGTTCAGCCTCCATAGCTTTAAAATTCCCTCAAAAAGCCCATTTACATAAAAGAGGTTTTTATGGGAGTTCTTTTGTGGCTTGGGTCACTGCTGTGCCACAGGTTCAGTCTTTGGCCTGGGAACTTCCACATGTCACAAATGTGGCCAAAACAAAAACAAAAACAAAAAACAACAACAACAAAATGAGTAGGTTTTTCTCTGTAAGAAATCACATTTTTCTTCCATATTTTTTAGATGAAATATAGTTAATATACAATACCATAGGCATACAATATAGTGATTCACAAATTTTAAAGGTTATACTCCCTTTATAGTTATTATAAAGTACTAGCTATGTTCCTAGTGTTGTATAATATATCCTTGTAGCTTCTTCTTTTTTTTTTTTTTTGTTGATGTTGCTGTTGTTGCTATTTCTTGGGCCGCTCCCGTGGCATATGGAGGTTCCCAGGCTAGGGGTCCAATCGGAGCTGTAGCCACCGGCCTACGCCAGAGCCACAGCAACGCGGGATCCGAGCCGCGTCTGCAACCTACACCACAGCTCAGGGCAACGCCGGATCGTTAACCCACTGAGCAAGGGCAGGGACCGAACCCGCAACCTCATGGTTCCTAGTCGGATTCGTTAACCACTGCGCCACGACGGGAACTCCCCCTTGTAGCTTCTTTTATACCTAGTACTTTGCACCTCTTAATCCCCGACGTCTTCTTGCCCCTCCCCTCTTCCCTAGGAGAAATCACTAGTTTTCTGTATATGTTGAGTCTGCTTCTTTTTTGTTATATTCACTAGTTTGTTGTATTTTTTAGAATCGATGTATAAGTAATATACAGTACTGTCTTTGTCTGACTCATTTCACTTACCATAATGCCCTCCAAATCCCTCCATGTTATTGCATAGGCAAAATTTCATTCGTTTTTATGGCTGAATAGTATTCTATTGTTTGTATCTATCTATCTATCTATCTATTTATCTATCTATCTATCTACATACACCACATTCTCTTTTTTCCATTCATCTGTTGATAGACACTTAGGTGGCTTCCAGATCAGAATTTCTTAAATGTCATATGATTCGTCTGAGGGCCTGGTGAAAAAGCAATTTTTGATTCAGAAAATCTGGGGTGAGTTCTGAGGGTCTGTATTTCACACAAGCCCCCAGATGATGCTGAAGCTGAAGGTCTGAGGGCCAAGCTGAGTAGGAAGGCTTTATATCTGTCTCTTCTCACAAGATGATGTGTCTCTCAAGGAGAGGGACCATGTCTGCTTTATTCGCAGTGCCCGTACATAGTAAGTGCTTCATAAAAATTTGCTAAATGGATTATGTCAGTAGGTACCCAGTCCTAAGGCTCCCCACGTGTTTTTGTTGCCTCATTTCACTCATTCCTTTGAGACACCCGACCTGCTTTTTGAGGGTGCTCTGGGCTCAGATCCCAGGGCTGAGCCAGGAGCCATGTGTATAATATAAAAATATATTTATTTTAAAAATATAAATATGTCATAATTTATAATAATAAATGTAAATAAATACAAACATATAAATGTAAATAAACATAAACATATATTTATAATATAAAAATATATTTGTATAATGTAAAAATATAAAAATGCCTTGGGCATTATTCTCATGATATTGCCTTGGATCACAGCCTCTTCACTTGCCTTCTCTGCGGCCACATCCTGGTCCTTGTCTTCACCAGATCTGCTCCTGCTCAGAAGCCCGAAACACCCAAATTCCCCTGCCTCAGCATAACTTCCGATCCTTCATCTCCCCACACTGATCACATCACACCGCACCCCAGCCCCTGGCTTTTCCATCCTGCCTCTCTGCTTCCCCCACCCCAGGCCCAGTCATCTCAAACAAATCTTCCCCACCCCCCCGAGACTCTCACCCCTTTACCAAAACCCCCCACCCTGGGCCTGTGTCAGGGCCTCACAGGCCCCAGGGGGCAGGGGTCCACCTCTTCCTTCAGGCGCTGCCCTCTGAGCCTCCCACTCTACTGGTTTGCCAGCTTCCGATCTGGCAGCTGCTTCTCTGGTCCTTTGTGATGCCCTCCTCGCCCTCTGTCCTGTTCAGCAGGCCCTTACTGCTGGCCTGTACCTGCCGAATCACACTCCAGCACATACTGAGAACCAGACCCTGCAACTTAACTCCCTCCTTCAGTTACCAGACCCCATCAACAGAGGCCCAGAATGAAATCAAGGAATCCCTCTCCTACGTTTCCTTCCCCGTGCCCCTCGGACCTTGCCAATCCCACCACCTAAACCTCCCCAGGCCAGACCCCTCCTCTTACTTTCCAATGACAGCTTCCTTAAGGGCCCTCCTCCCCAGGTTCCCAAGCCCAGTTCCTCTGTGCATTGGAGGAACTGCCCAGGGCCTGCAGTGGGGCCTCCACCAGGGGCTAAGATCCCACACCACAGGGCAGAGTCACATCTGAGCTCCATCTGCCGCCAGCAGGAACAGAGAGTGGAGAGGAGAAGCTGTCCAAAGCCCGTAATGAAAACCACTAGGGGCTTTAATCCCAGTAACTCAGTGCTGGCGGGGGGTGGGGGGTGGTGGTTATCAAGAGATGTGCTCCTCAGGGGAGAGCCCACAGTGGACAGTCAGCCATGTGACCAGCTGCCAAACTCTTGCCTGTTCCATTGGGCCTTCACTTGACCCCCCCACAGAGAACCAGGCAGGGTGGGTAGCAGAGGGTCAGGGCTGTCCAGGGGATGGCAGAACTGAGTCTCACTGGGCAGGAGGCTCGAGGAAGCTCGCCTGTCAGAGTGGTCCTCTTACCTGTCCCAACTCTGCCCAGTGGCCCACCTGTGTCTGAGCCCTCTTGGCAAGATGAGGAGATACCCTCTGAGTAATATTTTTTTTCCAAGTTTCACTGATCTCGAGTACTAGAAAGTGATGAATAAGTCTGTGGTTTGCTATGGAGGTTCCATGTCAGATAAAGATTCTTCCGAAGCCCGCCCCCCTTGCCTGGGGTGTGGGCACATACTGCATAAAAGACGGAGCTTGTCTCGGATACTTCAGAACACCACGAAGGTCCCAGACAAGACAGGATCCATCGCACCGGCCCAAACATGAGCAGCCTCCCCCTTATGCATCTGCTCCTGCTGCTGCTCACACTCCATGCTCCTCAGGCACAGGGGATGCCTACCACAACACTCCAACCTAAAAACTACCTTGCCATGATACAGGAAATTACAGGAAGCCTAGAGAACCTAAAAGTGACTTCAGATGTGAGTAGCTGGGATAGGGGTGGCAAGGGGCAGGGAAGGGCTGGCAGGTGCCTCGGGCCAACAGGACTCATGGGCTCTCTCTCCTTCAACCCCCACAGAAATCCTTGACGTTGAATGAGCGCAAAACCCTGGTGGTAAGAGTTCGGCCCCGCAAGTGGGTGCCCTTGGGTGGGTCCCCATCCATCTCCTGCTTGGGTGACCTTGGGCATGTCACTCAACCTTGACAAGCCTCAGGGTTTTCATCTGTAAATAGGGTTAAGAGGCCTCTCTCAGTGGGGTTGTTGTGAGAATCAAATGCACCCTGTGTTGTCAAATTCCCAGACCAGTGTCTAGTGTTTAATGGGTGCTCAATATATTTCCCCAGCCATGGTTGTAATAATGGAAATGATTTTTTAAAAATTACAAAATGAAAAGGAAGTTCTAGGTGAGTAATATCAAAGGCCTTAAGCTCAGTTTCCAGGGGAGCAGCCTGTGGACTGACAGACTTAAATTCTGCCCCAGGATTGCACCTGCTTCTCCTTTTCCCTAAATAATTGAGTCCTATTTTCCACTCTGACCGGACCTAGTCATTATCATTAATAGTCACTTTTTCTACAGTGCTTAGAAACTTTTGTGTGCATGGCATTTCTTGGCCACAGAAGAGGTAGACTCTCTGTTGGTTTATCAGCCACTCGTATTTCCCCTCTTAGACACTCAGGTCACATGCTGCACCCATTTCCATGCTGGGGTTTCTGTGATTTTCTTCCTGATTGCTAGAAACCCTTAATTCAGTCAAGGCCTCTTAGCAGCAAATATTTCCCTTGGCCATCTCTTTGCCTTTTTAGAGCCTGTTTTGGGAAATATTTTTTTCTTCAAGTGCAGAAAGATCCACTCAGGCCCTTTAAGCAGTTAACAGCAGCCAGGGGCTCAGGATGTGGGTAATGAAAGGCTGGCCAGCCTGTGTACTCGCCTCTAGGCCTGTGCCCTTAGGGGCAGCTTTGGGACCCACCTGAGGCAAGAAGGGGACTAGGAGGGGCTTGTCCAGGGAGGTGTCTGAAAGCAGGCTTGGAAAACCATGGGAATGACTTGAGCCCAGCAGTGGGAAGGCCACTCTCTCATCTTTCCCTCTTACATGCCCTCCTCGTCCCCTCAGAATAACACTCTTCTGAGACCAAACCTGGAAGCATTCGTGACATTTGCTGAAACTCACTTAAAAAATGTTTCAGGAATCAAGAAAAACCTTGAGGTATGTGAAGCTACCCCAGGCCTGGGGATACCTGCCCTGTCTCTGGAGGGAGGGTAGCAGGTCCTGCTCCTTTTCCACACCAGTTTCTCACTGTCTGCTTCGGTCTCTTCCCACAGAAATTCCGGCCAATCCTGCCCACGTCTATGTCCACGGTAAGCTGCCCCCCAGATGCCCCTGCAGGTGATGCCCTCAGCCAGGACCTGCCCCCAGCCTGCCACCCACCTTCCAACCTGCCTTTATCTAATGCCGCCATCTTGGTTTCTTCACAGGAAGAGCCAATCTCTATTGAGGAGGGCAACCTTGGTGATTTCCGGGCGAAACTGGAGGAGTATCTGATTTTCCTTAGAAACTCTCTGAAACCATGATCACAAAGCCCTAAAATCTGAAGTGTGAACTCCAGCTCTCTCTCTGGAGCCCTGGAACGTCAGGAACAGCAGATCGTCCTAAGATGGGTGGACCGTCTCTCACACCATCCAGGACTGACGTTTTCTCCTGTGGAGTCTGTTGAATTGTTAACTATCTAATCCCTGAAATGTGCAGCCCCATTTGTCCTTTTGCGATTAGGTTCTCATTTTTATTGTATTGAGGCTATTTATTTATGTATGTATTTATTTATTATCTTGTGCAATGTGAAATGTATTTACTTAACAGAGAAGCCATGTCCTGCTCCTTCTGAATGAGACTCAATAGAGGGACTTGAGGCACATTCATTTGTACCTCAGGTTTTAATGGTTTCTACACATCTGTGAAAATAAACCGCACTCTCTGAACAAATGCTTTGTTGCTAGTGTCTCAATTTGACTCAGGTCTTAGTGACTCTCTTGCCTGATGATTTGTCAGGTCCTCCCTGCTACTGGATGGATCCTAGAACCCCCACTCTGGCGATCTGTGGTTCACTGGGGAGTCAGACTGAGTTTCAGGAGAAGCAAATATGATCAGGGTGTTTTATACTTAATTTCCCAGTCCTCAGGATCTTCTGGACTTTTGTCCAGATCCTTAGGGTAGCACAGAAGGTCTATTTCAAAGTACCCTGCATTTCTATTTCCTTTCTGCCACAGCTACCTCCCTCCTTGATGCTCTAGCTAACAGAAGCTTTGTGGCTTCCTAGATGAACCACACACCTTTTTTCCCCTACTTTGGCCTTTTTGTCTTTTTAGGGCCGCAATGGCAGCATATGGAGGTTCCCAGGCTAGGGGTCGAATTGGAGTTGTTGCTGCTGTCCTACGCCACAGCCACAGCAATGTGAGATCCGAGCTGTGTCCATGACCTACACCACATCTCATGGCAGTGCCGGATCCTTAACCCACTGAGTGTAGCCAGGGATCGAACCCAAGTCCTCATGGATGCTAACTGGATTCATTAACCACTGAGCCTCGACGGGAACTCCCACACACTTTTTTTGAGCCTCTGAACTTTTACCCACACTCTTACCTCAGCCTCACATGCCCTGATCCCAGCTCAACAGGCCTGGGTTCATTTAAAGAAGCTGTTAACTACCTGAAGTAACAAGAAACACCGAATTATTTAAAGAGCCCTTTCCCAGGATGTTTTCTAACTCCTAGTCATTAATGTGATAAGTGAAGGGAGAAAAAGAGAAGGTGCAATGTAGCTTTTGAATTAGATCAGACTGAAATCTCTCTTACTAAAGTAGACCAGGAATAATGTAAAAAAAACAAACCAAGTCACAAAGAAACAGTCTCATGTATCTTATGAAGGGTGTGAAAACGTATGCAGGGATTCTTTTTTCTTTTCTTTCTTTCTACTCTCTGTCTCTCTGATTTACTATAAAGTTTGGAGGGACTCGGAATCTTGTTTCAAAAAGAAAAGATGAACAAATGAAGAAGAAGAAAAAAAAAAAAAAAAAAAAAGACCAGCTCCAATGTTGCCTGCCTCTGGGTTTCCCACACTCCTGAGGACAGAGCACCTCTCTGAAATGCAGGGCAGGCAGGGACCCACTGGAAGAACAGCCAGTGTGACCCAAAGGTGGCATGGACTGACCCGAATGATGGAGGCTGGGGCATCACTGACTGTGGCTTCAGTCTGCCCCCTGCCCCCTTGGTCACACTGACCCTTTAGCCCTGAGTGCCTCCCTCTCTGGCTCCTCTGCACCCTGCCCAGGTGCACATGATCAGGTCTGGAGGTTCAGAGGAGGAGGGGCCAAGTCAACTTTTATCTGTCCCTCTGCTAAGGAGCAATGTCACTCTGACTCCTCACAAGTCTCATAAAGGCTTTGGGTGCTGACTCTGGATGCTGAGGTGCCACCCCCTCCTTTTTTTCTGTTTTCCACCCTGATCCCCTGAGGTTAAGCCCAGATACTTAAATAGGACAGGAGGAAGGGAAAGAGTCATTGGCAACTAGCTCAGAGATAGTTTCTTCCACATTCCTCAATAAATTTTTATGTTCCACATAAATAATTTTTTTCTCACCCTGTTCCACCTGCCTCCAGCCTGATGCTAAAAGTACTGTGGGTGCTCAGGAAAAATTTGTGGGTTTGGCCCTGGGAGGAGTTGGAGATGCTGCTGCAGTTTCTGGAGGAGCCACAAGGGGGAAGCATGGCACAAGGTTAGAGTGCTCCCGGGCCCAGAGCGGAGGTGAGTCTGGGAGGACCCTGGGAGCTGGAAGACTTGACTCTAGACTGGGCTTCCCAACTATTCTGCTCCCCTCCCCCCACTCACCCTCCCACCTATACCTGGTGGCTAGTCCTATTTTCACCCTGGTCTGAGGCAAGTATTATGTCCCACCCCCTAGTTCCCAGGAAGAATCATTGCTTGTCACCTCTTCACTCCCTGGAAAGTGGGTCAGCACCATTCCACCTATGCCAGGCCCGCCACCCTCTGCCCTGGTGGGGAGAAGACAGGCCCTCTGGTCTTTCCTGTCATGCTTCCACACCTTCTCTTCAGCGGGCCAGCACCAGTGATGGCTGGACCATCACATACTGGCTCACAGAGCCAGTTTTTCAGTCTTTTGAAAAGGTGCCAGCCTTGAAGGCAGGATTGATATGGAGGAGGAGTAGGATGTGGTGTTCACCTTTTCCCGCAAGCCCATTTTTTTTTTAAATCTAAGTGTACAACAATTTGCACAAAACGTCTACTGAGCACTGGCAGAGGACCTCAGACTTTTAAAAAGGGCAAGAAACCCTCCACACAACTGGGTAGAACAAAAGGAAAACAAAAAGAAGAGAGAGAGAGTGAGAAGAGAAGAGGAATCAGGATAGGACCAGCACTCCTGAGAGGGAGTTGTGAAAGAGGAAAGGAATTCACACCCTGGGAGGCCACTTAACTGATGGGACAGAGGGGGAGCCTCAAAGCCTTAGAGAAAAGCAGAGCAGCCAGTCTGAGGAGGGCAAAACAGAGAGAGAGCTGCAGAGACCACTGATACCACTGCCCCACATACCGCAGCTTGAGACACTCAGGTGGGGGCTGGGCACTGAGACTCAGGCTTTGAAGAGCAGTTCGGGGAAAGGGCTACAGTTGGCTGTGTAGAAACAGCCTGAGGGGGCTAGGGAGTGTTGTGCCGTGATGAGGGTGTGAGAAGAGGCCTAAGCCCACTGGAGAAGCAAGGCACCATTGTTGGGGAGTGAGAGAGGAGGAGGGGTACAGGGTCCCTGAACACTCACAGGCTCTCAGGTGGTGGGGCACCTCTAGCGTGGACTGGACTACAGGGACTGGTGCAAACTGCTGCAGTCATCTCAGACTCCAGAGGTTGGTGTGGCCCACCACCACTGAGGGTCCCACGCCCAGGCACTGCTTGCAGCCCCAGTCACCTCAGGGGTTGCTGCTGTGGAGGGTCCTGCACCCAAGCTCTGCCCATTGCCTTTACCTCCCTGGCAGCACAGGCAGGCTATACACCTTCACACCCCTTATCAAGGAGATAATGGCTTGCACAAACTGACAAAAGAGACAGCAAACATCCAAATCAAAAGCAGCCCTCACACCAAAAAAACAGAAGCCCTCACAAGCTACCCAGGGACGTTCCCATATATAAATAGCCCTCTAACATGACAGTAGATAATTGTTTTCCCTAAACCTACAGAGTCAGAAAAAGACAAACAAAATGAAGAAGCATAGGAACCATGCCCAGTTAAAAGAACAGGAGAATTTCCCTGAAGGAGCAAACAATGAAACTGATCTATGTAGTATAACAGACACTGAATTAAAAAAAAAAGAGGTAATGAAAATACTGAAAGAATTAAGAACAGATATGAACAATAATGCAGATTATTTTAGAAAGGAGCTAGAATCTATAAGAATGAGACAAGAAAAATTGGAAAATTCATTTGCAGAGACAAAAGCTGAGTTGAAGGCATTGAAGAGCAGAATGAATAATGCAGAGGAATGAGTAAAGTGACTTGAAAGACAGAATAATGGAAATCACCCAAGCAGGACTGGAGACAAAAAGCTAAATGAAAAAAAAAAAAAAAGAGAGAGAGAGAGAGAAAGAAAGCAATACAAGAGATCCATGGGATAATATAAATCTTGCCAATCTACACATTAATAGGGATTCCAGAAGGAGAAGAAAAAGAAAAGGGGATTGTAAATATATTTAATGAAATTACAGCTGAAAACTTTCCAAATCTAAAAATAAAACAGATATCTAGATAGAGGAAGCACAGAGGGCACCAAACAAGTTGAACCCAAACAGACCTACACCAAGACATATTATAATAAAAATGGCAAAAGTTAAAGATGAGGAGAGGATTCTAAAGGCAGCAAGAGAAAAACAAAGGGTTAATTATAAGGGAACCCCAATAAGGCTATCAGCTGATTACTTTACAGAAATGCTGCAGACTGGAAGAGATTGGCAAGACATATTCAAAGTACTAAAAGGGAAAAATCTGCAACCTAGAATACCAAACCCAGCAAGATTATCCTTTTAAAAAGAAGGATGGGGAGTTCCCATCATGGCAAGGTGGTGAACGAATCTGACTAGGAACCATGAGGTTGCGGGTTCGATCCATGGCCTTGCTCAGTGGGTTAAGGATCCGGCGTTGCCGTGAGCTGTGGTGTAGGTCACAGATGCGGCTCAGATCCCACGTTGCTGTGGCTCTGGCATAGGCCGGTGGCTACAGCTCTGATTCAACCCCTAGCCTGGGAACCACCATATGATGCAGGAGCGGCCCAAGAAATGGTAAAAAGACAAAAAAAAAAAAAAGAAAGAAAGAAGAAGGATGAATAAAAAATTTCTTAGACAAACAAATCTAAAAGAATACAGTAATACTAAACCTATCTTCAAAGAAATAATGGAAGGTCCCCTCTAAACAGGAAAGAAGTAAGAAGATATAGGAAGATCCCCCCCTGTGGCACAACAGGATTGGTAGCATATCTGCAGTGCTGGGATACAGGTTGAATCCCAGCCTGGCATAGTGGGTTAAGGATCCAGCATTGCTACAGCTGTGAAGTAGGTTGAAACAGAGGCTCAGATCTGATCCTTGGCCTGGGAACTCCAGATGCCATGGGGTACTCAAAAAATTAAAAAAAAAAAAAAGGAGATATAGTCTGGAGGAAATCACAATTGGAGAGTAATCACTTAAGCCAGTATACAGATTAAAAAGTAAAAAACAACCCATTTGTGAGAATGGTGATAAACACAAAGAACAGCAAAAGAATAAACATGAAAATGTTAAAAAAGGACACCAGGAGTTCCCGTCGTGGTGCAGTGGTTAACGAATCCGACTAGGAACCATGAGGTTACGGGTTCGGTCCCTGCCCTTGCTCAGTGGGTTAACGATCCGGTGTTGCCGTGAGCTGTGGTGTAGGTTGCAGACGTGGCTCGGATTCCGAGTTGCTGTGGCTCTGGCGTAGGCCGGCGGCTGCAGCTCTGATTTGACCCCTAGCCTGGGAACCTCCATATGCCGTGGGATCGGCCCAAGAAATAGCTAAAAAGACAAAAAAAAAAAAAAAAAAGACACCAAAATCATAAAACGTGGGGAAGGAGAGTAAGAAAATCTAGACTCTTTCTTTCTTTCTTTTTTTTTAAAGAATGCGTTTGAACCTATATAACTACCACTCTAAAGCAAGCAGATATAGGAAGGGCTAACATACTTGAAAAACGGCAACCACAAACCAGAAACAAACAATACATCGCAGAAGCTAAAAAGAAGAGGACACAAGCATAAAATAAATGGAAATCAACCACAAAAATAAAAAAGAAACAAAGGAGAAACAAAGAACCAACTGGAAAACAAGTTTTAAATGGGAAATAAATACATATGTATCAATAATTACCTTAAATGTCAATGGACTGAATGCTCCAAAAAGACATACAGTGGCAGACTAGATTAAAAAAAACAAGAGCCTACAACCTGCTGCCTACAAGAGACCCACCTTAGGGCAAAGGACACATAGAAATTGAAAGGGAGGGGGTGGAAAAAGATATTTCACACAAATGGAAGTGACAGGAAAGCGGGAGTTGCAATGCTCATATCAGACAAAATAGACTTTAAAACAAAGGCCATCAAGAAAGATAGAGAAGGACACTATTTAATGTTAAAAGGATTAAGAACAGGGTATTACGCTTGTCAAAATATATGCCCATAATATAGGAGCACCCAAATACTTACAGACATAAAAGGAGAAAATGATGAGGATACATTAACAGTAGGAGACCTAAACATCCCACTTGCATCAACGGACAGATCTTCTAGACAGAAAATCAGTTAGGCAACAGATATTCTAGATGACACAATGAAGCAGTTAGAACTAGAACAAATAATCCAAAAATTTATATGGAACCATAAAAGACCCAGAAGCAATCCTGAGAGAAAACAAAGTAAAACAAAACAAACAAAAAAAAGAAGGAGGCATAACCCTCCCAGAATTCAGACAATATTACAAAGCTACAGTAATCAAGACAGTGTGATACTGGTACAAAAACAGACATACAGGTCAATGGAACAGAATAGAGAACCCATAAATAAACCCAGATACCTATGGTCAATTAATCTTTGAAAAAGAAGGAGTTCTTGTCTTGGCACAGTGGAAATGAAACCGACTAGGAACCAGGAGATTGTGGGTTTGATCTCTGGCCTTACTCAGTGGGTTAAGGATCCAGCGTTGCCTTGAGCTGTGGTGTAGGTTGCAGACACAGCTTGAATCTGGCATTGCTGTGGCTCTGGAGTAGGCCGCCAGCAACAGCTCTGATTTGACCCCTTGCCTGGGAACCTCCATATGCCACAGGTGCAGCTCTAAAAAGACAAAAGACCAAAAAAAAGAAAGAAAAAGGAGGCAAGAATATAAAATCGGAAATGGGAAAAAGTCTCTTCAGCAAGTGGTTCTGGTTAAACTGGACAGCTGCATGTAAATCAATGAAACCAGAACACAACCTCACATCATGAACAGAAATAAACTCAAAATGACTTAAAAACTTAAACATAAGACAAGACACCATAAAACTCCTGGAAAAGACACAGGCAAAACATTCTTTGACATAAACCAAAAAAATGTTTTTTTAGGTCAATATACCACAGAAATAGAAATAAAAACAAAAATAAATAGAAGTTTCCCATCGCGGCTCAGTGGTTAACGAATCCGACTAGGAACCAGGAGGTTTCAGGTTCGATCCCTGGCCTTGCTCAGTGGGTTAAGGATCTGGCGTTGCCCTGAGCTGTGGTGCAGGTTGCAGACTCGGATCCCACGTTGCTGTGGCTCTGGAGTAGGCTGGCAGCTACAGCTCTGATTAGACCCCTAGCCCGGGAAACTCCATATGCTGCAGGAGTGGCCCTAGAAAAGGCAAAAAGACAAAATAAAATAAATAAATAAATAAACGTGACAAATCTCTTGCACAGCAAAGGAAACCATAAAAAAACTGAAAAGACAACCTATGGAATGGCAGAAAATAGTTGCAAACCATGGAACTATCAAGGGCTTAGTCTCCAAAATATACAAATAACTCACACAACTCAACCACCAAAAACCGAAATAACCCAATCGGAAAATGGGCAGAAAACCTGAATAGACTTTTCTCCAAATAAGACATACAGATGGCACATGAAAAAATGCTCAGCATCACTATTAGAAAAATGCAAATCAAAACTACAAGGCAAATCAAGACTACCATCTCACACTGGTCAGAATGGTCAGAATGTCCATTATTAATAAGTCTACAAATAACAAATGCTGGAGAGGGTGTGGAGAAAAGGGAACCCTCCTAGACTGCTGGTGGGAATGTAAGTTTGTACAACCACTATGGAAAACAGTATGGAGGCTCTTCAGAAGACCAAATAAAGAAGTACCATATGATCTAGCAATCCTACTCCTGGGTACATGTCCAAACAAAACTACAATTCAAAAAGATACATGCACCTATTATGTTCATAGCAGCACTATTCACAATAGCCAAGACAGGCAAGCAACCTAAAAGTCCACTGACAGGAGAATGGATAAAGAAGATGTGGTGCATATGTACAACAGAATACTACTCAGCCATAAAAAAGAACGAAATAATGTCATTTGCAGCAACATGGATGCAACTAGAGATTCTCATACTAAGTGAAGTAAGTCAGAAAAAGACAAATACCATATGATATCATTTATATGTGGAATCTAAAATATGATACAGATGAACCTATCTACAAAACAGAAAAATTCACAGAGAACAGACTTGTGATTGCCAAGGGGGAGGGGGAGGGAGTGGGATGGACTGGGAGTTTGGGGTTGGTAGATGTGAACTATTACATTTAGAATGGATAAGCAATAAGGTCCTGCTGTATAGCACAGGGAACCATATCCAGTCTTCTGGGATAGATTGTGATGGAAGACAATATAAGAAAGGGAATGTGTGTGTGTGTGTGTACTTACATCTATATATGACTGAGTCATTTTGCTGAACGGTGAAACTGATACAACACTGTAAATCAACTACACTTTAACAAAAACTAAAAAAATTTTTTATAAAGTTGCCAGCCAGATATCAAACCATCTGTAACTTGAAACTGGCTATGGTGAGAGAATTTAAACTATTGATATCAGCAAATGCTAGAAATCAGACTCTTTCCTGCGCGAGTCTGTTGTTAAACGTTTGTCAGGTGCTGGAGCTTCCTTCTCTTGAGGTGTAAGGAGGTAGCCGCACCCACCCTTTTGCTCTTACCTGGCTGTCCCCTCCAGGGTCCCTTTTTGAAGCTCCTGGCCCTTTGTCCTGGCGCTGCACTATTCTCACTCCAGGCTAGATGGCGCTACATTCCTTTGGTGCCTTGTAGATGAGATATTCAGGGAGCACTGTGTCGGGCCCTCTACTGGACGCTGTGGATATGGCAGTGACTAGACAGATGGCAGGTATCCAGGGAGGATGCTTTAGGCTGAATGGTCTGGGAAGGCTTTTCTGCAGAGGTGACATATAGGTTGAAACCTGAATGACAAGACAGCCGCAACTCCTTCCCCACCCCTGCAGCAATCAGGGAGGAAGAGAGGGAGAGAGGGAACAACAGCCAGTGCCTGGAGACTGAAATGGTCTGATAGCACTCAGAGCACAGAAGAGCCCACCACCCTCCCTCAGTTTTTTTCCCTTTCCTCCTCCTCGGTTCCAAGCCCTGTGTTAGTGACCAATGACCGTGGGAGGTGGAGGTTGGAGGTCAGGTCACAGCCCAGACTCCATGCAGAAAGATCAGACGGTATGGGGCGGGAGGTCAGCAGAGGCGGGACCTAGAGCAGGAAAGGGGGAGGGTGGGTGGAGGTGACATGCTTGAGAAAAGGGGTGGGCCTTTTCGGGTTTTCTGGGGGATCTTCATTGCCCTTCTTGTAGATTATCCAGCCTGTTCCAGGTTGAAGTGGGATGGACATAAGCCCTGCCCACTCAGGCGCATCCTTGACCCCAAACCCCAGACCTTACCTGGGTCCAGCACAACCAGGCGCAAGCACAGCCCTAGGCTGGGGCCCAGAACCAAGTGGTGCTCAGTTCCAAGTCAAGTCCAGGTATTTCCATGTCATGTCCAGCTGCCTGCAGGTAGAGGGCTGATGACTTCATAACCCAGTGGGAAGCCCTGGAGTGCTCACACCTTTCCAACCCATTCCTCCTTAGAGCCTGCCTAGGCTATTCTTGGTGCCAAGTCAATGGGTCCAGTTGCCACTAGGGGGCACCAAAGCCCCATTATAAGTCCCACAATGGCCAAATCCAAGGTTCCTTTTCAGCAGGAAACCAGATATCCAACCAGAAATTTTACTATTTCAATTTCTAAAATATTATGGATAAGAATCTTAAAAATTATATATATAATTATATGTGTGAAATTATATCTATGTAATAATATATATGAAGTTATATATATAGGAAACTATAAATCATTTTGCCGTACACTTGAAACATCGAAAATCAACTATACTTCAAATTTTTAAAAACTACTCATTTTTTACTGAGAAGGTAAAATGAGAAAGCATACATGTTCTTTACTGAAAAACTTGGAAATACAGAAAAATAGAGCAGAGAGAAACTGCCAGGAAGGCAAATGCCTGAGAAGAGGACTCAGAGAGGCACTGCCTACTTCCCTCCATGGTGTGAATCTCCTGCTCCAGAAAGAGGCTCAGCTCTTCCCACCTTGGCCTCAAATGTCAAATGCTAGGTCTGCATTTGACTCAGCTCAGCAAAGACCCTGCAGACCCTCCACAGCTTACCCAAGCTGGGGCAGTGGGTTGGGAAAACACTGCGTCAGGCTTCTGGGGGCCTCTTGGCCATGTCCAGGTGGCCCAGTATGGTGTGGTGGGAGTTATTACACACTGAGTGATGGATGGGTGGGTGTGGATCCTGTCAGAGGTGCCTCCCTCAGGAGGTGATGCTCAGAGAGCTTGAGAAAGGAGTAGGAGTTCATCAGGCTGCCAGAGGTGCAGGAGAGGATGTCAGGCAGATGGTGCCGGGAAGCAAGGGTGTGGAGGTCTAAGAGTACAGGGTGAGGGAGTTCCTTGGTGGCCTAGGGGTTAAGGATCTGGCACTGTCACTGCTGTGGAACAGGCTGGATCCCTGGCCCAGGAACTTCTGCATGCCATGGGCACAGCTAAAAAAAAAGGAAAGAATACAGGGTGAGCTAGGGTCACAGGTGGCCAGGTGGAGACAGGGCCTCCAGAGCTCACTCAGTCACTGCCTTTGCCCCCAAAGTCTGGCCACCTTGGGCCCCAGGCATCTCTGGGTCTCGGGCCTGGTCCCTGCTCCACTGCTCTCTCTCTTTGGTCAGTCCATCCCAGGTGGACTTAGCCACTGTGGAGACTGCAGGACTAGACAACTGTAATGAGGAGGTGAGGGATACGGAGGGGGAGGGATAGGATGGGCCACATCACTACATGTAATGACAACAGGAAGGAGCCAGGGCAGAGGGAGAGCCATGCCGGAGGGAAGGGGCCAGCCAAGCAAAGAGGGATCCCTGAGCCCGTGGTGGGAAGGAGAGGGGAAAGGCAGAGGTTGTGTGGGCCAGACGAGAGCGCTGAGCGAGTTCTAACCATGGGCTTTGGCCAGGAGCCCTTTAAGTCTGGTCCAGGGTCCACCTGAGGTCTCCCCCTTGATGGGACCCAGGCCTCCAGAGGCACCTACTGGCTCCAGAGCCTCCTGGTTCCAGATCCAGAGGCGCAGAGCACGGCCGCATGCTTCAGTTCCAGCCTCCATTCATAGAAGCACCACACATTTATCACCAAAATCCTCTGCATGCCCATCTGTCCCTTCTCCTACCCTGTGCCCCCCACGTATGCATACACTAGGCTTCGATCCACACGTGTCCCCATCCCCATGCCTCAGGGAGCTCACAGCCACCCCCTGCCTTGGCTGGTAGTCAAGGCCTCCTCTCTCCCACCTGGCTTCTCCAGGATGCCAGACTCAACTTCCACCTCCTGCCTTGGCTCGTGTGGGGCACCCTCCTTTTCCTCTCCACAAGCCCTCCCTTCTCCCAGGACCCACAGAATCCTAGTCTGGGGCCTTCTTGCCTCCTCTCCAGACAGGTGCCTCAACCCCAGCTGCCCCTGGGACTTCCTTCTGCAGACACTGAGCAAGTGTCTTCACTGAGCCTTCCCTGGAGGGCACATGGGCCATGCTGAGAACGTGGGTCTCTGAGGGCAGCTGTGTCAGGAGCCTCCCTGGAGGGGATGGGAGAAGAGCATGGCTGTGGCTGTGGCCAGGTGCAACGGTCACAGTCCCAGCACAGAGTTGTGAGCGCACAGGGAGTGAGGGCCCAGGTGCAGAGGTGAGGTGGTGGGGGGCTCCTTCTCCTGTTTCCCCTGACTCCTGTGGGGAAAAGGACCAGGGCCCTCTCAAGCATGGAAACAAAACCATGGACAGCCACTCCTCAGGGGGCTCTGAGCCTTGAATG
Organism: Phacochoerus africanus; assembly: GCF_016906955.1. Lineage (NCBI taxonomy): Eukaryota > Metazoa > Chordata > Mammalia > Artiodactyla > Suidae > Phacochoerus > Phacochoerus africanus. Next base: position 134,318,516 of record NC_062547.1, read on the forward strand.
AGGGTGGGGGGAATACTCTTGCCAGGCCCACCCCACATCAGTGAGCATCCAATTAATAGGAATCTGCTCTCCCCAGGCTGATGGCCAGACTCAGTGGCTGCCTGTTTCTACAAGACAGGGCCCTGGGCCCTGGCAGACTGGGACTACCCCCTCCCGCCCAGGACAGCGGGCAGGACGAGGGACAGTGTCTTGTGCCGGCACACTCGGTTGGCTTTTTCTGGGAAAATCCATGGGACTGAGTCACTTCCCAGTCAGCTGACCTTGAATACCCAGGCTGCCGGTAGGGTCTGCCTCTTGGGGCTGGCTGTAGGGTGGTGTTGGGGTACTGGGGAAAGGTCTGCATGGGGAAAGCCCCTATCAGGGAAGCCTCTGGAGCCTGCCCAGAACAGTGATCACTACCTCTTTCCAGAAGGGACACAGAAGTGGGAAGGAGGGCACCCAAACAGCCCCAACAGAAAACATTCCCCGATGTAGCCCAGAACTCCCTAACAACTGCAAAGGGGGCCTCACCTCTTTGGAAAGAAGCTGACCTGGGCTCAGAGGTGGAAGTCACAGCCCAAGGTCATGCAGCAAGATGTGGCCTGTCAGCTCCAACCTTGCATTCGTCACAAAGGCAGCTGCTGTGTACCCAGAATGCTACACAGGAATCTTGGCACAACCCTGGATAGGATGTGGCCTGAAGGACTGGGAAATGAGTGTGTTCGGGGAGAGGGACTGAGTTGGTGGCCCTAGGGCTGGGAGGAGAGATGCCCGAGGACCCTCCAGCCATCCCAGGGACACTATGTGGGCCATCTCCTTCCCCCCTCCCACAACAGACTGATCCCTTTATCATTCATCCTGCCAGGCCCTCAATCTGCCTCACGGTGGAGGGGGTTCTCACCCTTGCAAGAGCCTGGGGGGCTTCTGGGGGAGGTGCTGGAAGGAGGTAGGGGGTCATGCCCAGTGGCAGAGGTCCATAATAGGGAGCTTAGGGCTCAACAACAGGGCCCTCTGAGACCTGAAGAACTAACCTGGAAGCAAGAGATACACCTGCCCAAACAGCCCCAGGGAGAAACCAAGGGCGCTTTGGCATTTCAGAAAAGTGCTGAAGAAACTCATTCCAGAACGACCCAACTGCCCAGAATAGAACGCTTGCATCTGCAACTTTGACTCTGGCCCACTAGCTCCAGAGGGACAGGTGAGCTAGCGGGGCCAGGATCCCCAGGTTCTTGGCCTGGACTCTAGCCCCAAACAGAGGGCAACTTTGAGAAGTTGTATCCGCTTCTGGTCTAAGGATTTCTCCTCTTTTTAATTCTTTTTTTTTTTTTTTTTTTTTTGCTTTTTAGGGCTGGACCTGAAGCATATGAAGGTTCCCAGGCTAGGGGTCTAATTGGAGCTACAGCCACCGGCTATACCACAGCCACAGCAATGCCGGAGCCAAGCTGCATCTGTGACCTACACTGTAGCTCAAGGCAACAACGGATCCTTAACCCACTGAGTGAGGCCAGGGATCGAACCCGCCACCTCATAGTTCCTAGTCCGATTCATTTCCACTGCACCACGACAGAAACACCATCCTCTTTTTGATTTTTAATGCAGCCCCCAGTGGTTTTTTTCTCAAGGAGGCAGGTAGAGGCAGTGGCCCCTTCTAAGTGTCTGATGACATTCTTAACTGGGGACAAGCCTTGGAAACAGATACACAGAAGTGGGGGATGCATTTCTCTAGAGGGAGTGCTCTGGGCTGAGGGGAAGCATAGGTGGGGAGAAGGCAGATGAGGGGCATCCAGCCAAAGGGCCTCATGGCCTGAGCGAACAGGTGCTGGGTTCTGGGAAAGAGCAAGGAAGCCCCAAGTACCAAGGAGTGAAGTGAGAAAAGACATCTCATTATCCCCGAGGTGTCCTTTTTCACGCTGGCATCTTCAGGGACTCCCTCTGGCGCTGGGAACTTCCTCTTTACCAACAACTTCCACCACTTGTCCTGGGCCCTGACCTCTCTCTGACCTCGGGACCCATGTGGCCATAACTGAGTCTTGCTGAAGTTGCCCAGCCTCTCAGACTTGCCACACCCAGTCCACTATGGACTGACTCCTCGAAGCTCTTGGATACCTTGGGTCTCCCATCAGAGCAAAGGGTCTCTCTGTTCTTCAGCTGCCTGAGCCAGAACCCGGAGTGTCAGGGGTCCCATACTCACTTCCAACCCAAACTCACACATCTAACAAGTCCCCTCAAGGCTTTCTCAACCCTTTTCACTCACATTTCATGGCCGCCCCTTCCTAGCTGTTCATTCCCCATGCACGTCTTGGTTGCTGCCCTTCACTCTGTGCCTATGAGTCTGGGCCTTGTCCTCCTACCCAACATGAGCACCAGCCATGAGCCCTGAGGGCAGGGGACTGAGGCTGGCCATACCTCCAGCCCCCTGGAAGCTGGGCAGTATGGAGGCAGAGTTTACACACACATGGTTAGGGGTTAACCACCCTCAGGTCCTCCCAGACCAATCAGGACTTGCCAGTTCCAGGGGCCTAGGGACACCCAGAGAGCAGGACCAGACCTGCTCTCCTGAACAGCCTGGCCTTTTTGAGGTGCACCTCTGGAGATACAGGAGGCCTCTACCTGGAGCTGCCACCACAAAGGCCAAGAGGTAGCTTCCTGAGTCTGGTGTGGCCTGGAGTGACCAGGACACCTTCTTGGGGAAGAATGAGCCACGCATGGTGCTGTCCCCCACCAGGTCTGAGGTTCTCCCAAAAGTGATGCACGACTCCATGAGCCTCAAATTTGAGAGGAGGCTGGATCTCCACCTCACTGTATCTGTCCAGAAAGATGCTATTTGGGTCTGGGCAAGGGGTATCTGTCCCCAGAAATTCCAGTAAGGCTGAGACCTTTTCCCAGTTGGGGTTCTGAAACCTCCCAAAGTCATGGAGGGAGGAGAAGAAAGGTCGAAGCACTGCCTCCTCCCTGAGGGGATTCTCCCTCAAAGTTTCCTGGGACAGGCAACAGTTTCCTCTCTGAGGCAGTGATAACTGAACCCACTGTACAGATGAGGGAGTGGAGGCTCAGGGAGGAGGAACTTTCTTGGGTTACCCAGGGATCAGTGGTGGGGTATCCAAGCCTGAGATACAGAAACATCTGCACAGGAAAATTCTGCCTTGAGCCCCCAGGGCTTCCTAGGGACAGTTACAGGCCACTCTGCTTCCCTGCCAACACTTGGAGGACTCTCCCCTTATAGCCCTGAGGGGAATAGTCCTCTGCTGGTCTAGCCAGGTGACCAGCATTTCCTGGCTTTCTGACCTCTCAGACAGAAGACAACAACAGGCGAGCAGGGATAGATATGGATTTAAATCTGCCATCATTAATTGTGTGGACCATGTGGGCCACTTGTCTCCTGGGCCTCAGGTCCCCAGGGAGGACAAGGCTCTCCATCAAGGGGTGGCAGGCTCAGGGAGGGTGAGATCAGCTGAGATACCTGTGCAAAGTTCCTGTGGGATGCACAGTGCTCTGAGGCCCGTTTCCTTCTCCTGTGACAACTTCCTCTGTGATAAGGATCCAGGGAAGCCACAAGCTCTCATTTTCCCCAGAGTCTGTAGGAGGGACACTGAGAGGAAACCCCTTCCAGAGGGTTTTCTCTGACCCTGTGGGAAGGGGGCCAAAGAGGAGTCATACTACCCATCTTCGTCCCCGCCCTCACCCTTCCACAATTCTGTCGGGGGCCCTGAGTCAGCGAACCCGCTTGATGTTATCGCTGGCACTTTCCATGCGGTGCAATCTAGGAATGCCTTCCCATGTCACGGCTTCAGCCCTGATGTCATCTCTTCAGAAGATGTGTGGCTGCCCACGAACCTCATTGCCAAACCCAAAGATTTCTGTCCTTCGCGTGCCGACTTTGGTGACCAACCTGTGGGTGTGGACTTCTCCTTGTGACCCCTTCGCCTCCTTTCCTCCTGGCCAGTCTCTTGCTTAGCTGTCATGCCCTGGCCTATGCTGTCCTGGCCTTCAGCACTTCTTCTCGAATAATGCCCTATGGTCTTAGCCATGTGGACATGGACTGCTCCCAGGCCTGCCTCCTGCGCACAGAGCCTCTGAAGCATTGAGCCCTCGCATGGGCTCTGAGATCCTGCAGACTCTGCTCCTTCGTCCTCTGGGTGCTCACCTTAGACACAGGACAGTGGTTCTATTCTTCTTGCGTACCCACCACAGCACACTTTGGAGCCTGCCTCCTCTTACCATACCTATTCCTAACCCCCCCTGCCTGTCTGTGCCCCTGTCCTATCTTATCCTCACCCCCTCCCACAACCTGACTTGCCCACCTGACTCTACTTGCCCAGGGAGGCAGCAGCTTCCAGGAAAGGTCTTCCTGGATCACCCCATGGATCACCAGGCTGAGAGAAGTGATTCCTTGGGATTCCTCAGCTCTGAATATCCCCCAACCCAGCCTGGACCACACAATGGGAGGGCGTAGTGCTGTCTCCCCCACAAGACTGAGAGCCTCCAGGGACAGATATAAGGGCTACGGGGAGGGTCCTACTCACCTCCTCCCTAGTACAGGGCCTAGTGAAGATTGGAAAAGTGTGTTGACTAACTGTCTGAGCCGTGACGACTCATTTCCAGGAGGAAAGTGACATTCCATCTCAGAGAGACCACACCAACTCTCTGCCTCCTTGACCACAAGCCTAGCCATAGACTCGGGCTCTCATTCCCCACTCTCCAGCCTCCAGGACACTGTCTGACAGAGACCTCCACTCTGTGTGGCATCTTCACCTAGTGTCCTTGACCCTTGATCCTCCCCAAGAGCTCCCAGAAGAGGGCTGAGCAGAGGTCTCATGGAAAAAGTAGAGGAAGGACCAGGGCCTGGATATGACACATTCTCACCCCCAGCCTGGCCACCTAGGAATGTTCCACAAGGTTTAGAAGGGTAGGGCTGGTCTCATAGTGTGCCCCAGATCCTGGAAGGGACCCCATGGAGTTCTGGAGGCCTAAGGCCTGGCTTCCTGGTCAAGGGCAACAGTGAAGTTTTTAAGTTTCCTGTTGAGCAGTGAAACTTCCCAGGGCTGCAGCCTTGGGCTGCAGTCCTCAGACCATGAGTTCTATCTGTTCCCCATAAATCTGGGTTAAATCAGCCTCTGAGGCCCAGAAACATCACATCCAGCGTGGGGAGCTTCTCCCATATCAGAGGGACACCTGCAGAGGCACGGGAGCTCACGCAGATGCACCTCATGTAGAACACCTTCCCCTCCTGACACACCTGTAAGTACAGACGTCAACCACACTGGCCCAGAGACACCCACACCCCTTTGATCATGAAACTCAGGGCATGCGGAAGTACATGCAAACTCGTGCTGTCCTCTCCAAACTCCATTGTGAAAATCAAACACTTGTCAGCCCCTCAAGAGCCTATGGCTTTTCCAGAAGCAGTTCCTGTTCCACAGGGAGGCCTCTGGAGCTGGAGGTGGGCTGGGGGCAGGGGCCACATGGGAAGTCAAGCCTGGAAGACCTTGGTTGAAAAGCCACTGTCCCCTGTACCAATGGTGAATAGAGCCATGACCCTGCTGGTGCCTGGTGCCTGCCAGAGACTGTAGGACGGAGACCAGTGCCCACTTCAGAGGGAACAGCCTGTCCTGCAGAAGGAAGAGTCACTCAGCAAGGTGGTGCTGGGGGCACGATTTGAAATCAGAATCCAGATCCACCCCAGCTGAGCACCCCAACCCACCTGAGCAGCAGGGAAGCTGAATATGGCTGTGTAAACCAGGATTGTTGCTGTCAGATGAGGTCGCACCATGAAGGAACGCTCTGGAATCTTACTGGCTGCCTGAGCACATGGTTGTCATTCCTTCTGCTCACAGGGACCGTGGGGCAGAGGTCCCCAGCTGGGCACAGCTGGCCAACTGCTCTGGGTCCTTGGTGGGAGCTGAGGTGGGCTGTCACAGGGCTATGCCATTCAGCTAGAGTCTGCCAAGTTGGACAGTAGAGCAGGCTTGTGAGAGTCCTCCTCATGCTCCAATCTCTCACTGTGGCCAGAGCTGCAGGCTCTAGGAGGAGAGGGGAAGGCTGGGGTCAGAATGGGTCCCAGGGTGGCACATTCAGCTCAAAGGCCTCTTGGGATTAAACAGGCAGAATGGAGAGCCAGGGGCTGGGGGTGGAAGCTTGATCCTGTGTCTCCCAGGCCCCGCCCCTGGCCACTCCAGGCCAGGAAGTCCAGGCTGTGCCTGGAGGCCTCTCAGAGGGAGCGGGAAGCCTCAGCAGGTCAGACAGCCTGGGGAGGGCTAGAGAACACTCAAGGGGGCAGGCGGGTGGGCTGCTAATTCTTGGAATTAGGGTTCACGAATGAAAACCCCCAAGCCTGACCACCTGGGGGAAAGGCTCACCGTTCCATGTGTAGCTGATAAGGGACAGGAGATTCCACAGTTCAGGTAGTTCCCCCGCCTCCTGGCGTTTTGTGGTCACCATTAATCATTTCCTCTAACTGTGTATATAAGAGCTCTTTTGCCAGTGAGCCCAGTGCTCAGAGAGAAAGGCTAAAGTCCTCAGAAGGATGTGGCTGCAGAACCTGCTTCTCCTGGGCACTGTGGTCTGCAGCATCTCCGCTCCCACCCGCCCACCCAGCCCTGTCACCCAGCCCAGGCAGCATGTGGATGCCATCAAAGAAGCCCTGAGCCTTCTAAACAACAGTAATGACACAGCGGCTGTGATGGTGAGTGAGAAAAGGAGCACAGGCCACGCCTGGCGCACCTGCTGGCCTGGACTTGCCCTGCCCGTCAGCTTGGTAACACACCATTTTCCTTTTCTACAGAATGAAACCGTAGACGTCGTCTATGAAATGTTTGACCCCCAGGTAAGATGCTTTTCTCTGACACACCTTCCCAAAGGCCCCTGCCTTGGGAGTGGCTCCATTTTAAATGGACCTCACAGGGTTGTCCAGTAACCTGGCTGCCATGGGGGGTTGCTCGGAAGGCCACGGGCCTTGCTCCCTGTGGCAGTCACGTGAGCTTTTTAATTAGCTGAGTAGCCATGGACAGTCCTAGCATTCAAGGGGCCAGGAGTCACCAGGGGATGGAGGAGCAAGCGGGGGTTATGTCATGACACAGGGGATGTGGGCTTGGAGCCCTCGCTGTGTCCCGACACCAAGCCCTGTGGACACAGGGTGCTGGCTACTGAGGGGCACAGAAGGGTTCAGGAACAAACCTCGCTCACACAGCAGAACTGGGTGAGGGCCACCCTCCCCTTTTCCTTAAAGAGTGGGAGGAGAGTAACTGCCTTTCCTGGGACCCTCTCGAGATGCCAGGCCAAGGGAATGTGGCTGTGCTGGCTGAGGGTGGCCTGAGCTGAGTGCTGAGGACAAGTCAGACTTGTGCCTGCAGTGGGAAGGGGCACAGGGCAATGCGTATGACTGGGCCCAGCCTGAGATTAGTCAGGAATAATCCTGGGCCCCTCCCAAGCTCTGCTCTTGGGAAACAGGGATGAGAACAGGAAGAAATGATGCGGAGGTTGCCATGTGCCCACCAGAGTGCACGTGGCCGCTGCTTACCAAGGAATGGGCATTTCCCACAGGAGCCGACATGCCTGCAGACTCGCCTGGACCTGTACAAGCGGGGCCTGCGGGGCAGCCTCACTAGGCTCAAGAGCCCCTTGACTCTGTTGGCCAAGCACTACAAGCAGCACTGTCCCCTCACCGAGGTGAGTGTCCACATCAGGTCCCTAAGGGGGACGTTCTCATTCCGGGAAGATAAGAGACCTGGGGAGGGAGAGACCTTTGGCTGTGGGTACTCAGGACCCCAAAAGGTTTCTGTGTCAGCACATTTGTAATGATTAGCCCCTTCAGAGAGGGACCAGCCCAGCCCATTTTCAACCCTAGGAGTTAACACCCGGGAGCTTGAGAGCCCACAGTGCTACCTAGCGGGAGCTGCTACTTTGCTTATTATCACTGTCTTAATCATTAATGAGGTCAGAGGTGAGGCAAATACAAGGAAACTCAAGACCTGCCTAAGGCCCTGAGGAAGTTCCAGGGCCTAAGTGCCACCTCCTAAAAGGACTTTCCCCTGGCCCTCCGAGCATACCCGGATTGCATGGGAGCAAGGAAGCAGGCTTACCTGGAATAGAAAATGGCCCCACACATTCCTGCGGGGAAAGACTGAGGTCTGCGGCCTTGACTCCTGCCCTTTCTGGGATCCTGGAGATGGCCCAGGCCCAGCTGCTATACTCTGACCAGGGACCAAAATGGTGGTGGCCCAGCTGCCCAGCAACTAGCCTCTGGCTGGCACCTTATCATGCCCCCAGCCCTGGCTGCCAGAATTAGAGCTGTGCACCCTTTGGGTGACACATGGGTGGCAACCAATGTATCACCTGACCCAGGTCAGCAGGTGGGCCCCAGACAGGCCTTCTGGCCCTTGAGTTCTAAGGGACAGCGTGGAAACCAGGTGCTGCCTTCCCCATGTTGCCCACTCATGCCTCGACTCAAGTTTTCTTTTTTCTTTTCTTTCTTTTAAGGAAACTTCCTGTGGAACCCAGTCTATCACCTTCAAAAGTTTCAAAGACAGTCTGAACAAATTTCTTTTTACCATCCCCTTTGACTGCTGGGAGCCAGTCAAAAAGTAAAGCAGCCTGCAGCAGCCAGAAGCCAGCCTTGCCGCACGGATTGTTCCCACTGACACAGCCAAACCAAACTCAGGATCTTCACCGTGGAGGGACCACTGGCTGGCCAAGGCTGTAATGGGGCACAGACTTGCCCTGGGCCGTGTTGACCCTGATACAGGCCTGGCAGGGGAAATGGCAGATGTTTTATACCGGCAGGGATTAGCAATATTTATTAACCTATTTATGTATTTTAATATTTATTTATTTATTTATCTATTTATTTATTTAAGCTTGAACTTCATATTTATTCAAGATGTTTTACCATAATAATAAATTATTTAAAATCTGTTCTCATTTGTTCCATTTCTCAGTTTGTTTTTGACCGTGAGCAAATGCTAGAGATGTTATCCTCCCCGCCAGGGCAGGCAGAGGAGGAAGCTAGGAGCCAGGGGAGGTGACAGGGGCCTGCAGTGAGTCAGGCACAGCTGGAGAAGGCATGCCATCAGCGCCCAGGGGAAGTGAGGGCAGCCTGGGTATATCATTCTGCACATCCACGCAATGCTTCTCTGGATGCTCAAAGCCTCACACCCCAGAGAGAGGTTTCTAGGTACACTGGAAATCTAAGTAACCCAGACAGCAGGAGTCTTGCTCCAGAAAAGGGGCATCACCCTTCCTGGGCAGGTGGGGCATTCCTGGGCTTGGCTGCTCACGGGCTGAATGGGCAAGACACCTGTGCCCCTCCGAGGCCCAGATCCTGTGGCCATGCCCTGTCCCTCACAGCCAGGGCTTCAACTACTCCCAAGGTGAACCAGCAGATAGACTAGCTGTTCAGGGAAAAAGAAACCAAACCACAGGGGTCAGAGCTCAGCATTTTTACCATACTTTCCCCCAAATGGGTGATCTTAATCTTTGAGAATCAGAATGTAAGTTCATAATTTGTTGGTACATGGCTCCGGTGTGGCATTTTTCTGAGCTGTTTTTTTAATTTTTACATGAAGTTTTACATGCAATCAGGCACTTGTCCCCATAGCCTTCAGGCTGAGAAAACAGCAGTGCTCCTTCCTCCCCTTGCTTTGCCTGTTCCCGACCTGTTCTCCTGTGTCCCTCCTGGGGTCTGAGAGGAAGTGGGTATGTCCCCAGATGTCAAGTGGGCAGCAGGGCCAGCCTTCTCCTGGACAGGTGGGCCTGGGAAAGCTCATTTGGTGTAGCTTTAGCTCCCGCCTGGCTCTTTCTTCACCATGCCTGCTCTCTGCTCTGGCTATCACCTGCAAACAGCACCCATTCTGGCCAAAGACCTGCTCCACACACAGGTAGAAAGGACATGACTTGAGATATGACTATGAATAAAAATTCTCAGACCAAGCCTGAATTTCAGCAAAGACAAGAATCCATTTAGTGTGCTGTAGTCATAGAATACATGAGAAACACATCTTGCCCAGAGATAAGGTAGGTCCTCTCTGTCTTCCACGTAAACCAGTGATAACTGATAAGAGATTTAGCATTTCCTTACACTCATACGTATATATATGGGCACCTCTCCCCACAGACCCAGGGCTCGGATCAGCTTGGAGCCATCCTCAAGTCACACCATGTATCTGTACGTGCTCCTGGCTTGTGTGCTCTGGGGTCTGGAGAGCCATTCTGCCCCCATGAAGATAGCCACGGTGGCTTCCCGAGACAACCACACGGCGGTCTGCGCGGAGATTCAGAGAGAACTCATGGCTGACAACATCACATACAATGTAAGTCTGGGTCTTCATCAAACATCACTTTGCTCTCAACGGGCTTTTGTATTTCTGACCAGCTTTTCTTGCTTCCAGGGTTCCTTCAAAAGGCCCCAGAACACCAGTGAGGTAAGGAGAAGTCACCCCAAGATCATTTCTGACTGTATTTGAAAGGGATCACCCTGGGTAGAGACAAGAACAAAAGATGACGGGTCAAGAGATCTGGGGAGAAGGCTGGGAATTTGCAGATGAAGTCTCCAGCTCAGCCAGCAGAAGACTCAATGGCCAGGTCCTGGGCTCTGCCAGGTTCTCTGATCACTGTTCCAGAGCAGCCCTGTGCCTGGGGAAAGACCACATACCCATGGAAAAGCTCATAGGGGCTCCTGTGGGAGAACCAGGGTAGGGCCTGAATTTGAGCCCAGAGCTCCATCCGACCTCGGTAACCATGGAGGTGAGGCTGGGGCTCTGCGGGTGCTCCGCTGTGCACCAACTCAGTGGCCCTAACCCGGTTTCAGGAGCTGTGCTATGGGGAGTTTATAAAGGACTTCATCTCCACCCTGAAGAACATCTCTACGAACTATAACAAAGACTGCCACATAGAAAAGGTTTATAAGGACATGACACATCTCACCAGGATCTGCCCAAAGCTGAATGTAAGTTGCTGTTTACTCTTAAGGAAACCCGAGATGTTATTTCTCTTGCCACTGCAGCCAGAGGCCCAGTGGGGCAAAGGGCTTCTTATAGCCCCCACTTGCCACCTGTGAGGCTTCAGGTCATTTCTGACCTAAAAGAAGTCCACTCACTGACAGGGGCTGAGGCTTAGGGGAGTGGGGACTCAGGGGTCCCCGGGTTTCTGTGCTGCTTTCTGCAAAGCCCCTACACACAGGTATCAATGTGGAGCAGGTCAGAGCAGGGCTAGCTGTGGACTCAGTCTGGGCAGAGGGAAGGATTGCTTAGTGCCAATCCTGGTCGAGCGGGCAGGCTAAGCTGGCTCTAGCTTGCCCTGCCCTTGGGGCCCTTCTGAGCTAATGAGCTCCACTGGGAGCCCACAAGGTGGGGACAGGCTATGGCTTAGGGGGACATGTGGGGAAATGACGGATGTGCCCCCTTTCTATCTATCTCACTCTTTGTCCCCTGTGTCCTCTCACCCTGCTTATCCTCATGTCCCTGTCCTGGGCAGCCGTGGGATGGCCCCACACTCCGCTGGGTCTCTCCCCAGGTGCTTCAGACCTGGGGCTCCACTATCACCAGATAGTCCCCAGTGCCCTTCCTAGGACAGATGGGGGAGGCCTGCCCAAGTTATTACCTCCTATGGGGTGGGAGTCTTACAGGACCCTTGGGGCTGGGAGAACAGAGTTTGCTTTCATTTTTTTCTGCTAAGAAGATAACTTAAACATGTATTTCTTATTTAGGAAACAAAATCACACAAGAAATGTACTACTGAGACAAGTAATTTCTTAAAGTTCAAGGAAGCCTTACAGAGAGTTGTCATATCCATAGAAGGATGGAAATCTTGTAAAAGGATCAAGGGCATCCTCTGAGACCTCGACCTCTCATATCCTGGGGCCCACAGTTAGAGCTGCAGAAAATGGGATAGGAGGAGCTTCGGAAACAATTCACAGCTGGGGTAGGGCCCTGGGCAAGCAGACGTGGCTGCGGGTGGATAGTGGTGGCGGGCGGGGGGGGGGGGGGGCGCTTGAGCAGATATTTTTGTAACCGATACATCAGCAGCTGTTGCTTCAATAAAGCTGGGGTATGGAAATGATGCTAAGAGTCGTGACTGAGTTCAGTCTCTCTGGGGCCTTGACAGACTGGAAGGGGCATGGGGTTGGGGTTGATGGCCCCATAACAGGGGCTCCTGACCGAGAGGGATAGGGGTCTCTTGGGAGAAAAGCCCAGGAGGACAAGTGGGACCTGCACCTCATCTGCCCCTCTGCTGTACCTCTAGTGCCAGTGGACACACAGTAGGGGCTCCATCAGTGTCAGTGCAGCTTGTTACTCCCTGTGTCCTTCAGAACTCAAAGCAGTTCCTTTTCCAGAATCCCCTTCCAGCGTCACTCAGGACCCACCCACCCCCTATGCAAAGGCCCAAGGCCCTCCATCCTTTGGTTTCTACTACAGCTCCTGGAAAGCTCTTAGTCTAATGCATCCTGACTGTTATCTCCCAAGGGCTCAGTGTGGCCAGAGAAGGGTCCGCCCTAGTAAATGGCTCAGGGGATTGGGGGATTTCAGGCTACTCACAGAGGACTGGACACAGTGGGGAACTTGGGCCAGGTGGGGGGCCCACAGGGCCCAGAGATATTTCTAAAACCGCAGCTTCTTCTAAGCCAGCAAAGAGCTATCTGTAAAGCCCCTCTCCTGGGCTGCCCCTCAAAAACACCCTCCAGGGTCTCCCTGGCATAAGAGCCCCCTCCCTGACTACCAATTCTTTTACACCCCCAAATCTTGAGGCCCTGCATGCAGGGAATCTGCCAGTCACTCAGGTCCTCCAGTGCTGCCAGACTGGGCTACCCAGCTCTGACACTGCTCCCTCAATTCTCACCCTAACGCTAATTATTTGAACAGTTTGTTGGAGGCAACTGGGATTACCATACAAGCCAAACAGCTTCCTGCAATCGCACCTCACAGACCATGACCTCCTTCACCAAACCAGGAAAAGATAAAGACTTATTTTTCTGGATTATAATTAGGCATCAAGCTGTGACCAAAACTAGGCCCAGGCCAGATCTGCACAGCTCTGCAACACCTACACACTAACAGACCTGGTTCAGCTGTAAAGCTTCAGATTGTGCCCAGAGCTGGCACACAGATCCATCACAGCCCCGCCCACCTTCAACCCTCACCCCAGGACTCCCAGGCCACTCCCTGCTCATCTCCACCACAAGGGTTACTTTAAGCTGGAAGTCAACAAGTACGACTGAGTGAAGCTGCCAAATTATCTCAGAACATGGAGGGTGGCCTGGTGACTCAGGTTCAGCTTGTTCAAGACCAGGGGACGAGGCACATTTCAGCCCAGAGAAAGTGCATAGTCCAGTCCCCAGAGGCCAGACCACAGTCTCGGTTTAGGGTCTTTATCAAGCAAGGGACTTTAGAGCAGCTGGCTCAACTCTAGGGAAACTGAGGTTGACAGAGGAGCTCCTGTGCCTCTCCTGGGAAACAAAGTTAGAAACAAATACAGGTGGGAAGGCACCCATACCACAAAGAGGAACTGCTCTCATCCCCCTGACAGCCTTCAGTCCTGGCCCATGAAGTCATGACTTGCAGTAAGTGCCATTTAGATTTTCCATGTGCCCTACTTTTCCTTCCAGTTAGGCTTGGATGTGCACAGTGGTATTGGGGAGGCTGCTGGGCCTGGAACCAGGTGAGAGGGCCATGTAGACACTGCTCTGGAGACCGAGGCAGGCCTGAGCCCACAGTTCCCTGGGAGCTTACTAGCACTTCCACATCAGGGCCTAAGAAGAGGCTGGCATGATGGAAAGTCAGAGCTCTGGGCTGGACACCTAGGCACAAGAGGCATAGCTCAGACTCCCGGCTGACTGGGCCTGGCCCTGGGCACCCCCTGGGATAGAAGGAGAGAAGCATCATCCATACAAATAGCCAGTATGTCAGTCCATGACATGAAATGATGGACATGAAGCGATGGCAACATGGCAAACCACCTGCGAAAGATTCAGAATGGCATCGATGCTGGGATGACTCCCTGTGAGCCAAGAGCTGGAAGGGAACCAGGATGATGATTTGGGTGGTGGGACGGCAGGTGAGTTTTCTCCTTGGTTTTCTACCCTGTGATGACTGCAAATGTGGCCATGGCTGGGGATGAGGCTAGAGGCTGAGTCCCCATGTCAGGGGGCATCATGTGGTGCCTCTGCTTACAGGAAACGTGCATCCTCAGTGTCCTCAGCTAAATGGGATCCTGGGTGGTGGCTCACGTGGCATTGACTGATTCCCCAAATTCATCCAACCTGCTGGTGATTAGCTTCCCACGGGGACTGCATACTGCAAAGCCCAGAGCACTGGTACCTTCTTTCTGAGGCAGCATGGGGAGTAGAAGAGGCCTGTTGGCTTGTCCTTGGCAGTCAGGGCAGCTCTGTTTGGGCCTGGAGGTTGTAAGGTGCTGTCCAGGCATCCTCGATGAACCTCACAACTGTCCTGTCTGTGGAGTCTCAGATTGGAACCACCCATCTGGCCTGCCACCCAGCCCGAAATGAGCAAGACTGGCCCTGGAATCCGGGCCCAAGCCCATACTCCTCTCACTCCCTGGTTACTTCCTGGTTGTCTATACACATATAAGCTTGGAAATTCAAGGTCTGCACGATTGGAAGTAGAGGGCAGGGGCTGCATGGACCAAGCATGTACTGTACTGTGTGCCAGCCTGGGCTTTTGAACAAGCTTCTATTTGTGGTGAATGCATAAAACCGACTGTTCTAGATTGAGAAGCTCCTTATCTGGACCCACCCACATTGTTACATGGACTACACAAGTAAGAGACATGGCATGTAGGACTCTTGGGTCTCAGTTTTCTTTTCTGTGAAGTGGGGTTGTGGCAGGGACAGAGAGGCCCCAGCCCCAGGTCAGCCTAGACAGATACAGGGGCCATCGCCCAAGCCTAGGTCAAGGTCTGCTGAGAGTGTCCTGATACTTGCCCTTTTCCTCTGAGGAGCGGGGAGGCCAGAGTGATCATGGCATCAAGGTCTTCAGAGCAGGTTCGAGCAGAGCCATCCCGTAAGACAGGAGCTGGGAAGGAGGAATAGCCATCTCACCTACTGTTAGTTCTGGCAGCTCTCTGCCCCAGGCCCAGGCCCAGGCCCAGAGAGGCCCGGGACATCCTCAGGACCACACAGGAGGTGAGCCAGATGGAATCCTCATACCTGGTCTCTCAGAAGTCCTCTTTCCAGGCCCTCAAAAGGGCTGCTGGGCATAGGCCTTGCCCTTGGAAATAACTGACCAATTTCCCTCCAGTGGGGTGACCCAGAGTTATGGCTGCCAGTAAAGATGCAGCTTCACAAGTTATTTTTCACTGTGGTTTGAGATAAGAACAGTGAAACAGTTTCATGTTGCTGCCACTGATGTTATCTCTGGCCCAGACCTGCTCTTTCAACCTGAGAGATGATTAATCAAAAACTTTTCTCCTTTTTCTTTTTCTCAATTTCAAGGAAAGGGGAGCACGAACTCGCAAGGTTCTGCCTTCAAACACATCTCCTGGGCCCTCACCTAAGGTGAGGGTCGTCATTTTCTTCAAGGTCCTGCAATTCTTCCAGAGGCAGGAAAATATCTTTAAAGAATTATTTTTTTAAAAATGAGTTATTATATAATGAATTACACAAAACTTAAAATGTACAGTTCAGTGAATTTTTACATATGTTCATACTGATAAAACCAGCACCCAGAGCAAGATATGGAAGATTTTCCGGCACCCCAAAGGCTTCCTGTACTGTCACCCTCCTAGTCAGTATCCAGTTCCCTAAGTATGGACACCTTTCCAACCTCTATCCCCATTAAGATGATCTGCTCATTTCTGAACTTCATTTAAGCGGAATCACTATGTTCTCTTCTACATTTGACTTCTTTTGATCAATATTGTATCTGTGTTGAGCTCCCGCTGTGGTACAGTGGATTAAGAATCTGACTGAAGCAGCTTGAGTCACTGCGGAGGCGTGAGTTTGATCCTCAACCTGGTACGGTGGGTAAAAGGATGTGGCATTGCCACAGCTGTGGTATAGGTCACAGTTGCAGTCTGGATTCAATCCCTGGCCAGGGAACTTCCATACACCACAGTGTGGACATAAAAAGAAAACCTTTCTGGTTGTTACAGCTTTGTAGCTATAGTCTGTTCCTTTCTGTTTCTGTGCAGTGTTCTACTGCACCCCAAATGTATTTTTTCATTCTACAGCTGATGGATATTTCACTTGTTTCTGCTTTCTAGCTAATATGTTGCTCGTTTGTTTTTATGGCAACACCTACAGTATATGGAAATTCCCAGGTCGGGGGTTGAATCAGAGCTGCAGCTATGGCCTATGCCACAACCACAGCCATGGCAACACTGGATCTGAGCTGCATCTGCAACTTACATCCCAACTTATGAGAACACTGGACCCTTAACCCACTGAGCGAGGCCTGGAATTGAACCCATATCCTCAGAGAGACAACACTGGGTCCCTAACATGCTGAACCATAACAGGAAATCCAGGCTAATATTAATAAAACTACCATGGAGTTCCCTGGTGGCTCAGTGGGTTAAGGATCTGGCATCACCGTTGTGACTCAGGTCACTGCTGTGGCAGAGGTTTGATCCCTAGCCTGGGGTACTTTTCTGTATGCCATGGGCACTGCCTTAAAAAAAAAAAAAACTACTATGGACATTCTTTTTATTTTTCTTTTTATAGCTGCACCTGCAGCACATGGAAGTTCCAGGACTAGGGATCAAATTGGAGCTGCAACTGCAGGCCTATGCCATAGCCACAGCAATACCAGATCTGAGCTACATCTGTAACCTTTGCTGTAGCTTATAGCAACACCAGATCCTTAACCCACTAAGTGAGGCCAGAGATAAAACCTGCATCCTCACAGAGACGTCAGATGCTTAACCTACTGAGCCGTAACAGGAACTCTATGAACATTCTTATAATCATATTTTGGTGAGTGTATGCCTGCATTTCTATTGGAAATACTGGGGATAGTGTAGAATTATTGGGTCACAGGATAGACATATTTTAGCTTTAGTCAGTTCTGCCAAACTTTTTTTCAAGGAAGTCTTTTATAAACAACATTGTTGTTGGTCTTCCTGCCTTTTGCAGATAACTGCTTTGTCCATTAGACACCTGACCTCTCCTTTCCCTTCACGTGATCTCAAGTTGTTTCCCAAACGTTCTTGTCATTATTGGAAATTCTTCTCTGCATTGCTCAGTCTTGCCCAAATGTCAACATTCTGACAAGCTAATTGTTGGGAAACAAACCCAAATCCGACTAAGCCAGGTCCAAGCTCAGACCCGTGAGGCCTGCCCTTGGGGGGCTTGGCTTGGGCAGCTGCAATGAAGCATGTACGTTGAGAGGGGCAGAAATCAACCACTTTATCAGTCCCCAATCCAATTTCCCATGCTGTTATGGCTGTGGGGCTGCTGCCTCCACTTCCAGTGTCTCCAGGGTCTCCTTGGAGGAGTTAGCCTGAGAAGGGCCCAGTCTGACTTGGATGTGAATACTCTCTTGCCAGTACATTGTGGAACGCAGGCGTCGTCCACAAGTCTCTGGCCCCAGAGCCTCTAGGAGGCCTGAGGAAGCTGTGATGTGCCCCTGTCCTAGGGGAGAGAACAGGCCAGAGGTCCTCCTGGGGTCTGGGTCCCTAGTCAGTCCCCTAGCACATCCTGGTGCTTTCACCTTCCCGGATCCTTTCAACTCTTTCTACTTCTTTCCACCCTACACTGCCTGTCCCCAGGCAGATGACCACCACGACTGACCCATGGGCACTTGTCTCTAAGACAGACCCCTCCTGCTTCTCTCCCCAGGTAGCCAGATGGATTCATGCACCCACTAATTCACTCAATACATATTTACTGAGGCCTATGAAATATCAGGAACTATGCCAGGCTCTGCAAAGAATCCAGCACTTGAGGTGCTTCCATTCTTACATTTTAGTGCATTAGTCTGGCTGTGTCCTAGAAGGGTTGCCTACTGGCTCAGTGTGAGCTCCAAGCTCACTGCGACTCTGCTCTGCCATTCTGGCTCCACAACCCTGAGAGTCCTCCAGCCTCACTGCTCATAGCCCTCTGTCTCCCCCACAGCAGCCCTGGGCCCTAGGAACAAGAACCAGCTGCAGCTCTCCTGCCATCTCCAAGGTTCCTGTGCCTGGAATGCACCTCGGATATTTTTCTACCAGCAGCAAAGACTAGTGTCCAGCGGGAAGTTGATATGTACTCTCCTGGGACCGTCTCAACAATGACCCTGAGGCTTGCCTAGCCACCCTCTGGGCCTTAGGGATACATGATCATCTGTTATGCGACTGTGAGGTCTCTGCTCTGAAGTAAGCTCCATCTTCCAGGTCTGGGGAGGACCACTCACTACATAGATGCTGGTAGTGGCTGTGTTCCAGGGTTTAATGAAAGTGAGCCTCTTTTCACTCTGCTTAACAGAAATACTCACAGGTTTTATGGAACTCAGGATGGAAAAGCAGCATGATTTTCCCAAAGTTTAGAAAATGCTCCATGGGGCAAAGATCAGCACCAGGCTACAAGGTATTCTACACAACTAGAGATGCTGTTATCATGATCCTTATCAACAACGGCATGTGAGAGGTGAGCCAAGAGGATGACCTTGGGTCACCCAGGAGCCAGGGGAGCTGAGAAGCCAAGGTCAGCAAAGCTGCCTGCTCCTTCTCCCACTAAATGGATTTGGAAACCATGTCAAAGGAAGCAGGAGAAGGGAGGGAAGCCCAGTTCTCTGGCAATGTGTCATACTTCCTCTTGCCCAGAGCCTGGGGCAGCCCCGAGTTGTCCTGGTGGAGGCCTTGGCTCCTGCCCAGGCCTCTTGTGCAAACAGGGCTGGAAAAGGGTGGGGTCATTTTATGTGCTGAGAGTGGAGGCCAGGGAAACAACAACGATTGCTCCAGCTTCAGCTTGGAGTCAGAAACTATGTAGCTCACGATCTCCCTGGTCCTCCCACACCCAGGAAGGTCTCCCTGACTGACCCCCACAACATTTAGGCCCCGTTATCCCACCGAGGTCTCTCTAGGGAAGTTGCTATAGGCCCTCCCAGATTTTCAGCTAAAACAGAAACTTTAGCCCTCCCTAAGGCCAGAGAAACAGCTGGCCTAGATTCACAGAACGCCTCTGACTTGGTTAGACCCAACACCTCCTCTCACAGGTCCAATCCCTGGAAATGCACATCAACCATTTTTGGAACCCAGGTAGAAATCAGAGGAAGCTACAAGAGCCTTAGGCCATGTCCTCAGGCACAGTCACACCAAAAGCTCCTGTGCTTTTGACACTCAGGGACAGAGAGACACAGTCTTGGGCTCCAGACCAAAGAAAATCACCAGGCATAGCTGTGGGCCTGGGTCCCCTAATTATCATGAGCCCCATGGTGAAGGAGCTCTTTCCTTAGTGTTAGCCAGCCATAATGTCCAGGAGTCCCAGGCAGACAGACAGATAGAAGAGGCCCATTACAGTGATAGACAGGGGAACAGGCTGGGGTGCCAACAGTAAGAAATGGTCAGACATTGACAGAATCACTGGCACTGACAGACTCAGCCAAAGCTTGGAAGGGACAGATGGAGAGACCAGTGGGGGATGGTGGTAATGACAGACTGACAGACACAGAGGCAGATAAAAAGACAGCTAAGTCCTTGGCAGGGATGGGCAAAGACATAGCTTACTGCTGTTGGAGGCAGCAGTTCTCTCCTGAGCTCAGCCCTAGAGGCTCTTGGAATTTCTCCCCCTTAGCACTGCAACCAGAGACTTTGAGGGACTCTTTCCAGAGCCACAACTCCCCAGGTCGCATGATCCTCAGGAAGGGAGCAGACTGTGGCCCTCAATGTCCCTGGAGCCAAACTCAAGAATCAACTCATACCCCTGTCACCATCTCCCATTCCCAATCTTGTGGGGCAGGAATGGCTCCCCCATCTCCCTCCTGGGGCCAGTGGATCTGCTAGTTCTGGGAAACGTCTTCTTGGGGATCACTGTGAGTCTAAGCTCTGTGGGCATAGTGGACAGTGCCAGGTAGAGGCTGTAGTCCACTGCTTTCATGGTTATCAGAGGATGCTTAGTTCCAATTAGCCAACTTCTTTCTTCATTTCCATGACCTGAGGGCCTAAAAGGTCCTGGCCAAAGGGAGAGACTCCATGCCAGACAGGGATAGGAGGATTAGCCCCAGTAATAAGTAGAGATTGAGGCTGCCTTGGGCACACTGACCTCTGTGCCCAGAGAATTCAAGAGCCCTGGGAAGGGGTAAGGCTTTCTTACCTTGAAGGAACTATTGTGCTGAAACCATGACTAGACTGCCTGCCTCAGGTTAGGTCTCTGGGACGAAGACTCTGAGACAGAGACTGGCCTATAAGTTTTCCTGTGGAAGGGAAGGAAGCAGGATTGAACACAGGGAGTAGCTGGATTCAATGCAGTCACAAGTCTCAGCTCACCCAAAAGAGAGTTCTAGAGCTGGGATGATCTTTCAGAATTTTCCTAATTTGGGGCAAGGAGGAGATTAAGCCTTACTCCTTGATGTTGATCAAAAATTAGATGTAGGCTATCCCTAGAAAGAGGCATGACTTTAGGCGTGGCAATATTTTTTAGCCAAGGAAATCCCCCATGGCAGGGTGGGGGTGGGGGAAATTCTTGCTGAGAGCTGCCTTCCAGCAGCTGGGGGAACAGGCCCTCGACTCCTGAAGGGTGTTTCGGCGGGCGGGGGGGGGGGGGGCACATCATCACAGGCCACCACAGGCCAGCCCTTGAGCTGTTTGGGTGACTTCTTCATACAACTACTTCCCATAGGTTCTGGGAGCAGCTCCTTCAGGATTCCAGTGTGTTCTGTTACATGTTTAATGACTGGCTCTCAGGAAAAGAAACAAAATCCAAACCTTGATCTGAACATTTGTAAACTGCCATGGTGTAAATATTCCCACTAGAGCTGATTTGAAGTTTGGAATGGACTGGCTGGCAAAAAACTTATCAATGGGCTCTCTCAAGACAGGCTGAGTCAGCTCCAGCACACTGATGATTCTGATGTGCTCTTGGAAAAAGCTGAAAAGAGGAAGGTTAGTGAGACCAATTACGGTCCTTGCTGTTGCAGCTGTTCTCAGAGCAGCCACTGCTGGCACTCACCTGCCCCCTTCTATCTATCCCACTCTTCCTAACCCTCACTTAGCATTGAGTATATACTCATCCTAGTGGCTTCCCAGGTGGCATAACTCAGTCTTGCATCCCTGAGGGAATCCGATCCCTGATCTGATTCGATTTTAGCCTGGGGTTGCTGCACTTGTCCCTTTACGATCGAAATTGGGGGAAGGACTACCAGAGAGGCACTCAAGTGGATCCCACTGTGTTGCCCTGTGTAGCAATATCCTTTCCTCCTCCTGATGACCAGGCTCCGGTGCCCCTGCTAATATGGGGACTACTCTTCTTTTCTGCTGATTCCTGGACACGAGGAGGTCCAACTGTCCTGGCAGCAGCCTTGGCTTATAGTTTAATAGGACTTAAGCTATGGGTCTCTGGTGGAAGTGTCACTTCCTGGGGAACCAGGATCTCTAAACCCATAGAGTCCAGAGCTTCAGGGATGGGAAGCACAAATTTCCCAAGTGGGTTACTAGGTGATGGTAAAAGGAGCCATTCCTGCTTTTGTCTCTTGGTTCTCAGACTTTTGTATTAGGACATGGCTATTGGGACATGGCTTCTTATAAGTCTCTGGCTTACACTGAGAACTGTATCCTGGAGGATGCCTCATTATCCTTGTAAAGTACTCCTCCAAAACTGGAGCCTCAACTATGCCTCCAAGAAGCTGTGGCACAACACTTTATCAGGTCAGCAGCTCCTAGAATGCTGCAGAATGTGATGTGATCAGTGGAGCCTATGGTCATGGATTTACTCCTCCTTTGCTATAAAGTAGATCCCTTGATTTGACATCTTAAATGAGATCCCATCCTGTTGGGTGAAAAACTCTGAAAACTGTTGGATAGTAATTTGACTGAGGTCCTGTAGACAGGAAAGGCAAACCCACTCCTGGAGCGTGCATTTATTTTTGTCAAAATGAATCACCGGCCCTTTCAGATGTAAAAGTGCAAATGTAGTCAACTGGCAACCAAGTGGCCTGTTGATTTTTTTTCTTCCTTCCTTCCTTTTCTTTCTCTTTTTCTCTCTTTCCTTTCTTTTTCTTTCTTTCTTCCTTTCTTTCTTCCTTCCTTTTCTTCCTTCCTTCCTTCCTTTCCTTCTTTTTCTGCTTTTTAGAGCCACAGTCATGGCAATTGAAAATTCCCAGGCTAGGGGTCACATTACAGCTACAGTTGCTGGCCACAGCCGCAGTCACAGCCACACCAGATCCAAGCCACATCTGTAACCCACACCACAGCTCACAGCAATACCAAATCCGCTACCCACTGAGTGAGGCCAGGGATCGAACCTGCATCCTCATCCATACCAGCTGGATTTGTTTCTGCTTCGCCACAGCGGGGGCTCCCTGATTTCCTTGACTCACATACTATATCTGGAGCTCAAGGTTGGTCTTTGTTCCCGGAAGCTAGGCATTTGATGGAGGCAGTGGGTAGTTCAACTGTGGTAAGAGCTCATGGTACTGGGTATATGCATAGCCTGCATCCCTGCTTCCCATGGCTACTTCATCACATACCCACTGAGCCAGCATTGCAGCACAATGACAGAAGCTGGATGATAGCCACTGGGAGAGTTACTACATTTACCTCATCATTGTACCTCTTCGAGTGTGGTATGCTTCCTCGTGGGCATTAATATGCAATACGAAGCTCTTCATTCTTCACACCACTAACTTTTGTCCACTGCATGCTTCTCTGATAGACTTCCTTGTCCTAGTTCTTCTAGTCTTTCTCCTTCCATGTCCGTGACCAGCCAGCCAAAAAGCCATTTGCCACTGCCTTTGAATTCATATATATTTTAATTTCAGAGAAGCCCTCTACATAAAGTTAAAGGCCAGGTGTACCACTTGAAACTCTAGTCCATTCGATTTTTCCTCATTATTGTCTTTCAAGGTCACCTGAGTGGAGCTATAAGTAGAGTAACTAACCATTTTTGGCATGACCCATATACTGATCTGACCTATTTGCAAACTAAGTTTGGGCTTTTACTTCCTTCACCATCTGGCCCCAGGGGATCCCCAGGTGTATCCACAGGTGGGAGCTGGGGGAGAGACTCTGGGGCCATGTAGGCAGATGTATGGTGTTCTGGCTTACCTGTTGGTGCAGCTTTCTTTGCTATCCAGTTATTGCCAGACCCACATGACCTTCTCAATCAGGTGCTCCAGATCCACCAGGGCTCAGTAGCAATAACGGGAGCCATTTTTCAAAAAGTATTTAATTCTCCAGGGAAAATGCTATGGCCTTGTTCCAGAACCCTACGGACACCATGTATTTGCCCTCTACTGATACCTTTAAAAACCACAGGATCTGGGAGTTCCCGCCGTGGCACAGCGGTTAACGAATCCGACTAGGAACCATGAGGTTGCGGGTTCGGTCCCTGCCCTTGCTCAGTGGGTTAACAATCCGGTGTTGCCATGAGCTGTGGTGTAGGTTGCAGACGGGGCTCGGATCCCGCGTTGCTGTGGCTCTGGTGTAGGCCGGTGGCTACAGCTCCGATTCAACCCCTAGCCTGGGAACCTCCATATGCCGCGGGAGCGGCCCAAGAAATAGCAACAACAACAACAAAAAGACAAAAAAAAAAACAAAAAAAACACCACAGGATCTGGTGATTCATCTGGTCCAAATTACAGGGTTACTTGCACTATGGCCTGAAAATGTAGCAGAGCCCTTTCCTGCCCAAGGCCCCACTCAAAGGTGGCAGGCTTTTGTGTTTCTGACAGTTATATGGGTCAGAGTAATATTCCCAGGTGTGCAACAGTTTGCATCCATCACCCTAGGAGGCCTACCAAACATGGTGCCTCCTTCTTCATGGTGAGAAGTACACCATGTAGTAATTTGTCCTACACTGCAGAGGAAATTTCCTGACATGCTCTAGACCACTGCATCCCTAAAATCTTTACTGACTGGCAGGCTCTGAATCTTCACAGGGCTTATCTTCTGGAATACATGTATCCTGTCAGGGCCATCAGTATGTTAGTCACTCCTTGATCACCCTGTTTGATAGGCATAACGTTATTTATAGAGTAGACCAGTGTGACTTCTGCAGGATGTCTCGATGATCCAGGCCTTTTAGGACTACAGTACCAAAGAGGGAAGGAGAGATAACCTAGCCTGGAAATTTATACTGTGGTTTGTTCCAAATAAATACAGATTATTTCTGATAGGGGTGGAAAAGAATGGAGTCACCACAGCAGTGGCCACCCACGGTGTGACTGAGGCCATGCTAATCTACCATAACAAAGATAATACATCTAGCAGACATAGTGGCTGCAAGTGCGGCTACTACTTGTTGAATTGGTAGTAGCAGCCCACTATCATCTTCTAGAGTTTATCTGGGTTTTACTGGTAAATTCAAGAAGACACAGTAGACTTCCTTTAGGTCATCAAAGGTGGCACTAAATTCTGCCATCACCTCTGGAATGTGATAGTGTTTTTGATTTACTATTTTGTCTACAATGGAGAGAAGTTTTGAAGGCTTCCACTTGGCTTTCCTCACTATGCTGTTTACCTCACTAGCTCTTACCACATAGGCCAGGGACCCAGTACAGGGGATTATGCTAGTTATGAAATGTATTTATCTGATTATATCACCGAGTGGGTCTGTGGACCTAGAGAGCCTGCTCAGGCCAAGAATCTACTTATTATCTGGATTGCATATGCCCTCAACTCTAACAGGAGGGTCTTGGTGCAATTTCAGGTCACCAGAGAATAATTTCTACTCAAACTCTGTGTTTAATAGTCTTTGAAATGCTTGTGTATTCTCCTTTTCCCAGAATCTATAGTTACCCAAATAAATGGCCACAGGTTCCCTTGGGGAAGGGCTGGAGAAGTCATTATCATGCACACCTGCTGTGGTATTATGGGATCCTTCCTTCTGGAGATCTGGCCTCTTCTTCAATGTATTCTGAGTCCAAAAACTGGTTCCGATCTGGAAACTTAGCAAGGAACTTGTGATGACATGGGTAGGCTTGTCATCCTGATTCCTTTTTCTTTTTGTTAAAGTATATGGTTGATTTACAATATTGTGGTTGGTTTCTTTTGATTGCACAGAATAAGCATCACTGCTCTCAGTGAGCTCAGTTCTGGAACAGCCTCTCCTACTGTCAGTCCTGACCTAGAGGACAGCCAATGCTTTACTTCTTAGTGATGCTGGTGCCCTTCTTTCCAGGACATTCTTTACTGTTTTGGTATTCTGGGGGCCATTGGGTGGGTTTTCAAACCTTACTTTGTACCTCCACTCCCGCACACCCAGAAATTCTGGCATATCTATCTCACTTATTTTTCCATGCTTCTAGATAGCACTGTAATGGTGTATTTGCACTATCTAAGGCCCTTGCCACAGTTTTAAATACTCGATCCTTGGACACTAATCTCAAATCCATAAAGTCTTTTATCTCAAATATCTGTTCTACTCTCTTGATCCAGAATCCATTTCATATACAGTCTTCCAACTCCTGCATGTTCTTACTGGCTAGCTCCTGCATTTTCTTTGAGTGTAGACCCTTTCCTCCCTTAAGGATCCAACACATCTGAGCTTACATAAGTGGCTCATCCATCCCTATTAAGAGTTAAGGTTACACTGTAACTTAACCCAAGTTATTGGCCTAGTGGCCAAAAGCTGGAGTGGGAGTGGGTCTTGGGAGGATGAGAACATGTCTTGCAGGACAGAGGCTTCTGAAACATCTTTAGTTAGGCAACAGTTAGGGTCTGTAACTCTTTTTTTTTTTTTTTGGTCTTTTTGCTATTTCTTGGGCCGCTCCCGTGGCACATGGAGATTCCCAGGCTAGGGGTCCAATCGGAGCTATAGCCACTGGCCTACGCCAGAGCCACAGCAACGCGGGATCCGAGCCACGTCTGCAACCTACACCACAGCTCACGGCAACGTCGGATCGTTAACCCACTGAGCAAGGGCAGGGATCGAACCCGCAACCTCATGGTTCCTAGTCAGATTCGTTAGCCACTGCGCCATGACGGGAACTCCGGGTCTGTAACTCTTAATAGGGATGAATGAGCCACTTACATAAGCTCAGAAGGTTCAGGAGAATCAGAGGATTAAGATAGTCAGGTGCAACAGATGTCCCCATTCCATGTGTCAGGGTCCCTTTCTTTCCCACTCAGGGCTCTGATCTTGATCTTGGCACATGGAAGTTCCCAGGCCAGGGGTCAAATCGGAGCTACAGCTGCCAGCCTACACCACAGCCACAGCAACACCAGATCCAAGCCACGTCTGTGAACTATATCACAGCTCCGAGCAACGCTAGATCCTTAACTCACTGAGTGAGGCCAAAGATTGAACCTTCGTCCTCATGGATTCTAGTCAGGCTCATTACCACTGAGCTGCAATGGGAACTCCATTTTTTTTTTTTTAATGACCACACCTGCAGCATATGGAAGTTCCTGGGCTATGTGTCAAAACGGAGCTGCAGCTGCCAGCTTACGCCACAGCCACAGCAATGCCAGATCCCAGCCGCATCTGACTCCTATGCCACAGCTCATGGCAACGTTGGGTCCTTAACCTACTGAGCAAGGTCAGGGATCAAACCTGAATTCTATGATGGACACTACGTCAGGTTCTTAACCTGCTGACCCACAATAGGAACTCCTACACTTAGTTTTAAAACACCAATTATTTGCTCTAAGCTTGTCATTATCTTTTTCTGAGAATCAATCAGGCTTAGCCATATTAACCCAATTTTGTTGTCCTAGGAGTAACTAATTCTCCAATATTTCCCAAACAGTCAATAAACTGCATCGGCTAATGTATTTTCTTCTGACAAGAGTAGAAGTTTTAACCATGCACTACTACCTTGTGCCCGAGGCTGTCTGTGCTTTACCTATCAACTGTGAAGAGGTGGGTCCTTACTGGCAGCCAGATGGTAGGTGATCCAGTTTCAAAATTCCATCTCGCCACCTCCTTTATTTTTTTTAATCACTCCTGGAGCCAAATACCATCAATTAGGTGCTGTGGGAAGCAGACTCTGAGTCAGAGGTAAGAATGCAGGACTGTAACTTGGGATCACCATCTGCGGAAAAGGTAGGCCAGAATCAGGATCAGGCAGAGGGCGGTTGAGGTGCATTGCTGTTCCAACGAAGGTACCAGGGGCTCTACTGGGAGGAAGGGGCTCTACTGGGAGGAAGTTTTCCCAAGGTAAGGAAAGGACCCATGCTTTTATGCCCTCACGTTTGTCAGTCACCAGATGTGAGCTCCCCCTGGAAGCAAGTGTGATCTTGCACCAAGCAATTTTCTTTAGCAGAGCCAAGTCCCAAAGAGAGCTGACAGCTGAGGCTGTCTTCTGGTAGTGATCCCAGCAGCTAGTGGAATGAATCCTTCATTCGTAAATGGGCATCTAGGTTGCATTTCACAGCATTTACCACACCGCTTTCAAAATGCCATGTGCAAAACCAGCTCCTGGCAAATGGGTCAGAAGCCTGATGCTTAGAAGTCCCCCGTTAAGTTTCTACTGCTTTAGCTTATATGTCTATATTGAAATAGATAAGCCCAGGAAAGGGCATCATTCTGCTGTTCTCAGGTACCCAACTCCTCAAGAGAAATTACTTCAGGGTCTCCTTCCCTCCCCAATATTGAATATTCACTCTGCTGCAGCCACCAGGTACCAGGAACACTCATCAGGCAATGAGTAGATTCGGCGCCATTTGGGTCAGGAGGTAGGGGAGTCAGGTGTAGTTCCTTGGGCAAGTCGTACCAGGGCAGTCTCTGAGGGAGGAGGAGTCATTTGCCAGATGGCAAAAGGGTAGGGAAAACACGCTTGTGACAGGATGCCTAAGAGAGAGCCCTTCATTCATGGTAGGAGTCCCAGTGAGTGGCATGGCAGGGATGAGCTGATACTAGGGTGGAGGATGAAGTCAGAGAGGAGAATTCTCACAGTTGGGGTGGTCTCCAAAATGGTAGACTTTCTCCCAAAAGAAGGTCATGCAGAAGCATGTCTGGGGAATACCAAGAGTCTGAGGTGCTGTTCATGGGATAGTGGTTGGAGGGTAAAGGCCCTCATTTGGCCCTTAGACCAAAGTTTGAGGTATCTGGTGTAGCCAAGGAGAGAGAGGGATCAAACCCCCAGGGAGCTGAGAGTGGTGGCATCACGGAGGCAGAGAAGACCAAGAGGTCAGAGAACTCTCTTGATCCTGGCCAGAGCAGGTCAGCGCAGGGTAAGGCAGCAACTGTTGGCAGGGCCCTTGCAGCAGGTGGGATAAGAGGGCGATGGGGAACAAGATGGTGAACGGAAGAGGCCTGGACAGTTCCAGCACGAGGGGCTAGGACCTCTGGAAAGGCTAGATGTTGAGCAGGACTCTGGTGAGAACAGCCCTCAGCCCCTCTCCTTTCGTAAGCTGTATTAAGAGCCTTGCTGCAGCAGGATGGACAGGATCTGTACTCAGGCCAAGGTGACAGCTCATGCCTGGGTTTCCCCAGCATGTGGGTCCAACTGGTCCACCCATCCATTCCGGCAGTTCTGAGCTCTCCTCAGGTAGGGCTGTATCCAGCCATCTTGAGGGCTTTCCAATGAGCTATAGGGCTTCGTCCCATGGAACCTACAGGGAAACCCCAACTCTGGCCCCCACCCCTTGACTAAGGCCTCCAGAATCTGGGCCAGAGGCCAGGGTGGGGCAACACACTGAGTCAGGACAGCGGTTTTCTGTCCACAGATTCCTCTATTATCTGCACCCCAGAAGATGACCCTATGGGAGTGGGGAGCTGAAGCCCAGAGAGTCCCTGAAATGACTTACATCATTTCTTTAATGCTCACCAGTCATGTGAGACCATGACCCCCTCCCCTTTCACAGATGGTGTAACGGAAGCTGCAAGCAGAGAAATTATTTGTCTGAAGTTATAAAACCGAAGAATAGCAGAGATGAGTCGTGGATCCTAGTCTCTGAGACTCCCTATTGGGTGCTCTTCCATTACCCTCCCTGCCACCCAGCATGAATGAGCCAGGACAAGATACTGAGAGGGATGGCAGGCTTTGGCTATGTAGCACCAGGATGCCAGCTAGACCTTGGGCCCTCTAAGTGTCTCACTGCTCACCCAGCACCCCCGGCTGTCACTCAGACCTCGTATCTCAGCCTTTGTCAGCCCCGCTCCTCCTTGAGCCTCTAGCCTCCAGTGCCCACCGAGACCTTCCTCCCAGACATCCCAGATCCTTCACAACCACTGGTGTAGTGGAACCATTATACCAACAGAGAGACTAAAACACAGAGGAGCCCAGAAAACAAGTGCAGTCGAGGATACAGGAGTACAACACATGAATGGCTGGTCCCTAAATGTCCAGCAATGGCAGATTTGAGGGGCAGCAGCCCTGTGTCTCAGCCACCTCAGTGAGGACAAGGGTAAGACACCTGGGGCAGCCCCAGCTCCAGGGCCTTCAGAGGGGATCTCCTCTCCTTGCTCCCACAGGAAGTATGTGGGGCTGGCTGGTCAGCCACAGAGCCCTGGGCATCCCCACGGAGGAGTCTCACCTCTCCACCCTCTGGCCCGATCCCCATCTTTATTGCACTGGCAGTCACGCTTCTTATCTCAGAGCCTGGCTTCCTGCTGCTTTTAAAGAGACACATGGTGTCAAGAAAGGGTCCTAGCCCTATCTCCTGTGGTCATGCAGACTTGTGCACTGCTCACCACCAAAGAGAGGCTCTCTCCTCTTCACTTGGCACCCAGGTAACTCTAAGGATGACCAAACAGCCCTGGGACTGGAATGTGAGCTCTTCTGAAGGGTGGACAGATGGATGAATGAACTGATTAATTCATTCAACAAATACTTATTGAGCACCTACTTGCTGCATATCAGGCACTGTCCTGGGCACTGGGGACAGGAAGGAAGTAAGACAGGTGCTCTGCTCTCTGGGCACTTACGTTCTAGTGTGAGGGGGACATAGATAGTAGGGCAGTAAGTGAAAGAATTCTTCAGATAATGTCGGAGATAAGAGCAATGAAGATAATAAAACAGACGATGACATAAAATCTTTGGAGTGAGCAATGGAGCCTTTCTGAGGAGACATGTGACTGAGACTTGACAAAGATGAGCTGGATTTACATTTTTAAAATTAAAAAAAATTTCTTAAAGTATAGTTGATTTACAATGTTCTGTCAATTTCTGCTTCACAGTGATGTGGCTAGTCATACACATATATACATTCCCTTTCTTATATTATCTTCCCTCATGTTCTATCCCAAGAGACTTGATATAGTTCCCTGTGCTATACAGCAGGACCTCATTGCTTATCCATTCTAAATGTAAAAGTTTGCATCTACCAACCCCAAACTCCCAGTCATTCCCACTCCCTCCTGCCTCTTCCTTGGAAACCATAAGTTTGTTCTCTAGGTATGTGAGTCTGTTTCTGTTTTGTAGATAGGTTCATATTGTGCTACATATAAGTGATATCATATGGTATTTGTCTTTCTCTTTCTGAATGACTTAACTTAGTTGCATCGATGTTGTTCCAAATGACATTATTTTGTTCTTTTTTCTGGCTGAGTAGTATTCCATTGTGTATACATATCATGTCTTCTTAATCTATTCATCTGTTGATGGACATTTAGGTTGCTATCATGTTTTGGCTACTGTGAATAGTGCTGCTATGGACATAGGGGTGCATGTGTATTTTTGAATTATAGTTTTGTCTGACTATATGCCCAGGAGTGGGATTGCTGGATCATAAGGCAGTTCTACATCTAGTTTTCTGAGAAACCTCCATACCTCCATACTGTTTTCCACAGTGGTTGTATGTGCTAGCCAAAAGCATCGTAAGGGGGATCAGTGAGGAGGTTGTCGGAGATGATGACTTGATTGGGACACTGGGGATAAGAAGGGGGAAAAGGTGTCACCATGAACAGAGAACAGAGGATGTCGCATAGGAGAAAAGCAGGGTGCAGTGCTCAATGGCCTGGCAGGTGGATACACCTTGCCTCAACTTTCCCACCCTCTGCTCCTCAAATGGCCTAGACCCTTGGAGTCTTCTTTTTAATGCCCTTGGACAGAGCCAGAAGTATCTAGAAGGAGGTGGGGAAAGATACTGAGAGCACCCTGGGGCATGATCCAGTGCACTTCCAGGGCACTGTGATTCTGGTCATATGAGAAACTGGACTTGAGATGTAGCAAGTACCCTTCTGCCCAGTGCTCCTGTACCTCCAACTCCTGGAACTTTGAAGAGTGGCTACCATAGCTGCTGCCCATCGACTCCCTGCCACTCAGCACTTTGACCACAATTCAGGCCAACACCTAGAAAGTGAGCCCCACTAAAGCTCTAGCATATTGGTCATCACATGCCCAAACTGGCACTCTCCCTCTCTGGAGCAGCTTCTGACCTTCTGGCCATGGACAAGCAAAGAGGAGTGTGAGGCAGAGCTTAGCAACACAGGGCCAGGGGAGGACGGCTGCCAGAGAAGGGATAGTCAGCAGCCACAGAGGCTTGCTGCTAACCACCTGCTCACACCACTGCTCACCACTAAGGAGATGCTATCTACTCAGCATCCAAGCCCCCAAAATCCCAAAGCTAGAGGCTGGGGTGTCGAGATAAAAGGGACAGAAACAGAGGCCAGGACAGTTGCAACATACATGGCAATATCAGGGATGAGGCAGAGGCCCTACTGGGGAATTCGGTGTTGAGGCAAAAGTGGTCACGGAAGTCACTCCCATCAGCACACTTCAGGGGCTTAGTGGTGCAGGTGGGATCAGGGGTGAGGGGAAGCTGGGTATCTGAGGCCTGTTCAGTGACATTCCCTCTTGCCATTTTGGCACTCTGCAGTAGGACCCCAGAGGTCAGAGAGTATGAGAATTGAGTCATTTTTCCGGAACTGGACTACTCTGGACTCTAAGTATGAGCCTAGGGAAACATTTTTGGATCAGGACAGTACTAAAGCTTCCCATCAGAGGAGCCCAAGGCGCCAAGGCGGGTACCCACTCTGCTTCTGCACAATTTGATAGCTTTCTTGAGAAACCACGTGGAAACTTAGCCTGTCTCTTGAACTATTTGACAGGCCAAACAAGCTTGCATATTGGGGATTCACTTTCTTTTCTTTTCTTTTTTTTTTTTTTGTCTTTTTGTTGTTGTTGCTGTTGTTGCTATTTCTTGGGCCGCTCCCGCGGCATATGGAGGTTCCCAGGCTAGGGGTCGAATCGGAGCTATAGCCACTGGCCTACGCCAGAGCCACAGCAACACGGGATCCGAGCCGCGTCTGCAAACTACACCACAGCTCACAGCAACGCCGGATCGTTAACCCACTGAGCAAGGGCAGGGACCGAACCCGCAACCTCATGGTTCCTAGTCGGATTCGTTAACCACTGTGCCATGACGGGAATTCCGGATTCACTTTCTAATGCCCACACTAGCACCCGTAGACAAATCAAATCTCCAGAATAAAGATAAGATCACTGTTTTCATACATTACAGTCCTATCAGCAGCCCTCAAATAGAACTCCTGGACACAAAGCTTTTATTATCCTGAAGATGTCAAAGATCCTCTATGGGTACCTGGAGCCATCACACCACTAACCGGTGTACAGTTGTTCATATATTTCTGCCTGAAGCAAAGGCTCTCTTGAGGAGTGTGCAGGTTAAGTGAGAGTGAGCACAGTTCTCAGTCTGGGCAGTCACCAACCTTAGTGAAAGAGGGAAGTTTGGGCACTTCCGAGGAAGATTATCTACTTCCTAAGCTGTCACCATCTCACATGCCCCTGCTTGGCCTAAGAGAGTCAGGCTATCCCTCAGTGAAGCAATGTCCCAACTGAAAACATACCACAAGAAAGCCTATCCATCACATGGATGCCATACAAACCTTACCTGAACATTTCACAGACTTCTTAAAAATTACTCTATGGTCTTAATAATGATGTAAGTTTATTGTTAAAAATCCAAACAAGTAAAGCAAAAAGCATCCCATATCCTGAGATGGCTCTTTGGCTAGCATCCTTCAACTTCCCTTTCCTTATTCATAGAGTCAAGTATGTATTTATATACTTTGTGAAAAAAAAAAGCCTTACCATGTACGTTACGACCTTTTCATTTTGTTCATTCAGCAACTGTATTGTGCCACATGCCAGTCACTTCATTCAGACAAATGATTCAAAGAGCTAAGAGAAAGTTGTGACCTAATGTTATATTAGCTATATTTAATAATAAGCAGTGTGGCTTTTGGAGAAACTCCTTCCCTTAATCTGAAAGTCTGCTCTTGCTCCGCTGACACCTGCAGGTTGACTGACATGGAAAGGGTGAGAGCAGAGGAGAGGCTGGCTGCCTGGGCCCTGAGGTGCCAACGATATAGAAACTCATCATCATGCCAGTGTGTCAGCATTGCCAAGAGACGTTTGACAAATTGAAAGACCCTGCTAGCAACAGTGAAAGTTTTCTGAAGGGTGAGAAAACCACCAGGGGAGGAGACTATTTTGGCATCTGACTGGCTCCTTATTTCTATAGAAAGGCAATTGGTCAAATTGGCTTTAGGGGACCCCTAATTGCTCACGCTTCATCCACCTATATGAAAGAGGAAAAGGGAAAGTGACATTTGCTGAGAGGTAACTATGTGCAAGTGTTAAGAACTTTCATATATTATTTAATCCTCACCACAGCCCTGTGAAGTAGATATTATTATCCAGTTTTAAATATGGAAAAGTGAATTCCTGATCTTCCTCTTCAAACATGCCCCACTGTAAGCCTTCCTTATCTCAGGCAATGGCAAGTCCTTTCCAGCTGCCTGGAGCAAACCCCTTCTAGTCAACACTGACTCTTCTCTTTCTTATGTTCCCTATCCAATCCATCAGCAAATCCTGATGGCTCTCCTTTCGAAAAAGATCAAGAACCCAACATTTCTTATTACCTCCACTGCACCCAGGGTGGTTCAAGCCACCATTATCTTCTGCCTGAAATATATCTCAGTGGATGCTTAGCTAATTTTCCTGCTTCTACTTGTGCTCTGCTTTATAGTCTATTCTCAACTCAGGAGCCAGAGTGATCCAATGACAATCTAGATCTAGTTTATGAGACTTTTCAAAACTCCTCAGTGGCTCTGTGTTTTATCAGAGCAAAAGCCAAAGTTCCCACAAGGGCTACAAGGCTCAGCGTCATTTTCCCCTCCATCTTTCCGTTACCTCTCTGACTTTTCCCCTGTGCCCCTCCCCTCCCTTACTCATACTGCTCCAGCACCGCCGGTTCCCTTGTCGTTCCTTAAACACAACAGCCTCAGGGCCTTTGCACTGGTTCTTCCCTCTGTCTGGAATAGCCAAAGTCCTACGCTACTTTCAGGTCTTTGCTCAGATGTTATTTTCTCAAAGAGATCTGCCCTTCCCACCCTGCTTGAGATGCAGCCTCCTCTACCAGCACTCCCCAGCACCCCAACCCGCCCCTATCCTGCTCTATTTTCGAAGGTGTTAAGAAGCACTTATCACCTTCTAAAATGTTATTAAGCTTGTTGTTCATTTTGTGCCTCCCATGCTAGGACACACATTTCTGAAGGCAGGTATACGTCTCTGTTTCCTCTCCTGATGAATCCCAAGTACCTAAACCAGCACCTGGTTTAGGTACTTAGAACATGCTCAAGCAATGTATGCTGAGTGAATGAATGAGTAATAACAGGGGCAAAATCAGATGTTAGTAAACTGTCTAGGGTCTGGCAACCAGTAGGTGGCTGAGTTAGGAGTTGGAGCCACGTGTCCTGGGCTCCAAAAATCAGACTATTTCTGCAAAATGTCTCAGAAAGAAGGCAAAAGATCCAAAGGCAAACTGACTGTGGGAGTTTTACCTAAAGGAGGTAAAATCTGGAGTTTTTTTAGGGGTTGGTTCCCATTCAGAGCTGGGTCCCTCTCCAGCTGCACCCACATCCTCACCTAGATTCAATGCACAATGGCCACCTTGAGCAGTGGCCCTGAGTCACCCGAAAAGGCATCAGTTGTGGTCAGCACTGTTGATTAAGGTGGAGAAGTGTGAGAAACACCATGAAAAGGATGTCTGTGAAAGGTCAGAGTAATGTCTGGGGCTGGTCCACCTGTGTTATTTGAAAGAGTCACTTCCTTATGAACTCAGACTCTTGTTTTTCTGAGGGCAGAGGGGCCATCTCACATCTACCCAGTTGTCTTCTCCATTTGTTGTCTGTAGTTTGTACTTGAACCACCATTCGCCTGACAAGCCTCCCCCTCAACCTTCCCTGGATGCAGTGCCTTCTCCTTTGCTGCTTGCACTTCCACGTGTAGCAAGCCATCTTCTTCCCGAATTCTCCCCCCTGAGAAGACTGTACACTCTGAGTAGCCAATCCAAAGCTTGGAGGCTAAGTTATTTCTCAGTTCCCTCCTCTGACCCACATCAGCACCAGTAACCTGGGTGGGTGTGTTGTGACACGTCCTAGGCATAAAAAGGGCCTTTGGAGGTTCCCAAACATCTGGGACATTGGGCCAATATTCGGCCCCTTCGGAAACAAGGCAACATCCAGGATTTCAGAAAAAGAAGACTTCTTTTAAACAAGCAAACAAACAAATAAATAAACCAATAAACAAATTCCTTTTGCCATATTAAGACTATTTCTGATAGAAATAAGATCAGGAAAAGCCCAGTTCCTCCAGTCACAACCCACTATGCCTGCCTCAAAGGCAGCAACTCCTGGCTTCCCTCTGTTCCTGTCCACCACAGCCCTGCCCCGACTGAGAGATCATCACAGAGGTCAAGCTGAGGCCAGCTGCAAGCTCGGGGAGAAGTCTGCCTAGAGGCCAGTGGGGACCCCTACTCCAGCCCTTTCCACTGAGGAAAATGCCACCAGATGGCAATCAAGTTGCATGACTATGCCCGTGGCTTCTGGGGGAAGGTTGGGGGGCCAGTTCTCCTCAGCTCTCAGCCTGGCAGTGCTCCACAAACTCCAGGAGCAGGAATGTCCCTCAGAGGCATCTAGTGGAACTCAGCAGCTGGATGTGACAACCCAGGAGTTTGGAAGAAGTAAGCAAAACTCCCACAGAGAGCTAGGCTGTAGCTAATTGTCCCTCCCTGAGTGAAGCCCACCCTGGGGATCCAAGTATGAACACCACACAGCTCCATCTTTCTAGTGGGCAAGGAGTTCTGAATGCTGTATGGTTTTCTGAAAGTGCTTTATGAAAAAGCTCCATTAATGTATTTCTTTGGCTTAAGACTTTCCCTTCTCTTAAAATGAAAATGCCCCCGAAAGCTTGTACATTGGGCGCTCAAAGTTACTGATACCAGAGCACATGAGTCTTCCGTTGGGTGAATTTTCTGGGAGCTACTCTCTACCCACATCCCTTCATTGAGAGTTCTTGCCCAAACTAAATCTCCTGAAGAAGACAAAGTGCTCAAGAAGTTGGTAAATCTTAGTATGGGGCTGTGAACTTCACAAACAAGGCAGACACACAGAGGACCCAACCTCCACGCTCAGGGCCTCTGGGGCTCCCGGTCTCTGCCATGGGCTAACCTGGGGAGGCAGGGCTGCCGTCCTGGAGCACCACCTCTGTCAGCTGCCACAGGGCAGGAGCCAAGAGCTGGGGGCAGGGATCATCTACGTGACTAATAACCTAATCGTGGAAAATTACAACTTCCTGAGCTGGGTCTATCAGAGGTGGCCACAAAACTCTTTATGATGTGGCCAAAAATTCCTCCTGCTACCACAGCCCTTGAAAATAGGTCAAAGACACCTTCTATGGAACTCTCAAAGCAGAGCTTAGCTCATACCATCAAATTCTATGTCAGCAGGCTGCAAACGCCAGAGCTTTTGCAAGAATGCTCTCTTCTCTGGGTCTAAACCCAGCCCTGACTCTGGGCTGGTCATCAGTCCTGCCCTCCTTGCTCCTCCCCAGGGGACTGAAGGGCTATGGAGTAGAGAGGCCAAAAAGAAGGCTACCTGCTCTCTGCCCTGGAAAGTCTGTCTACAGCTTTTCTGGGGCAAGAACGTCTCCTCCTGTGTACCAACCAAGACCTAGAGGCCTAGCTGTATCTCCCAGGCTACAGCTCACACAAAAGCAGGGCAAGGGATAGATAAGGCACTGGCAGAGACTTCAACTGTGCTTTCCTCAGCTTTCAAGAGGCTGTGGGTTTATGGCAGTGGCTAATGGCTGGCTGCCACCTGGATGAGACATGAAGAACTCCTTCCCTGAATGTTGGGCATCACCTTGCAGTATGGTACAACCTGGCTCTGATGCCACCCACACTAACTGTGTAACCCTGAGCGATCTCCCTTAGCACTGTGAGGCCCATCTTCTCTGAGAATGGGGGCAGCATTCTCTGTGGCAGGGCTTGCTGTGGAAGCCCTAGAGCACATGACGGTAGGTCAAAATGGGATTTGTAGACCCTTGTGGAGGTGAGCATAGAGCCCCTGTCTTCCATTTCCTGTGTTCAGGCCTTGGCAGAGACAGAAGCCATTCAGTTCTGAGGGTGCCAATCAGTGGGGTTTCAGGTCTAAGAGGACAGGACTCTCTGAAAGCTCTGTACCTATTCCTCTGCTTTTGTGTCTGCTGCTACTAGCAGGAGTTCCAATCTCCAGGGCTGAAGCAGTGATGGAATGTCTGTAGCCATCATGGGTCTGATTGTCTTCCCTTCTAAGAGGTTTGGGAAAGGACTGACATGCAGAAGATCCCCCTACCTAAACGCCTGCCATCCAAGATGACACTTCTTTTGGCCCAGAAGCCTCCTCTCACCACTGGTCCATCCCTCAGCCTGGAAGGGGGTGGATGGTCCTGTCCTGACAAGACCCTCAGAGCCTCTAGGCAACTCACGAGGAATAAGAGGCCCTATGTCAGCCTGGCCTAGAGCCAGCCTATGCTGAGTCATAAGGCCAAAAATAATGATTCAGGCAGGCTGGAATCTAGGGAAAACCAGCCCTGGCTTTCTACCCGAGAGCGCTGACCAGCTGGGCATGAGCTCATGCAACTAAACAATGACACTGACAGTGGGAAACTGCCAGCCCCTTGTAGATGAGAGGAGCTGGGGGCTAAGCCTTAAGCCTCAAGCCTCAAACATTCTTTGAAAACCCAGTATCAACTCATCTAAAATTAGCTTTCAGCATTTAAATCACTTCCTGTTACAGAAACCACAGGTTTGATGCTTCAGTCATCACCCTGACTGCCCCTAGGGGGTGGGGCAGGTGAAATAGGGGTGCTGCACACAGAAAAATATGACAATCCAAAAGAGATAGTCAGGAGCCCCTCTCCCCCCACAAAGAAAGGATGGCTAAACAGGGCCCATAAGGCTACTACTACAGGAATCAGAACCAGCATAAGCACACGTGTGCACCCATGCACACACATACATATCCCCCACATGGCCTTGTACATGCAGACAATAGCCTTTGCCATTGCTGCACATAGGCTGCCACATGCACAGCCCAAGCACATCTCCACCATGTCCCTTCTACATGGGACTCTCCAACAGAGGAGGGTGGCTCTCTGGCCCACTGGGAGCACCTGCAGCCCTGTCTCTTTTTTACCTGTAACTCTGAGTACTTTGTACTTAACAGGCTATAAGCAAGACTGGCCTAGGGCTCAGAGCTTGGCCTTTGCTCATTGCTTCAACCAGTTCTTGGTATACCAGGACCACCAGGACGCATCCTTAATAAGACCAAGGATTATACTAGAAATCTATAGCAAATATATTTTAATAGTGAAACATTAAAAGAAATTCCATAAAAGTGAGGAACAAGACAACAATACCTGATACCCACGCTACTATGCAATACTATATTAAATGTTTTATGTATCTCATTTAAATCGTTTAATCCTAACCACCACCTTATGAGGTAGATAATAATATCAAACCTATTTTTACAAGTGAGGAACTTAACAGAGATACTAATGTAGTTGGAATAGTAAAGGGCAGACCCAAAATTTAAACCTAGGCAGTGTGGAATTAGACTCTGTGCCCTTAATCACTGTACTATGTTACCTCTTCATGATGTGAAACTTTACACAATAAGCTCAGGAGCTGAGTGATGTGAATCAACAAACAAAAAATTAGCAGCTTTCCCCAAATACTGCAAAAGTCAGTTCTCCAAGTAGTCTATAAATTCTATCTTAACTCTATCAAAATTAAAATCCCTACAGAAAGTCTCATGTACCCTAATAGACTGATTCTAAAATGCATCAGGAAGAATATTTGAGATCATTTTGAAGAACTATAGTGGAAGATTTGCCCTATATGATTTAAAAATATGTTATAAAGCAACAGGAATTAAGACTGTGTAGTACTGGTACATAAACAAATAAACACACCAATAACTCAGAATGAAGAGTCCAGAAACAGACACATATTTATGGGGACAAGATAAAGTCTAGATTCAGGGGTGAGTGAGAATGCTGACGTGGATGCTCTTTAGGGTTAGTTCTATTTTGGTTTACTCCTGAAGTAGTCAATAATTAGGAGTATAAATGATATTAGTGAGATGAGGATGCATGTGAGGGTTTCTTGCTTTCTCGCAAAGGTATCCCTCAAGTTCATGGTCTCGGCAGCCTGCAAAGAATGACGTGTTCACCAGGTCAGAAGAATTCAGAAGATCACTAACCATCTTTTACAGTCTCTCTTATGTCAGTACCAGGACTATCTCACACAATCAAATAAAGTAATACTTCTGCTCTCCAATAAGCCACATCAGAGTCCTAATATGTATATTCCAGACCTTGAAAATTCTTGTTGCCATTTTTTTAGACAATCTATCCTCACTTGGCTATTGAGTCTTGGAGTTTTCTGTTCATGTATACTGTGGATCTTTCGGTAAGCAAGCCTGAGACTGCCACAAGTGGTCTTTCATTTAAGTGTGAAATAGATAATTTTTCAATGAACAATACTGAGATGATTGTGATTAAATGGGTTAGAAATACTTCTGGTTTAAAGTAAGTTCAATTAAAATTGGCTTAAATAATAAAGAAAATACACTGGCTAATATAAAAGAAATGTCCAGAGGTAGGTTGGATTTCAGAATGAGATTGTGTGTCCAGCAGATCAATGATGTCATCAAAGACCTGATTTCTCTTTTTTGTCTTCTACTGTACTGGTTCATCCTAAAACTAGTTTTCCTTATGGGACTAAGGTGATAGTCAACGGCAATGGAGCCAATTCTAAAAATAAAGCCTCCTTCTCAGAAGCTCACAACAGACATTATTTCATGTATCTTGGCCCCAAAGGGTCATTTACCCACCGAAACCTACAGCCAGAGGAATGGGAAGTATTAGTTGGCTTAAGCCAAGTAAGAAACACTTTAAGAGGTGAGGGTGAGAGCAATTCCACACAAACTACACATCTGGGAAATTCAGAATGCTGTTAGGAAGGGAGGAGGGAAGAATAAGTACTGGGAAGACAATTAACAAAGCTTCTACAAAGTTATCACTTAAGAGGGAAAACAAAGCTAGACTGCTCCTCACAGCATTCACAAAACTCAGAGATATCAAAGCCCTAAATATAAAGTATAAACACAGGAGTAAAATATTGAATAATATGTTTATGATCTTGACGAGAGAGGAAGTCTTTTTAAATAATACCACACACAAAATCTAGTCAATTTAAAAAGTGATCATTTCACTCCATCAAAATTAAACACTTAAGTTTAATAAAAGAAACTGTAAAATAAAAAACAAGTGAAACACTTGGAGGAGACATTTGTAACCATTACAATGACAAAGAATTACTATCCAGAGTATAAAAAGAGTATCAAAAAGTTAACAAGTAAAATCTTAACAACTTAATAGAAAAAGGATATGAACATGTAACAGAAGAAGAAACAAAAATGACCAATAAATACATAAAGAGATGTTTAATGCCACTAAGAAACTTTCAGAAATCAATGGTCAGAAATTCTGTATGTGACATTTGATAACATGAAGACAATGGTTTCAGCAGGCTCTTAGCAGGTACGTAATATTAATGGATGTTAGTGGATCAAACTTTTCTCTAGAGAAGAAGCTGACAGACTCTATTAAATGTAAACGTATACACACATGTGTCTGTAATTTCTTATGCTGTATCTACCAGGAAAGATGCCTGCTCATGTACTTAATGAAGCATAGGTGAGAATATTCCTTGCAGCCCACGTGTAATAGCAAAATTCAGGAGACACACAAAATTTCTCTCAACCAGAGGTGAATAAATAATGTTCATGCTAGAAATTTTTGCACAGCAATTCTAAAATATACACGATCTCTTTGCACCAACATGGAGAGGTCTCTAAGATATCACTAACTGATAATGGCAGAGTGACAGGTATAGTACACAATCTATGAAAAAGAAAGCAAAGAAAAAAAAGAAAGGAAACTAGAGAAGGAAGGAAAAAAGCAAAAAAACACAAAAGAACCCTATCTATTTTTTTTATATATAGATATACAGGGTCAGTAAGTAAAGGTATTAAAAAAAAAAAAAGAAGAAGATCTGGAAGGATATACACCTAGCAGAGAATTCTGGTTACTTGGGGGACTGAGAGAGGGATTAGGATCAGATGAGGCAGTCAAAAGGGCACTTTATTTAGCTTTATGATTTTATAAATGTCAAGATGAATTTCCTTTCTTTCTTTCTCTTTCTTTCTTTGCTTCCTTCCTTCTTTCTTTTCATAGGAAGAGACTATTCTCCTCTTGTAAGATGTTACAAGAAGAGAATGTATTCCTGCATCACTTGGGTAATTAAAAGATAAAACTATTTTTTATAAAATCATTAGCAGTTGGCTAAGCAAAGGCTAGTTTGGAGCCTGATCCTTCAGCAGAGGGCCCTGTGGACCATGAGTGACTGGACCCCAGAAGTCTCTGCTCACCTGCCATGTCTCTACCTAGGCCTCAATGCCATGCTCATGGACCTCCTTGGCCCCTGAAGGTGGGGGCATGGACCAGGCTCTCTCCTGTAGCACAGCTGAATATCCCCAGATAGGGAATGGGAGCAGGCATACAATAGTGGATACCCAGGGGGTCAGACGATAAAGGCTCCTCTTGTGAAAGAAGTTTAAAGACAGAAAGGAGAGAAAACCATGGAAGATCCAGCTCTGACAGGCAGGTACTATATTCAGAGTATGTGTGCCTCTCCCTATACTCTCACCTTGCATCCCAGCAGCATCCTACTCCCAAGGATCTTTGCCCAGATTTTCAGAGACTGTCCCCCTCTGCTCACCTTGATTCCAGAACAATGGCTAGAACAGGGGAAAGAGAATGGACAGAAAAAAAAATGGCCTGGGATGGCAACATGGTCAGAAAAGGGGGTGAATAGAAGTCAAACTAGTACAGGAGTTGGGAAAATGCCAGGGGCAAAGGCAGAGGTCTGTAACAGGAGGAGGTTCTGTTCACATCCACGGGTAGTAGTGGTAGATGAAACCACCATCTACCTCTTTATCCAATATGGAGAAAACTACCTTTTGTCCACAGGGGTAGTAATCCTAATTTCCACTTTGGTTAACCAAGTAAGAGAGGAAAGAGCCTTCACACCAGGTCAGGGCAAAGAAAGTCACTGTTTCCACCAGAGAGGTACAAATGGAGCTCAAGGCAGATGACAAAGCCCTCCAAAGGCATGGTCCAAAGGACTGGGCCTAGATGGCTAGAGGTGCTGATGCCACACATACAGGAAATGGAATCCTGGGGGTGGTGTGGTGAAGGAAAAAACCCTCTGGTTTTAGCAGATCCACTCCTAAAGTTACCCCTAAAGTTCAGACCAAAGTATCACCCTCACCTCCCTCCACCCACTCTACAGTGACTTCAGAGAAGAGATGTGGGAACTAAAGTGCTCCATCCCAGGAAAAGGGCTTCCTCTGAGGTTAAGGTGTGAAATGACAAAGACTACAGCACCTAAGAAGGCCTTCCCAATGCTGAAACTCCAGTCTCTACATCCAGAGTCTCAG
Organism: Phacochoerus africanus; assembly: GCF_016906955.1. Classification (NCBI taxonomy): domain Eukaryota; kingdom Metazoa; phylum Chordata; class Mammalia; order Artiodactyla; family Suidae; genus Phacochoerus; species Phacochoerus africanus. The sequence continues at coordinate 134,361,375 of NC_062547.1, forward strand.
CAGAGACTGAGGATAAGGTAAGCATCTCATCAGGTTCTTAAAATGAGTGGATAAGAAAGCTTGTCTCACATCCTTTTAGAGCTGAGTGACCTGACATTAAAGGAGAGACGTTCAGCAAAGGATTTATTTTCTTCTTTATGACCAGCCCAAAGGGGTACACTGTGAAAAATAAGGACTTCTCATACAATAACATGAGGTAATAACTGCATCATGGGTAAGAAAAATTATGCAGCAATTAGGAAAATGCTTCTCTTTTTATGGGTTTAGAATATCCAGTCTTTAAGAATTAACGACCAACTTTGTAAGCATGTCTAATCTAACAGTTACCAGATGGACAACGAGAATAACGAAGAGGTACATCTCCTTCACATAGTGGCAATGAAGAACTTTAATTTGCCTTGAAGTACCTACATCTACCTGGACATCCCTGCTGGAATTTGTCTATATTATTCTAGATCTGTGTTATTGTATCCCAAAAGAACTTTCTGTGATGATGAGAATTATCTGCACTGTCCAGTATAGGAGCCATAAGCATCTGAAATATGGTTAAGGCAACTAAGAATTTTTTAAATTTTAATTAATTAATTATATTTGGCTAGTAGCTATCGTACTGGACAGCACGGTTCTAGGTTGAATCTGTCCTGTTTGGGGCACAGTTTGCCAAAAGGTATGCACAGTGGAGGTTGGTGGTAGAAAACACCACAAAACAGAAACTAAGCCCTTATGGTGACTTGGGAGTAAGTGCCATGGTAGCACAGAACAGCTGCAGTACCTCAAATCTTCTCAAGTATCTGCTGCACACACAAAAACCTTTACCAAATGATGTTTTCATCAAAGTCCAAGGAAAGAGGGTATATCAGTGAAATGTAGAGATGTGGCACAAGTATGACAAACTCAGAATGGTAGAACGGTGCAATCCTAATGATATCTGGGTGAAATTTTCATCTCCACTTCCATTAGTGAGAAGCCCACTTTGGAAAATGGCCAAAGGAAGCACCAGGTTGGACACTGCCCTGGCTTCCATAGGCAGTGACTCAGGAGGCAGAATAAGGGGTTGAGAGAAGCTTCAACTTTCTGACCATTAGGATATATGAAGATTTCTTGGGCCCTTAAGGCAAGGTGCAAAAAATCTTACAAGCCTTGAGAGTCAGCAAACCCAACATTCTCTCTTCCCCATCTAACCTCAAGGCATGGAGTAAAAATAACTTCCTTCCATTTCTTATTTCTTTTTAAAGGTCAATTTTCACAAAGGATGAAACAAGAATATGACATCATCTTGTATGCTCTCAAGTCAGAGTCCAGAATGCAGATCTTCCCTTTGGAGAATGCTTGCTTCACTATATTTGTCATACTACCCAGGGACCAGGCTGCAGTAGCTACCAGCACGTAAAGAGTGTGCTGTTGACTTTTTTACTGCTTTGAAGATGGCAGGAATCATAAGTCACTCTAGGGGATATCTCAGGAGTCTGACCAGGTCGGAGGAAGAGAAGAAACAGAAGAGACAAATGGGGTGAAAGGAGGAAGAACACAAATGAGGAGATAGATGTCATACATACTATTTCATACCAATGGAAATGTACTGATGGAGCATCCTCAAACAGTTTTAACCTTAGTTCTTTCTTCCTGGCTCAAAGGCCTCTAACACCTTTCTGCAGCCACAAGGCAAAGGCTAAAACCCTATGCTTAGCAATCAAGACTCAGCTTCACTGGACCAGGGCTTACCTCCTCTATATCCCCCATGTCTTGTCTGTTCCTGACAAACTGATCGTTTTACTTCTCCCACACACATTATGCTGATTAAGGCCTCTACATCATCTTTATATAAGTTACTCCCACAGCCTAGTCCACCCTAACCACATCCTTCCTTTTTCCAACCAACTTCTTTAAGACCCAGCTAACATTGTCCCCTTCTGGAAGACTTATCCACCTAACCAGTTCAAAGGGAGCTTTTCCTCCTTTTAGCACAGCCAGATTCACCGAGAAATTTATTCATGTGCTATTTAACTCTTTAAATTGCTAATATTCCCTACCAGGGAGCCCACTTCAGGAAAGGGATTATTGTCTCTGAATTTCCTACAGCACCCAGCACAGAGCTAGGCATACCGCAATCAGTGTGCTTTGGTTCACTTCAACAAACATACTCTGAATATTAAACTCCATGCCAGAAACCGTATTAGCTTTTCCTGCTGGAGTTGATACAGATAACTGAGTTGGTTCGATTTTATTAGTACATTTATTCCATCTTCACATACAGCTGAATCATTCCCCAGTTCCTCTGATTCTCCAAGGCTGGAGAGTCTCTCTTTGATGAAAGAGACTATTCCCCATAACAGACCCAACTCCTTCTGTTCACCACAACTTCACACCCAATAACACTCTTTCTCAACTCAGAAGCCTGGAAGCATTCAAAGAAAATAATGTATAATCTATGGCAAGTCACCTCAACACCTAGGACTAGGCAAACTCAGTCTCCCTCCCTAATGAAAAGCAAACAAAAAAATTAAAATGTGAGGCAAAAAAAAAAAAAGTGACCCAACCTGAGGAGTAATTCCAAATATAATTTTCCAACATAATTCCAAAAGGACACTGTGCCAAGAGGAACAATATAAGCAGAAAAAAAGAGTGTAGAGAGACAAAATAATGTGATTACAGAATTGCAGATTTAAAATCCTAATGGAAGCAGTGAACTGAAGAACTACGTACTACAGAAAATAATCAGTGCATTTGTGAGCAAACTTAAAAAAGATTTCTGAAAAATTCAAGGAAAAACATAAAAAGAAGAAAATTAGGAGGTGTGGAAGAAAACACCAGACAAAGTGACTGCGAAAGAAATTTTTAGGAGAAAACTGATTAGATGAGGACCTGAAGAAATAGGTGAAGAAAAATTCCCTGAGATGTACAGAGTTTCAGGTGCCAGAGATACGAAAGAAAACAATTCATACCGAGTACACAAATAAATGATCTGGAATATTTTAGATATTAGTAAATGCCTAAAAGGAAAAATAAAACAATAGAGTGCCTTGGTGATAGAATGGCTACTTTATATTGAGTAGTCAGGGAAGAATTCTCTGAGGGGACAAATGCACTTAGTCCTAAAAGAAAACAAGGCATTCATTAGTCATGATAAGAAGCCTTCTAATTAGAGGAACTACCTAGAGCAAAAGCCCTGAAGTAAAAGAACGGCAGGCTTTAGGAAAAGAAAGCCAGTATGGCTAGAGCACAGGGAGCAAACGGGAGAGTGGGATGAGAAGTTAGAGAGGTAGGCTGGGGTTGATTATACAAAATAAGCCTTGATAAGAAGTCTGAGTATAAGAGAAGCCACAGGAGAGCTTTCAACTGGAAAATGATTACTCTGGCTGTTGAGTGGAGAATGGACTGTAATAAGGTAAAAGTAGAAGCAAGGAGACCAATGAGAAACCTATTTCAGTAGTCTAGGGAAGAGAAGATAGGAAACTTATGTTTTCACAGTGGCTATACACACAAGCAGATAGATTTAAAAAAAAGAGAGAGGGGCAAATATACATGAAACAAGAAGTAATCAGCAGTTGTTAACAGAAAAAAAATAACTAAATGAAATAAGAGGGTTATCTTGCTGTGATATCCCAAAATGAAGACATTCATAAATATTTCTGGGCTGAAAAACAGCTTACAGGATAATTAAAACAGCCAGGAAAAAAGAAAGGTATTTCAAAAAAATGTGTAACACCATTATCATAATAGATACCTTAATATACTTCTTTCAAGCTTTAACAGATCAAGCAGACAAAGACATAGAGAATTTGGCTATTATTAATCATTAATATGGAGTTGTGGCATAGTGGAAAGGAACCCAACTAGTATCCAAGGGGATCCGGGTTCGATCTCTGGCCTCACTCAGTGGGTGGGGATCCGGTGTTGCCATGGGCTGTGGCGTAGATCGCAGATGCGGCTCAGATCTAGTGTTGCTGTGACTGTGATGTAGGCCAGCAGCTGTAGCTCCGATTCGACCCCTAGCCTGGGAAACTCCATATGCTGCAGGTGCAGAAAATGCATTCTGGTCAAAAAGTCATAAAAATGACTTCAACCTGTTTCCCAAAGTGGAAATTTAATTGCCCATAGTCTTCAACCATAATGTTAAAATAATAAAGATCAAAAAGTTAAATACAAATCTCAACTACCTTGGAATTTTTAAATTAGTCACTATTTACATAACTAAAAGACAAAGACGGATACAAAATTACAAACAAACTAAAGGAAATATCATAATGCATAATTACCATAATGCATATTAAATATATGTGGTATGGATTAGGGGAAGAAAGTCCTTAAAACACAAAGAATTCCAGGATGTAGAAAGCTGGGAAGAGTATTGCTCACACCCTAACAACAATAGCCGGATAAACTACAAAACCGTAATTTTTCCTGAACTCATCAGGAATCTGAGGCCACAGGGTGATCAAAAAACCTATTATCTAAGGAAAGACAGGTGCCAACACTTAGAGATGGAACATGAGCACTCACCTGTGGCAGAACATAAAAGAAGTGGACACTACAAAAGCAGGTAAGAGAATTCGCATAAAAGTTTTACATAGGAGTTCCCGTCATGGCTCATTGGTAATGAAATCTGACAAGTAGCCATGAGGATGCAGCTTTGATCTCTGATCTTGCTCAGTGGGTTAAGGATCCAGTGTTGCCGTGAGCTGTGGCGTAGGTCACAGATGGAGTTCACATCTGGCATTGCTGCGGCTGTGGTATAGCAGCTACAGCTACTATTTGACCTCTAGCCTTGGAACTTCCTTATGCCATGGGTGCAGCCCTAAAAAAAAACTAAGAAAAAAACAAACACTTATACAGAAATTGCTAAAGGCAAAGTATGAGCTATGTGAAAGTACAGGATGCCTGGGAGTAATAGACATAAGGGAAATTCACATCTCTCACATCTCTTCTCTACAGACCTTGACTGATACTCACAAAAATGACTACCCCTGACCCTGGGGCTTTCTCAGTGGCCCTGACCCTCCTCTCCATGACATTCAAAGTCTTCCTTGTATCTTTGGTGGGTCTTGGGCAGGAGATAGTAAAATGCCCCTCCAACAATGGTAGAACATTTCTCAAGATCTGGGGCCAGAATATTTCCTGACCCTTCCATAGGGCAAGAGAGTTTGCATACTGTCTATTAATTGAGGATGGACCAGGACAACATAGGATCCCACCGGTCTCCACCACTAGGCTAGCAAGCATCAGTACCAATCAGCAGAAGATTACAGCTGGGGAGGGGTAAGAGCATCAAGAAAATCTGAGGTGCAAGTCCACTGAGATGCTGCAGGTAAAGCAGGGATATTTTAAAAAATAACACAAGACTTCTGGAAATGTAGCTTCTCCTAAGTGAAATGTTTTTAAGCTGAAGGTACACTGGAGGCAAATATAATAACCAAAAATAATGTCAAGCCTAGGTCACATACTAACTGAATTGATTCAACTCTCTACACTAATGACTTAGGGAAAAAATTGTGCACATTTCCAGAAAAAAAACCTTATTTACATCCCTGTCCCTGGAACTTTTACATGCCACGGGCATAGCCAAAAATAAAAAAAAGAATCTCAGAAGGAAGAAATATAAATAAAATAAACATTTAAATATACATTAGCCAAGAATTTTCAGAAAATAATGAATATAAACTAGAGATACAAGAAGCTCAGAAATCACAAATAGGACAACTATCACTCCCCCTAAAAACCACACTTAGGCACTTATTCAAACTGTTGAAAACCAAAGACAAAGAGAAAAATCTTGAAGGGAGCAAGACAAAAAAGAAAAATTACACTTGGAGAAACAAAGATAAAAATTATAGCAGGCATATTCATAAATTATGTAATCTAGAATACAATGGAGTGAGATCTTTAAAGTGTTGGGAAAAAAGCTATCAACCAGAATTCAATACCCAATGAAACAATATTTTGACAATATTTTGAACTGAAGGAAAAATAAGTAGCTTTCCAGGGAGTTCCCGTCGTGGCGCAGTGGTTAACGAATCCGACTAGGAACCATGAGGTTGCGGGTTTGGTCCCTGCCCTTGCTCAGTGGGTTAACGATCCGGCGTTGCCGTGAGCTGTGGTGTAGTTTGCAGACTCGGCTTGGATCCTGCGTTGCTGTGCTCTGGCGTAGGCCCGTGGCTACAGCTCCGATTCAGCCCCTAGCCTGGGAACCTCCATATGCCGCAGGAGCGGCCCAAGAAATAGCAAAAAAAAAAAAAAAAAGTAGCTTTCCAGAAAATAGACTTTTTTTGAAGGGCACTTTCAGTTTCACAGTAAAACTGACCAGAAAGTACAGAGTTCTTAGACATTCCTTGCTCTTACACATGTACGAACTCACATTGACATCTTTCACCACAGTGATACATGTTCAAAAACATGAACCTAAACTGACACATCGTTATCACCCAATGCCCATAGTTTATATTAGGGTTCACACTTGATGTTGTACATTCTATGGGTTTGGATAGATATATAATGACAGGTATCCACTGTTACAGTATCATACTGAACAGTGCCCCAAAACTCCACTGTTCTCTGCCTAATCAACTCTCTCCTTCACCCCAATCCCTGGCGATTACCGATCTTCTTACTATCTACATAAGTTTTGACTTTTCCAGAATTGTACATAGTTGCAGTCATACAGTAGGTAGCCTTTTCAAACTGACTTCACTTAGTGATATACATTTAAAGATTCCTCCATGTTTTTTCAAGACTTGATAGTTGATTTCTTTCTGACCTTGAGTAATAGGCCATTGTCTGCATGTGCCATATTTTATCAATTCACCTACTGAAGAACATCTTGGTTGCTGCCAAGTTTTGGCAGTTATGAATATAGTTGCTATAAATGTTTCTGAGCAGGTCTGTGTGTGGGTGTAAGTTTCAACACATTTGGATAAATGCCAAGAAGTTGTGACTGCTGGATAATACAATATGGTAAGGCTATGTTTATTTGTGTAAGAAACTGCCAAACTGTCTCCCAAGCTGGCTATAAAGTCATTATTGACATAGTATGATTAATATCTACTATATTTGTTACAGTTTTCCATTTGTTGCCCTTTTTCTTTGTTCCTGTTTTTGTTTTCCTCTCTTTTCTGCCTTTTGCAGTTTCAATTGAGCATTTTATACAATTGCATTTCTTTTTCTTAGAATATCAATTAGGCTTTTTTTTTTTACAGCTTTATTGAGGTATAACTGATATACTACTTAAAAAATTTTTTTAGTGGTTACCCTAGAGTTTGCAACATATATTTACAACTAACCCAAGCCCACTTTCAAATAACTCTATCACTTCCTGGTAAGTTTTTTTTTCCTCTGGCTTCTTTCAAGATGTCTTTCTTTGTCTTTGATTTTCTACAGTTTGAATATGATATGCTCAGGTGTTGGTTTTTCGGTATTTATCATGCATATCATTCTCGGAATTTCCTGGATCTGTGCTTTGGTGTCTGACATTAATTTGAGGACGTTTTTACTCATTAATGCGTCATACAGTTCTGTCCTCCTTTCTCTCTTCATTTGGAACTCTTATACCTTTTGTATTTATCCCACAGTTCTTAATATTCTATTATTTTTCAAGTCTTTTTTTTCCTTCTACTTTTCATTTTGGAAATTTCTACTGACATATCTTCAAGCTCACTGTTTCTTTCCTTGTCTATGTCCAATATCCTAATGAGCTTACCAAAGGTATTCTTCATTTTCCTTGCAGTATTTTTTATTTATAGTACTTTTTTTAATTCTTCTAGCGTTTCCATCTCTCCATTTATACTACCTGTCTGGTCTTTTGAATTTTCCACTTTTTCCATTAGACCCCGTCACATATATTTTTCTAAACTTTATTGAAGTACTAGTTGATTTACAGTGTTGTGTCAATTTCTACTCTATGGCGAAGTGATTCATATGAAGAATATTCTTCTCCATTACGGTTTGTCACAGGATATTTAAGTAGTTCCTAGTGCTATACAACAGGACCTTGTTGTTTATCCATCCTAAATTTTAAAATTTGCATCTGCTATCCCCAAACTCCTAATCCCTCCCTCCTCTACCTCTTTTCCCCTTGGCGAACACAAGTCTGTTCTCTATGTCTGTGAGTCTGATTCTCTTTCATAGATATATCCATTTGTGTGGTATTTTGGATTCCATATATAAGTGATATCACGTGGTACTTGTCTTTCTCTTTCCAACTTACTTTACCTAGCATGATAATCTCTAGGTCTGTCCATGTTGCTGCAAATTGCATTGTTTCATTTTTTGACCCCCAAATAGATTTTATTATTCTTCACTTTTTCACTTTTTTTTTTTTTTTAATCTTTTGAGGGCTGCACCTGCGGCATATGTAGGTTCCCAGGCTAGGGGTCTAATTGGAGTTGTTGCTGCCAACTTACACCACAGCAATGCCAGATCTGAGCCACGTCTGCGACCTACACCACAGCTCACAACAACGCTGGATCCTTAACCCATTAAGCAAGGCCAGGGATCAAACCTGGAGCCTCATGGTTACTAGTCGGATTCGTTTCCACTGCACCACGATGGGAACTCCGTAACATGCTTTTTGTTGTTGTTGTTGTTGTTGTCGCTATTTCTTGGGCCGCTCCCGTGGCATATGGGGGCCCCCAGGCTAGGGGTCGAATCGGAGCTGTAGCCTCTGGCCTACGCCAGAGCCACAGCAACAAGGGATCCGAGCCGCGTCTGCAACCTACACCACAGCTCACGGCAACGCCGGATCGTTAACCCACTGAGCAAGGGCAGGGACCGAACCCGCAACCTCATGGTTCCTAGTCGGATTCGTTAACCACTGCGCCACGACGGGAACTCCCCATAACATGCTTTTTGACTGCACCTGTGGCATATGGAATTTCATGGGCCAGGAACTGAGCCCACGCCACAGGAGCGACCTGAGTTGCTGCAGTGACAACATCAGACCCTTAACCCACTGCATCACAAGGGAATTCCACCTTTTTTTGGCTCAAAATTTCACTAATTTTGTTTTTTTTAAGTTTTATTGAAGTATATTATAAGGTTGGGAAAATTTATGCTGTGCAACAAAGAGACTCAGTCATACATATACACATATCCATTCTTTCAGATTATCTTCCCACAGAAACTATCACAGACAACTGGGTAGAGTTCTCTGTGCTATACAGCAGGTCCCTGTTGGCCAATCATTACATATACCTCACTGCACATATGCCAATTCCAAACCTCCAGTCCATCCCTCCCACCCTCAACATGTCCCCTTTGGTAAATAAGTTTGTGGTCAAAGTCTGTGAGTCTGTATCTATTCTGCAAATAAGTTTGTTGTATTCTTTCTTTAGATTCCACATGTAAGTAATATTATATGATGTTTGTCTTTCACTGTCTGACTTCACTTGGTATGGTAAGTGAAGGTCCATCCACGTTGCTGTAAATGACATTATTTCATTCTTTTTATGGCTGAGTAATATTCCATTGTATATTTGAACCACATCTTTATCATCTGTCGATGGGCATTTAGGTTGTTTCCATGCCTTGGATATTAACAGTGCTACTATGAACAGAGGGGTGCATGCATATTTTTGAATTGTAGTTTTGTCTGGTTATGCATCCAGGAGTGGGACTGCTGGATCATAGTAGCAACTCTATTTTTAGTTTTTTGAGGAACCTCCATATTGTTCTCCACAGTAGCTGTACCAATTTACATTCCCATTAACAGTACAAGAGGGTTCCCTTTTCTCCACATCCTCTCTGCATTTATTATTTACAGACTTTTTGATGATGGCCATTCTGACCAGTGTGAGGTGATATCTCACTGTAGTTTGATTTGCATTTCTCTAATAATTAGTGATGTTGAGCGTCTTTCCATGTGCCTATTGGGCACCTGTATGTCTTCTTTGGAGATGTCTATTTAGGTCTTCTGCCCATTTTTAGTTGACTTGTTTGGGGGTTTTTGTTATTGAACTGTATGAACTATTTGTATAATTTAGAAATTATACAGTTGCATAATTTGCAATATTTTCTCCCAGTTCATAGGCTGTCTCTTCATCTTGTTGATGGTTTCCTTTGCTGTGAGAAAGCTTCCAAGTTTGATTAGGTCCCATTTGTATATTTTTGCTTTTATTTCTATTGCCATGTGAGACTGACCTAAGAAAACATTGGTGCCATTTATGTCAGAAAATGTTTTGCCTAAGAAGTTTTATGGTATCACGACTTATATTTCAGTCTTTAAACCATTTTGAGTTTACTTTTGTGTGAGGATATGTTCTTCATTGTTTTGCATATGGCTGTCCAACTTTCCCAACACCACTTGCTGAAGAGGCTGTCTTTTCCCCATTGTGTATTTTTGCCTTCTCTGTTGAAGATTAATCAACTGTAAGTGTCTGGGTTTATTTATAGGTTCTCTATTCTGTTCCATTGCTCTATATGTCTGCTTTTGTGCCAAATACCATGCTGTTTTGATTACTGTAGCTTTTAAGTATTGCCTGAAGTCTGGGACAGTTATGTATCCTGCTTTGTTCATTTTCTTTTTTTTTTTTTTTGTCCTTTTTGCTATTTCTTGGGCCGCTCCCGCGGCATATGGAAATTCCCAGGCTAGGGGTCCAATTGGACCCGTAGCCACCAGCCTACGCCAGAGCCACAGCAACACAGGATCCGAGCCACGTCTGCAACCTACACCACAGCTCACGGCAACGCTGGATCCTTAACCCACTGAGCAAGGGCAGGGACCGAACCTGCAATCTCATGGTTCCTAGTCAGATTCGTTAACCACTGCGCCATGACGGGAACTCCCTGCTTTGTTCATTTTCTTCAGGATTGCTTTGGAAATTCTAGGTCTTTTATGGCTCCATATAAATTTTAGGGTTATTTGCTCTAGTTCTGTGAAAAACATCATGGGTAATTTGATAGGGATTGCATTAAATCTACAGGATGGCCATTTTAACAATATTAATTCTTACAATCCAAGTACATGGGATATCTTTCCATTTCTTTGAATCATATTCAATTTTCTTTATTAATGTTTTGAGGTCCTTTCACCTCCGTAGTGAGGTTTATTCCTAAATATTTTATTTTTTGATGCAATTTTAAAAAGCATTGTTTGTTTACATTTTCTTTCTGATATTTCATTGTTAGTATAAAGAAATGCAACTAATTTCTATATGTCAGTTTTGTATCCTGCTACCTTGTTGAATCCATTTATTAACTCATAGTATTTCTGAAGTCTTTAGTGTTTTCTATATCACGTCATCTACATATAATGACAATTTTACCTCTTACTTATCAATATGAATACTTTTTCTTTTTCTTGTCTGATTATTGTGTTTAGGACTTAAAATATTGTGTTGAATAGAAGAGATGAGAGTGGACATCCTTGACTTGTGCCAGATTTAAGCAGGAATGTTTTCAGCTTTTCACCATTGAGTATTATACTGGCTGTGGGTTTGTCATAGATAGCTTTTATTATGTTGAAATATGTTCCCTCTATATCTACTTTCATAAGAGCTCTTCACATATTAATCATAGTGGTTTTGAATTTATGATCTAATAATTCCAACATCTTTGCTATATTTGCATCTGGTTTTGATGTTTGCTCTGTCTCTTCAAACTTTTTTCCCTTCTACTCTGTTTTATAGCCTTCTGTTGAAAGGAGGGCATAATGTATTGGTTATAAAGAGCTGTGGTGAGTAGGCCTTTTGTAATGCAGTGGATTAAGGTGTGCAGAGGGGGCAGGCATGTTGTGATCCCATGATTAGGTCTCAGTCTTTTGGTGACTCTATGCCTGTGGACTGTCACTTTCACCAATGGTTCTCAGTTTTATTCCCCCTCAGGTGGGAGAAGATGGCTAGAGGGGGCTGGAGTTGGTATTTCTCTTCCCCCACATGGAAGGCTAGAATGAGCTAGAGTTGGGTATTTCCCTTCCCCAGACTGGTTAGGCTATGATAAAACCCCATCTCTGGTAAAATAGTTTCTTTTGATAGCAGCCCTTGTTAAGAAGAAAACAATACTTTGGCATAATTCAAAATGGTTCTTTCTTCTCTACCTTACTAGAAGCATGAGAAGATTTTTCTGTGAACTTCACTGTGAAAACCTAGTAGGGCTTCTGGAGGTAAAGTTCATAGAAATATAAGAGCCTTCTGATGACTAAGATCCTCCCAGAGTTGTTTTTTTTTTTTTAATCTCTCAAGCTTGTCTACACTACACCTCTAGCAATTTGTTAATCACAGTTCAGATTTTTTTGTCCCAGTACACATTCTCATGGAGGTGGATTTCTGCTCTAGTAAGTTATAATTCTACATACCTGTATGTTTCTCCAATTTATGGAGCAGAGGTTTACCCTGGGATCTCACTTCTCTGATGGATCTAAGTAGAGTTGTTGATTTTTTTAGTGTGTTCAGCTTTGTTGTTGTTGTCGTTAGGATGAAATGGCAACTTCTAAGCTCCTCATATGCTGGACTGGAAGTAAGAAGTATGAAATATCTTTTCAGATTAAAAAAAAGTTGGTAATTTACTATCCACAGTATTGCCCTATGAAAACAGATATACACAAAGAAATAAAAGTGGGAATGCACTGGAGTTCCCACTGAGGCACAGTAGCTTAAGAATCCAACTGCAGGGGTTTGGATCACTGTGGATATGTGGGTTAAATTCCTAGCCCAGTGCAATGTGTTAAAATGATCCAGCATTGGCACAGCTACAGTACAGTTTGCAGCTGTAGCTCAGATTCAATCCCTGGCCCAGGAACTTCCATATGCTGTGGGTGTGGCCACAAAACTTTAATAAATATAAAAGAATTGTCAAGTATAGCATATGATAAAGTAAAATATATGACAACTATAGCACAAAACTTGGAGAAAGAAACTGGAAATACTACAGTAATCCTTAAAGTATATATGAAGTAGTATAGTATCATTTAAACAATGATTTTAGTTAAATAAAGGAGTATATTATAAACTATAGGACCACTAAAATTTGTTAAAAGTAGTACAAATAATAAGCCAATAATGGCAATAATAGAGACCGATAAAAAATAAGTCAATCCAAAAGTAGGCAGAAAAGAGGCAAAAAGGAACAAAAAGAAGACAGAATAAATAGGAATCAACTAAAAAATGGTAGATTTTTAATGCAACTCTATATAACGATTATATTAAACATAAACTATCTAAACACAAATTAAAAGATACAGATTGTCAAATCAGATCAAAAAGCAAGACAATTATATACTGTGTACAATAAACCTACTTTAAAATTAAATATAGGTTAAAAGTAAAACTTTGTCAAGAGAATGAAAGACAAATCTCAGACTGGGAAAACATATTTGCAAAATGCATGTGATAAAGAACTGTTATCCAAAATATACACTGAACCATTAAAACTCAACAGTAAGTAAAGAAACAACCCAATTAAAAAAGAGTATCTGAAAAGACACATCATCAAAGAAGATATACAGGAGGCCAAGTAATTGTAAAAAAAAATGCTCAACACATCATTGGGTATTTGCAAAATAAGACAATGACATACTACCACATACCCACTAGAATGCTGAAAAATCAATTTACCAACATTAAATGCTAGTGAGAACACAGAACAACAGGAATTCTTCGTTTACTGCTGGTGGGAATGAAAAATGGAACAGTCACTTGGAAAGATAGTTTGGCTGTTTCTTGTAAAGCTAAATACGGTTTTCCCTTATTACCCAGAAATTATGATCCTCAGTATCCTCAAATGAACTGAACACTTATGTTCACACAAAAAACTTCATGTAAATGTTTAAAGCAGCTTTATCCATAATTGCTGAAACCTGGAAGCAACCAAGATGTCACAGGTGAATAAACAAGCCATAGTAATCTATACAATAAAATATTGTTCATCAATATAAAGAAATGAGCCATCAAGCTATAAAAAGACAAGGAGAAATCTTAAATGCATTTTGTTAAGTGAAAGAAGTCAATCTGAAAAGGCTATATAATGTATAACTCCAACTACATGACATTCTGGAAAAGGCAAAACTATGGAGAGAGTAAAAAAGTTCAATGGTGGCCAAGAGTTCAAAGAGTAGGAAGAACTAAATGAATAGTTGGAGAACAGGACATTAGGTTAGGGCTGTTAAACTATTCAGTATGATACAGTAATGATGGATACATCACATGCGTATTTTTTAAAATGAAAAATATGTAACTATAAGACAATGAACTGGTTGTAAACTATGGACATTAGTCAATAATAATGGATCAATATTTTCTAATGAACTGTAACAAATGTATTACACTAAGGCAAGATGTTAATAATGTAAGAACTTGTGTATTTGAGGAGGAAGGACGTAAATGGGAAGAATATATTTTTTGCTTAGTTTTTCTGTAAACCTAAAATTTCCTAAAAAATAAACTATGAATTTTTTAAAAAATAAAATGATATGGAATTATATACTATTAAAACACAAATTGAAAGACAGCTGGAGTGGATATATTAATATCAGATAAAATAGATTTCAGAACGAGAAATATTACCAGGTATAAGAGGGATATTATCTGATGATAAAGGTGTAAATTAACCAAGAAACAATCGTAACTGTGTATACCACTAACAAAGCATTTCAAAACACACAAAGCAAAAACTGACAACTGAGTAGAAATAGGATCCACAATTGTAGTTATACTTCAATACTCCTCAGTAATTGATAGAACAAACAAAAAAATAAGTAAGGATATAGAAGATCTAAACAATACTATCAACCAACTTAACCTAGCTGACTTTTATATTGCACTCAGCTTAACGACAACAAAATATACATTCTTTTCAAATATATGTGAAGCATTCACCAAGTATACCATAATTCTTTGCCATAAAACAACCCTCAACAAATTTATAACCCAAAACATACAACGTAGGTCCCCTGACCAAGACAGAATAGAGTTAGAAGTAAAAAACAGAAATATATGTGGAAAAACCCCAAACATTTGGTAATTAAGCAATATGGCTCTAAATAACTCATGAGTCAGAGTAGAAGTCACAAAGGAAATTAGAAAATACTTTGAATTGAATTTAAATGAAAACACAACATATCAAAATTTACGTGATGACCGTGACCAAGTGATTGGGATTTGTCACAAATAATAGGTACTGCTGATGTCATGTGCCTCTAAAATGACAAAACAAGAGAGGGCAAACCTATAATTTTAGGCTAATCATAAGAAAACAGACAAAATGAAGTTTATGGCCCTTCTATGAAATATTTGATCAGTACACCTTGAAACTGTTAATAAATGCTACTAAGAAAAAACAAAGAATAAAAAAAAAAAAAGAAAGAATAAATGAAGGGGCCATGATGACTAGATGCACTGTGGTACCCCGGATTGGTTCCTAGAACAGAAAAAGGATATCAGTAGAACAGTTTGTAAAATCTGAATAAAGTCTGGATCTTAAGTTAATAGTAATATACCAATGTTAATTTCTTAGTTTTGAAAAATATACTGTGCCTGTGTAAGTTGCTAGTATTAGGAGAAAATGGGTGAAATATATATATATGGTAACTCTGGCTACTATTTTTACAACTCTATGTGTCTAAAATTATCCCAATATAAAAAGTCTTATTAAAATTTTTGCATGACAATGAGACACCAGCATCAAATGCTTTCACTGACACGTGGAATCTGAAAAAAGGACAGACTGAACTTTTTTGCAGAACAGATGCTGACTCACAGACAATGAAAAACTTATGGTCTCCGGAGGAGACAGTTTGGGGGGTGGGGGGATGTGCCTGGGCTGTGGGATGGAAATCCTATGAAATCAGATTGTTATGATCATTATACAACTACAGATGTGATAAATTCATTTGAGTAATAAAAATAAAATAAAATAAAATTTTTGCATGATACAGCCAAAGCAATGCTTACAATGAAATGTTTATATCAGAATATAAAAGAAGTTTCCCATTAACAACCTAATCTTCTATCATAAGATTATAGAAAATGAAGAGTAAATTAATGCAAAACAAACAGAAGAAAATAAATTATTTGGTAGCAGTGGAAATCAACAAAACTAGACACAAAAACAATAAAGACAATTCATGAAACCAAAAGTTATTTTGGTTTAAAACAAACTTATAGTCAGACTAATATTGAAAAAAAGACGACACAAATTACCCCTATATCAAGGATGAAAGACAGACTATCACTATAAACCACTCTAACATTAATAACATTAATGTTAACATTAATTAAATTCAACTAACATTAATTAATTTGGATGAAGTGAAAAAAGGTCTTGAAAGACAAAAGCTATCAAAAGCTCATTTGTGAAGAAATAAATAATCTCAATAACCCTATATTTATTAAAGTATATACCAACAAATAAAACTGTGGGTACAAATGGGTTCATTTGTGGATTCTATCAAACATTAAAGGAAACAATTATAACCTCTTCTGGAAAATAAAACAGAAGAGACGCTATCCAATTTATTTTATAAGGTCAGAATTACTCTGACAACAAAACCGGAGAAAAACATTAGAGGAAAAGAAAACCGCAGACCAACATTCCCCATGAATTTAAGACAAGAAAATCTACAACAAAACATCAGCAAATATAATCTATCATTACATCAAATGGACAACATCATGACTAAGTGGAGTTTATCCTAGGAATGCTAAGTGAGTTCAACACTTAAAAATTAATGTGCTTCCATTTGCTTATTTCCTTAATTAAATTCACAGCTATAAACAGCATTTGTTTAAGGTAGAAACTCCATCTCAGACAGGAAGAATGGTATAAAACAGCACACTTCTTAACTGTAGAACTAGCTGTCTCTAGAATATTACAACTATAATACACATTTATTATAATATACAAAGTTCTCCTAGGTGATCTATTTGTTCATCTTTAGGGAAAAAAACTCAATTAATGTAATTCATGACATCAACATACTAAAAAAGAAAAATCTCATATGATCAATTAAGTCAGTAGTTAAAGAAAAATATTAACAAATTAAAACTCCATGATATTCTCAACAAACTAGGAAGAGAAATAATCATAACCTGATAAAAATCATTTGCATAAAATCTTCAGTTTATATCATATTTAATGGTGAAAATTTTAATGCTTCTCCTTAAGACCAAAAGTGAGACAAAGAGATTTGCTCTCACCATTCCTATTCACTGTCATACTCTATGTTGTAGCCAGTGTAATAAGGTAAGAAAATGAAACAAAAGGCATACACATTGGAAATAAAGAAACAAAATTGTCCCTGTTTGTAGACATGCTTGTCTATATACACAATTCCAAAGAAATTTTAGCATAGCTACTAGAATGAACTAGCAGTTAAGTAAGGTCACAGGATAAAAATTCAAAATAAAGAAATGAACTGTATTTCTATATATTCTCAAGGAACAACTGGAAATGGAAATTTTTTAAAGAGCACAAAAACATGAAGTATTCAGGCATAAATGTAACAAAATCTGTGAACAATCCTTGAAAGAACTCAACTGAAAAGTGGGAAAAGGACCTGAAAAGACGTATCTCTAAAAGATACAGAAATGGCTAAAAGATTAATTAAAAAAAAGTCAACACCATTACCCATTAAAAATACAAATCAAAACCACAATGAGATACCACTGTACAACCACTAGTAAGACTCTATATTTTTTTAAAAAAAGGAAAATGATAGATGTTAGTAAGACTGTGGAGCAACTGGACTGTAAAATGGGGCGGCTATTATAAAAAATAGTTTGTTGTTCCTGAAAAGTTAAACATAAACCATATATGACTCAGCAATTCTACTCCTAGGTACATAATCAAAGAATTGAAAACAGATGATTATACAAAACATCTCATACAAATGTTCATAACAGTACTATTCACAATGCAAAAAAGTGAGAATAATACAAGTGTCCATCAACTCATGAATAGATAAATAAACTGTGACATACCCATATGTATTAGTAGTGACGGCATCATTCCTAGTGATGCCATAACAAATGATCACAAATTGGGTAGCTTAAAACAATAGAAATTTATTCTCTCACTATCTTGGAAGGCTAATGCCTAAAATTAAGGTGTTGGTAGACTATAAAACTTCCAAAGGCTCTAGGGAGAATCCTTTTTTGCGTCTTTCAGCTTTTGGTGGCTCTAGACATTCCTGGGCTTCATTGGCTTCATTTTGCCAATCTCTGCCTCCATCATTACATGATCTTATCCTTTTCTGTGTCTTACTCTCTTCTGGCTTTTATAAGGATAATTATCAGTGGATTTACGACTCACTGGATAATACAGGATGATCTCATGTTGAGACCCCTCAGTTTAATTATATCTGCAAAGACCATTTTTCCAAATAAGGTCACCTTCATAGATTCTGTGGGTTCAGACATGACATATCTCTTAAGGAGCCACTATTCAACCCACTATATCATACAGTGATATATTATTCATCCAAAAAAGGAATGAAGTACTGACACACACTGCAACATGGATGAATTCTGAAAACATCATGCTAACTGAAAGAAGCCAGAAATAAAATGTACACACTGTACAAAACTGATTCCATTTATGTGAACGTTCTAGAACAGGCAAATCTATAGAGGCAAAAAGCAGATTAGTACTTTCCCAGGGGCTGGGACGAAGGGGAACTGAGCAGCAATAGCCTAATGAGCACAGAGTTTCCTTTTGGCTTGATAAAAATATTCTGGAAATAAGATAACGGTGGCAGATGCCCAATGTTATGAGGTACTGAATGTCAGTGAATTTATACACTTTTATAATGGTTAAAATGATAAATGTCACATATATTTTACTAAACACACACAAAATATCTCATCATAATTTTGTTTATAGAAATTAACATGCTGGTTCTATTGTTTGTATGGAAAAAAAATTGAGCTATCTGAGACAATTTTAAGAAAACAGAACAGACACAGCAATCAGAGAAGTAAAAGAAATAAAAGGAATCCAAATTGGAAAGGAAGAAGTAAAACTATCACTCTTTGCAGATGACATGCTACTATACCTAGAGAACCCTAAAGACTCTACCAGAAAACTGTTAGAGCTCATCCACGAATTTGGCAAAGGGGCAGGATACAAAATTAATACACAGAAATCAACGGCATTTCTATACACTAATAATGAAAGAGCAGAAAAGGAAATCAGGGAAGCAATCCCGTTTACCATCACATCCAAAAGAATAAAATACCTAGGAGTAAACCTACCTAAAGAGACAAAAGACCTGTACTCTGAAAACTATAAGACACTGATGAAAGAAATCAAAGATGACACCAATAGATGGAAAGATATACCATGCTCCTGGATTGGAAGAGTTAATATTATCAAAATGACTATACTACCTAAGGCAATCTACAGATACAATGCAATCCCTATCAAATTACCAAGGACATTTTTCACACACCTCAAACAAAATATTTCAAAGTTTGTTTGAAAGCACAAAAGACCCAGGATAGCCAAAGACATCCTGAAAAAGAAAAATGGAGCTGGAGGAATCAGGCTCCCGCACTTCAGACTATACTACAAAGCAACAGTCATCAAAACCGCATGGTACTGGCACCAAAGACAGAAGTATAGATCTGGATAGAAAGCCCAGAATTCAACCCACACACCTACAGCCAACTCATCTATGACAAAGGAGGCAAGAACACACAATGGAGAAAGGACAGCTTGTTCAATAAGTGGTGCTTGGAAAACTGGACAGCCACATGGAAAAGAATGAAATTAGAACACTTCCTAACACCATACACAAAAATAAACCAAAAATGGATTAAAGACCTAGATATAAGACCAGATACTATAAAACTCTTGGAGGAAAACAGGCCAAACGCTCTCCAACATAAATGACAGCAACATCTTCTCAGATCCACCTCTTAGGGTATTGACAATAAAAACAAAAATAAACAAATGGGACCTAATCAAACTTAAAAGTTTGATTTTAGTGGTCGTAAAAGTTTCTGCACAGCAAAGGAAACCCTAAACAAAATGAAAAGACAACCCACAGAATGGCAGAACATATTTGCAAGTGAATCAACTGACAAGGGATTAATCTCCAAAATTTATAACACCTTCTACAGCTCCATACAAAAAAAAAAAAAAAACAACCCCATCAAAAAGTGGGCAGAAGATTTAAACAGACAGTTCTCCAAAGAAGACATACAGATGGCCAAAAAACACATGAAAAGATGTTCAACATCACTCATTATTAGAGAAATGCACATCAAAACCACTCTGAGGTACCACCTGACACCAGCCAGAATGGCCATCATCAAAAAGTCTACAAACAATAAGTGCTGGAGAGGGTGTGGAGACAAAGGAACCCTACTACACTGTGGGTGGGGTTGTAAATTGGTGCAACCACTGTGGAAAGCAGTATGGAGATTCCTCAGAAAACTAAACATAGAACTACCATTTGATCCAGAAATCCCACTCTTGGGCATGTACCCAGAGAAAACCACGACTCGCAAAGACACGTGTATTCCAATGTTCATTGCAGCACTATTTGCAATAGCCAATACATGGAAACAACCTAAATGTCCATCGACAGAGGAGTGGATCAAGAAGATGTGGTACAAGGAGTTCCCGTCGTGGCGCAGTGGTTAACGAATCCGACTAGGAACCATGAGGTTGCGGGTTCGGTCCCTGCCCTTGCTCAGTGGGTTAACGGTCCGGCGTTGCCGTGAGCTGTGGTGTAGGTTGCAGACGCGGCTCGGATCCTGCGTTGCTGTGGCTCTGGCATAGGCCGGTGGCTACAGCTCCGATTCAACCCCTAGCCTGGGAACCTCCACATGCCACGGCAGCGGCCCAAGAAATAGCAACAACAACAACAACAACAACAAAAAGATGATGTGGTACATATACACAATGGAATATTACTCAGCCATTAAAAAGAACACAATACCGGCATTTTTTGCAACATGGATGGACCTAGAAACTATCATGCTAAATGAAGTCAGCCATACAATGAGACACCAACATCAAATGCTTTCACTGACATGTGCAATTTGAAAAAAGGACAGACTGAACTTTTTTGCAAAACAGATGCTGACTCACAGACATTGAGAAACTTATGGTCTCCGCAGGAGACAGTTTGGGTGGTGGGGGTATGTGCTTGGGTTATGGGATGGAAATCCTATGAAATCAGATTGTTATGATCATTATACAACTACAGATGTGATAAATTCATTTGAGTAATAAAAAATAAAAATTAAAAATAAGAAATATTGAAAGACCTCATCAAATAGGAAGAAGATATGATATATTTAAGAGGACATCACTATAGGAACGTAATCACTTAAATAAGCCAGTATACGGATCAAAAAGAAAAAAAAACTATTTGTGAAAGTGATAATAAACAAAAGGAACAGCAAAAGAATAAACATGAAAATGTAAAAAAGGACATCAAAAATCATAAAATGTGGGGGAGGAGAGAAAGAACATGTAGATCTTTTTTAAGAATGTGTTTGAGCCTATTTGATTACCAGTCTAAAACAAGCATATATAAGAAGGCGTAAGCATACTCAAAAAACAGGGCAACCACAAACCAAAAACAAACAATAAGGTCACAAAAACCAAAAAGAATTGGACACGAGCATAAAATAAGAGGAAATCATCACACCACAAAAAGGAAAAGAAAAGAACAAAGGAGAAACATAGAACCAACTGGAAAACAAGGTTTAAAGTGGCAATAAATACTTATGTATCAGTAATTACCTTAAATATCAAAGGACTGAATGCGCCAATCAAAAGAAACAGGGTGGCAGACTGGATTAAAAACACAAGCGCATACAATATGTTACCTACAGGAGATCCATCTTAGGGCAAAGGACATATATAAAGTGAAAGAGAGCTGATGGAAAAAGATATTTCATACAAATGGAAATGACTATAAAGCAGGCATCACAACACTCCTATCAGACAAAACAGACCTTAAAACAAAGACCATAAAAGAAAGATAAAGGACACTTTTTAATGACAAAAAGATCAATTCAAGAAAAGGATATTACACTCATTAATATATATGTCCCTAATATAGGGGCATGCAAATACATAAAGCGAATACTAAAAGACATAAAAGGAAAAATTAATGAGAAGTCAATAGTAGGAGGCTTTTAACACCCCACTCACATCAATGGACAGATCCTCTAGACCAAAAATCAACAAGGCAACAGAGATCCTAAATGACATAAAAAAAAATACATTTGTCTCAACTGTGCATGGAACATTCTCTAGGATTGTCTAACATACTAGGGCAGAAAACTAACATGAGCAAATTTAAGAGTACAGAAAGGAAAGTTTTGTCCGGATATATGCCCAAGAGGAGGATCTGTCTTTCTCTTTCTGAATGACTTTAATCAGTTTGAGAGTCTTTAGTTCCATCCATGTTGATGCAAATGGCATTATCTCATTCTTTTTTATGCCTGAGTAGTATTTCATTGTATATATGTACCACATCTTAATCCATTCACCTGTTGATAGACATTTAGGTTATTTTCATGTCTTGGCTATTGTGAAGAGTGCTGCAGTGAGCATACGGGTACATGTATCTTTTTCAATGAAAGTTTTGTCTGGATATATGCCCAAGAATGGGATTGCAGGATCATACGGTAGCTCTATACTTAGTTTTCTGAGGTATTTCCATACTGTTTTCTATAGTGGTTACATCAATTTACTTTTCAGGAGTTGAAAACACAACAAAACAACAAAGCCCCAGCCAAGAAACAGAAGAAAAATATAACAAAATACTATAACATTAACTAAATATAATATCACTATTTTGCACACCTGAAATTAACATAATATTTTAAATCAACTAAAACTCAATTTAAAAAATGGTAAAGAGAGGCTTACACACAATCTGGCCATAAACTCAACCCTGGCAAGGTGGCAGACAACCAGGAGAGAACTCACAACTCCCAGCTTCTCCCTGAGGAGCAATGGGTTTGGACCCCAAATCTAGCACCCAAACTTTTAAACCACTGACCTGAGAGACTTGCCCCCAAAATATCTAGCTTCGAAAGCCAACAGTGCTTGTATCTATGAGACAGATCCACAAGACTACAAAACAAATTAAAATTGTTTAAGGGCTCACATGGACTCATCATACCCAATGCCCCTGGAACCTAGCAGAGGCAGCAGACTGAAACCAGCGCTCTTGGTAAAAGAGGTCTATTTGCTTATTTTAAAAGCTGCAGCTTCAGGGGCAGTATTCTAATTTAACACACATCATGGGGATGACAGCAATACTTTCCAGAGACTAGAGAGGTCAGTGGGCACTATATTCACATACTCTTTCTGCCTCATTCCAGGTCACTGGTATCTTCCTGAAAGAGTTTGTGCATACCTCTGGCACCCATATCTTGTGGGTGCAGCCCAGGTCATGCCTCTTGAACACCTAGTTTAGAGGCCAGTGGGGCTGTGTTCATAGTTTCAAGAGTAGGAGAGAAAACAAAGAAAAGAGTTCTTAACTGGTTGTCACCCAAGGACAAAGTGCAGAGGGAAAAGATGGAAATATAAACAAAATGAAAGGCAACCCACAAAATGGGAGAAAACCTTTGCAAATGAAATGACTGATAAAGCATTAATCTAAATAGACATTTCTCCAAAGAAGACAGAGATAGCCAAAAACACATGAGAAGATGCTCAACACCACTAATTAGAGAAATGCAAATCAAAATGGCCATGAAGTATCACACCTCACACCAGTCAGAATGGCCACCACCAAAAGTCTACAATCAATAAATTTAGGGAGAGGGTGTGGATAAAGAGAACCCTCCTACCCTGTTGGTGGGAATGTAAATTGGTACAACCACTATGGAAAACAGTATGGATATTCTTCAAAAAACTAAAAATAGAGCTATCATATGATCCAGCAATCCCACTCCTGGGCATATGTTGCGAGACACGTTTTTACAATATTTTCTTAGCCTCTTTGCTGAAAACTCCATCTTGTCCTTCCTTACTTTGTCCCGTCTTCCTGCTTGAGAAACAGTCACGGTGATGGTAAATGACTTAAGCTTAAAAACAAAGACCTAAAGGCATGGGTGATTCTCAGGATCAGCTGAATGAGGAACTCAAATGCTAATGATTCTTTTTTTTTTTTTTTTAAGTGTAGATCTTCATATATTGGCTCTGCTTTAAGTAGACATAAAAAAATCATCTTTGATTCATTCACTTATTGATTTGTTTAGTCACACAAATGCATGCTCCCTCATGGCTGCAGGACTGTAGGCACCTATGCAGGCATATACAGGGCCAGGTAGGTTTTTTTTTTTTTTTTTCAAATGCTAATGATTCTTAAATGCCTAAAGTTTAGAGTAAAAGTTTAACCATCTACCAGCTAAGTGACTTTTAAAATAATAAAAGAACTTATAAAATAATAAAAAAAACCTATATCCTGCACCTACAACCCCCTTTTCATTTGACGTAATCCTCAAGAGCACAATAAAAGCAGAGTGGTTTCTTGAGGCAGGGCTCTTGGTCCCTGAGACCTTGAGTCCCCCAGTTCCCACCTTTACTTCAGATAAATGTCTCTGTGTCTTGTTTTATGTTAACTTTTTTTCCTTCAGTTTCATAGCACCCGTTCTTCAGCCCCATCCTGCTGAGCTGGTCTCAGCAGGCGTATATCCTGCAAAAACCATAATTTGAAAAGAAACATGCACCCAGTGTTCACTGCAGCACTATTTACAATAGCCAAGACATAGAAACAACCTAAATGTCCATCAACAGATAAATGGATAAAGAAGATGTGGTACAGGAGATCCCACCGTGGCGCAGTGGTTAACGAATCCAACTGTGAACCATGAGGTTGCAGGTTCAATCCCTGGCCTTGCTCAGTGGGTTAAGGATCCGGCGTTGCCATGAGCTGTGGTGGAGGTTCCAGACATGGCTCGGATCCCACGTTGCTGTGGCTCTGGCGTAGGCCAGCAGTTACAGCTCGGATTAGACCCCCAGCCTGGGAACCTCCATATGCTGCCAGAGCAGCCCTAAAAATGGCAAAAAGACGAAAAAAAAATAAGAAGATGAAGATGTGGTACATATATACAATGGAATATTACTCATCCATAAAAAAATGAAACAATGTCATCTGAAGCAACATGATGAACCCAGAAATTATATTAAGTGAAGTAAGTCAAACAAAGCATAATATGATATCACTTAGATGTGAAATCTAAAGATAGGATACAAATGAACTTACAAAACAGAAAGAGACTCACAGATTTTGAAAACAAATTTATAGTTACCAAAGGTGAAGCGTGGGCAGGAGGGATGGATTGGGCATTTGGACTGGCAAATGCACACCTTTACACATGGAATGGATAGCCAATGGGGACCTGCTGTATAGCACAGGGAACTCTACCCAATATTCTGTGATAACTTATAATAAGAAAATCTGAAAAAGAATGGATATTTATGTATGTACAAATAAATCACTTTATTGTACAGTCAAAATTAACACAATATTACAACTCAGTTATACTATAATAACATTTTTTAAAATGAAAAAACACATACCATAAATCACTTTTTTAAAAAGCTGATGCCAGAGAGTTAGCATCAGTTAGCTCAGCCTGTACCTAGATGATGTCTGATATCCTTCACTTTGGACACTAACAGGTTTTGGTATAACCTCAACTACTGAAAATGACTATGAACAAATAAGGCTGCTTGAACAATCACAAAGGTTTGAGAGGAAATCAAGAGCTAGGGCAGGGTTTAATGACAAGTTTCATCTCCTACACATACTCCTCCTTTAAGATTGGAAGAGGGGGCTGATTATATAATGCATAGAAACCAACAGAGAGTTTCAAGGAAAATGAAGAACTAGAAGAATATGTTCCAAGTGAAAGAACAAAAAAAAAAACCTCAGAAAGAGACCTTAATGAAATTGAGGTAAGTAGTTTATGTAATAAAGAGTTAAAAATAATAGTCGCATAGATGCTCACTGATGTCAGGAAAAACAATGAATGAATAAAATTAGAATTATAACAAAGAAATAAATAACATAACAAAGTACCAAACAGAAGTCAAAGAGGTGAAGAACACAAAACTGAACTAAACTGGAAAATTCAACACAGGGCTGGAACAGCAGACTAGATGAAGCAGAAGAAAGGATCAGCAGAAGGCAGGGCAGTGCAATTCATCCAAACAGAGAAGCAACAAGAAAAATAAATGAAACATGGTGAAGATAGCTTAAGAGACTTATGGGACAATATCAAGTAGACCAATATTTGCAGTATAAAAAGTCCTAGGAGAAGAAAGAGAAAGAAAGGAATAGAAAACTTATTCGAAGATATAATGCCTTAAAACTTCTTTATACTGGGGAAGGAAACAGCCAGATATGGAAAGTCCAGAAAGTTCCAAATAAGATAAACCAGAGACCTGGGTCAAGATGTATTATAATTAAATTGCCAAAGTTAAAGAAAAAGATATACTCTTAAAAGTAATAAGAGAAAAATAACTAATTATGAACAGGAAACCCCCATAAGTTCAGCAGAAACTTTTCAGGTCAGAAGAAAGTGTCAGAATATATTCAAACTGCTGACAGAAAAAACTGACAACCAAGAACACTACACCCAGCAACTTTGTTTTTCAGAACTGAACAAGAGATAAAGAGTAATCCTCAAAAGCAAAAGCTGACAAGAGTTCATCACAGGTAAACCAGCCTTACAAGAAATGTTGAAGGGAATTCTTTAAGCTGAAATGAAAAGGTCCTAATTACTAACAAGAAAATATTCAAAAATAAAAATCTCACTGGAAAAAAATTAATATATAGGTAAATTCAAGTAATCTAATGTTGTAATGGTGGTTAACTGCCACACAGTGATTAGCATAACCATAGCATAAAGGTTCAAAGATCGTAAAAATAAATATACTTAATTTGTTAATGTATACACAAAATAAGAAGATGTAAATTGTGGCAACAAAAAGATAAAAAATGGGCAGAGGAGAGTAAAAATACAAAGCTTTAAAATGCATTCAAACTTAAGTTATCAACTTAAAACAGACTGTTCTAAATACAAGATGGGTTTTATGTAAGCCTAATGGTAATCACAATGCAAAAACCTGCAGTAAATATGCTAAAAAGTAAACAGAAAAAAATCTAAACATACCACCGTTTTTCAAAAATCATCAAATTACAAAAGAGAGCAAGAGAATAATTTAAAATAAAGAATTTCAAAATAGCCAGAAAACAACAAAATGGCAATAAATACATGCCTATCAATACAATCACTTTATATGTAAATGAACTACATTCTCCAATCAAAAGACCAGAATGGATGAATAGAAAAAAACCAAGTCCCCAAAATATTCTGCCTACAAGAGACTCATTTCAACTTTAAGGATATATACTGATTGAAAGTAAAGGGATATAAAAAGGCAGTCCCTGCAGTGAACACCAAAATAAAGCAGGAAGAACTACACTTATACCAAATAAAATTGACTTTAAGTCAAAGACTGTAATAAGAGACAAAAACAGATAAAGTGGTCAGTTTAATAAGAGGATATAAGATTTGTAAATACTTAAGCACCCGACATAGGAGCACCCAAATATACAAAGCAAATATTAACAGATTTAAGGGGAGAAATAGATAGCAATACAATAGTAGTAGGAGACTTTGATACTCTGATTTCATCAATGGGTAGAACATACAGACAGAAAATCAATAAGGAAACAACAGACTTAAGTGACACATTAGACCAGATGGACCTAACAGCACATTTACAGAACATTCTGTTCAAAAGGAGAAGAATATACATTCTCCTCAAGTATACACAGAATATTCTCCAGTATACATCATATGTTAGGCCTCTTTAAGAAGAGTGAAATAATATCAAGCATTTTTTCCAACCACAACAATTTAAAACTAGGAATCAATTACAAAAAACCTGGAAAATTCACAAATATGTGCAGACTAAACAATGTTCTACTGAATAACCAACAGGTCAAAGAAGAAATCAAGAGAAATAAAAAAGATCTTGAGAGAAATAAAAATTAAAATACAACACAACAAAACTTAAGAGATGCAGCAAAAGCAATTCTAAGAGGAAAGCTTACAGGAATAAATGCCTACATTAAGAAACAAGAGAGAACTCAAACAACCAAACTACACACACCTCAAGGAACAAATGAAGCCCAAAGTCACTAGAAGGAAAAAAAATAGCAAAGATCAGACAGGAAGCAAATGAAATTGAGACTAAAAAGGCAACAGAAAAAGTCAATAAGATCAAGAAATTGGGTTTTTGTTTTGTTTTTGTTTTTGCCATTTCTTGGGCCGCTCCTGCGGCATATGGAGGTTCCCAGGCTAGGGGTCGAATCGGAGCTGTAGCCACCGGCCTACGCCAGAGCCACAGCAACACGGGATCCGAGCCGCGTCTGCAACCTACACCACAGCTCAGGGCAACACCGGATCGTTAACCCACTGAGCAAGGGCAGGGACCGAACCCACAACCTCATGGTTCCTAGTCGGATTCGTTAACCACTGCGCCATGACGGGAACTCCCGGGGGGTTTTTTAGAAAGAGAAAAAACAGATATTTTAACAAAATTAATCAAGAAAAAGAGAAGACTCAAATAAAATCAGAAATGAAAGAGGCAGTGTTTCAACTGATCCACAGAAATACAAACACCATGAGAAAATACTTTGAGCAGTTATACACCAACAAATTGGGAACACCTGGAAGAAATGGATATGTCCCTAGAAACATATAACCTAGCAAGAAAGAATCATGAAGAAACAGAACATTTGCAAAGATCAATCATTAGTAAGGAGATTGAATCAGTAATTTAAAACCTACCAACAAAAAAATCCAGGACTACAGGGCCTCACTGGTAAATTCAACCACACACTAAAGAAAAATACTAACAATCCTTTTCAAACTCTGAAAAAGTGTAAGAGGGGAGAATACTTCCAAACTCATTTTATTAGCCCAGCATTACATTAATACCAAAATCAGACCCCCTCCAAAAAAAAACTAAAGTAAAAGAAAAATACAGGCCAACGTCTTGATGAACATAGATGCAAAAATCCTCAACAAACTATTAATAAACCAAATTCTACAATACATCAGAAAAATCACATATCATGATCAAGTGGGATTTATCCCTGGAATTCAAAAATGATCAAACACTTGCAAATCAATCAATGTGATATACCACATAAACAAAATGAAAGGAAAAAGTCACATAATCCTTGCAATAGATAATGGAAAATTATTTGACAAAATTCAACAAACATTCATGATCAAGAATTCTCCATAAGTGAGGATACAGGAAGTTTACTTCAACATAAAAAAGACCATATGCAAAGTCCACGACTAACATCCTACTCGATGGTGAAAAACTGAAAAAAAAATTATCTATCATCAGGAATAAGACAAGGGTGCACACTCAGCCACTTTTACTCAACATAGCACTGAAAGTCCTAGTGAGAGCAATTAGGCAAGGAAAAGAAATGAAAGGCATCCAAATTGGAAAGGAAGAAGTAAAATTATCAATTTTCAGATGCCATGATCTCTTTTTTTTAACTGAAGTATACTTAATTTACAACGCTGGGTTACTTTCTGGTGTAGAACCGTGACTCAGTTATACATATATACACACACACATAGTTATATATATTCTCTTTCATATGCTTTTCCATTATTGGAGCTTCCGCTGTGGCTCAGTGATTAATGAACCCAACTAGCATCCATGAGGATGTGGGTTTGATCCCTGGCCTTGCTCAGTGGCATTGCCGTGAGCTGTGGTGTAGGTTGCAGACGTGGTTTGGATCCTGCTTTGTTGTGGCCGTGGCTTCGATCCCTAGCCTGGGAACCTCTATATGCTGTGGGTGTGGCTCTAAATAGACAAGAGAAAAAAAAAGAAACATATTCTTTTCCATTATATATTATTACAAGTTATTGAATATAGTTCCCCATGTAATATAGTAGGACATTGTTGGGGCTTTGGGGGCCACATTCATGGCATAGGAAAGTTTCTGGACCAGGGATCGAATCTGAGCCACAGCTGCAAACTATGCCACAGCTGTGCCAACACCAGACCCTTAACCTGCTGCATCACAGTGGGAACTCCTCTTATTGCTTATTTCATATACAATAGTTTGTACCTGCTAATCCCAAACTCCTAGTTTATTGACTGCCCTTCCCCTTCAGTAACCCTAAGTTTGTTTTCTGTTTGAGTCTATTTCTGTTTTGGAAATAAGACCATTTATATCATTTTAGATTCTACATATAATTGATATCAGATGATCTTTGACTGAATTTACATAGAATGATAATCTCTAGAGCCATCCATGTTGCTGCAAATTGCATTGTTTCATTCTTTTTTGTGACTAAGTAGCATTCCATTGTATATAAATAACGTATCTTCTTTACCTATTCATCTGTCAACGGCCGTTTAGGTTGCTTCCATGTCTGGGCTATTGTAAACAGTGCTATGAACATGGGGGCGTGTGTACCTTTTGAATTAGTTTTCATCTTTTCTAGATATAGGCCCAGAAATGGGGTTGCTGGATCATATGGTAACTCTTTTAGTTTTTTGAGGAACCTTGATACTGTGTTCCATAGAGGCTATACCAGCTTACATTTCCACCAACAGTACAAGAGAGTTCCTTTTTCACCACATCCTCTCAAGCAATTATTATTTGTAGACTTTGTAATGATAGATATTCTGTCTGGTGTAATGTGATACCTCACTGTGGTTTTAATTTTCATTTCTAATATTTATCGATGTTGAGCATCTTTTCATGTATATTTTGGCCACTTAGACCTTGTGCCCATTTTTTGATTGGGTTGTTTGTTTTTCTGTTATTGAGTTGTAAAAGCTGTTTGTATATTTTGGAAATTAATCCCTTGTCAATTGCATCATTTGCAATATCTTCTCTCAGTCCATAGGTTGTCTTTTCATTTTATTGATAGTTTCCTTTGCTGTACAAAAGCTTCTAAGTTTGATTAGGTCTCATTTGTTTATTTTTGCTCTTATTTCTTTTTTTTATGATTTTTATCTTTTTCCCATTACAGCTGGTTTACAGTGTTCTGACTTCTATTGCCTTGGGAGACTGACCCAAAAAAACACAGATATGATTTATGTCAGAGAATGTTTTGCTTATGTTCTCTTCTAGGAGTTTTATGGTTTCATGTCTTATATTTAAGTCTTTAAGCCATTTGGAATTTATTTTGTGTATTCTATGAGGGAGTGTGCTAACTTTATTGATTTACATTTGGCTGTCCAGCTCTCCCAACACCAGCTGTGCAAGAGACTGTATTTTCTCTACTGTATATTCTTGCCTCCTTTGTCAAATATTCATTGATTACAAGTGTGTGGGTTTATTTCTGGGCTCTCTATTCTGTTCCTCTGATCTGTCTATATGTTTCTGGGCCAATACCATATTGTTTTTATTGGTATAGCTTTCTGATACTGTCTGAAGTCTGGGATGATTATGCCTCCACCTTTGTTCTTTTTCCTCAGGATTACTTTCGCCATGATCTTATATAGAAAACTAAAACTCCACCAAAAACTGTCAACTAATAAACAAATTCAGTAGTTACAGGACACAAAAATCAATACACAAAAATCATCTATATTTCTATACACTAATAACAAACAATCAGCAAGAGAAATTAGGGGAATAATCCCATTTATAAATTCCTCAAAAATAACAAAATATATGGGAATAAATTTAATAAAAGAAGTGAAAGAACTACATGCTGAAAACTATAAGAAGAAAGACACTGAAGACACAAATAAATGGAAAGATATTTCAGGCTCATGGATTTGAAGAAGTAATATTGTTAAAATACCCACACTACCAAAAGCAATCTACAGATTGCTTAATCCAACAGCATTTTTTCACAGAAAAAGAAGAAAAAAAAATCCTAAAATTTGCATGGACCACAAAAGATCTTGACTAGGCAAAACAATCTTTTGATAAAAGAACGAAGCTAAAGGCATCATGCTTCGTGATTTCAAACTATATTACAATCCTTTAGTTATCAAAACAGTGTGGCATTGGCATTAAAAACATACGCACAAGTCAATGGAACATATGAGAGAGCCCAGAAATAAATCTATGCATATGTGGTCAACTAATTTACAACAATGAAGCTGAACTTATGCAATGCATAAAGGATAGTATCTTCAATACATTATACTGGAAAAACTGAATAGCCACATGCAAAAGAATAAAACTAGATCAGTATCTCAAACCATACCAAAAAAAAAATCAACTCAGAATGGATTAAACTTGAACATAGGACCTGAAATCATAAAACTCCTAGAAGAATAAAAAGGGTAAACTCCTTGATACTGGCCTTCACAATGATTTTTTGGATTTGGCATCAAAAGTGAAAGCAACAACAACAAAAAAATAGTGAGACTATATACAATTAAGAAGATCCTGTACATTAGTAAAATGAAAAGGCAACCTATAGAACAGGGGAAAAAAATGGAAATTACATATGTGCTAAGGGGCCAATATCCAAATTATATAAAGAACTCACACAACTCAACAGGAAAAACAACAACAACAATCCAACTAAAAAAATGAACAGGGGACTCTTCTTCCCCCTCACAGCTGTCCTGGGAGCTGTTGGCTTTCCTGTAATAAAGACTTTGCAGGAGTTCTCATCGTGGCTCAGTGGTTAACAAATCTGACTAGGAACCATGAGGTTCGATCCCTGGCCTTGCTCAGTGGGTTAAGGATCTGGCGTTGCTGTGAGCTGGGGTGTAGGTTGCAGACGCAGCTTGGATCCCACATTGCTGTGGCTCTGGTGTAGGCCGGCGGCTATAGATCCGATTCAACCCCTAGCCTGGGAACCTCCATATGCCATGGAAGCGGCTCAAGAAATGGCAAAAAGAAAAAAAAAAAAAAAAAGGCTTTGCTTGCTTGCAAAAAAAAAAAAAAAGAAGAAGAACAGGGAGTACGCAGCATGGCTGGGTAGTAATGAACCTGACTAGTATCCATGAGGACGTGGGTTCAATCCCTGGACTCTCTCAGTGGGTTAAGGATTTGGTCTTGCAGTGAGCTTTGCTGTGGGTTGCAGATGCAGTTCAGATCCTACATTGCTGTGGCAAAGGCCAGCAGCTGCAGCTCTGATTTAACCTCTAGCCTGGGAACTTCCATATGCCATGGATATGGCCCTAAAAAGACAACAACAATAAAATGAACAGAGGGGAGTTCCCATTGTGGCTCAGTGGGTTAAGAATCTGAGGATGCGAGTTCAATCCCTGACCTTGCTCTGTGGGTTAGGGATCTGGCATTGCCACAAGCTATGGTATAGGTTGCAGATGCAGCTTGGATCCCATGTTGCTGTGGCCATGACGTAGGCCTGCAGCTGCAGCTCTGATTAATCCCTAGCCCAGGAACTTCCACATGCCACAGATGCAACCCTAAAAGAAAAGGGAAAAAAAATGAACAGAGGATCTGAATATTTTCCAAAGATTACCAAAAAATGGCAAATAGATACATGAAAAAGTGCTGAACATCATTAATTATCAGGGAAATGCAAATCAAAACCACAGCGAAATATCATCTCACATCTGTTACAATGGCTATTACTAAGACAAGAAAAAAACATGTATTGGCAGGGATGCAGAGAAAAGGGAAAACTTGTGCACTACTAATGAGAATGTAAATTGGCACATCCACTATGTAAAACAATTTGGAGTTTCCTCAAAAAGTTAAAAATAGAACTATCATATGGTCCTGCAATTACATTTCTGCATACTCATCTGAGAGAAAAGAAATCATGATCTTGAAAATATATCTGCATCCCCATGTTCACTTCAGCATTATTTACAATAGCCAAGACATGGAAACAACTTAAGTACCCAATGAAAGATGAACAGATAAAGAAAATGTGATATACAAATAGACAATGGACTATTATCCATCCTCGAAAAAGCAGGGAATATTGCCGTCTGTATAAACATGGATGGATCTTAAAGGCAATATGCTAAATGAAATAAGTCAGAAAGAAAAAGACAAACACTATATAATCTCAACATATGAAAGCTAAAAATAATAATAAAATTTTAAAATTTTTAATTAAAATTAAAAAACAGCTGAACTCATAAATACAAAGAACAGATTGGTGGTGGCCAGAGGTGGAAAATAGGGGTAGGCAAAATAGGTGAAGGCAGTCAAAAGGCACAGACTTCCAGTTATAAAAAAATAAGTCCTAAGCATGTAGATACAGCATGTGAATACAGTTAACCATACAGTATTATAAATTTGAAAGTTGCTAAGAGAATAAATCTTAAAAGTTTTCATTGCAAAAAAAGTAACTATTCAAGGGGATGGATGTTAACCAAATTTATTGTGATAATCATTTAATAATGTATACATATATTAAATCCTTATCTTATACACCTAAAACCAATACAGTGTTATATGTCAATTATATTTCAGTGAAACAACAACATTCTTCAATAGATGTAAAGAAAATAATACAATTAATGAGAGAAAGATGGAGTTCCCATTGTGGTGCAGTGGAAACTAATCTGACTAGGAACCATCAGGTTGCAGTTTCGATCCCTGGCTTCGCTCAGTGGGTTAAGGATCCGGTGTTGCCATGAGCTGTGGTATGTGTAGGTTGCAGATGTGGCTTGGATCTGGCATTGCTGTGGCTCTGGTGTAGGACAGCAGCTGTAGCTCTGATTAGACCCCTAGCCTGGGAACCTACATTTGCCATGGGTGTGGCCCTGAAAAGACAAAAGACCAAAAAAAAAAAAATGAGAGAAAGAGAAATCTTAGAAAAGAAGTAGTCGATAGTAAGAGTAAAGAATCTATTGAACATTTTAGAACTAAAAAATACAATATCTGAATTTAAAACTTCACTAGATGGGCTAAACATGAAAATGGAGATGACAGAGGCAGAATCACTGAGGTTGGAGGGATACCAATAAATATTATCTAATATGAAGAAAAGATAAAATGTCAAATAAAATATTGACAAGTAAGATCTCCTGCTGAATATAAAGATTATATCCCTATGAGAATACAAAAAGAAAGAGCAAAAAAATCCATTATAATTACCAAAAGGTAACCAATAATTGCACTAATAGAAATTAATAAAACTGTTTTAGAAAGAAAAACTGCCTCCACTGAGCCTGTCATCAGTCATCTAGAATATGAAGAAATAATTATTTCCCAGATGCCAAAAAAAAAAACCCAACATACCAGAGATTTGATTAAGGATGAATAGATGATAAGTTTTATTCTTGGGAAATCTCTGAAGCTGACATACAATTTCCACAGAAAGAGCAGAAAAGGTTTCCTCTGTTTCATCACAAGTTAGTATAGTTTGCATGAGGTAAACATTTGGAATCTATTACATAACTCATTCATGTAACAAACTTTTGAAAGCCATATATATATTTGGCACAATATTGTCAACCAACTATACTTTAATTTTAAAAATATGAAAAAAGGCCACATATAATTAAAATTTAAAAATAAGGCTCAAAGTTCCCAGGTAGAGCAGCAGGTTAAGGATCTAGAATTGTCACTGCTATGGCTTTGGGTCATTGCTGTGGCATAGGTTTGATCTCTGGCACTGGAATGTCTGTATGACATGGGTGTGGCCCCCCAAAAAATTAAAATAAAATTAACAAATGAGTAAATAAAATTTAAACAGATTTTTTAAAAATATCATGAGACATTAAAAGATTATACCGGAGTTCCCGTCGTGGCGCAGTGGTTAACGAATCCGACTAGGAACCATGGGGTTGCGGGTTCGATCCCTGCCCTTGCTCAGTGGGTTAGCAATCCGGCGTTGCCGTGAGCTGTGGTGTAGGTTGCAGACGAGACTCGGATCCCGCATTGCTGTGGCTCTGGTGTAGGCCGGTGGCTACAGCTCCGATTGGACCCCTAGCCTGGGAATCTCCATATGCCGTGGGAACGGCCCAAGACCAAGAAATAGCAAAAAAAAAAAAAAGAAAAAAGATTATACCAATATATATTTCTTCTGAGAGGTCTTGGAAGACAGATCATAAAGAATTTTGCTAAAATACTTAAGCATAAAAATAAACAACATGTACATATAAGGAAAATTATAAAACTCTGATGAGAGATATCAAAGAACTAAATAAAAAGAGTTTCCATGTTCACAAGCTTTAGCATTGTCAAGATATCAGCTCTTTCCAAATTTATCTAGAGTTTCAGTGTAATCCTAATCAAAATCCTAGCAAATTATTTTGTGGATATCAACCAAATGATTCTAAAGTTTGTAGGAAGAGGCAAAAGGCTCAGAATAGACAACCAATATCAAAGGATAAGAACAAGCCTGGAGGACTTATAGTACCTAACTCCAAGACTTACTATAAAGCCACAGTAATCAAGACAGTGTAGTATGAGTGAAAGAACAGATAAATATATCAATGAAATAGAATAGACAGCCTAGAAAGAGACCCCTATAAACAGAGTCAACTGATATTTGACAAAAGACTGAGGGCAATACAATGGAGCAATGAGAGTCTCTCAAAAAATGGTGTTGAAACAAGCATACATCCACATGCAAAAAAAAAAGAATCTAGACATAGACCTTACACACTTTACCCGATGTAACTCTACATGGATCTCAGACCAAAATGTAAAACACGAAACTGTAAAACTAGAAGACAACATAGGAGAAAATCTTGGTGACCTTGCGTTTGGAAATAACTTTTTATTTTATTTTAATTGCCTTTTTGGGGGGTCAGGGGCAGCACTGCACCTGAGGCATGTGGAAGTTCCTGGGCTAGGGGTCAAATCAGAGCCACAGCTGCTGGCTTACAGCACAGCCACAGTAATGTGGGAATCAAGCAGCATCTGCGACCTACACCACAGCTCACAGCAATGCCAGATCCTTAATCCACTAAGTCCAAGGATTGAACCCACATCCACATGGATACGAGTCAGGTTTGTTACCACTGAGCCACAACAGGAACTCTGGTAATATCTTTTTAGATAAAACGACAAAGATGATCCATGAAAGACATAGTTTGATAAGTTGGACTTCATCAAAATTAAAAACTCAGCTCTGAGAAAAACTATATAAAGAGAATCAGAAAACAAGCTGCAAACTGGGAGAAAATATTTGCAAAAGATAGCTAATAAAGGACTGCTATCCAAAATATATAATGGACTCATAAAACTCAACAATAAAAAACAAATAACCCAATTAAAAAAGACCAAAATCTTAACAGACACCTCACCAAAGAAATATATAAATGTCAAATAAATAAAAACATGCTGCACATCATATGTTATCAGGAATTGCAAATTAAAACAATGAGATACTGCTACATACCTATTAGAATGGCCAAAATCCAAGACACTGGCAACACCAAATACTGGCAAGGATGTGGAGCAATGGGAACTCTCATCCATTGCTGGTGGGGAAGCAAAATGGTATAGATACTTTTGAAGACAGTGTGGCTATTTTTTTACAAGACAAAACTTACTCTAATATATAATCCAGCAATCATACTCCTTGGTATTTACCCAAAGGAGCTAAAAACTAACACTACACAAAAACCTATACTAGATGGTCACAGAATCTTTATTCATAACTGCCAAACTGTGGAAGCAAAGATGTCCTTTAATA
The DNA here is from genome assembly GCF_016906955.1 of Phacochoerus africanus. Lineage (NCBI taxonomy): Eukaryota > Metazoa > Chordata > Mammalia > Artiodactyla > Suidae > Phacochoerus > Phacochoerus africanus. Next base: position 134,398,928 of record NC_062547.1, read on the forward strand.
GGCGAATGAATAAACTGTAAAATGTTCAGAAAATGAAATATTCTGCATTAAAAATCAATCCATACAATACATGGAGGAAGCTTAAATGGATATTAGTAAGGGAAAGAAGGCAATATGAGATAGCCACATAATGTATGATTCCAACTATCTTACATTCTGGAAAAAGCACAACTATGGAAATGATAAAAACATCAGTGGTTGCTTGGGGAGCAGAGGGAGAGATGTATAGTCAGAATAGAGAGGATTTTTAGAACAGTGAAACTTCCCTGTATGAAATTATAATGATGAATGGATGTTACTATATATTCGTCCAAACCCATAGAGAGTACATCATCAAGAGTGAACCCCAAGATAAACTATGGACTTTGAGAGATTATGATGTGTCAATATAGGTTCATCCTTAGTGAAAATGAACAATTCCGTGAGTGATGTTGATAATAGAGGAGGCTATGTATGTGTCAGGGCAGGGGGTAAATGAGAAATCATTGCACTTTCCTCTCAATTTTATTGTAAACCTAAAACTTCCCTAAAAAAATTAAAATCTTAAAAAAAAAAAAAAAGGCAATCTGCTACCAGCTTTTCCTTTAAGTATCTCCCAAATAACAATAGCAAGGTAAGTCCCAAGAGTTACAGAGGGAAATGTGGTCAGGACCAACTAAGAACTTACTTTGGGTTTTGCAATCTCCTTGATATTCCTGATTTCCTCATCAGACATGAGATCACAGTACCTGACACTGTGCAGGCTGTCCCACTCATCCTCCTCTTTGAAGGGGGTGATGACCCGCTGTGGCACGGTGGTCATACAGAAAAGTCTCTTTCACTTCTGTGGTGTCTGCAAAGCAGAGAGAAACAAACCCTGACTTAAATCCCAGGCACTCTGCCAGAGACAACACCAGCAGCACTCCTTAGGAATGCCTCCAACCTCCCCACTCGGAAAGGAAACAAAAGCCCTTTTACTGTTCAGCATAAATGGAATACAAAGTATTCAACACCTTCTCTCTCAGGAACATCACTTTTCACGTCTACAAGCCCTTTGAGGGAAGCCAATTTTATAATGGACTTAAAAAACAATGGCAATACACCTTACATTGGCTTGGAAAAAAGTTTTTTCTTCCATCCAACTTGCTATAAGGTCCAGGGGTGATCAGCTCACCCCCCTGATTGAACACTTTAGTGGTTCCTGTTTGCTGTAGCGTTGCTACTCATACCATGGTCCATGGACCAGCAGCACCAGCATCAGTTGCAAGATGGTTAGAAATATAGAATTTCAGGCTTTACCCCAATATTACTGAATAAGAATCTGCATTTTAACAACATAACTGGTGATTCCCATGCACATTAAATTTTGAGGAACACTACATAACAAAGTCAAGTCCAAGATCTACACCATGGTCCATCTGGCCCTCCACAATATGAGCCTGCCTATATTAAAATCCTGAATACCATAGCTTCTTTTCTCAAATTTTATGCTCCACTAATATAAAAAATGTTTGCCATTTCCAAAATATGGTATAATTTTTCTCACGGTATATTTGTTCATGGTGTGGTCTCAGCCTAAAACTTCTCTTACTATATCATCCACATGGTAATCTAGTAGAAGAGTACTTTACTTGTAAACCCTCTCTTTGTCTTTGAGTTAATTACCTTTTCGTCTGTGTTGCCACCAAATCTTTCACATAGCACTACTGTATTAAAATGATTTTTGTGGGAATGTAAATTGGTATAACTACTAAGGAAAAGAGTATGGAGGTACCTTAGAAAACTAAATATAGAACTACCATACGACCCAGAAATACCACTCCTGGGCATGTATCTGGACAAAACTATCTTTGAAAAAGATACACGCACCCCTATGGCCATTGTAGCACTATTCACAATAGCCAAGCCATGGAAACAACCTAAACGTCAATCCACAGAAGAATGGATTAAGATGTAGCATATATACACAATGGAATACTACTTGGCCATAAAAGAGAACAAAATAATGCCATTTGCAGCAACACGGATGGAAGTAGAAACTCTCATACTAGGTGAAGTAAGTCAGAAAGAGAAAGACAAACCCCATATCGCTTATATTTGGAATCTAATGTATGGCACAAATGAACCTATCTACAGAAAAGAAAGAATCATGGACTTGGAGAACAGACTTGTGGTTTCCAAGGGGGAGAGGGAGAGAGTGGGATGGACTGGAAGTTTGGGGTTAATAGATGCAAACTATTGCATTTGGAGTAGATAAGCAAGGAGATCCTGCTACATAGCACAGGGAAATATATTTAATCACTTGTGATGGAACATGATGGAGGATAATGTGAGAAAAAGAATGTATATATATATATGACTAGGACACTGCTGTATAGCAGAAACTGGCAGAACATTGTAAATCAACTATAATTAAAAAAAACAAAATAAATAAATAAAATTATTTATGTTTTAAATTTTTCTTTAATAGGAAGGAAATTTCCTTTAATAGGAAGTTTCTATAACAGGGCCACAAATGATTCATTTTTGCTTAATTTTTTTCTATAGGCATATAATAAAAAATTATTGAATAAATAATATTTATAATGGTCTTAATTCCTAATTAGGCCATCAGTTAAAATAAGTGTTCAATATAATTACAACACTGAAAAAGACCTAGTGGTGCATTCATGGGACAGGTTCAAGGACTAGAATATCTTCTCAACCAAATCTTGATATTCCTGATGTTCCCAGAGTCCCAAGTACTCATATGATTTGAAGGGCTCCCAAAGACCTTAAGCAACCCTTCCAGACCCAATGACTCCCTTTCCCATCTTACGAGTTTGATACCCTCTTGGTGGCAGAGTCTCTCATAGACTTTGAGGGTTTGTAAATGATCCAAGACATCCTGAAGGATGTTGTTCAATGTCTTCTGCTTGGTCTCTGATATCCTATTTCCAAGTTTTTCTACTCCCTTTTCTTTCAACAATTTCACAAAGTATGGCATTTTCATCTGGGCTTGCTCATGAGAGGAGTATGGACAAAGGAAAACAAACAGTTAGTAATCAGGGAGATCATTCAGGGAAGCTCTGTAATTCTTCTTTTCAAACTACTCTAATAATCCTGTATGGAATTTGAACACTGTGCAGAACTAGAACCAAGAGAGAAACAAAAACTGGGATAGAGAAAATCCATCTGACAGTGGTTTGCTCACCAGTCCCAAGGGAAAGAGTAAGAGAACCAGAAAAAAGTTATTTAAATAACTGATAGCCAAAATTTTTAAAAATGATAAAAACTAGAAATGGACAGATTCAAGAAGATTAAGGAACACAAGTATGATAAACACACACATTCATAAACAAAACCACACTAAGTCACATCATAATCAAACTGTTTTTTTTTTTAAAGACATGAAGATGAAATAACTACGTCCAGGGGAACAAAGATAAAACGACATCAGATATCTTACTAAAACTATAGTGTAGCCAGAAGAAAATGAAATGACATATTTAAAATGTTGGAAGAAAAAAAGCCAATAGAGAATTTCATGCTTGATGAAAATATCTTCCAAAAACCAACAACAAAAATAAGGTGAGAACAGGATCAAGATGGAGGAGGAGTAAACGTGGCTCTCACATTCTCCCACAAATGTACTTAAAAAAAAAAAAAAAAGCAACCATCTACATGTAGAACGGTTGGCACAAAACATCCACTGAACTCCAGCAGAAGACCTTAGGCCCCCCAAAAGGGCAAGAAATCCTCCACATAACTGGGTAGAACAAAAGGGGAAAAAAAGAGAATGACAGAGAAGAGGGGGAAGAAAAATCAGAACACCAGCACTCTTGGGAGGGAGCTGTGAAAGAATAAAGGAATGCACACTGTGGGAGGCCACCTAACTGATGGGGAGATCAGTCAGGACTGAAGGGGACCCTCAAAGCCGCAGAGAAAAGCACAGCAGCCAGACTGAGGGGGGCAAAGAAGAGACAGGGCCACACAGACCATCAGTACCCCTGTCTGGAACACCACAGCCTGAGATACTTGGGCAGAGGCTGTGCAATGAGACTCAGGCTTCAGTGCTCAGTTCCAGGGAGAAGATTAGAGTTGGCTGTGTGGATACAACCTGAGGGGATAGGGAGTGGTGTGCCACGGGCTGGGGGGCAGAGTGCTACAACCAAGGGAGTGCGAGAGGAACCTGGGCCTGCAGGACAAGCCAGGTGCCATTGTGGGGTGGGCGAGAGGAGGATCATCATAGGAATATCTTTCTGTGCCTGTCCCAGGGCTCTTGGGCAGCAGGGAACCTCTTGAGTGGGCAATGGGCACTGGGAACAAACTGCCACAGCCAACTCAGACTCCAGAGGTGGGTGTGGCCCGCCATCACATGAGTCCACTACTTGCAGCCCCAGTCACCCCAGGGGTCATCACAGAGAAGAGAACTGTAACCAAGTGCCACCTGTTGCACTCACTCCTCTGGGAATGCACAAGCCCTGCTATTCCCACTACCAAAGGCTCTGGGTGTGGCCTACACCTCTCTGAGAGACACTGCCACATCCCAGGGCCCTGCAATCAGGAGCAGACTGTGCCACCTCCCTATGGGTCCTTGCCACTGTCAAGGGCCCAGCAACCAGTCACTGGCTACAGGCCCTGTCCACTGCCCCCATTTCCTTGGAAGCATGGAAAGGCCGTACACCAACACACCCCCTATTAAGGGGGTAACAGCCTGAACATACTGAGGAAAGAGACAGCAATCATCCAAACCAAAAAGAGTCCTCATGCCAAAAAACAAACAAACAAACAAACAAAAACCTAACCCCCACAAGCTATCCAGGGGCATTCCTGCATATAAATAGCCCTCCAAGACTAGAGTAGAGAGTTGTTTTCTCTAAACTCACACAATAAGAAAAATATAAGCAAAATGAAGAGGCTAGGAACCATTCACAGTTAAAACAACAGGAGAATTTCCCTAAAGGAGCAAACAATGAAACAGACCTCTACAGTCTAACAGACACTGAGTTCAAAAAGGAGATATGAAAATATTTTCAGGATGTTACATCCAAAAAATCAGAGTATAGATTCTTTTCAAGGGCACTTGGGACATTCTCAAGTATTGACCACATACTGGGCACAAAAATAACCTCAACAAATTTAAGAATATATAAATTATTTCAAGCATCTTCACTGACCACAATGTCATAAAACTAGAAATCAACCACAGGAAAAGAAATGAGAAAAAACTTATTACATGGAGACTAAACAACATGCTACTAAAAAAAACAATGGGTCAATGAGGAAATCAAAAGGGAAATTAAAAAATACCTTGAGGAGTTCCCATCGTGGCGCAGTGGTTAACGAATCCGACTAGGAACCATGAGGTTGCGGGTTCGGTCCCTGCCCTTGCTCAGTGGGTTAACGATCCGGCGTTGCCGTGAGCTGTGGTGTAGGTTGCAGACGCGGCTCGGATCCCACGTTGCTGTGGCTCTGGCGTAGGCTGGTGGCTGCAGCTCCGATTCAACCCCTAGCCTGGGAACCTCCATGTGCCGCGGGAGCAACCCAAGAAATAGCAACAACAACAACAATAACAACAACAAAAGACAAAAAAAAAATACCTTGAGATAAATAATAACGAAAACACAACAATTCAAAATCTACGGGATGCCACAAAAGCAGTTCTTAGAGGGAAGTTCACAGTGATACAGGCCTTCCTCAGAAAAGAAGAAAAATCTCAAATCAACAACTTAACCTACTACCTAAAAGAATTAGAAAAAGAACAAACAAAACCCAAAGTCAGCAAAAAGAAGGAAATCATAAAGATCAGAGAGGAAATCAATAAAACAGATATACAAAAAACCCCCAATAAAACCAAGAGCTGGTTCTTTGAAAGGTTAAACAAAATTGACAAACCTCTGGCCAGACTCACCAAGAAGAAGAGAGAAAGAACTCAAATAAACAAAATAAGAAATGAAAAAGGAGAAATCTCAACAGACACTACATAAATTAAAAAACCATAAGAGAATACTATGAACTATTATATACCAATGAGGTGGACAACCTAAAAGAAATGGACAACTATATAGAGACATAAAGCCCATCAAAAATAAATCAAGAAGAAAGAAATCAACTGAACAGACCAATCACTGGAAATGAAATTGAATATGCAATTAAAAACACTCCCTACAAACAAAAGTCCAGGACCAGATGGCTTCACATGTGAATTCTACCAAAAACATACAAAGAAGAACTTATACCCATCCTTCTTAATCTCTTCCAAAAGGTTCAAGAAGAAGGAACACTCCCAAAGACATTCTATGAAGCCACCATCACCCTAATACCAAAACCAGACAGAGATACTACCATAAAAGAAAATCATAGGCCAATATCTTTGATGAATATGGACACAAAAATTCCCAACAAAAGTTTAGCCAACTGAATTCAGTAACACATAAAAAAAATCATACACCACGACTAAGTGGGATTCATCGCAGATTCACAAGGATGGTTCAACATACCCAAATCAATCAACATTATACACACATTAACAAAGAAAAGTCAAAACCACATCATCATCTAATAGCGGCAGAAAAATCATTTGACAAAATCCAACATCCAGTCATGATAAAAACTCTAACCAAAGTGGGTATAGAGGAAACATACCTTAACATAATAAAAGCCATTTATGACAAACCCACAGCCAATATAATTCTCAATGGAGAAAAGCTGAAAGCCTTCCCACCAAAATCTAGAGCAAGATAAGGATCCTCACTCTCACCATTTTTATTCAACATAGTTTTGGAAGTTCTAGCCATAGCAATCAGACAAAGAAAATAGAAGGTATTCAAATTTGAAGAGAAGAGGTAAAATTGTCACTCTATGCAGATGACATGACGCTATATATATAAAAAACCGTAAGGACTCCACACAAAAACTACTTGAACTGATCGAAGAATACAGAAAAGTAGCAGGATACAAGATTAACATTCAGAAATTGGTTGCATGTCTGTACACAATGGAATATTAAAAAAGGAATATAAAAATAAAATTGCAACTAAAAAATTTAAATACCTAGGCATAAATCTGACCAAGGAGGTGAAAAACATATGCTGAAAACTATAAAACATTAATCAAGGAAACCAAAGAGGATTCAAAGAAATGGAAAGATAGCCCATGGTCCCAGATTGGAAGAATTAATGTAAAAATGGCCCTACTACCCAAAGCAATATACAGATTCAATGCAATCCCTATCAAATTACTCATGACATTTTTCACAGAACTAGAACAAATAATCCAAAAATTTATTTGGAATCATAAAAGACTCAGAACAGCTAATGCAATCCTAAGAGGAAAAAAACAAGCAGGAGGCATAACTCTCCCAAACTCCACACAATATTACAAAGCTACAGGAATCAAGACAGTGTGGTACTGGAACCAAAACAGACATACAGATCAATGGAACAGAAGAGAGAACCCAGAAATAAACCCAGACAACTATGGTCAATTAATGTTCAACAAAGGAGGTAAGAATATACAATGGTGAAAAGATGGTCTCTTCAGCAAATGTTGCTGGGAAAACTGGACAGCTGCGTGTAAATCAGTGAAACTGGAACACACCCTCACACCATGCACAAAAATAAACTCAAAATGGCTTAAAGAATTAAACAAAAGACAAGACACCATCAAATTCCTACAAGAGAACATAGGCAAAACATCCTATGACATCAACTGTACAATTTCTTTCTTAGGTCAGTCTCCCAACGCAACAGAAATAAAAACAAAAATAAACCAATTAAGACCTAATCAAAACTGACAAACTTTTGCACAACAAAAGAAACCATTAAAAAAAAAAGACATGGAGTTCCTGTCGTGGCACAGTGGTTAACGAATCCGACTAGGAACCATGAGATTGCGGGTTTAGCCCCTGGCCTTGCTCAGTGGGTTAAAGGATTTGGCACTGCAGTGAGCTGTGGTGTAGGCTGCAGATGCGGCTTGGATCCCGCATTGCTGTGGCTGTGGTGTAGGCTGGCAGCTACAGCTCTGATTAGACTCCTAGCCTGGGAACCTCCATATGCTGCGGGAGCGGCCCTGGAAAAGGCAAAAAGACAAAAAAAAAAGACAACCTACAGAATGTGAGAAAATAGTACAACTCACAAGCGCTTAATCTCTAAAATACACAAACAACTTACACAACTCGACATCAAAGAAACCAAAAACCCGATTGAAAAATGGGCAAAAGACCAGAATAGACATTTATCCAAAAAAAATATACAGATGGCCAATGGGCCAATAAAAAAATGCTCATCATCACTAATTATTAAAGACATGCAAATCAAAACTACAATGAGGTACCACTTCACACTAGTCATAATGGCCATCATTAACAAGTCCACAAATAATAAATGCTGGAGAGGGTGTGGAGATAAGCGTACACCCTTATCTCTTCCACTGTAGGTGGGAATGTAAACTGGTAGAACCACTATGGAAAACAATATGGAAGTACCTCAGAAAACTAAATATATACCTACCATATGATCCAGCAATCCCAGTCCTGGGCATACATCTGGACAAAACTACAATTCGAAGAGATACATGCACCCCTATGTTCATAGCAGCACTATTCACAATAGCCAAGACATAGAAACAACCTAAATTTCCATCAACAGATGAATGAATTAAGAAGATGTGGTACATATACACAATGGAATACTACTTAGCCATAAAAAATAACAAAATAATGCCGTCTACAGCAACATGAAAGGAACTAGAGACTCTCATACTAAGTGAAGTAAGTCAGAAAGAGAAAGACAAATACCATATCGTATCACTTATATCTGGAAGCTAAAATATAGCAAAAATGAACCTTTCCACAGAAAAGAAACTCATGGACTTGGAGAACAGATTTGTGGTTGCCAAAGGAGAGGAGGAGGGAACGAGATGGACTGGGAGTTGGGGGTTAACAGATACAAACTATTTCATTCAGAGTGGATAAGCAATGAAATCCTACCGTATGGCACAGGGAACTATATCTAGTCACTTGTGATGGAACATGATGGAGGATAATAAAAAAAATCTAGGATGCCACAAAAGCAGTTCTTAGAGGGGAGTTTATAGAAATAGAGGCCTTCCTCAAAAAAGAAGTAAAATCTCAAATCAACAACTTAATCTACTACCTCAAACAATTAGAAAAAGAACAAAAAACCCCACGAAGTCAGCAGAAGGAAGGCAATCATAAAGATCAGAGATGGATTCAATAAAATAGAGATTCAAAAAAAACAATCAAAAAAATCAATAAAACCAAGATCTTGTTCTTTGAAAGGGTAAACAAAATTGAAAAAATCTCTGGTCAGGATCAGCAAGAAGAAGAGACAGAGACCCAAATAAGCAAAATAAGAAATGAAAAAGGAGAAATCTCAATGGATACTGCAGAAATACAAAATACATGCCAACAAATTTGAAAACCTAGAAGAAATGGACAATTCTTTAGAGACATACAGCCCACCAAAACTGAGTCAAGAAGAAATAGATCATTTGAACAAACCCATCACTAGAAATGAAACTGAATACGTAATAAAAACACTCCCTACAAACAAAAGCCCAGGACCAGATGGCTTCACAGGCAAATTCTACCAAAAACATACAAAAAAACCATCCTTCTTAAACTCTTCCAAAAGGTTCAAGAAGGAATAATCCCAAAGGCATCCTATGAGGCCACCATCATCCTAATACCAAATCCAGACAAAGATACTACCAAAAGAGAAAATTATAACCAATATCTTTCATGAATATAGATGCAAAAATTCTCAACAAAATTTTAGCTAACTGAATCTAACAACACATAAAAAAGATCATACACCATGACCAAGTGGGATTCATCTCAAATTCACAAGGACGGTTCAACATACACAAATCAATCAAGATCATACATGACATTAACAAAAGAAAAGTCAAAAACCACATGATCATCTGAATAGATTCAGAAAAAGGCATTTGACAAAATCCAACATCCATTCATAATAAAAACTCTAACCAAAGTGGTTAGAGGGAACATACTTAACATAATAAAAGCCTTTTATGACAAACACACAGCCAATTTAATACTCAACTGTGAAAAGCTGAAAGCCTTCCTGCTAAAATCTGGAACAAGACAAGGATGCCCACTCTCACCACTTTTATTCAACATAGTATTGGAAGTCCTAGCCACAGCAACCATACAAAAAAAGAAATAAAAGGTATCTAAATTGGAAAAGAAGAGGTAAAACTGTCACTTTATGCAGATGACATGATATTATATATAAAAAACCATAAGGACTCCACACAAAAACTACTTGAACTGATCAGCAAATTCAGCAAAGGAGGAGGATACAAGATTAACATTCAGAAATCAGTTGCATTTCACTGTAAAATTGGTTGCGATGATTTTGTACAACTATAAATGTAATAAAATTCACTGAGGAATAAAAAAAAGAAATCAGTTGCATTTCTGTATACTGACAATGAAATATTAGAAAAGCAATATTAAAAACCAATAAGTTTTCAAATTGCACCCCAAAAAATTAAATACCTAGGAATAAACCTGACCAAGGAGGTGAAAGACATATTTTGAGAACTATAAAACATTAATCAAGGAAATTAAAGAGGATTCAAAGAAATGGAAAGATATCCCATGTTCCTGGATTGAAAGAATTAATACTGTTAAAATGGCCATACTACCCAAAGCAGTCAAGAGATTTAATACGATCCCTATCAAATTACCCATGACATTTTTCACAGAAGTAGAACAATCCAGCAGAAATTGACAGAACATCATAAATCAACTATAATAAAAAATTTTTTAATTAAATGAAAAGTTTTAAGACAAAGTTAAGTACTCATCATCAGATCTCCATGACAAGAAAAATTAATGAAAGTTCTTTGGGCCAAAAGAAAATTATATCAGATGGAAATCTGTGCATACACAGAAGAATAAAGAGTACTAGAAATGGTAATTATACAGATAAATATAAACAAAATCCTTCCTCATTATTTAATTTCTTTTAAAAAAATAAACAATTGACTGTTTAAAGGAAACTAACAGCAAAGTACTGTGTGGTTCCTAAAATATGTCCAAGAAAAATGTATTACTATAATTAAAAAAAAAAAGGAAAATAAAGAGAAAATGGAGACAGAGTGTTATAGTTGTTACATTTATGTAAAGAGGCAAAATAATACATAAAGGCCTTTACATAGTAAGTTAAATATGCACATTATAAACCCCAAAGCAACCATTACAAATATAAAACAAAAAAATTAGAGCTAATAAAACAATAGTGTGGATAAAATGGAATAATAAAAGTACTCTGTACATCCAAAACAACGCAAGATGCTCTGTAAACCCAAAAAGACAAAATGAATCCAGAAGATGTGAAAAGGAATAGCAGGATGGCACATTTAAATCAAACCATTTAGATACTTAAGTAAATATAAATGGTCTAAAACACTGCAATTAAAAAGAGAGATAAGAGTTCCCTGATGGCTTAGTTATTAAGTATCCTGTGTTATTGTTGCCATGGCTGGGGTGTGGTTTCTGGTCTGGACAAGGTCAAAAATAAGCCCCCCCAAAAACAAAACAACCAAACAAAAAAACCTGGCATAGATAATAAAACTGGATTTAAAGAAGCAGAACTAACTCCATTGTTGTGCTAGAGATCTCAAGACCATCCACATGTTCAGTGACTCACTAGGAAGATCCACATGTCTTGATATATAGTTGTATTCATGGATATGACTTATTATAGTGAAAGATACAAAGTAGAATCAGCAAAGCAAAAAGGAACATGCAGCAAAGTTTGGAGGAAACCATGGGCAAATTTCCACGAGTTCTCTCCCAGTGGAGTCACACAGGAAGCACTTAATTCTTCAGAAATAAACTGACAAAACTATGAAATGCTGTCTACCAAATAAGCTCCTTCAGAGACTCAATGACAAGTTTTTACTAGATGCTGGTTATTCACATGCTCTGCCTAGCATATAGAAAAATTCCAGACTCCCACAAAGACGGCAGGCATTTGGTAAAAACTACAGAGCACAGTGAGCCACTGCTATCAGTTAGAGAATAGTGGGAAGAACATTCTTAAAACCCAAGGTCCAGATGCCAGTCAAGGTCAACTTTGCAAGCAGTCCTTTCTAAGAATGGTAGTCTCAGATTCGCCATGACCATACTTTTCTGCCCATCTGTCCTACTGGAGAAGCACTGTAAATATGATGCCAATAGGTGACAAGTACAAATATGAAAAAAGAAAAAAGATGTATCATGCAAAAACTAATCATAATAAAGTTGGAGTGGCTGTGTTAATATCAAATAAAGTAGAGCTGAGAACAAGAAATAACACCAAGGATAAACAGAGACATGCCTCAGAGATATTGTGGGCTGGGTTCCAGACCACTGCAATAAAGTGAACATCAAAATAAAACAACTCAAATGATTTTTTCGGTTTCACATTTCAAGTAAAATTTATGTTCACACTATACTATAGTGTATTTAGTATGAAATAACAAAAAAGATATAACAAATGTACATACCCTAATTCAAAAATACTTTATTGCTAAAAACAACAAATGTTATTAAATAACAAATGTACATACCCTAATTCAAAAATACTTGATTGCTAAAAATACTAATCCTGGAGTTCCCGTCGTGGCGCAGTGGTTAACGAATCCGACTAGGAACCATGAGGTTGCGGGTTCGGTCCCTGCCCTTGCTCAGTGGGTTAACGGTCCGGCGTTGCCGTGAGCTGTGGTGTAGGTTGCAGACGCGGCTCGGATCCCGCGTTGCTGTGGCTCTGGCGTAGGCCGGTGGCTACAGCTCCGATTCAACCCCTAGCCTGGGAACCTCCATAGGCCATGGGAGCGGCCCAAGAAATAGCAACAACAACAACAACAACAAAAGACAAAAAAAAAAAAAAAATACTAATCCTCATCTGACAATGCAGGATCACCACAAAACTTCAATTTGTAAAAAATAAAAAGAAGAAACAGATAATCCACAATTATAGTTGGATATTTTGAAATGTTCTCTTAGTAACGGCAGATAAGTAGACAGGATTAAGAAAGTAGAAAACTGAGCAACACTATCTAACAGCTTCACCCACTGATATAGATACTCCATCTAACAAGAACAGAATCAATTATTTTCACAGGCAAATGAAACATTAATCAAGATAAACCATATACTTAAACAGAAAACAAGTCACAATAAGTAGCAACAGATTGAAATCATATATATCGAGAATGTTCTTTGATCACAGCAGAATTAAATTAGAAAATAATAACAAAAAGTTATCCCTCCAAATTTAGAAAATATAACATTCCTAAACTAACCAGGAGTTAAAGAAGAAATCACAAGGAACATCATAAAATACTTTTAACTAAATGATAAAACAATCTATGTGAATTTTTGGAAAGTAGCTAAAGCAATACACAGAGGGAATTTTATAGTTTTTTCACATTTGCATTAAAAAGTCAGAAATGTGGAAAAATCTATAATGTAATCTTCCCCTTTAGGAATCTAGAGGAAGAAGAGAAACCTAAGCCCAGAATAAATATAAGGAAAGGAATGGTAAGATGGGAGCAGAAACTGATAATATAGAAAACTGACAAAGAATAACAAAAAAGGCAATAAAACTAAAAGATAGTTCCTTGAAAAGAATCAATGCAATTAATAAACTTCTAGCTAGGCTGATCAAAAATAAGAGAGAAGACACAAATTGCCAGTAGGAGGAATGTAAGAGTAGATAGAACTATAGATTCCACTATATAAAAAATACAATGAAAATATTACAACTTTATATCAAGAAAGAGGAGAGTTTAGAAAAAATGTGCAAATCCCTTGAAGAATGCAAATTATATAAACTGAGTAAACTAAAGAAAATTCTGAGAAGACCTATATTTACTGAAGAATTTAATTTGTAATTTAAAACTTTCACATGCATACAATAGAACTTATCAAATATTTAAGAAGAAATAATTCAATCCTATACAAATTTTGAATAACAGAAGAAGAGAGACCTTTTAACTCATTTTTTTTGGCATGTAGACATCTAGCTGTTTGATCATTTGTTGAAAAAACTATTCTTTCTCTATTGAATTGCCTTTGTTCCGTTGTCAAAGATCAGTTATCTATATTTATTCTATTTCTGAGCTCTCTATTTTGTTCCACTGTCTGTTCTTTCACCAGTAACACAATGCTTTCAATATTGTAGCTTTATATTAATCACATCTTGAAGTCAGATACTGTCTTCAACTTTGTTGTCTCCTTCAATTTTGAGTTGGCTATTCTGGGTGTTTTACCTCCCCAAATAAACTTTAGAATCATTTTGTCAACATTCATAAGCTAACTTGCTGAGACTGAGATATGAATTGTGTTTGACCTGTTATAGATCAATTTGGAAATAAAAGACATCTTAAAAAACTGAGTCTTTAGAGTTCCTGTTGTGGCCCAGCAGTTAGCAAACCCAACTAGCATCCATGAGGACACAAGTTCAATCCCTTGCCTCTCAGTGGGTTAAGGATCTGGCATTGCCATGAGCTGTAATGTAGGCTGCAGTTGCGGCTTGTAGCCTGCGTAAATGTGGCTCTGGCGTAGGCCAGCAGCTACAGCTCCAAATGGACTCCTAGCCTGGAAACCTCCATATGCCGCAGGTGCGGCCTTAAAAAGACAAAAAAAAAAAAAAAGAGTCTCCTTATCCATGAACATGACCTTCTCTCCAGAGACTTTTATCTTTTATGATTTCTTTCATCAGAGTCTAATGGTTTTCTTCATATCAATTTTGCACATCTTTTGTCAGATGTGTATTTTGTATCTCTTTTGTGTATGCTCATATAAATAGTGTTGTGTTTTTTAATTTCAAATTCCAATTGTTCATTGCTTGTATACAGGAAGACAACTGACTTTTGTATATTAGCCTTAAATCCTGCAGCCTTACTATAATTACTAGTTTTAGGAATTTTTGTTTATTCTTTGGAATTTTCTACAGAAAATAGACATTTTATTTCTTCCCAATATTTATACTCTTAATGTCTTTTGTCTCACAGCATTAGCTAGGACTTCCAATACAAAGATGAAGAGGAGTATTGACAGGACATACTTGTCTTATTCCTGGTCCTAAGGGGAAAGACTCTAATTTCCTCACCAGCATGATATTACCTGTAGTGTGTATATATATATATATTATTTTTTTGCTTTTTAGGGCCACACCTGCAGCATATGGAGGTTCCCAGGCTGGGGTTGAGTGGGAGCTACAGCTGCCAGCCTACACCCCAGCCACAGCAACGCCAGATCCAAGCTACGTCTTCAACCTACACCACAGCTCATGGCAACACCAGATCTCCAACCCACAGAGCAAGGTCAGGGATCAAACCTGCAACCTCATGGTTCCTAGTCAGAGTCATTTCCACTGCGCCATGACGGGAACTCCAAGCTATAGTGTAGATTTTTTGTAGATGTTCTTTATCAAATTGAGAACGTTTCTCCATATTCCTGTTTTATGAGTTTTTAAACATAAATGTTGAATTTTCTCAAATATTTCTTCTGCATCTGTTGATATTTTTCTTCCTAGCCTATTGATGTAATGGATTACATTATTTTTTGTTTTTTATTTAATTTTATTGATAGTTGACTTACAATGTTGTGTTAATTTCTGCTGTAAACTGATTTACCTATACATATACATATCCATTCCCATATAGGTTATCACAGAACACTGACTAAATTTCCCTGTGCTGTACAGCAGGTTCCCATTAACCATCTACTCCATATACAAGAGTGCATTTGCCAATCCCAAATGCCCAACTCATGCGTCCCACACACCCTTCCCCTTTGATAACTAAGTTTGTTTTCAAAGTCTGTGAGTCTGTTTTCTAAATAAATTCATTTGTATCATTTCTTTAGATTTCATATATAAGTGATATCATATGACATTTGTCTTTGACTTATTTCATTTAATATGACAATCTCTAGGTCCATCCATGTTGCTGCAAATGCTATTATTTTGTTCTTTTTATGGCTGAGTAGTATTCCACAGTATATATGTAATACCTCTCATTCATCCATTCATCACTTGATGGACATTTAGGTTGCTTCCATGTCTTGGCTATTGTAAATAGTGCTGCAATGAACACTGGGTGCATGTATCTTTTCAAAGTATGGTTTTTCCAGATATATGCCCAGGAGTGTGATTGCTGGATCATATGGTAGTTCTATTTTTAGTTTTTTAAAGAATATTCATACTATTTTCCATAGTGGCTGTATCAATTTACATTCCCACCAACAGTGTGGGAGGGCTCCCTTTTCTCCACACCCTCTCCAGTATTTATTGTTTGTAGACTTTTTCATGCTGGCCATTCTGATTGGTGTGAGGTGATACCTATGGTAGTTTTGATTTGCATTTCTCTGAAAATTAGCAATGTTGAGCATCTTTTCATATGTTTTTTGGTTATCCGTATATCTTTGGAGAAATGTCTGTTGAGATCTTCTACCCATTTTCTGATTGGGTTGTTTGTTTTTCTGATACTGAGCTTCATGAGTTGTTTGTATATTTTGGAGATTAATCCCTTGTCAGTCACTTCATTTGAAAATATTTTCTCCCATTCTGTGGGTTTTCTTTTTTTTTTTTTTTATGGTTCCCTTTGCTGTGCAAAAGCTTTTAAGTTTAATTAGGACCCATTTGTTTATTTTTGTTTTTATTTTCATTACTCTAGGAGGTGGATCTGAAAATATATTGCTGTTATTTATGTCAAAGAGTGTTCTTCCCAGTTTTTCTCTAAGAGTTTTGTAGTATCTGGTCTTATATTTAAGTTTTTAATCTATTTTGAGTTTGTGTGTATGGCGTTAGTATTATAATTTCATTCTTTTACATATAGCTATCCAGTGTTCTCAGCACCACTTATTGAAGAGATTATCTTTTCTCCATTGTATATTTTTGGCTCATTGTCAAAGATTAATTTACCATAGGGAGTTCCCACTGTGGTGCAGTGGGGTAAGAACCTGACTACAGCAGCTCAGGTAGCTGAGGAGGCCTGGTGCAGTAGGTAAAAGGATCCAGCATTGCTGCAGCTATGATACAGTTCACAGCTGTGGCTTGGTTTCAATCCTTGGCCAGGAACTTCCATATGCCTCAGATGTGGCCATTTAAAAAAAGAATAGGAGTTCCCGTTGTGGCTAAGTGGAAACAAATCTGACTAGCATCCATGAGGACACAGTTTGGGATCCCTGGCCTTGCTCGGTGGGTAAAGGATCTGGCATTGCCATGAGCTGTGGTGTAGGTTGCAGATGCAACGCAGATCCCTCATTGCTATGGCTGTTGTGTAGGCTGGCAGCTACAGCTCTGATTAGACCCCTTAGCCTGGGAACCTCCATATGCCACTGGTATGGCCCTAAGAAGCCAAAAAAAAAAAAAGAAAGATTAATTAACCATAAGTATGTAGGTTTATTTCTGGACTTCTTATCCTGTTCCATTGATCTATATCTCCGTTTGTGTGCAAATACCATACTGTTTTGGCGACTATAGCTTTGTAGTATGGTTTGAGGTCAGAATGCCTGATTCCTCCAGCTCCATTTTTCTTTCTCAGGACTACTATAGCTATTCAGGGTCTTTTGTGTTTCCATATAAATTTAAAAATGTTTGTTCCAGTTCTGTGAAAAATGCCATTGGTAATTTAATAGGGATTTCACTGAAACTGTAGACTGCTTTGGGTCATACAGCCATTTTGAGAATATTGATTCTTCTAATCCAAAAGCATGGCATATCTTTCCATCTGTTTGTGTCATCCTTAATTTCTTTCAACAGTGTCTTATAGTTTTCTGAGTACAGGTCTTTTCCCTATCCAGGTAGGTTTATTCCTAGGTGTCTTCTTCATTTTGATGCAGTGGTAAATAGGATTATTTCCTTTATTTCCCTTTCTCAGATTTCATTGTTAATTTATAGGGATGCAAGAGATTTCTGTGTATTAATTTTGTATCCTGCAACTTTCCCAAATTCACTGATGAGCTCTGGTAGTTTTCTGGTAGCACATTTAGGACTTTCTGTGTACAGTATCACATCACCTATAAACAGTGACAATTTTACTTCTTTTTGTCCAATTTTTCTTCTCTGACTACAGTGGCTAGGACTTGACTACAGTAGCTAGGACTTCCAAAACTATGTTGAATAAAAGTGGTGAGAGTGGACATCCTTGTCTTCTTCCTGATCCTAGAGGAAATGCTTTTAGCTTTTCACCATTGAAAATGGTGTTAGTTCTGGGTTTGTGATATATGGCCTTTATTATGTTCAGGTAGGTTCCCTCTATGCCTGCTTTCTGGAGGTTTTTTTAATCATAAATGGGTGTTGGATTTTTGTCAAAAGTTTTTCTGGGGAGTTCCCGTCGTGGCACAGTGGTTAACAAATCCAACTAGGAACCATGAGGTTGCGGGTTCGATCCCTGGCCTTGCTCAGTGGGTTGAGGATCCAGCATTGCTGTGAGCTGCGGTGTAGGTTGCAGACACGGCTTGGATACTGCATTGCTGTGGCTCTGGCGTAGGCTGGTGGCTATGGCTCCGATTGGACCCCTAGCCTGGGAATCTCCATATGCCGCGAGAGCAGCCCTAGAAAAGGCAAAAAGACAAAAAAAAAAAGTTTTTCTTCATCTACTTAGATGACCACTTGGTTTTTATTCTTCAGTTTGTTAATGTGGTGTATCACATTGATCAACTTGCGGATACTGAAGAATCCTTGCATTCCAAGGATAAATCCCACTTGATGTATGATCCTTTTAGCATATATTTGGATTCAATTTGCTATTATTTTGTTAAGGACTTTTGTGGCTATGTTCAACAGCAATACTGGCCTATAATTTTCTTTTTAAGTGGTATCTTCATTTGGTTTTGGTATCAGGGTGATGGTGGCCTCAGAGAATGATCTTGCAAATGTTTCTTCTTCTACAACTTTTTGGAAGAGTTTCAGAAGGATAGGTGTTATCTCATTTATAAATTTTTAATAGAATTTGCCTGTGAAGACATCTGATCCTGGATTTTTTTTTGTTGGAAGTTTTTTAAATCACAGTTTTAATTTCAGTACTTGTAATTGGTCTATTCATATTTTCTAGCATGGCTGAAGCCAGATTGGATAATAAAAATCTTAACCTCCAAAATGTCAAGGTTCTCATTCTGATTAAAGATTGTTGTTTGATTGTGGAGGAACAGAGGCTGGCTGGCATTGTTCCAATATCTACCAGCTAAATCAGCTCCCAGGAGATTTGAAGAAACCACACCTATTTTTTTGATATTCAAAAATAATCACATCATGAAGGAATTCAGAAAGCCACTGTGAATGTCCAGGTAAAGATGTAGGCTCAGAAAAAGACTATGAGAAGAACTGAAGCTTTAATCTTTGGCAGCAAGAGACACTATACAGTAGTTAACAACAAAAATCTACTAAGCTTAAGGAAAGAAGAGAATTCTATTTCCAGAATTATCAAAGTATAAAATTCAAATATCCAGTTTTGAACAAAGAAATAGGAAACTATGGCCCACTCAAAAGAATAAAATAAATCAAGAGAAAATGTACCTGAGGAAAGCCAGATGTCAGATACATGAGACTCCAACTATCTTTAATCTGCTTAAAGAACTAAAGGAAGACAAGAACAAAAATAAGAAATGATGTATGAGTAAAGAAACAGTGGACTTGAACAACACAATAAATCAACTAGACCTAGGAGACATATAAAGAATAATCCACCCAACAACAGCAGAACATTCTTTAGTGCACATTCATCTCAAGTATATATTGGACATTCTCCAAGCTGTCTTGTATGTTAGGTCACAAAACAAGTCACAGTACATTATAAAAGGTAGATATAATACAAAGCATCTTCTCTGACTAGAAGAGAATGAAGTTAGAAATAAATAACAGAAATAAAATGGGATAATTCACAAATATGGATAAATTAACAACAAAGCCTTAACCAACCAATTGGTGAAGGAAGAAATTAGAAAAAACTTAATGATGAATGAAAACAAAGACAGAACATACCAAAACCTATAGGATGCAGTGAAAGCAGAAGAGGAAAATTTAGAACTGTAAATCCTTACAACCTAACTTTACTGCTTAATGAACTAGAAAAAGAAGAACAAACTAAACCCAAAGATAGCAGAAAGAAGGAACTAAAAAAGATACACCAGAGATAAAATAGAGAACAGAAAAACAATAGAAAAAATCAATAAAATCAAAGTCAGATCTTTGAAAAGATCAACATAAATGAGAAATTTGCAACTAGGTGACTGAGAAAATAAAAGACAGGACACAAATAACCAAAATCAGAAATGAATGTGGAGATATCACTACCAACCATTGGTGATAAAAGGGAACAAAAAAGAATTTTATGAACAACTGTATACTAACAAATTAGACAGCTTAGAAGAAAAGGACAAATTCCTTGAAACACACAAATTAACTAAGCTGATTCAAGAAGTGGAAAATCTCAACAAACCTATAAGCCAAAAGACTGAAGGAGTAATGAAAACCTCCCAAAGAACTAAGGTCCTGGACCAGATAGCTTTGTTGCAACAGAAACTAGTTGAGACAGTCTCCATCACGTTAAACTTTATTTTAATCTACTCAGCCACTCTCTCATATATATTTTTTCTTTTTCTCTCTTGCTTAATTGCAGTTAGAAATGATTACTTTCTAGTTAAAATTGTACAATGCACCTGGTGTTTCCTTCTCCAAGAAAGCAATCCCTACCACTCCCTTCCTCTTTGAGCATTCTCCATTCTGGAAATAAGGACATGGTGCAATAACCTCAAGGACCACCAAGGCCAGTCCCAGGACTGTCTGAGGCCAACTTTAATGATTTTGAAATTTTCCCCTAGTAAAGAAGAATGAAGAGTTGCACCCTTATCTGTGGCCCTATTTTCCACTCCTAGACTATAGGACCCCTTTCTCTCTTTCAAGGAAGAGCATGGTCTTGAGGGCACTAGCCTGCCATGGCCTCCTCTGCCTGGCAAAACAATAAAGCTATTCTCTTCTACTTCACCCAAAACTCTGTCTCTGTGTTTCTATTTGTCACTGGTGAACAGAGGTCCAATTTTGGCAACAAATTTGGGGACTCATGGGACTGACTTCTGGGCAGGTGGCTCTGTGGGGCCCCTCAGCTTGATGGAACATTCTGAGGTTACTCTCCACACTAGAATCCTTCAGGAAAGCAGAAGATGGGATCCTCTAGAGGTTAGATCCTCTAGAGGTCAGATTACCAGGTATCTCCTATGATAGGGCCTTGCCCCAATCATACCAGGACTGCTATCTTGGTAGCTAGAGCTCCAGGGCAGGAGTGGAAGATGGGAGAGAGAGATTGCCCTAGCAGCTCCCAAGGCCATCTTTGCCTTGAGGGCATTCCCCTCACACCCACCCAAACTTCCTACTCTGAGAAATCATCTTTTGGGGAAGGAGAAAAGTAACATTTGGGATGTCACGACACCTCTGCCAACATTTTGGTAAGTCCCCTAGCATGCACTCTGAGGCCCTTTGACCTTGCCCATCTGGGGAAACTTCTGTCCCCATTTGGGGATTTCTGTTTAGGAGCTCTCATTTGTAAGGCACTGCTTGGACTAAAGTCATGAGCTTAATGAGACCTAGAAGCCAAATTGTGTTTGGGCTGTTTGGTTTTTGTTTGGTTTGTGGTTTCCATTTGGCTGGCAAGGATTTGGTTTGTCTTTGGCTCTGCATAGGAGTGTGTAATCTGACTCAACATGGGAACCACTTCTTCTTTGGTTCCACCTGATAGTTCCCCTAAAGAAGATTTTGCAAAACTGGTCGACCTATAGTTGTCAATCCATGACTAAGAAAAGGATGGTATTCTATTGTAATTCTGTGTGGACAATGTACATTCTTGACAGAGAGAAAAGATGACCACTGCATGGTAGCCTGAATTATACCATCCTGCAGCTACAAGTGTTTTGGTCATAGGAATGGGAAGATGGGCGTGATCTCCTATGTTCAGGCATTTATGAAACTTCACAATAAAGAGAGTGAATAGCCAGGTAGTAAATTGACAGTACAGAGGGAAAAGAAGAAACCTGTTTCCCTTTTTAAGGTGGTAGAGGATTCTAAAACTCCACATAAGAAGTTAGATGATGATTTGACAATCTTAAGTATAATGAGTCCACTTAACCCTAATTTTCAAGTGCCTCAGGCTCCACCTCCAGCAGCACCACTACCACCTTGGGTGCCACCTCTGCCAATTTATTCCCTTTACCAGCAAAGGTGGAAAGGACTGAGGAAGGAACAGACCCTCCCTTTGACATTCTCAGAGTACAAGCCAGAGGCAGGAATTGTCTCCCCTTTGAGGACCTGACAGGGCACCCATTTTGGCCAAGGACACCCCATTACTAGATAAAGAGAAAAGCACTGGCAGGACAATTTCTTTTGCATCAATTACCCACAGGAACAAATGGAAAGGGGTGATTGGCTGAATATTACTGGGCTTACAGTACAAATCCACCTCAGATTTGATGAAATGGAAGTAAAAATCCCTCTTATAAGGATGATCCCCAAAAGATGGCTGATCTATTCTATTCCATCTTTGTCACCCATCGTCCTACTTGGGGAGATGTTCAATCATTATTGAACATGTAGCTCACAAGCAATAAATGCCAATCAGTGGCAAACAAAATCAGAAAGGAAGCACAGAGCCTACATGATGTGAATCCACACCAAGTTTCCCCTCCCAATGATGCAGTTCCCAAGTCCAAGCAGAACTGGGATCCAAACAGAGCCCAGGATGCACTTATGTTAACCAGTGTGTACTGGACAGACTTAGAAAAAGATTTCAAAAACAAAGGAATCTAAAAATACAAGAGCTCAGGCATAAATTAAAGGAGAACCTTTCTGCCTTTCTGAAGTGTACCTATCAAGCCTATCAAAAATACACCAATTTGGATTCTGAGGCCCCCCAAAATATGAAAATGATAAGTATGACTTTCATTAATCAGAGTGCTCCAGACATCAGAAAGAAACTAAAGAAAATTGATGGAGCAATGGCAATGAGTTCAGGGCATCTAGTAGAGATTGCTTTCAAAGTATATAATGCTAGAGAAGAACACAGCTAAGGCGGTTAAAATTTTCTATGAGGCCCCAACTAGGAGCAATCCCACAAAGCAAAAACTTGGTAAGGAAGGAAAAGGAGAGAAATCTAAGCTAGAAAGGGGCCCATGAGCCTAACGCAAGGGAGGAGAGCCCTGGAAAAGGTATTGTCCTAAACTTAACAAGAAAACCAAGAAAATTTCTGGCTGAGGTTATGGCTGTGAGAAGGGAAGTTCTGAAGAGTACAGTGACAGTGACTGAAGAAGCCGAGGGCTTCTCTCCATGTTGATGGCTCCAATAAATATGGCCCCATGGGAGCCCCAGGGTCAAATAGCAGGGTGAAACCAATTAATAGATTTTTTAGTGAATACTGGCGCAACCAACTCATTTTTAAATTAAAAACTGGCATCATTAAACAAATCTACAATATCAGTGGTAGAAATTATAGGACAAGCTCGGCAGTGTCCTTTACTCCAACCTCTAGAACGCCAAACTGGAAAGAAGAAATTGAAACCCAGTTTTCTATGCATGCCTGATTGCCCAGTCCCCCTCTTGTATAAAATGAATGCTCAAATAATCTTTTTGCTGGGAAGACAACTTTTATGTTTAGAAGTACCTCCAGAAAACACCTTAAGATTTCACCAGTAACTTGAATTGACGAAAAAGGAGACAGAGCCAATTCCAGAAAAGATTGAAGGAAAAAATGAATAAAGGGAGTTCCTGTTGTGGCTCAGGGGAAATGATTCTGAATAGTATCCATGAAGAAGTGGATTCGATCTCTGACCTCACTCAGTGGGTCGGGGACCCAGTGTTGCTGCAAGCTGTGATGTGGGTCACAGATGCAGCTTGGATCTCAAGTTGTTGTGGCATAGGCTGGCAGCTATAGCTCTGATTCAACCCCTAGCCTGAGAATTTCCATATGACACGAGTGCGACCCAGATGAGCCATATCTGCCTCCCCAATTTCAACTGTTCTTAATCCAAAGGCTCTATACCTGAGGAAAAAAACAATATCCTCCTAAGAGAGAGGCCACAGAAGGAATCCAGCTGTCATTAAATCGCTTCCTAAAATACAGCCTAATGAGACCCTGCAGATCTCCCTACAACACTCCCATCCTTCCTGTACTGGAGTCCCACACTACTGAATATCGATCAATTTGTTCAAGACTTATGGGCCATTTATGAAATAGTACAGATCCATCCCAGGTTCCAAATCCATACACTTTGCTCACTACAATACCTGGAAATTATGGATACTTTACAGTCCTAGATTTAAAGGATGCCTTCTTTTGTATACCAGTAGGAAAAAAAATGGTCACAATTACTGTTTACTTCTGAATGGCAGGATTCAGAATCTAAGGCCATAAGCCAATACTGCCGGACAGTACTGCCACAAGGATTTTGATAAGTGGCCTTAAATGAATCATTCGTTGGTGCCCTGCTACCTCAATTGGACTTATCTCAACACAAACTTCACTATACACCTGAGGATGATCAGAGGGCAAAGGACTGGGTTTTAATGCCTTAGATTCAACTAAGCAATGGAAAATGAATCCAAATGGACTAGTCTTATTACCTGCTGCCCTCATGTGGGCAATAATAAAACTATTACATGACAGCCCCCATTACAGCCAAGATGCCCTAAAGGACTTTATCAAACCTCATCTCCAGGGGCCCAATCTACAACAAACTATTAAGGGGATGGCACAGAGTTGTCCTATAGGCGTAAAAAATAATCCTAAACCTGGAAAATGAGGGCTGCCTTAAGGAACTTAATATGCTGGTGAACACCCTCGTGCTGACTGGCAGGTTGACATCACACAGATTCCAAAGACCACTGGCTGCATTAAATATTTGTTGGGTTTTGTTGATACCTTTTCAGAATGGGGTGAAGCTTCCCCAACCACAACAGAAAGGGCACTGGAAGAAACAAACACTCTTTTAAAAGATATTATTCCAAGGTTTGGCTTTCCCTCTTCTTTTTTTTAATTTAATTTAACTTTTTTATTACTCAAATGAATTTATCACATCTGTAATTATGTTATGATCATAACAATCCAATTTCACAGGATGGCCTTCCCTCTTCTATCCAAAAAGACAATGAATCAGCTTTTGTTATGGAGGTAATTCAAGCCATAAGTAAAGCTTTAGGGAAAAAATAGAAACTTCATTCAGCATGGAGACCTCAATCAATAGAGAAGACAGAGAAGATGAATCATACTTTGAAGAAGACCCTTGCCAAATTATGCTGGAGACTCATTTAAAATGGGATAAAGTTTTGCTAATTGCTCTCCTTTCTAAAAGAATAGCTCCTAGAAAGAGGCTTAGGTTAATCCCTTTTGAAATTTTGAGATTTTTTTTTTTTGTCTCTCTAGGGCCACACCAGCAGCATATGGAGGTTCCCAGGCTAGGGGTCCAATCCAAGCTGCATCTGTGGCCTACACCACAGCTCATGTCGATGCCAGATCCTTAACCCACTGAGCGAGGCCAAGGATCGACCACGTGTCCTCATGGATACTAGTCAGGTTCATTAACTGCACTGAGCCACTACGGGAACCCCCCTTTTGAAATTCTTTATAGGAGAATATTCCTGGCTCTCTAAAAAAGGGGGATGAAAACATGCTATTGTCTCAAGAGTCTAAGGTCAAACAATATGTCCAATAAATTAATCGTTTGCTAACTACTATGCATGAGTTTATGTCCTGCAGGTCTCCTCACTTGGAAGCTTCCCTACATCCTTCCCAGTGGGAGACCAGGTGTTACTAAAGGTGGGAAAAGAACAAGGATCCAAACAATAACTTGAAGAGAAATGGAAGGGACCATATGATATCCTTCTTATTACCCATACTTCCTTGAAGCTAGATGGAGTCAAGCCGTGAGTACATCAAACCAGAATAGAGAGGCCTTCTGATGACTAACTGGAGCTGCCCCCGGCTGACAAGCAGGCCCCTGAAAAGTGGACCTCACACCCAATAAGAAACCTTAAGTACCTGTTTCAACAGGAAAAATGTAATACTTACTTTTTCTATCTTTATATTTACTGGGAATGCTTGACTGAATTCATTCTTGAAGTTAGAAATGAGTCCATAGCCCTTCGCATTAAAGTCACTACCTTTGAACCAGCTGAGTGCCAATTAAGAATATACTTCACGAGTTCCCAATGTAGCACAGCAGGCTAAGAATCTGACTGCAGCAGCTCGGGCCACTGTGGAGGCGCGGGTTCAATCCCTAGCCCAGGAACTTCCACATGCTGTGAGTGTTGCCATAAAAAAAAATTACACTTCAACAACCAGGCCATAATTTTTTCTTTTCCCTTTATGTCACTATAAAAACAAACATAATGCCTGCTCAAAATTAGGCATCAAAAAAAATGGGCCTCGGAGTTTTCTTGTTACACAGCACTGTAACAAGATCTGGGATCTTGTTAAGGATCTGGGATCACCATAATGGCTTGGGTTGCTACTGTGGTGTGGGTTTGATCCCTGGCCTGGGAACTTCCACATGCCATGGGTGGAGTCAAATATATATATTGTATATGCCTACACAAAATCCAAAGCTAATAATAGAAAGTTTTAATCAAATTTGGAATGGGCTATTCTGGCTGACCCCAGAATATGGACAATTGAGTCACAGAGAGCCTCTACGTTGGGAACAAAGAAATCATTCCCTTCATCACTGAATGATTCAACTCGATATATGAGACGGAGTCCCATCAAAGAGTGCAATAACCTTACAATATTAAAAAAAAATAGTGGCGTATTTGCTACTGACTGGGTTAGAAGACCAGCTTATTTACTGGAAGGGCCCCAAACAGAACTCACTGGGTCTCATTGAGCCTATGGCCATGGCTCCTGCTTGTATAGATTGGCAGAGGCATTCTGGGACCCCCTTGGGCCCAAAGGCACCATTGAAAAACTGTACAAAAAAACTGAACACAGCTTATCTTTATTATCTTCACACTACACGGACTACGTTGGATTTCAAATGGCATAGTCATTTGCTTAACGTCTTTGTTCCAAAAACAGGCCTTGAAAATATACCCCTCCAAACAAGAAGCCTTAGCTAAATTTATCAAACAAGCTGTTAATGGTAACTAGCAAAGTCTATTATTACTAAACACTAATGAGAAAGGCTGTATTACAGAACTGGATGGCCCTAGACATCCAGACTGCCTCACAAGGGGGAACTTGGGCCATCATCTGTACTGAGTCTTGCACCCTTATACCAGACAAATCAGGAAATATATCCACACTCCTCAACAACATGCAGTCCTGGATCCAACTGTTGATAATTCAGATATTTATGTCTCCAAAGCTGCTTCTAGGGTTTCTGATTGGTTTTCCAACATACTGAGCTGAATCCCTCAAGGCATCCAGTCTGCTTTGTCAGGAATTTCTCAATTTGTACTATCCGTCTTACTCCTAGTAACAATTACATATGTTTAGGTCAAAATTTCCACATGTTCTTTATCTGTTAACTATAGAAAACCCACCAAACCCCTTACCAAACCTTCTGCTACCTGACATAAAAATGTTCATTCCTTGCATAAGAAGAACCCCTTTTTGTCACACCTGTTCCACTGAAAGTAGCCAAATGAGAACCATACCTAACCCACTTTTTATTTTCCATTGAAATGAAAGGAACAAATTAGCAGTGGGGAACTTGTCACAGCAGAAACTAGTTGAAAGTGGCTCCAACATGTTAAACTTTGTTTTTAGGCCACTCAGCCACTCTTTCACATCCTTTTTTTTCTTTTTCTATCTTGCTTAATTGCAGTTAGAAATGATTAGCAAGTTATTAACTTTACTGTAGTTTTAAAATTGTACAATGTCACCCGGTGTTTACTTCTCCAAGAAAGCACTCCCTAGGACTACCAGTCCCAAGACCATCTGATGCCAACTTTGATAATTTTGAAATTCTTCCCTAAGAAGAATGAAGACTTGCATCCTTATCTGTGGCCCTGTTTTCCACTCCTAGACTAGAAGACCCCTAACCACTCTATCTCAAGGGAGGGCACAGGCTTGAGGGCACTAGCCTGTTGTGGCCTCCTTTGCTTGTCAAAGGAATGAAGCTCTTTGCACTTCACCCAAAACTGTCTCTGTGCGTCTATTTGGCATTGGTGAACAGGGGCCAAGTTTTGGCAACAGCTTCCCTGGTGAATTTCAACAAACATTTAAAAAGGAATTAATATGAATCCTTTTCAAATTCTTCCCCCAAATTGAAGGAAACACTTCCTATCTCATTCTATGAAGCCAGTGTAATCCTGATACCAAAGGCAGATAAAAGCATTACAAGAAGAAAATTTAAAAAGAGTATCCCTTATAAATATAGGTGTAAGGCTGGAGGCCAGATACCAGCACATTCCAGTTTGGGGTTGCTCCCATGAGCTTTGTCGAGGCTCAGGCACAATGGCGGGGTGAGGCCCATGAGCACCTTCTCTGGCCCTACATCTGGATTCATAAAATGCGAAGTAGCCTGTGGCTGTTTGTGAGGCAAACTTATTGAACCAGTACTGTTGAAACTGCGCCACTATGAATATTTCGAGGACTTGCTGATTTATGTTTGCATCTCTAATGCCTACTGAAATCTAAGTACTTGTTCATTCATTCATTCAAGATTATTCGTTGAGAGCCTATAATATACCAGGAGAACACCGTGGCATAGGTGTGCACATGCCAATTTCCAGATTTCAGGGGCTTTTGCTTTTTCTGATGTGTCTCCAGATGAAAACTCAGCTAAGCTGACATCTTCATTTCTACCTCATGATACGATGACTAGAGGAGCCAGTCACACCATGCCTGATGTCAAAACTACAGAATTATGATTTCTGGGAAGAGGGAATTAAGATGGTGGAACAGAAGGACTGGAGCTCAACTTCTCTACTACAATCAAAAGATTCACAACTAAAGGCTGAACAATCTTCACCAAAATGGACCAGAAACCTTAAAAAAGATACCCTACTCCAGAAGAAAAAGAGGAGGCCACATCAAGAGGTAGGAGGGGCAATTTTGCAATATAAACAACCCCATACCTCCCAGGTGGGAAGCTCCACAGACTAAAAACTGACTGGTTCACAGAGACTCACCTACAGGAGTGAAGTTCTGAGCCCCACATTGAACCCTCACGTGTGGGGATCCGGCACTGGGAGAAAGAGCCCCTGGAGCATCTGGCATTGAAGGCCAGGGGGGCTTGTGCACAGGAGCTCCACAGGACTGGGGGAAATGGAGACCCCATTCTTAAAAGGCACACACGGACTTTTTCATGCACTGGATTCCAGGGCAGAGCAAGGTCTCCATAGGAATCCGGGTCAAACCTGACTGCAGTTCTTGGAGGACATCCTGGGAAAACAGGGGTGAATGTGGCTTGTTGTGAGGGAAGGACACTGAAGGCAAAGCTCTCAGGAATATTCAGCAGCTGCCTTTCTCTGGAGGCGGCCATTTTGGGAAAAGGTGGCCCCATCCATCAGTCAGTGCTGAGAAGCCCCAGGGCAAACAACAACCCAGGTGGGATCACAGCCCTGCCCCTCAGGAAACAGGCTACCTAAAGACCCCTCAGGCACACAGATGCCTCTAATCCCATCCAGAGACTAAGCCCCACCCACCAGAGGGATTAGAATCAGCTCCACCTACCAGTGGGCAGGCATCAGCCCCTCCCATCAGGAAGCCTACAGCAAGCCCCCATACTGACTTCAGCCACAAGGGCGGTAGACACCAGAAGTAAGAGAGGCTACAACTCTAGTATCTGTAAAAAGGTCACCACACCAAAAACATATAAAAATGAAAAGACAGAGACCTATAACTCAGACGAGGGAGAAAGGAAAAACCCCAGAAAATCAGCTAAGCAATGAGGAGATTCTCAGCCTCCAGGAAAAAGACTTTATTTAGATTGTTGATGCTGAGGATGATGCAAGACATTGGAAATCAACTGGAGGCAAAGATGGATAACTTACAGCAAACACTGACCAAAGAGATACAAGATATAAAACTTAAACAAGAAGAGATGCAAAATACAACAACTGAAATAAAAAATTCCCTAGAAGCAGCCAACAGCAGAATACAGGAGGCAGAAGAACAAATAAGCGAGGTGGAGGACAGGCTAGTGGAAATTATGGATGCAGAACAGAAAAGAGAAAAAAGATTGAAAACAAATGAAGAGAGTCTCAGAAAATTCTGGGACAATGTGAAACGCACCAACATCCGTATTATAGGGGTGCCAGAAGGAGAAGAGAGAGAGAAGGGGACAGAAAAAATAGTCCAAGAGATAATAGCCAAAAAATTCCCTCACATGGGAAAGGAACCACTCACTCAAATCCAGGAAGCACAACGAGTACCATACAAAATACACCCAAGGAAGAATACACCGAGACACATATTAATCAAACTAACCAAAATTAAAGACGAAAAGAAAATCTTGAAAGCAGCTAGGGAAAAGAAATAAATAACATGCAAGGGTACCCCAATAAGGTTATCAGCAGATTTTTCAGTAGAAACTCTGCAGGCCAGAAGGGAGTGGCATGATATACTTAACGTGATGAAAGGGAAAAAACCTCCAACCAAGACTACTCTACCCAGCAAGGTTCTCATTCAGATTTGAAGGAGAAAGCAAAACCTTCACAGATAAGCAAAAGTTGAGAGAATTCAGCAATACTAAACCAACCTTACAACAAATACTAAAGGAACTTCTCTAGGCAGAAAAGAACAAGAGAAGAAGGAAAGAAAAAAGAGCAGCAAAAGCAAATCCAAAGCAATTACTACAAGGGCAATAAGAATATACATATCAATAATTACCTTAAATGTTAATGGACTAAACACCCCAACCAAAAGACACAGACTGGTGGAATGGATACAAAAACAAGACCCATATATATGCTGTTTTCAAGAGACCCACTTCACTTCTACAGACCCATACAAATTGAAAGTGAGAGAACGGAAGAAAATATTTCATGCAAACGGGGATCAAAAGAAAGCTGGACTAGCAGTAGTCATATCAGACAAAATAGACTTTAAAATTAAGAATATTTTAAAGGACAAAGAAGGACATTATATAATGATCACAGGATCAATCCAAGAAGAAGATATAACAATTTTAAATATCTACGCACCCAACACAGGTTCACCACAATATATAAGGCAACTGCTAACAACCTTAAAAGGACAAATCAACAGTAACACAATAATAGTGGGGGACTTTAACACCCCACTTACAACAATGGACAGATCAACCAGACAGAAAATCAATAAAGAAACACAGGCCCTGAATTATGCATTAAACCAGATGGACGTAATAGGTATTTATAGGACATTCCATCCAAAAGCAACAGAATACACATTCTTCTCAAGTGCACATGGAACATTCTCTAATATTGATCACATCCTGGGCTACAAATTCAACCTCTGTAACTTTAAGAAAATTGAAATCATATCAAGCATCTTTTCTGATCACAACACTATATGACTGGAAATCAACAACAAGAAAAAAACTGCAAAAAAACACAAACACGTGGAGACTAAACAACATGCTACTAAACAACCAATGGATCACTGAAGAAATCAAAGGGGAAATTTAAAAAAAAAACTAGAAGCAAATGACAACGAACATACGACACTCCAAAACCTATGAGATGCAGCAAAAGCCGTTCTAAGAGGAAAGTTTATAGCAATACAAGCCCACCTCAGGAAACAAGAAAAAGCTCAAATAAACAAGCTAACTTTACATCTAAAGCAGCTCAAGAGAGAAGAACACACAAGACCTAAAGTTAGTAGAAGGAAAGAAATCATAAAGATCAGAGCAGAAATCAATGAAATAGAAACAAAGCAAATCATAGAAAAGATCAATCAAACGAAAAGCTGGTTCTTTGAAAAGATCAACAAAATTGATAAACCCTGAGCCAGACTTCTCAAGCAAAAAAGAGAGAGGACTCAAATCAATATAATTAGAAATGAAAAAGGAGAAGTAACAACAGACATCACAGAAATACAAAGGATCATAAGAGACTACTATATGCAACTATACGCCAATAAAATGGAAAACTTAGAAGAAATGGACAAATTCTTAGGAAAGTATGATCTTCCAAGACTAAACCAAGAGGAACTAGAAACAATGAATGGGCCAATCATAAGAACTGAAATTGAAACTGTCATTAAAAAACTTCTAACAAACAAAAGTCCAGGACCAGATGGCTTCACAGGTGAATTCTATCAAACATTTAGAGAAGAGCTAACACCTATTCTTCTGAAACTATTTCAAAAAATTGCAGAGGAAGGGATACTTCCAAACTCATTCTATGAGGCCACCACCGCCCTCGTACCAAAACCAGACAAAGATTCCGCAAAAAAAGAAAACTACAGGCCAATTTCACTGAGGAACATCAATGCAAAAATCCTCAACAAAATACTATCAAACCTCATCCAACGATACATTAAAAGGATTTTACATCATGACCAAGTAGGATTTTCCCAGGGATGCAAGGGTTCTTCAATATCCACAAATCCATCAGTGTGATACACCACATTAACAAACTGAAGAATTAAAAACAACATGATCCTCTCAATAGATGCGGAAAAAGCCTTTGACAAAATCCAACACCCATTTCTGATAAAAACCCTTCAGAAAGTGGTCATAGAGGGAACCTACCTCAACATAATAAATGCCATATATGACAAACCCACAGCAAACATCATTCTCAATGGTGAAAAGCTGAAAGAATTCCCGCTGAGATCAGGAACAAAACAGGGATGTCCGCTCTCGCCACTACTCTTCAACATAGTTCTGGAAGTCCTAGCCACAGCAATCAGAGAAGTAAAAGAAATAAAAGGAATCCAAATTGGAAAGGAAGAAGTAAAACTATCACTCTTTGCAGATGACATGCTACTATACCTAGAGAACCCTAAAGACTCTACCAGAAAACTGTTAGAGCTCATCCACGAATTTGGCAAAGGGGCAGGATACAAAATTAATACACAGAAATCAACGGCATTTCTATACACTAACAATGAAAGAGCAGAAAAGGAAATCAGGGAAGCAATCCCGTTTACCATCACATCCAAAAGAATAAAATACCTAGGAGTAAACCTACCTAAAGAGACAAAAGACCTGTACTCTGAAAACTATAAGACACTGATGAAAGAAATCAAAGATGACACCAATAGATGGAAAGATATACCATGCTCCTGGATTGGAAGAGTTAATATTATCAAAATGACTATACTACCTAAGGCAATCTACAGATACAATGCAATCCCTATCAAATTACCAAGGACATTTTTCACACACCTCAAACAAAATATTTCAAAGTTTGTTTGAAAGCACAAAAGACCCAGGATAGCCAAAGACATCCTGAAAAAGAAAAATGGAGCTGGAGGAATCAGGCTCCCGCACTTCAGACTATACTACAAAGCAACAGTCATCAAAACCGCATGGTACTGGCACCAAAGACAGAAGTATAGATCTGGATAGAAAGCCCAGAATTCAACCCACACACCTACAG
Organism: Phacochoerus africanus; assembly: GCF_016906955.1. Classification (NCBI taxonomy): domain Eukaryota; kingdom Metazoa; phylum Chordata; class Mammalia; order Artiodactyla; family Suidae; genus Phacochoerus; species Phacochoerus africanus. The sequence goes on from NC_062547.1 coordinate 134,432,449, forward strand.
CCAACTCATCTATGACAAAGGAGGCAAGAACACACAATGGAGAAAGGACAGCTTGTTCAATAAGTGGTGCTGGGGAAACTGGACAGCCACATGGAAAAGAATGAAATTAGAACACTCCCTAACACCATACACAAAAATAAACCAAAAATGGATTAAAGACCTAGATATAAGACCAGATACTATAAAACTCTTGGAGGAAAACATAGGCCAAACGCTTTCCGACATAAACGACAGCAACATCTCAGATCCACCTCTTAGAGTATTGACAATAAAAACAAAAATAAACAAATGGGACCTAATCAAACTTCAAAGTTTCTGCACAGCAAAGGAAACCCTAAACAAAATGAAAAGACAACCTACAGAATGGCAGAACATATTTGCAAGTGAAGCAACTGACTAGGGATTCATCTCCAAAATTTATAACACCTTCTACAGCTCCATACCAAAACAAACAAACAAACAAACAAAAAATGAGCAGGAGATCTAAACAGACAGTTCTCCAAAGACATACAGATGGCCAAAAAACACATGAAAAGATGTTCAACATCACTCATTATTAGAAAAATGCACATCAAAACCACTCTGAGGTACTACCTTACACCAGCCAGAATGGCCATCATCAAAAAGTCTACAAACAATAAGTGCTGGAGAGGGTGTGGAGACAAAGGACCTACTACACTGTGGGTGGGGTTGTAAATTGGTGCAACCACTGTGGAAAGCAGTATGGAGATTCCTCAGAAAACTAAACATAGAACTACCATTTCATCCAGCAATCCCACTCCTGGGCATGTACCCAGAGAAAACCACGACTCGCAAAGACACATGTACTCCGATTTTCATTGCAGCACTATTTGCAATAGCCAAGACTTGGAAACAACCTAAATGTCCATCAACAGAGGAGTGGATCAAGAAGATGTGGTACATATGCACAATGCACTATTACTCAGCCATTAAAAGGAATGCAATACTGGCATTTTTAGCAATATAGATGGACCTAGAAAGTATCAGGCTAAGCGAAGTCAGCCATACAATGAGACACCAACATCAAATTCTTTCACTGACATGTGGGAATTTGAAAAAAGGACAGACTGAACTTTTTTGCAGAACAGATGCTGACTCACAGACATTGAGAAACTTATGGTCTCCGCAGGAGACAGTTTAGGGGTGGGGTTATGTGCTTGGGTTATGGGATGGAAATCCTGTGAAATTGGATTGTTATGATCATTATATATCTACAGATGTGATAAATTCATTTGAGTAATAAAAAATGGGAAAAAAATTATCAAACTAACTTTAAAAACTTTAAAGATGTCATGTCTCAAGTAATATGCTGAAGCAAAATTTTTTTTTTTGTCTTTTGTTGTTGTTGTTGTTGTTGCTATTTCTTGGGCCGCTCCCACGGCATATGGAGGTTCCCAGGCTAGGGGTTGAATCGGAGCTGTAGCCACCGGCCTACGCCAGAGCTACAGCAACGCAGGATCCAAGCCGCATCTGCAACCTACACCACAGCTCACGGCAACGCCGGATCGTTAACCCACTGAGCAAGGGCAGGGACCAAACCCGCAACCTCATGGTTCCTAGTCGGATTCGTTAACCACTGCGCCACGACGGGAACTCCCCCAATTTTTTTTTTTGTCTTTTTGCTATTTTTTTGGGCCACTTCCGTGGCATATGGAGGTTCCCAGGCTAGGGGTCGAATTGGAGCTGTAGCCGCTGGCCTACGCCAGAGCCACAGCAACGCAGGATCCAAGCCGCGTCTGCAACCTACACCACAGCTCACGGCAATGCCGGATCGTTAACCCACTGAGCAGGGGCAGGGATCGAACCCGCAACCTCATGGTTCCTAGTCGGATTCGTTAACCGCTGCGCCACGACGGGAACTCCCCAAAATTTTTTTAAAATATCATAAGAAAGGGATATTTCATCAGCCTATGTTAATCAGGCAGAGTGATTCCAGTATACAATAGGAATCACATATTATCTGCATCCTAAGTCTTTGTTTAATGTTTCATTACTTGGGGGGTGCAAATAAATATGCTATATAAAATTTTTAAAAATGAATAAATAAATATAGGTGTAAGAAAAACATCTCAACATGATATTACCAAATAAAATCCAACAGCATATTTAAAAGATTATTCACCATGACTAAGCAGAATTTATCCCGAATTCAAGGGTATTTCAACATAAGCAAGTTGATCAATGCAACATACCACATTAATAGAACAAAGGGGAAGAAAAATCACATGATCATCTCAATTGATGGAGGATTTTCATTAGACATAATCCAACACCCATTTATGATAAAACTCATAACAGTAGGAACAGAGGGAAAATTCTTCCACAATAAAGGGTATTCATGAAAAGCCCACAGCTAATATATACTCACTGGAAAAAGACAAAAGCTTTCCCCCTAAGATCCAAGACAAGACAAAGATGGTCACTTTCACAACTAATATTCAATACTGTACTGGAAGTTCTAGCCAGCGCCAAGAGACAGCAAAAAAAAGAAGAGGCATTAGTATTGGAAAGGAAGAAGTAAATCAATCTCTATTCACAGATGATATGGTCCTATATATAGAAAAATCTCAAAAAATCCATGAGAAAGCTACTCATGCTAATAACCTAACCCCAAAGTTGCTGGATTCAAGATAAAGACACAAAAATTACTATGTTTCTACACACCAGAAATTAATAATCTGAAAAGAATATTAAGAAAGCAATTCTTGGAGTTCAATCCCTGGCCTGGCACAGTGAGTTAAGGATCTGGAATTGTCACAGCTGTGGCACAGGTCACAGCTGTGGCTTGAATTTGATCCCTGGCCCAAGAACTTCCATATGCCACAGGTAGAGCCAAAAACAAAAAACAAAAAAAAAAGAAAAAGAAAAAAGGAAAGAAAATAAAAAGAAACAAAGAAAGAAAGCAATTCCTTTTATAACAGCATTTAAAGAATTAAATACTTAGGAATAAATCTAACCAAGGAGGTGAAAGACTTGTATATGAAAAACTACAAAGAATTACTGAAAGAACTTTTAAGACATAAATAAATGGAAAGCATGGCAAGACTTAAGTCATTGTTCATATGTCAATACTACCAAAAGCAAGCTATAGGTTCAAGGCAATCCCCGTCAAAATTCCTACAGCTTTGTGCAGTGTTGGTTGTATAGCTGCCTTCCAAAATTCCTACAGCCTTTTTTGCAAAAATAGAAGAGCTGATTCTCAGATTTATCTAGAACTGTAAGGAATCCAAAATAGCCAAAGCAATCTTGAACAGAAGAAAAAAGTTGGAGAACTCACACTTCCTGATTTCAAAATTTACTGCAAAGCTACTACAGTAATTAAAAGCTTATGAAAGAACAATATAAAAAAAACATATTTTTAAAAATGGGCAAAGGAGGGGATTAAGATGGCAGGGTAGATGGACCTTCTTTCATGAAAACAACAAAATTACAACCAACTACAGAACAATCATCAACAAAATAGACTGGAAACTATTAAAAGAGATATCCTACACAAAAAGACAAAGAGGAGGTCACATCAAGAAGGTAGGAGGGGCAATTATGCCGTATAAGCAACTGCATAGCCACCAGGTGGGTGGCCCACACACTGGAAAGTAACTATCTAGTAGAGGCTCAACCAAGGGAGTGAGAGTTCCAAGCCAACATCAGGTTCCCATGCCTGGGGGTCTGGCATTGGGAGGAGCCCCTGGGGTATTTGGCACTGAAGGCCAGTGGGGCTTGTGCACAGGAGCTCCGTGGGACTGGGGGAAATGAAGACTCCACCCTTGAAAGGTTTATACAGGCTTCCATGTGTACTGGGTCCCAGGGCGAAGCAGAGAAACTCCATAGGAATATGAGTCAAACCTGCCTGTGGACTTGGAGGATCTCCTGGGAAAACAGGGGAGACTATGGCTCATTGTGGGGGAAGGACACTGGAGGCAAAGTTCTCAGGAATAATCATCAGCGTGAACTACCCAGGAGGGGGCCATTTTGGAAAAATCTGGCCCCACTCACCAGGGCTGAGAAGCCCCAGACCAAACAATAAACAGGGGGAACACAGCCCCACTCATCAGCAAACAGGCTGCCTAAAGACCTCCCAGGCACAGAGCAGCCTCTAATCACACCCAGAGACAAAGCCCCCCACCAAAGGGATAAGAATCAGCTCTACCTTCCAGTGGGCAGGCACCAGTCCCTCCCATCAGTAAGCCTGCAGCAAGCGCCCTATCAACTTCAGCAAAAAGGTACAGACAACAAAAACAAGAGAGGCTATCACCCTACTGCCTGCAAAAAAATAATTACACAAAAATCTATACAAAATTGGAGTTCCCACTGTGGCACAGTAGAAATGAATCTGACTAGGAACCATGAGGGTGTGGGTTTGATCCCTGGCCTCACTCAGTGGGTTAAGGATCCAGCATTGCCATGAGCTGTGGTGTAGGTCACAGATGCAGCTAGAATCTGGCATGGCTGTGGCTGTGGTATAAGCTGGCAGCTGTAGCTCCAATTAGACCCCTAGCATGGGAACCTCCATATGTCACAGATGCGGCCCTAAAAAGACAAAAGACAAAAAATATCTATACAAAATGAAAAGGCAGAGAATTACAATTCAGATAAAGGAACAAGGAAAAACCCCAGAAAAACAGCTAAATGGTCTAGAGATTACAAACCTCCATGGAAAAGACTTCAATGATAGTAAAGATGATTCAAGATCTTGGAAACAAACTGGAGGCAAAGATTGATAAATTACAAGAAACACTGAATAAAGAAATAGAATATTTAAGGATTAAGCAAGTAGAGGTACAAAATACAATAAATGAAATAAAAAATTCACTAGAAGGAACCAACAGCAGAATATAGGAGGCAGCAGAATGGATAAGCAGGTGGAAGACAGACTGGTGGAAATCACTGACATGGTACAGAAAAGAGAAAAAAGACTGAAAAGAAATGAAGACCCTGGGGACAATGTTAAATGCACCAACATCTGTATTATAGGGTGTCAGAAGGAAAAGAGAGAGAGATAAAGGGCCAGAGAAAATATTTGAAGAGATAATATCCAAAAGCTTCCCTAATATGTGAAAGGAATCACTCACTCAAACCCAGGAAGCACAAAGAATACCATATAAAACAAACCCAAGGAGGAACACCCCAAGATACATATTAATCAAACTGACAAAAATTAGACAAAGAGAAAATATTGAAAGCAGCTAGGGAAAATAATCAAATAACATACAAGGGAAGCCGGATAACATTATCAGCTAATTTTTCAGAAGAAACTCTGCAGGTATGAAGGGAGGGGAAAAAAAACTCCAACCATGATTACTCTACTCAGCAAGGATCTCATTCAGATTTGAAGGAGAAATCAAAAGCTTCACAAATAAGCACACAATAGGATGGCTATAATTTTAAAAAATGGAAAATAAGAAGTGTAGGCAAAGATGTGGAGAAACCTGAATTGTCAAACATTGCTGGTGGGCAAGTAAAATGGAGTAGTCACTGTGGAAAACAGTTTCTGGTTTCTCAAGAAGTTAAACAAATAACTACCATATGACTCAGCAATACAACTCCTAGGTATATACGCAGAGGAGCTGGAAGAAGTGACTCACCCAAACAGATACCTGTAGACCAATGTTCAGAGCAGCATTATTCACAACAGCCCAGTGTCCATCAATAGATGAAAGGATAAAAAAATATGGCTTATACACACACTAAAATACTACTCAGGCATAAACAATAATGAAATTTTGATATATGCCACAACATGGATGAACTTCAAAAACATGCTTATTGACGTACACCAAATACAAAGGTCAAATACTGTATGATTCCACTTATATGAGGTACCCAGAACATGCAACTTCTGGGTAGAAAGTAGAAGAGTAGTTACCAGGGGCTAGTAGAAGAGGAAAAAGGAGAGTTACTATTTAATGGCTACATAGTTTATGCTGGAGATGACAAAATAAAATGTGTTGGGATAGATGGTGCTGATGGTTACAACACTATCTTGTGAATATGTTTAATGCCACTGAATTGTACACTCACAAGTGGCTAAAGTGAAAAACATTACGTTATGCATATTTCACCAAAATAAAATAAAAAACAGAAAAAATAAAACAAAGAGCTGATTCTTTAAAAATATTTTTTAGGGAGTTCCCATTGTGTCTCAGTGGGTTTAAGGATCCATGAGGATGTGGGTTCGATCCCTGGCCTTGCTCAATGGGTTAAGTATCTGGTGTTGCTGTGGATGTGATGTAGGCTAGCAGCTGCAGCTCCAATTCGACTCCTAGGCTGGGGAACTTCCATACGCTGTGGGTGCAGCTGTAAAAAGACAAAAAAACAAGCAAACAAAAATATTTTTAAATAGTCAAAATAGTCAAAAATTAAAATAGTGAGATAATAAAAATAATCAACAATGCAAAGGACATTTAATATCATAAAGGAATAAATAAGAACAACTATAGGCCAATAAATTTTAAAACCTGGAAAAAACAAAATGACAAAAGTAGGTACAAGAAGAAATAGAAAGCTTAAATAGACAAACAAACATTAAAGAAATAAAAAATGCATAAAATACCTGTCTCTAAAAAATTCCCTAGGTTTTAAAAGTTGTATTTGTGAGATCTATCAAGTTTTCACAAAACACATTCTCAAGTAGCCTCACAAGCTCAGAAAGAGATTCAGCGAGAGAAAGCTCATGTACACATGTGCACATGCACATGTCCTCACACAAAACCAGCTAACCAATGGATGGGTCCTAAAGGACAAAGCTCTCCATGAAGGACCAATCCTCACTTAGATGTTTTGGCACCTTGTACACATCCATTAATTTCCCCATGTCTTCCTTATCTTCAGGGATTACAAGGTTCAGTGCTTCTCTTTTCTCAGCCCAGCTATTGAATGAGAAGATAAGAACAATTAATGAGGAGTTCCCATAGTGGCAAAGTGGTTAACAAATCCAACTAGGAACCATGAGGTTGCAGGTGTGATCCCTGGCCTTGCTCAGTGGGTTAAGGATCTGGCGTTGCCCTGAGCTGTGGTGTAGGTTGCAGACTCAGCTTGGATCCCTCGTTGCTGTGGCTGTGGCGTAGGCCAGTGGCTACAGCTCTGATTAGACCCCTAGCCTGGGAATCTCCATATGCCGTGGGAGTGGCCCTAGAAAAGGCAAAAAGACAAAAAAAAAAAAGAATAATTAATGAAAATTAAGAGATTTTAACAAATTTTAAAATGGCCCTAGAATAAGAATTAAAAATTATCTCCATTAATCTTCCCAACTATCCCATAAATTGAGTATTAAACACCCCCACTCCTCCCAACTACACAGCTAACCAGCTCAGAATATGGTTATAACATATGACATCCCAAAGTCATACAACAAATAATTAATGAAGTCAGGATAAGCCAGGTAGGTGTAACTCCCAAACCAGTGCTTTTAATCACTAATCTATAACTGCCTCATAAATCAACAAACATATCAGCAATATCTGGTTGAACAGGTTAAGAAACACACAGTCAACGAGATAAAATCTTTCTGAAGATAAGATCCAGTAATTTCATTTGTATGCCTTTACCTTCAGAAAAAAAAAAACAACAGGAAGTGTGTAAAGATGAAAGTATAACAAACGCTGTCCACTGAAGCATTTTTTTCAAATACTTAAACTGTTCAATAAGAGGAAATTAATTATGATACTTTTAAAAAATAGAATATGGCACCATTAAAATGATGATGGAATCCATATTTACTAACAAAAAGGTATTAGAAAGCAAGCCATGTTATAGTAAATATTATGATCCAATTTTGGTTAAAACTTAACTAAATTTGGTTAAAAAAATATAGGCATACCCTGTTTTATTGTACTTTGCGTTCGTGCATTCATAGATACTGCGTTTTTGCAAACTGGAAGACTGGCAACTCTGCAGTGTCATGATGGTTAGCACTTTTCAGCAAAAAGCATTTTTTAATTAAAGTATGTATATTTTTTTTAGATAAAATGCCATTGAACACTTAATAGACTACACTATAGTGTAAACATAACTTTTTAAAAAATAAATTTCATTGGAGCATAGTTGACTTAGAAGGCTGTGTTAGTTTCAGCTTTTTTGTTTTTTACTGCTATAGTCTAGCTCCAAAAAAAGCAGTGTCTGACACATAATTACTCATTAAATACTCACTGCATGTTGAATACACAAATAAATGGTGAAATCGCTGTCATTGTTCCAAAAATACTTCTTAATCAACCTTATCTGAGAAACGAGAAACTTAAGATAGCCAAGAAACTACCCATATATCTTAGTAGGTCAAGCAGCTGAGTATACAGTAAAGGAAAAGTGCTGTGAACTGGGCATCCAGAGTGTGATCAGAAGCCCAGGGAAGCAACAAGTAGACAGAGCCTGCAGGGGCATCTGGTCACCAGATGCTTAGGTGAAGAGGCGAGCATTCTTAGCAGAGTTACTGTCTACTTCTCCCTCAACCTCAACAATCCTGGACTCACACCCTAACTATTCAGGTACCACCCAGGATACTAGGGGGAACACATCTAACAGCTGACAATGGCAAGTCCAAAACAGGACAGGGCAAAATGAGCAATTTCAAAGTAAACATGTGAAATCCACACTTTCTGAGCATGAACCAACAAGGGCTAGGCTAGTGGGACAGCCTCCTAGAATTTATCAATCCCTTTAATCAGCTGAGATTTTAAATGGACCCCCAAGGACAACAATTGGAAAAATAAATAAAAGGAAGGTTTCCAAGCAGAAGCCGTACAGTTTCAAAACAGAGCTTGAGGAAAGACTGAATAAATTAGATTGATGAAAGCAGAGGGTAGGGATAGGGAAGCAACAAGATTTAAAGTTCCAAGTGGCTAGGGACCACAGAGAGAAGGGACATAGGCTCCAAAATGCTCAGCCCATGAATTCTTCCTTCACTGCTCTCACTAGCAGATGTGAGAAGGGCTGAGGCCAGCCAGAGAAGGATGTGGGAACCAAAGTAAAACGGTTACTATCTTTTTGGAGCAGTAATAACCTTTTGAATTACTGTCTTTAATAATTACAGATCTATGCATGTTTTCAGTTCTGATAATTTATATTTTTCTAAGATACTGTCCACATCATTTAACTTTTCAAAATTATTAGTTGTTCATAATTCTTAATTAATATTTATTAACTAAAATGTTAACCGTGCTAAATATAAAATTTACTATCTTAACCATTTTTAAGTGGACAGTTTAGCAGTGTTAAATGTATACATGCTGCTGTACTACCAATCTCCAGATCTCTCACATCTTGCAAAACTTAAACTCTATACCCATCGACGAACAATCCACCATTTTCCACCGCCCTGCAACCTCCATCAACCAGCATTCCACTTTGTTTCTATGAATTCGACTACTCTAAATGCTTCGTATTAGTGGAATCATACATTATTAGTCTTTTTATAACTGGTGAACTTCACTTAGCACACTGTCCTTAAGGTTCATCCACGTTGTAGCATATACCAGGATGTCCTTCCTCTTCAAGACTGAATAACATTCCATTGTATGTATATACCATATCGTGCTTATCCATTCATCTGCAGATGGACATCTGGATTTCTTCCACTTTTTGACCACTGTGAACATAGATATACAAATAAGTCCTGGAGACTCTGCCTTCAATTCTTTTGGGTATACACCACAAGTGGAACTGCTAGACCATATGGTAATTTCTAGTTTAAATTTTTTGAGGTATCACCAGATGTTTTCCACAGGGACACCACCATTTTACATTCCCATCAATAGTGCACAAGGGTTCCAATTTCTTCACCTTTGCCAACCCTTGTTATTTTCTGGTGGTGTTTTTTTATAATAACCATCCTAACAGGTGTGATGGTTTTATCAGCATTCCCCTAATGACTTGTGGGGTTGAGCATATTTTCAGATGCTTATTAGCTATCTGAGTATCTTTTTTTTTTTTTCTTCCATTTTTGGCTGCCATGTGGCATATGGAGCTACCGGACCAGGGATCAGATCTGAGCTACAGTCTCAACCTAAGCTGCAACTGTGACAACACCAGATCCTTAACTCACTGTGCCAGCCAGCGATGGAAACTGCATCCCAGTGCTCCCAAGATGTTGGCAATCCTGTTGTACACCAGCAGGAGCTCTGCCATTTGAGGATCTTTTTCGAGAAATGTCTATTTAAGTCCTTTGCCCATTTTTGAATCATGCTTATATTCATTTTTAACCTCAATGTATGTATATTTATGTCCCAATTTTTACTTATAATATTACTTGTATTTTTTCTTTCTTTTTTTCTTGACCATCTCAGCTGGAGTATTGATTATCTTGTTAATATTTACAGACATTACCAGCTTCTGGTCTTGATTCTCTAAACTGCCATCTTTTTTTTTCAGCTTCACTAATTTTTGCTTTATCTGAATTGCTTCCTGTCTTCTACTTTTTTGGGGGTTTTCTCTGTTATTTTTCTAACTTTTTGACTTGCACACTGTGGAAATAGAAAACCGTAAAGCCGCATAGTTGCTAACTCTATTTGTGTAGTAAAGTCAGGGGTTGGCAAGCCTCAGTGAACAACCCGAAAGAACTCTGAACACATAAGAGATTCTTAATGTATTCTGAAAAGACAAAGCATATGACAATTATAACTAGTTAGATCGATAAGGAAAAGGTTACCAAATCTTTAATGTCTATTCTTACAAAGTTTAACTTATATGTATACTTATTTTTTATTTTGTAATAACAGGTAATCAAGTCTCTGAATCATGTTTGTTTTAATAATTCCAAAGTATGTTTAATTTATAACTTTGAGATTATACAGGTTTGCTTGAGGAAAGGAAGACTTTAAAAACAATTGCTGTAGAAAGGGTATATGTTCAATAAAGATGTAAACTCTCTTTGTCAGACACCAGTTATCTTCCCAATAAGGTACTGTCTTCATGTGCTAATCGACAAAACTGTTTAAGAGAACTGTAAAGATTCTCTTAAGATTCAGAATATAGACAGGGAGATAAGACATTCCTCATGTAAAACCAATTTTACAATTAAAAAATAAAGTTAGTGCAGCATCTGAGCCTTAAAATACAGTGAAGGAGTTCCTGTCATGGCTCAGCGGTTAACAAATCTGACTAGGAACCATGAGATTGCGGGTTCGATCCCTGGCCTTGCTCAGTGGGTTAAGGAGCCAGCGTTGCCATGAGCTGTGGTGTAGATCACATACATGGCTCGGATCCAGCATTGCTGTGGCTCTGAGTAGGCCGGCGTCTATAGCTCTGATTAGACCCCTAGCCTGGGAACCTCCATATGCAGTGGGACCAAAAAAAAAAAAAAAAAAATTAAAATACAGTGATTTTAACAAAGCTTACCTCAACAAAGCTCAACAAAGATTAACAAAGCTTTACCTCATTAATTCCAGCCTTTCTCCCTTTGTAATTTAGGCATTTAAGGCTATAAATAGCCCTCCAAGGCAAGCTAGATGCATCCCTCAAGATATGATATAAAATATTTTTATATTCATTTTATTCTAAATATTTTCTAATTTCTATGATTATACTGATTCATTTTATATCTATGTATAAATTTTTAAGCATGAACTTTTAAAAGTTATTTAATTATAAAAGTTATTTTCTAATAATGGTGATTGGAGAACATGGTCCATCTGACACCTATTTTTAAAGCTGAAGTTTGTCTTATGATTTACTGTGAGAAATTTTATTTAATATTCTATATGCAGTCATTATACCAAGCTTATTGACTGTGTTAATCAAATCATCTACTACTTTCATGTGTTTTGATTGGGTTGATATATCAAGGGCTGTGTATGTATGTTATAGTATCTCATAACAATTACCAATTCTTCCTAGAAATTTTATAAATTTTTAAAGTATTTCTATGCTATATTATAATGCACCCAAAGAAGTTTATCCCTAATATCATTATTTGCCTTAAAGATCATTCTGACATTAATTTGCAGTTCTTTTACTTTCAACTTTTCTGTATTCTTGGGTTTTCTCTTTTATAAACATAATATAGCTAAAATTTTTTATTGAATCTGAAAATATACTAGCTAAATTGCAGCTGCCCAGCATCTCCAGTCTTACTTCCTCTACTATTGCTTCTTTTCTTTTTTAAATGCACTTATATTTTAATATACTATAATCACATACTTATTCAGTATCTTGTATTGTCTCTTTCCCACAGCTAGAACATGAGTCCCTAAGAATGGGAATTCTTATCTGCTTTCCTCACTAATGTCCCAAGTGTTTACAATAGAGCTTGGCATAAAATACACAATCTGTGGGTACTGTTGAATATTACCCGAATGTTTCTCTTTTAATTGCTAAGTTTAATGCATTTACATTTCTTGTGATTACTATTATATTCAGATTTATTTCTACAATATTATTTTAAATGCCTATTAAAAACAGTAGAGCAGAGTTTCCACTGTGGCTCAGAAGATTACGAACCCAACTAGTACCCATGAGATTGTAGGCTCCATCCTGGCCTCACTCAGTGGGTTAAGGATCCAGCATTGCCATGAGCTATGGTATAAACTGCAGATGTGGCTCAGATCCCATGTTGCTATGGCTATGGCCAGCACCTGTAACTCCAATTTGATCTGCTTTGACCATACTAACCAAGGCAATCTACAGATTCCAGGCAATCCCTATCAAATTACCAACAGCATTTTTCATAGAACTAGAACCAAACATTTTTAAATTTGTATGGAAACAAAAAAGACCCCGAAGAGCCAAAGCTATCTTGAGAAAGAAAAATGGAGCTGGAGAAATCATGTTCCCTGGCTTAAGACTATACTACAAAGCTACAGTGATCAAAACAGTATGGTACTGGCATGAAAACAGACATACAGCTCAATAGAAAAGGAAAGAGAGGCTAGAAATAAACCCACACACTTATGATGAATTAATCTATGACAAATGAGGCAAGAATATACAATGGAGAAAAGATAGTCTCTTCAATAAGTAGTGATGGGAACCAGTGGACAACTACATGTAAAAGAATGAAATCAGAACATTCTCTAATACCATGCAGAAAATTAAACTCAAAATGGATTAATTATTTAAATGTAAGACCAGGTAGTATAAAACTCTAGAAAGCACTGACCAAAATCATAGCAATATTTTTTGGCTCCATCTCCTGAAGTAATGGAAATAAAAGCAAAAATAAACAAGTAAAAGCAAAATAAAATAATAAAAAAATTTAAAAAGCAAAATAAAAGCAAAAACAAGTAAAACAATAAAAGCAAAAATAAACACTTTTACAAGGGACCTAAGTAAGCTTAAAAGTTTCGCACAGCAAAGGAAACCATATACAAAATGAAAAGACAGCTCACAGAATGAGAGAAAATATTTGCAAACAATGTAACCAACAAGGGATTAATCTCCAAAATATACAAACAGCTCATACAACTCAACAACGAAAACAACAACAAAACCAAGGCAATCAAAAAAATGGGCAGAAGACCTAAACAGACATTTTTTTCCAAAGACATACAGGTGGCCGATAGGCACATGAAAAGATGCTAAACAAAGCTAATTATTAGAGAAATACAAATCAAAACTACGTGAGGTATCATCTCACACCAAGGCAAATGGCCATCATCAAAAAGTCTACAAATAATAAATGCTGGAGAGGAAAAAGGAAACTTCCTACACTGTTGGTAGGAATGTAAATTGGTAAAACCACTATGGAGAACAGTATGGAGGGTCCTTAAAAAACTTAAAATATAAAAATATAGTTACCATGTGATCCTACAATTCAAGTCCTGAGCATACATCTAGAGAAAAGTCTAATTCAAAAAACTGCAGTATCTACAAAAGCCAAGATATGGAAGCAATCCAGATGTCCACTGGCAGATGAATGGATAAAGAAGATGTATGTATTTGTATGTGTGTGTCTTTGTGTGTGTATACACACACAGACTGAAGTATTACTAAGTCATAAAAAAAGAATGAAATAATGCCATCTGCAGCAACATGGATGGACCCAGAGATTATCATATTAAGTAAAGCATATCAAACAGAGAAAGACAAATATGTGATATCACTTACGGGTGGAATCTAAAGAAATGATACAAACGAACTTATTTACAAAAACAGAAATACTCATGGACATAGAAAACAAACTTATGCTTACCAAAGGGAGTGAGGGGGACATTAAAAAAAAAAAAAAAAAAACTTTGATAGTAACTGCAGAAAGCAACTCCGACCTCTACAGCTAGAGGAACAAGGGAAGAGGTCTTAGTAGAACATGATTTAAACCTAGGGACAGCTATACCATAGACTTCTAAAGAACATGATGGTGTGTGACTGTTCTGGAGCTGGAAAGGCAGGCACCAAAGGTCTGGGACTCAAGCCTTTTAAGAAAGAGCAGTGACTTGATGAAACTACTATGAACAAACACAATGAAGCTGCTTTCAGGAAACTGGGGAAAAAATGGAAACACCTACCAATGCTAAAGTTTACAACTATTGAGGGATTGATATTCACAGGAACAGCAAGCAAAACAGGAAGAATGCAGGTCATTTTTTCTTCCCGCTGCATTTTACTCTATCTTTAATGCCCTCCAGTTGGCAAAAACTGACAGGAAGCCAACAAATAAAGGAGAAATGTAGTTTGCAAAGTTCTATCTCCAGCACCAAAGCAGAATACAGAAAAGTAAGTTTGGATCCAAGATGTCGCTTGGATAGCTTAACAACCAGTAAATGTTGTTTTCGATTTCACGAACTGCTTTTAACTTTTAGAATGCATATTTGGTTCTTTCCAAATCTGCATAGCCTTTTGATGAATCATGTTTCTTTCTTACGTTGTCTATTTCATCTTTTATATATTTAATGATTTTAAATATACTTCTCTTATAACCCTCTATCATCTCAAGTTCTTGGGGGGGGGGTCTAATTTTTTTTTTTCCTCATCTTTTTAAGGCCACACCCAAGGCACACAGAAGTTCCCAGGCTAAGGTCGAATCAGAGCTGTAGCTACCAGCCTAGGCCACAGCCACAGCAACACCAGATCCAAACCTTGTCTGCGATCTACACCACAGCTCATAGCAATGCTGGATTCTTAACCCACTGAGTGAGGCCAGAGATTGAACCTGTGTGTCCTCATGGGTACTAGTTGGATTTGTTACCGGTGAGCCATGATGGAAACTCCTTTGGGGGTTTAATTTTAATTTTGCTTTCTATTGTTGCTGCTGGCACTTATAGTGAATGGCTTTTGGAATTTGGAATTGTAAACTCATGTTCAGCAGGGCCTGTGTGGCCTGGATTTAAAGTGTGTCCCTTCAGAGAAGATCTGCATTTACATCTGCTATAAATGCTCATAGGACCATACTCATGTCAAATTCTACTTCTGGAGAGTGAGAGAAGGGCAAGGCCCTAGACTGACTGCAGGAA
This sequence comes from Phacochoerus africanus, assembly GCF_016906955.1. Lineage (NCBI taxonomy): Eukaryota > Metazoa > Chordata > Mammalia > Artiodactyla > Suidae > Phacochoerus > Phacochoerus africanus. The sequence goes on from NC_062547.1 coordinate 134,447,847, forward strand.
TAAAGGATTATCTTCACCTTTTCATCACAGAGAGTCTGGCTTCATTCAAAATGATATATTCTCTTAGAGCCTGAACCAATTTCTTTTCTACAGAATTCAAGCTAGTCATGTGCCCTATGAGGGGAGAGAAGGAAGGGCCCATCAGAACTGGACAGGTAGCTTCCAGCTTTATTCACTGGGATAAAAGCTCCAATGAAAGGTTGGTCCCCTAAGCCAGGAGACAGTCAGCTCTTTCTCCATCACTGCGTCTAGGAGTCTAAGGAGGTCTGATCATCACATTGTTCTGATCTTTGGCTTCAAGAAAGAAAGAAAGGCACTCCCAGAGAGATGTTCAAGACTTTGTCCATACAGGGAACGCTGTCATCAAGGAGGGATCTTTATCTCATCCTTTCACCACATAGGTAACCTTACATTGGGCACAGAAACCCTGGGGGATAAAATTGCTTCAACACATAGGAATGAACTCCGAAGCATCAAGTGAGGAAGACAAGGGCAGACTAGATTCTCAGGCCGTATAGTGTATTCTATCTACAATCACTGACATTCCACAAAAACTATCTGAATATTCCTAAAAGCCCTAAAGAATATCTCAACCTCTCAAAAAGGATACATACCATAAACACCTGTTTCCCGGGGGCGGGGGGGGAGGAGGAACCTCTGGGCTATTGAGGTCCAGTCCCTTAATGGCCTCCAAAAGGAAAAGTACTAATGTCTGGAAACTCCTTTCTCACTGTCCCCTAGTTATAGGTGACTTTTCCACCCTGATAGAGAACAAGTGGGCCACACTAGAACCTGGGAATTAAGAATCACTTCTAGAGAATACTGCTTACCCTGGCCCATACCAACAGATGTGAAGATCTCAGCCCACGTGCTGCCCAGAAAATCAAACAAGCCTATCACCAGCACGGATGTCTGGAGTGTTGTAATTCCAGAGGTCAGTATCTACAAGGCATTTAATAGCAGTCGTTAGACCACGAGAGTTAGAAAAAAAGAGTGACTAATGTGAGGATACTAATACAAATGCATGCACATGAGCAAACACACAATACAAATCAAAGTAGCTGACTTAACACTGTGAAAGCTTACAGGAAACCATCTGATTATACATTCTTCAGGAAACCAAGCACTAGAGGGGAGCAGCCAGTTGGGAAGAAACCATATGTAGGTCAAGGAATTTCTTAACATCAGGATCATCAACCTAAGCTAGCTGCTGGAACTATAAATTAATCATGCTATGATACTAGAAACTAAAGAGTTCAGTCTAGAAATAAAATGATCAATGCTAAGCACAAAATTCATTAAAAAGCCAAGTTCAAACTGTTAGCTGGCCAAAAGTCTATGACCTTCACAAATGGCAGAGTTCAACAAGAAAAATAAGCTAGAACAGACAAGGTATAATTCTAGACTTCACAGATTATTCAGCTGTCTTTATTCAAATTTGGTCCACAGCTCAAAAGGAGAGGAACACGTCCTAGAAATTTTCACACTGCATTGAGAAAATAAGCAAGAACATAAGTGAGCACGTAACAAAAAAACTGAACATTTAGACTCAGGATACATAGATCAATTACTCACTTTTCAAAGGACAAATTTCTTCATCAGTACAATGATACATCTGTATATCATGTTTTTTTCTTTTCCTTTTTTTTGGGGGGGGCGGGGGGGGGGGGCCTGAACCTGCAGCATATGGAAGTTACCAGGGATTGAACTTGTATCTTCATGGATACTAGTTGGGTTCATTACCACTGAGCCACAATGGGAACTCCAGGGATATCATGATCTTTAAAGCTACTTCTAGTACCAAAGAGGGTCTATGATATTTATCAAATCCTACCTTAAAGAAGAAATACAATAGAGGTATATATTGTGGTAACTCTTGAGTAAGATAATTTTTCCATTTATTAGCTGTGATGTCTTGGACAAGTTAATTTACCTAGAAATTTCTAGGTTCTGTTTTTCACTCTGCATGTGGTTAGTGTAATGAGAATTAAATAACATATTTAATGTGATTGGCACCTAGCCATCATTCCATTAAAGATAACTATACCACTATTGTTTCATAAATACAAAATGTAAAAAGTATCTGCTTTTTTATGTTGCTATGTTTGCCCCAATTGTGCCCTTCATCTACTTCTCCTTCTCTATCCTTTTAATAATAATAGTAGCAAACATGTATTGAGTGGTTACCACTCTTCTTCATACCAACCATGTGTAAACTCAGTAAATCCTCACAAAAATCCTATGAGGGTAGGAACTCTTATTTTCACCATTTGATAAATGTGGAAATTGAGCACAGGGAGATTAAGTAACCTGCCTAAAGTCACACAGTTAATAAAGTGTCAACATCAAGCATTCAGGCTTTAAAGTTCATTTTCTTAACCACTATGCCTTAGCTACCTCAAATAACATACCTAAGCAGATAATCCCCAAATCTAGTATCCAGTGCTTTAGTCTAAAATTTTTAAAAAAGGCTGAAGCCAGGAGGGTGTTGGAACTAGCAAATGGAATTTCTGTCCCTGTGGATTGGGTCCTGAGGGTTGGATCCCTATGGTCAAAGGTGCAATGACAACTTTTAAAATACTGTATTTATAAAATCTGTTGACAGTGATAGAACAGTACTCAAAGAAAAATCCTACAACATACTGATGGCACAGGCTCAAACACCAATGACATACAATCCTTCCATGGCAGAAGACTTTTTCTACACCTGCTTAGCCCTGTTCCCATTCTCTGGTGGATAGCTAACATTTATCGAAGAGTTACCACTGCTTGAAATTGAGTCTTGGAAAAGATAATTACCTCATCAAGGTAACAAAGAGTTCAGAATATAGGGCACAGGTCAGATGTTTATTAAAGTTCATGATTTACTGAGCACTTTGTACCTGGTATCAGAATATATGCTTTATAAATGTCATTTCATTCAATCCCCATTTCAGCAAGTGGCACACATTCAAATTGTTCAAGAAAAAGCCATGGAGTCATCTTTTATTTATTTTTTCCTTTCCTAACAAACATGTGATCCATTACTATAACTTGTCATCTCTATCTTCAAAGTGTATACCAAACGCAATCATTTCTCATTACTTTCATTACAACCACTCTCATCCAAGCTACTATACCCTCTTTCCTGAATGAATGCAGTAGTGTCTAAGCAGGGCTTTCGTCTACCTTGCTCTCTTCTTCACAGAGCAACCAGAAGTGATTGATCCTCTATGTCTCACTCACAGTAAAATCCTAAAGTACTCGTCCCAACCAGCAAGGTCCTCCAGTTCTGGCATTTGGCTCTTTCATCTGCTAAACATCCTCACCCTTGCCTGTCCATTCCAGCCACACTGGCCTGACCTTCACTGTTCCTCAAAAAACACCGACTGCTGTCCATCTCCAGGTAATTCATATTACTCCTTTTGATTAAAATGCTCTCCTTATTTATGGCATTCAGGACTCTATTCAAAAAATCACCTACTAAGAGAGGACTCCCTTAATCTCTACAAAATACCAGACTCCATCCCTCTCTGTTCTCTTAGGCTATTTTGCTTTTCTTCATAAAATAAAATAATCAGAAATAACTTTTGTTCTTGTCATGTAAAAATCTAAGTAACATCATGCCCAGAGCTTTTAATGAGAATAAGAGAAACTGAGTAATTTCTCAAAACAGAAATAAAGGCCAGTAAAGAGGAAAGAGACAAAAGTCTAGTTAAGAGAACTGAGTACTACACTCACATGCGCCATCCCTACGAAGGAATTAGGACTCAGAAATGATGGTTCTATGATACACCACAAAGGGTATAAGGATTCTCAGCCTCCACAGACTCCTGAACCACAATGCGGTGCAAAAGCAGAAAACTGTCATCTTTTAAGGAAACACTGTGGATGGGAACAAATATCCATATACCATCAGCAAAGACCAGGACAAAGTCAAAGTTAAAAGTTTTCCTTCTATTTTCTGTGGACCTTGTTAGCCTCCTATATTTGGACAGAAAGTACAGAGGCCCACCTCCCACAATGACTGACAGTAAATTTCTCACCAGATCAGCAAGAAAGCAGCTCTAAGTCATATTTAATTTGAATTAATGAAAATTTTCAAAATATGCCATTCTTACTTACCAAGATTTAGTTTCAGCCTTAATACACATAATATGGATAAATTTTCTCCTCTTATTCAGATATTAGAATATTTTGGATAAAATACAAACTCCTGATCATAGTCTTCAAGACTCTTCATGACCTTGGCCTTTTTTAGCCCTCTAACCTCATCTGTTCCCACAGTCCCCTTGCTTCCCATGTACCAGCTTTCTTTTTCAGTTCTTCAAAATGTCAAGCTCTCTTACAGCTTTGTCTGTTCTTACCCACAGTGCTTTTTCTCCTCCTTTCTTCACACTCTGATTCCTTCCAATCTTCAGGTCTCAATTATTTATCACCTTCATAAAGAGGCTTACCCTGAATATCCTGTCTGAAACCCTCCTGTCTGAAGTTTCTCCACCACTGAACCTTCTTGACTTCTTTTAGCAAAAGACAGAGTTTTCCAGTTTAAATAAATAAAACAAGACCCAAAAACATACAACGCACAAAAACATACTCTACGTTCAAATGACCTAAGAAAAATTTCAGAGTAAAGGGAGGTAAAAGATATACCACGCAAACAGCAACCAAAAGAAAGCTGGAATAGCAATTTTAATATTGGACAAAATAGATTTTAAAACAGGGAAATAGTACTAGAGAGAAACATTTTATAATGAAAAGGGGTCAATTTATCAGAAAGATAAACAGTTACAACTTTATATACATTTAATGACTCCCAAAATACATGATGCAAAAACTGATACAACTTAAAGAAGAAATAGATGATTCAACAATAGCTGGATATTTGAATAGCTCATTATTAATAATTGATAGAAAAACTACACAGAAATTCAGCAAGAACATAGATTTGAAAAATAGCAATGAAGAGTGGTAGAATGTGGCACCCTCAGTCACTTGGGCATAAGAATTATTTTAAGCTAAAGACACTTGAAAACAGCAAGTGCAAGCAGGATACTCTGTCCTCCCCTTTTCTCTCTGAAAGTAAAAGATAAAACTTCTATGTAAAAGATGGCCTTCATACATCAGGAGGAAAACAACATTCTTACCGCTAGAGTCTGGAAGTAGAAACCAAGAGAAATCTGTATAAACATACCTTGTTAAGATAATTCTTAACTTCCTTTAGTATCCCCATACACTTTTCTACATTTGCTACTACTTGTTCAACCTAGTATGTAAGCATTTGGGCCTATCTGTTTTGGAGACCTTCATTTTCCTATGGGGACCCCCATGTACATGTTAAATTCTGTATGTTTTTCTCCTGTTAATCTTAAATCAATTTAATTTTCAGGCCTGGACAGAGACCCTAACAGAGTAAAGCTGTGCCTCCTTTACAATATCAACAAACATGACATCTATATAATACTCCACCAAACACAACAGCACAATACACTTACTTTTCAAATTCACACAAGCATTCTCTAGGATAGAGCATAGGCTAGGTCATAAAATAAGTCTCAATAAATTTTATTTTTAAAAATTTAATTATAGTTGATTTACAGTGTTGTGCCAATTTCTGCTACAAAGCAAGGTGACCCAGTCATACATATATATACATTATTTTTCTCATACTATCTTCCATCATGGTCTATCCCAGGAGATTGGATATAGTTCCCTACGATATATTGTAGGACCTCGTTATTTATCCATTCTAAATGTAATAGTTTGCATCTACTAATCCCAAACTCCCAGTCCATCCCACTCCCTCCCCTCTCCCCCGTGGCAACCACAAGTCTGCTCTGTATGTCTGTAAGTTTCTGTTTTGTAGACAAGTTCCTTTGTGCCATATTTTTAGTTCCACATGTAAGTAATATCATATGGTATTTGTCTTTCTCTTTTTGACTTACTTCCCTTAGTATGAGAATCTCTAGCTGCATCCATGTTGCTGCAAATGTCATTATTTCATTCTTTTATATGACTGAGTAGTATTCCATTGTATATATGTACCACCTCTTCTTAACCTATTCATATGTCAACAAATATTTATGTTGTTTCCATGTCTTGGTTATTGTGAATATTGCTTCAATGAACACAGAAGTACATGTATCTTTTCGAATTATAGTTTTGGCCAGATAAATGCCCAGGAGTAAGAATGCTGGATCACATGGTCATTCTATATTTAGTTTTCTGAGGAACCTCAATACTGTTTTCCACAGCAGTTGTACCAATTCACATTCCCACCAACAACAAAGGAGGGCTCCCTCTCTGCCTACTCTCTTTAGCATTTGTTGTTTGTAGACTTGTTAATGATGGCTATTCTGAACAGAATGAGGTGGTATCTCATTGTAGTTTTGGTTTGCATTCCTCCAATAATTAGAGATGTTGAGCATCTTTTCACGTACCTATTGGCTATCCATTGGTCTTCTCTGGAGAAATGTCTAGGTCTTATGTCCATTTTTCGATTGTGTTGTTTACTTTTTTGTTGTTGAGTTGTATGGCTTGTTTGTATATTTTGGAAATTAGGGCTTTGTCAGTTGCATAATTTGCAAAAATCTTCTCCCATTCTATGGGTTGTCTTTTCATTTTTTAATGCTTTCCTTTGCTGTGCAAAAACCTTTGAGTTTAATTAGGTTCCACTGGTTTATTTTTTGTTTTTATTGTCATTATTCTAGGAGGTGGATCAAACAAGATGTTGCTGTGATTTATGTCAAAGACCATTCTGCCCATGTTTTCCTTTAGGAATTTTATAGTATCCAGCCTTTTAGGTCTTTAGTCCATTTTGACTTTATTTTTGTGAATGGTGTTAGAGAATGTCCTAATTTCATTCTTTTACATGTAGCTGTCCAGATTTCCCAGCACCACTTATTGAAGAGATATCTTTCCTCCACTCTATGTTTTTGCATCCTTTGTTATATTTAGTGGCCCACAAGTACTTGGGTTTATTTCTGAGCCATCTATCCTGCTCCACTGATCTATATTTCTGTTTTTGTGCCAATACGATACTGTTTTGATGGCTGTAGTTTTGTAACATAGTCTGAAGTCAGGGAGCCTAATTCCTCCAGTGCCTGTTTGTTTGTTTGTTTTCTGTATTGCTTTGGCTACTGCTTCCATGCTTCCATACAAATTTCAAAATATTTTGCTCTAGCTCTGTGAAGAATGTCCTTGGTAATTTGATATGGATTGCATTGAATGTGTAGATTGCCTTGGGCAGTACAGTCATTTTGACAATAATGATTCTTCCAATTTAAGAGCATGGAATATCTTTCCATCTGTTTGTATCATCTTCGATTTCTTTCATCAGCATTTTAGTTTTCAGAGTATAGGTCTTTTGTCAATAAACTTTAAAAGATTTAAATCATACAAAGCACATTCTCCAATTACATGGAATGAAACTAAAAATAAAAAACTGCAAGAAATCATAGACATCTTCAAAAACCTGGAAAATGAACAACCTACTTCTAAATAATCGAAAGCCAAAGAGGAATTTGCAGTGGACATTAGAAAATATCTTAAACTGAAGAGCAGCAAAACTATGATTATCAAAATTTATAAGCTATAGCTTAAAGCAATGTTTAGAAGGAAATGTATAGCTTTAAATGCCTATATCAGAAAATAAAGGTCTCAAATCAATAACCTAAGCTTCCACCTTCAGAAACTAGAAAAAGTAGGGCATATTAAACTAATCAAAGCAAGTAGAGGAATGAAATAATAACAGAAATTAATGAAATAGAAAACATAAAAATAGAGAAAACAAAGGAAGCCAAATGCTGTTTATTTGAAAAGACAAACAAAATTAACAAACTTTTAGTTCTAATGACCAGGAAAAAAAGAGAAAATTAAAAAGTAATAAACAGACAAATAAATAAAGGAATGAAAAAGAGAACAGCAGTATGGACCCTACAGAAACATAAGGGGTTACAAGGGTATATTATAGACATTATGACAACAAAGCAGACAATTAGGATGAAACAGAAATATTTGTAGAAAGGTATGATTACAAAACAAACTCAAGAAGGAACAGAAAATATTTAAATAATAGAAATATTATTTAGTTAAATAATATTATTTCTAAAATAATAGAAAATATTTAACTAAAAAACACTACTAATCCTTCACAAACCCTCTCGGAAAATAGAAAATATTTAACTAAAAAACACTACTAATCCTTCACAAACCCTCTCGGAAAATAGAGAATACATCACAGCTAAATATATAAGGACAGTATTACCCAGATACCAAAGCCAGACCAAGACATCATATGAAAATAAAACTACAGAGGCTTCATGGAAATCCTAAACTATTAGCAAACTATTAGCAAACCAAATCTAGCAATATGTAAAAAGTATGTATACTTTTAAATGAGATTTATCCCAAGAATATAAGGTTGGTTTAACATTCAATTAATGTATGACACTATCTAGAATAAAGGACAAAAGCAATTCCCTTTAAGGTTAAGGATCAGGCATTGCCTCTGCTGTGGCTGAGGTCACTGCCGTGACATGGGTTCAATCCCTGGCCTGGAAATTTCTGCATGTAAAGAAAAAGGTCAAAAAACACAATCACCTCAGAGCTCCCATTGCGGCACAAGGGGGTCAGCAGCGTCTCTGGAGCAATGTGATGCAGGTTCAATCCCTGGCCCAGCACAGTGGGTTAAGAATTCAGTGTTGCAGCAGGTACAGTGTAGGTCACAACTGTGGCTCAGATCTGATCCCTGGCCCAGGAATTCCACATGCTGTGGGGTGGCCAAAAAAGAAAAAAAAAAAAAAAACCACAATTACCTCAATAGATGAAGAAAAAGCATTTGACAAAATTCAATATTCATTCATGACTTAAAAACTCAACAAAACATAAATAGAAAAGAACTCCCTTAATCTGATAAAGCCATGTATGAAAATCTCAGTTAACATCATATTTAATGGTGAAAGACAAAACGCTAAGAACAGGGACAAGGTAAGGATGTCCACACCTGCCACTTCTGTGCAATACTGTAACAGAAGTTCTAGCCAGAGCAATAAGATATTTTTTAAAAATTGGAAAGGAAGACATGGAACTCTCATTTGCAAGTAGAAAAATCCAAGGAATTCACAAGAAAACTACTTGAACTAATGAAAAGTTTATCAAGGTGACAGGGTATAAGATCAATATACCAAATCAACTGTATTTACATATGGTAACAATGAACATAAGAAAAAAAATGGAACTAAGAAAGCAAAACAGTGTTAAAAATAATGTACTACATAGAAACAAATTTAACAAAACTATAAGACATACATTCAACCCTACAAAACTGCTGAGAGAAATTTTTAAAATTCTAAATATATGAAAAAAATTCCATGTTTGTGGACTGGAGGACTTAATGTTAACAATACTCCCCCAAACTCATTCAAAGATTCAATACAATCACTATGGAAATCTCAAGGGTGTTTTTACAGAAACTGACAAGCTGATTCTAAAATTCATATGGAAATGCAAGGGAACTGGTGTCAACCCAAACAAACCTATAATAATCAAGTATAAAAGCAAATATTTGGGATATTTGTGCCCCTTGTAATACAGGGCACAAAGATTTGGGTAGCAACCAAGCATCCCACTAGGAGGTCAAAGTCAGAGAATTTTAAAGGCCAAAAAAGAGAGTTCCCCCATCGTGGCGCAGAGGAAATGAATCTGACTAGGAATCATGAGGTTGAGGGTTCCATCCCTGGCCTTGCTTAGTGGTTAAGGATCCGGTGTTGCTGTGACCTGTGGTGTAGGTGGCAGACGCGGCTCAGATCTGGCAATGCTGTGGCTCTGGTGTAGGCCCACAGCAACAACTCCGATTGGACCCCTAGCCTGGGAACCTCCATATGCCGCTGCTGTGGCCCTAAAAAGACATAAATAAATAAATAAATAATAAAGGCAGGAAAAGAAGGTTTGCATTACAAAAAAATTTTAATTGGAGCTGGAGGCACAAGTTAGTCTTGGCTATATATGACTGAGTAAGGCTATCACTAGAGGGAACTACAAGTTCATTACTGTGACAATTTGCAGGTGTTCTCGCAGAGTCCTTAAAATATCTGTGGTTTGGCTCAGTTCAAAAGCTCATGGTTCCACCTGGTGAGGACGCAGATAAGTTTCACCTCCTTAATGACCTCTTTGTTCCATTAAAAAATTCCTTGAGTTCTCTTGTGGTGCAGCAGGTTAAGAACCTGGCATTCTCACTGCAGTGGCTTAGGTTGCTGCTATGGTTCAGGTTTGATCCCTGGCTTGGGAACTTCCATTTGCTGTGGGTGTAGCAAAAAAAAAAAAAAACTTGACAAAAGTGACTCCAGTTTATTTCACATTTCACATCAGAATAGCCAAACTCTTGAGAAATTTTGAAAAAGAATGAAGTTGAAGGAATTCCTTTACCTGCAAGCCCAGGGAAGTCTTTTCTAAGGAACATCTATGCTTAGCTCACTGAAAGAAATGGGCAGACAACTCTAGCAGTGATTTATTAGTAGCACTGCCCTATTAGTAACTTGAGGTCAGGCTCACCCACTCCCATCCCCAAGAAATACTTCAAGAAGAATATCTAACCAGAGGCTAAGAGGCTGTCTCTTTGAGGTGAGGCTATAATTTCATCCCAAACGCTACAGTCCTTATAACTCTCCTCTGTGAGATGACCAATTAGGAAAATGAAATCATCTGTTTGGTCTTTTTGTTTATAAATTATCTCACCTAAAATAAATAAATAAATAAATAATCTCAACTGTTTTATCTAAACAGGCTATTTTCTGTAACAAAAAAGTTATGAAACTGATATACTATCCAATTTTTATAGCTAGGAAATTAATGCATAGTGTCATTAAGTTAACCTGCCCTAGATCACACAGTAAGTGGTGGAATCAGGTATCTTATTGTATAACCAGGATATGAAGAGCTTAAAAAGTGAATAATCATGTTCTTAAGTTAGGATTAACTAGTACTGTACAGCATCCAACAAACTCTACAAGGTAAATAAGATAAGGACTTTCCTACTGTTTGGAAGAATCCAATGCTCTAAATATTTAAGTGATATGTCAAAGTACAGACATTTGTTGACAGTTTACTTGTGGCTCTCTCCAAAACTGGGATACAATGTGAGAGAAAAGAGAAGGTTTAACTAACTTTTACAAAGACCATGATTATTAAAAAATAATACTAATCCTTCACAAACCCTCTCAGAAAATAGAGAACACATCTCAGCTAAATATGTAGGACAGTATTACCCACACACCAAAGCCAGACCAAGACATCATAGGAAAAGAAAACTACAGAAGCTTCATGAAAATCCTGAACTATTAGCAAACCAAATCCAGCAATATGTAAAAGTATGTGTACACCATGATAAGTGAGATTTTTTTTATTTTTATTTATTTATTTATTTATTTATTTAGTCTTTTTGCTATTTCTTTGGGCCGCTTCTGCGGCATATGGAGGTTCCCAGGCTAGGGGTCCAATCGGAGCTGTAGCCACCGGCCTACGCCAGAGCCACAGCAACGCGGGATCCGAGCCGCGTCTGCAACCTACACCACAGCTCACGGCAACACCGGATCGTTAACCCACTGAGCAAGGGCAGGGACCGAACCCGCAACCTCATGGTTCCTAGTCGGGTTCGTTAACCACTGCGCCACGACGGGAACTCCATGATAAGTGAGATTTATCCCAACCATGATTTATGAAAATACTTTTTTCCTTTTCAGATTATATTAAAGTGATTAGTTTCTCTTGGAACTGAGAAACTAAACCCACTTAAACTGAAAGCAGTTTCTCAGTGTTATTTTACTGTTGCTGAATGATCACAGGAAGAAACCCTGGTATTTCTCTTCTAAAAAACAAACAAAAACCACTGAGAGAAAAGGCAAGCCACTAAAACATAAGAATTCTTTTGCGACATAAACTACCAATAAAAAACATATTTAGAATACATAAAGTATTCCTAACAAATGAGTAGAAAAACAACTCAATGAAAAATGGGCTAGAGACTCAAAAGAACTCATGAAAGAAGATATTCATTATGGCCAATAAATATATGAAAGGTGTTCAATATCATCCATAATTACAGAAATGCAAAATAAAACTACAAGATAAAACTACACAGCACCAGAAAGTCTGAAGTTTCAGGATATGACAAATATAAAACACTGGTGGAATTCCTGCTAAGGCACAATGGGATTGGTGGCATCTCTTCAGCACCAGGATGTAAGTTCGATCCCTCGCCCAGTACAGTTGGTCAAAGAATCCAGTGTTCCTGCACCCGCAGCAAAGGTTGCAACTGAGGCTCAGATCTGGTCCCTGGCCCAGGAACTCCATATGCCATTGGGCAGCCAAAAAAGAGAAAGTAAAAAAACAAACAAAAACACTGGTAAGGACTGCAGTGCAATGGGAACTCTCATACATGGCTGGTGAAGTAAAAAAACAACTGTTTTGAAAAAGTTGCATAATCTAGTAAATTTCAATGACCCAGTAATTTAATTCTCATGAAATAAATAGTAATTTCATTCCCATGAACTGAACGAAATACATGTACAGGAAACGAGTACAAGATTAATCACATCAGCGTTCATTATATCCCCAAAGATAAAAGAAAAAATTCAAATGTCCATCAATACTATAATGAAGACACTATGGTACACCAGTTTCTATCCAATTGAGTACCACTGAGTACTTAAAAGGAATGAACTACAGATACATAAAAATAACACGGTTATATCTTTAAAACATGATGTTGAATAATAACTAGACCAAACAGCATACTGTATGAGTTCGTGAACATAAGCTTTTAAAAAGATTAAAGTATATTCCTAAATTATAAATTTGAATTCTCTCACAAGACCACTTTATGTAAATATTTAGCTGTATATTCTAAGAACAGAAAAATCTCAAAGACATTATTAACAAAAGTAAAGTGTAGAACAATATGTGTAATATGATTCTATTTTTATAAAATGATTTACTCAATTGCATAATATAGACTTGAAGCATTGCTCAATAAAACCTACTGAAAAAAAAAACTTACTGCAATAATGGAAATGTTCTATAATCTTCTGTTTAATTCGGCAGCCACATATGGCTGTCGAATACTTAAAATATAGGTAACACAACTGAGGGACTGAATTTTTTTTCTTTTCACAGCCTCACCTACAGCATATGTAAGTTCCTGGGCCAGGGGTCGAACTGGAGCTGCAGCTGTGGGTTACACCACTGCCACAGCAACGCTGGAACCGAGCTGCATCTGCAACCTACGCTGCAGCTTGCAGATGTGTCAGATCCTTAACCCACTGAGTGAGACCAGGGATCAAACACCATTCTCAAAGAAACAACATTGGGTCCTTAAGCCACTGAGGCACAACAGGAATGCCTCAATTTTTAATTTAAAGTACTTTCAATGTAAACAGCCCCGTGTGGTTAGTGTGTGTAGTTTGGACTGTGCAGTCATAGATAAATATACAGTGATTACTTCTAGAGCAGTGTTTCTCAACCTTGGCACCACTGACATTTCGGACCTGATAATGCCTTTTTTTTTTTTTTTTTTTTTGGTCTTTTTAGGGCCACATCCACACCATACGGAGGTTCCCAGGCTAGGGGATGATCGGACCTGTAGCTGCCAGCCTAGGCCACAGCCACAACCACGTCAGATCCGAGTCTCATCTGTGACCTACACCACAGCTCACGGCAATGCTGGATCCTTAACCCACTGAGTGAGACTAGGGATCGAACCTGTGTCTGCATGGGTGCTAGGTAGATTCAGTTCCACTGAGCCAGGATGGGAGCTCCTGATAATTCTTTATTGTGGGGGCTACACACTGCATATATTTAGAAGCATCCCTAGCCTATACCCTCTATATGCTGACATCATCCTCTCAGTCATGACAATCGAAATTATCTTCAGACCTTGCCAAATGTTCTCTGTGGGACAAAGAGTGTCCAGTTAAAAAGCACTGCTCTAGAGGTAGGAGGAAAACAGGGGGAAGAAGCACTGTAATATTTTGCTCTATTTCTGTTTTGCCCAGAGGTAATATGTATATACATGTTCTTTATGAAATTAACCATCTAAAAAGTAAGCCTATTTTCTCATGGGTAAAATGGGAAGTACATACCTAAACTCCAAGGTTGTTATAAATACTAAAAACAAAATGAAAGCAAATCATCAATTTCCTGATCAGTTATTTTTGCCATTCACAAACACAGGTAAAACAGAAATAGGAACCACTTAAGGAAGTATAATGAATCAGGTTTGGGATATATTAAAATGGACAACTTGTGGGCCACTTAAGCAGAGCTAGAACTGCTAGCTGGAAAGTGATAAAAGTCAGAAAGATTCAAGAGTTGTCAAAACATAGGCAGTATTTGGAAATCACGATCCTTCAGGGAAAGCAAAATGGCTACAAAGAATCTCTGAGAGGACATAACTGAGGGCTGACAAAGAAGGCCCAGGGGAGGGTTGAGAAGTTGAAGTCAAAGAGATGGAAGAAAAACCAGAAGATAACTGGTTTGGCTTCTCGTGGAAGCCAAGAGAAGGGTTTATTTTTAAAAGCAGCTAATGTTTCCTTAGATCTCATCTTTATTAAAAAACACAAACATAGGAGGTAGATAGTGGCACCAGAACAAAAGAGACGAAATCGATTTAATTCAGGAGAGAGTGGGGTCAATCTCAACGCAGCACTCACTGACCATTAAGGGAATAACTCTGGATTACTGATCACTAGCCTTACAAATCATCGAAGAAGGAAGGTAATGCTAAAGCAACAACAAACCTGCAATTTCCTGCACCTGTATTATTCTTGCCTTCTTGCTCATGACTCTTACCAAGCACCAGGCCTCAGACCTGTACTATGGTCCGCAGAGGAGAGCAGTAAGCTACACTCTTACTAGCAAGCACTTTCTGAAAAGTCTGTAGCAGACCCTGATCTCTGACCAGGCTAAGGGAGATTCCATTTGGAGTGTGATACACACAATATACACAGTTAATGAGAAGTTTTTGTCTTTGGGCTCCAGGCTTTCCAGTCTTGATTCTATTTCCAAAGACAAAGTTTCTATAACTAAGTCTGATGGGTTAATTTATTAGTCAATGGAGAATGGAATACAACATATTCCCATAGTAAAGCTGTAAATCAGATGTCTATCTATGAAAACACGCTTTTTCATTTTATCAACACTATGAGAAGCCCTAACCCAAGAGCTAAGTTTTTGAACTCTAGCAGGTCTGGTAAATTCTGAAGCCATAGGCAAATAATAGTGTGCACCTTTTCAGAGAAAAATTTCTTCATTTCATAAGATTCTGAAGAGGGTCTGTTACCCCCAAGGTTAATAGTTACTACAACTTTATTTTTTCCTACCTCAAGTGCTATTTATAATCATTCATTGAATAATTTGTGACATCCATTCTAGACTTAATGTGCAAGGTCCAGGTAGGTATGTCCTAGAAAGTTGGATATAAGGATCTAGAACAGAATTCAAGAGAAAGTTTGAGTGCAAATAGATTAATAAATCATAAGCATATATATAAATGGTTGTTACAGTAGTGGAAGTAAATGAGATCCTCCCTCCTATATATAGTATTGAGAAAAGGAAACAGAGACTAGGGAACATACAAAGGAGAAATGTGGGCCAATGAACAAAGCCAGCAAGGGAACGTGGGAGAGGAAGACGAATCAAAAATCACAGAGACTTTTCCTTCACTTCAGGAGAAAAAAGTCACAAGTATCTATTGAGCCTGGCCATTAGGAGGACCCTGAACACTTCAACAGACAATTTCGGGAATTAGTTGCAGATTTACTATGTCAAAAAAATAAGGATGCAAGAGAGAGAACAGTAAATATATAGGTTTTGTATTTTAGCCGTGCCTATGGCATGTAGAAGTTCCCCAGCAAGGGTCCGAACGCTCACCACAGCAGCTACCCAAGACGCTGCAATACTTGACCCTTAACCCACTGTGCCACAAAACCCGTAGCATACACTTTTAAGAAGCTTGCCAGTGAAACCAACACGGACAAGATGACAGCTGTGAACCCATCAGGGGTTTTAGGCATGCCTTCAGCTAGGCTCTGTGGCTGCAAACTCAGGAGGGAATGAAAGAGGCTGACTTTTCACAGAAGAAAGTAATTTCAAGGAAGAGAGAGAGTTCCTATTGTGGCTCAGCGGAAATGAGCCTAGTATCCATGAGCATGTGGGTTCAATCCCTGGCCTTGCTCAGTGTGATAAGAACCGTGAGCTATGGTGTAGGTCGTAGATGAGGCTTGGATCTGGCTTGAATCTGGCATGCCTGTGGTGTAGGCAGGTGGAGCTACAGCTCCCATTCAACCCCTAGCCTGGGAACTTCCATATCCGAGGGTGGCCCCAAACACAAGCAAAAAAAAAAAAAAGAAAAAGAAAAAAGGAAGAGACCGCCTGGGGGCTGACTGATCCCTCTTATTATAAAAGCACTTTCAGAAACACCGAAATAGGCAACGGAAAATTCTAAAACACAAGACTGGGTTGGCCAAACACAGGTGGCCTTTTCCTACCACTTACTTCCCTTGACCCTCAAACATTTCACACAAAAAATTATTTTCCCCAACGTTAGAGGCATAAAGACTCTTCACAAAACTGTAATAAACCTCTTCAAAGAGGCCTCATGGTAAGAAATGACTTTCCAGGCAGGGTTGGGCAGCCCCAAGCATCCCTCACAGCGTGTCCTCTAGGCCACAGCCCGTGAAAGGTCCTCAAGGAGACACAGCCCCTCAGGCCCTTGTTGGACCAAGCGGGACCTGAGGAGCTGCACCTCGGCCAGGTCTGAAGAGAAGGGCAAGCCGGACCCCTAAGCCACAGCCACAGAGACCACCTCACCGCGCAGCCAGCAGCTTCAGCTCTCACCGCCTCACCTCTGGGTAGGAGCGCCACAGGCCCAAAGCTTTTCCAGAAACGTACGGCCCCGCCCTTCCCGCCGGCTTCCCAAATAAGCCCTGCCCCTTCCGGGACCGCCCACAGGCCCCGCCCCTTGCCGGGCGGCCCGCAAGGTCCACATCCGGGCACTGAGTTCCCTCTGGAAGGCCCCGCCTCGCTGGCTATTGAGAGAGGTTTCTTTGTAGCCCAATGCTGTTTGGGCCTTGAGGAGGCAGCGAAGTGGACGAACAAAGCTTCTCAATATACAAATAAATCTCTCGTTTATCGGGTAGCGGTGTGTGCTTTAAAGCAAAGCGGGGGGAGGGGAATAAGGACACAGATCTTCACAGAAGTCTTGAAAGTCCTGTGCGATGAAGTGTCTGACAAGGGGGTACTTGGTCAGTCCGAAGGGAATTGACAGAAACTGTCACTACTTGCTGGGGGAAGAACAGTCCAGGTAGAGGGACCAGCAAGCACAAACGCCTGGGGTAGCCACTGTGGCTGGAATGGGAGGACGCTCCTCCATCTGAAGCCGCCCACTCCGTGGGGGTAAGGATTGGACGTGCGCACAGGCCGCTCAGCACGACACAAAGCCTAGCGACTGCCCCTGTGAGCCCCAATCACCTAGACATAACCAGCAATCAGGGTGACAAGAGCGCCTTGGACCCACGGGCAGGCCGGCAGGTTTCTCGACCAAGTAAGAAAATGATGCTTAGGATTGCAAAATAATCTACAGGATGCCCAGTTAAATTTGAAGTTCCTGTAGGCAACGAATAATTTTTTGGTATATCTCTTGTAAAATTATTCGTTATTCACCTGAAGTTAAAATTTAACTGGGTGTCCTGTTTTTTTTAAATTTTCTAAATTTGGCAACCCTAATGTTCGAGTTTAGATGGCAAGAATGGTACTATGCCAAGCCATATTAGAGCCTGAGGCGGAAGGGACCATGTGCCCCTTGTATACATGTTTTTGCATATTTTTTAGTGGTTAATGTTCCTAAGACAGTAAATTGAAAATACTGCAAAATTGAAGATTGGTATATTAAAACACAATATTTTGTTTAAATACTTTATACCAAAATAAAAATTACTGTTTTATTTTCCTGATTTTAATGGAAGCAAATTTGTCAATAAAAATTTTAAAATTCACCTCTAAGTGCAGTCTTAAGTCATTTTAAATTAGCTTCAATTTATTGAAACTCCTTTTGTAGGATGCCACTGTGACTGGTGTTATTTAGAATAAAATTCTCTAGACCACTTTTAAATATGGATAGATTGCACTAAGAAAAAATCATGATTGAGTTTTAGAGAATTCAAACACAATGCTGAATTTTTTTGTTTGTTTTGTTTTTTTTAGGGCCACACCGCTCCATGTGGAAGTTCCCAGGCTAGGGGTCAAATCAGGGCTATAGCTGCTGGCCTACTACACAGCTCACAGCATCGCTGTATCCTTAACCCACCAAGCAAAGCCAGGGATCAAACCCACATCCTCATGGATACTAGTCAGATTCTTGACCCACTGAGCCACAATGGGAACTTCCTCCCATAATGTTATATCCTTTTTTTTTTCTTTTCTGCTCACACTATGGCATATCGAGAATCAGATCTGAGCCCCAGTTGTGACCTAAACCACAGCTGAGGCAATGCCAGATCCCCTAAGCACTGAGCCAGGCTGGGGATCAAACCCATGTCCCAGCGCTCCCAAGAAACTGCCGATCCCTTTGCATCATAGCAGGAACTCCATATCTTTTAATATTTGACAAGTATCTTTAATTTGTCTTGATTGCATTTGATCTTTATGCCCCTCATGATTAGTGTTTAACGTAATTTTTAGAACAGCCATAATAGTCTGTCTGTTCATTGAAAAAAATATATATATGCATATACATCCTTTGTACAATACTAAAATGTTATATTTGAATTCATTGACAGCAACCTTTTTGCATATTAAATTATGAATTGAGCAAGACACAAATTTGGTATAATCACTTTGTGGAGAAATAATGGCTTGTACAATGTGTATACACACCTGCAATATTTGTTCCATTAATATAACCCTAGCCTCAAAAAGATTTATTAAGAATTTCATGTTATTGGAGTTCCTGCTATGGTGCAGCAAGTTAAGGATCAGGCATTGTCTCTCTGTGGCTCAGGTCACCACTGAGGTGCAGGTTCAGTACCCAGCCCAAGAACTTCCATTTGCCACCGTGGCAAAAAAAAAAAAAAAAAAAACTTTCATGTCCTAACTCATATCCCCTATTCTCTTCAATAAAATCAAAATGTCTTCTATTTTTATGACATTCTTAATGCAAACATACTTAATCTGACACATTTGTTCATAATGAGCTACATCTGGTAATACAAAGAGTAAGGGGTAGTATTTTACTTCTTTTATTCCCAATGGTGTTTCAGCATTATGCATCTCCTCAAAATTTAAGTGTTGAAATCCTGACTCCTAGTACATTGGAGTGCAAGTGTATTTGGAATTAGGACCTTAAAGAGGTAATTAAGGCAAAATGATGTTATATCAGCCCTAATCTAATATAAATGATGTCCTTACAAGAGCTTAGGACAACACACCTAAGGGGCACCACGTGAAGACACAGTGAATAAGCAGCCATCTGCAAGCCAAGGAGAGAGGCCTCAGAAGAAACCAAACTTCCTAACACCTTGATCTTGCACTTCTAGCCTCCAGAACCAACAGAAAATAAATTTCTTTTAAACCACCCAGTCTGTGATATTTTGTTATGACAGTCCTAGCATACTAATACACATTGTAAATTTATTTTGAATTTTATTAGACAAATTTTATTCCTTTCTACGACAGCTACATCAACATTATAATAAGTTCAATTAAATTAAAATACATATATAGTATTTGGCTTTTCAACTTTTACAGTCAACCTATCCTGGATATTAAAATAGTATTCAGGGAGTTCCCTTCTGGCTCAGTGAGTTAAGGATCTGGCTTTGTCACTGCTGTGGCTCTGGTTACAACTGTGGCGCAGGTTCCATTGCTGGCCTGGGAACTTCCACATGCCATAGTCATGGCCCACAAAAAAATTAGCATTCAAAGTATAATTGACAGAAGTTGGAAGGTAAAAGGGCATATGAGAGCTAATTTTATATGTTGACTTGGCTAGACTATGGTGACAAGTTATTTGGTCAAACACTGGTCTATATCTTCATCTCACATACTCAAATGTCAGAGATGCCACCTTTTGGTTTACGGATCAAAAAGGTTTGTGTTACCAAGCAATGAAGAAAAGACTATAAATAACATAACTATCAAAAAGCGGCAAAGGGAGAGGATTAAGATGGCAGAATAGAAGGACTGGAGCTCAACTTCTCCTAAAAACAACAAAATCCACAACTAAAAGCTGAGCAATCTCCACCAAAATGGACCAGAAACCTTAAAAAAGATACCCTACTCCAGAAGAAAAAGAGGAGGCCACATCAAGAGGTAGGAGGGGCAATTTTGCAATATAAACAACCCCATACCCCCCAGGTGGGAAGCTCCACAGACTAAAAACTGACTGGTTCACAGAGACTCACCTACAGGAGTGAAGTTCTGAGCCCCACATTGAACCCTCACATGTGGGGATCCGGCACTGGGAGAAAGAGCCCCTGGAGCATCTGGCATTGAAGGCCAGCAGGGCTTGTGCACAGGAGCTCCACAGGACTGGGGGAAATGGAGACCCCATTCTTAAAAGGCACACACGGACTTTTTCATGCACTGGATTCCAGGGCAGAGCAAGGTCTCCATAGGAATCCGGGTCAAACCTGACTGCAGTTCTTGGAGGACATCCTGGGAAAACAGGGGTGAATGTGGCTTGTTGTGAGGGAAGGACACTGAAGGCAAAGCTCTCAGGAATATTCAGCAGCTGCCTTTCTCTGGAGGCGGCCATTTTGGGAAAAGGTGGCCCCATCCATCAGTCAGTGCTGAGAAGCCCCAGGGCAAACAACAACCCAGGTGGGATCACAGCCCTGCCCCTCAGGAAACAGGCTACCTAAAGACCCCTCAGGCACACAGATGCCTCTAATCCCATCCAGAGACTAAGCCCCACCCACCAGAGGGATTAGAATCAGCTCCACCTACCAGTGGGCAGGCATCAGCCCCTCCCATCAGGAAGCCTACAGCAAGCCCCCATACTGACTTCAGCCACAAGGGCGGTAGACACCAGAAGTAAGAGAGGCTACAACTCTAGTATCTGTAAAAAGGTCACCACACCAAAAACATATAAAAATGAAAAGACAGAGACCTCTAACTCAGACGAGGGAGAAAGGAAAAACCCCAGAAAATCAGCTAAGCAATGAGGAGATTCTCAGCCTCCAGGAAAAAGACTTTATTTAGATTGTTGATGCTGAGGATGATGCAAGACATTGGAAATCAACTGGAGGCAAAGATGGATAACTTACAGCAAACACTGACCAAAGAGATACAAGATATAAAACTTAAACAAGAAGAGATGCAAAATACAACAACTGAAATAAAAAATTCCCTAGAAGCAGCCAACAGCAGAATACAGGAGGCAGAAGAACAAATAAGCGAGGTGGAGGACAGGCTAGTGGAAATTATGGATGCAGAACAGAAAAGAGAAAAAAGATTGAAAACAAATGAAGAGAGTCTCAGAAAATTCTGGGACAATGTGAAACGCACCAACATCCGTATTATAGGGGTGCCAGAAGGAGAAGAGAGAGAGAAGGGGACAGAAAAAATAGTCCAAGAGATAATAGCCAAAAAATTCCCTCACATGGGAAAGGAACCACTCATTCAAATCCAGGAAGCACAACGAGTACCATACAAAATACACCCAAGGAAGAATACACCGAGACACATATTAATCAAACTAACCAAAATTAAAGACGAAAAGAAAATCTTGAAAGCAGCTAGGGAAAAGAAATAAATAACATGCAAGGGTACCCCAATAAGGTTATCAGCAGATTTTTCAGCAGAAACTCTGCAGGCCAGAAGGGAGTGGCATGATATACTTAACGTGTTGAAAGGAAAAAACCTCTAACCAAGATTACTCTACCCAGCAAGGCTCTCATTCAGATTTGAAGGAGAAAGCAAAACCTTCACAGATAAGCAAAAGTTGAGAGAACTCAGCAATACTAAACCAGCCTTACAACAAATACTAAAGGAACTTCTCTAGGCAGGAAAGAAAAGACAGCAACAGAAAACAAAAATTCCACAAATGACAAGGCTCACCAGTAAAGATATATATACAGTAAAGATATGAAATCATCCATGCACAGTTATACCACCAAAATCAGAAATCATGAGAAGAAGTGGGTACAAATGCAGGACACTGGAGATGAACTTGCAATTAAGAGAACAAAAACTTAAAACAATCTCATGTACATATAGACTCATATCAAAGCAAAAATCTACAATTAATACACAAACAAGGAATCTCTGGAGAAGAAATATATCTCATAGTGAATAAGTGCATAATCCACCATGAAGGGGGTCATTTGACATCATTCTTGGAATGCTGAAGTCTTCTTAGATCTGATTCTGAGTTCCTCACCATCAAAGAATTTATGATAATTATAATTAAATAATGCCACTGTACAATTAAATAATAGTTCTACAATTGTATTATTAATAACCATTTCTCTCCATGGTACAATGTAAGGTCTATAATGTCTTGTTTATCAGATCACCTAGAATGGTGTAATGCCTATATTGAAGAATCAATAAGATGTAACAAATTGTGAGGACGTATTTATATAGTTACACTGTTTTTTAACCAACTTATGCATTTTATATTTTACTTATTTTCAGAGGGTGTTTTATTTTTGTTATTCTTACCAGTTAAGTTATTCTTTTTATTATGCTATATAAAATATTTAATGGTATATAAGGCTTTCTCCTTTATAAATTTTAGTTGCATAAGATACACAATTTTAATATAATGCTAATTTTTAAAGAAAAATTGAAATATAATAGCTAATACTAAAGATGAAAGCCATGCAAATGGGATAAAGCATAGAATAAATTTCCTATTTGTCTCAGCATATTTTCCATTCCACTTCTCCAGAGGGAGACAATCTGTTTCTTAAGCTCCATGATATAATAATGTGTCTGAATGTAATTGTGTTTAAATATATGTATTTTATTATGTAAAAAAAATATTCTGTGACAATCTTTGTGGGAAAAGAATGTGAAAGAGAATGGATGTGTGTACATGTATAACTGAATCTCTTTGTTGTACAGCAGAAATTATCACAACCTTGTAAATCAACTATACTTCAATAAATTTTTTTAAAAATGAAAACAAAAGCAGCAAAAGGAGGGGAAGGTGTAATGGAGCAGAAGGAATAGTTAGATGATCATCTCTCAAATTTCTAAAATGGAAAAACCAAGAGACAGTTCTTTGTAAATATATGACTTACAGTCAGAAAAATTAAAAACAAAGACAACTGAAAAAGTTCCTCTAAGAAGTGGGATTAGAAGAGGAGAGAGTAAGGTGGGGAAGCATTATTCACAGTCAACTCCTCTGTTCCTTCTCCCCCCTGCCCCCATTTTTGGCTAACCCACGGCACAGGGAGTTACCAAGCAGGGATCAGATCCAAGCAGTAACACCAGATCTTTAACCCACTATGCTGGGCCAGGGATGGAACCTGCATCTCAGCATGCCAGAGACACTACAGATCCTGTTGCTCCACAATGGGAGCTCCTTCTGTTCCTTACTTTTTAAGCCATGTGTGTGTGTTTAGCCATGTGTGTGTGTTTAGTTAAAACTTGGATAGCAGAGAAAACAATTTTCTACTTAGGCTTCAAGACCAAAGTCCAACGTGGTGCCAAATTTCCTGGCTAAATTAGACCTCACTCTCTTGGGCTACTCAATTACTAGGATCTCTGTTATCAGACCTCTCAACTTTTACATGTTTACGAATCTCTTCCATTACCACCAAATTATTATCTTTGCTATCATATCAGAGCTTTAATAACTGGTAAATGAAGAAAAATATAAAACTTTTTTAGAGCAAAGGGTTTGGGAAGCTGCCAGATCAGGATGTGATTCCCAGGCCTTTCACTAACAATCAATGAGACCTCATGTGACCTCAAATACATTATCAAAACTTTCTTGCAGCTTCTTCCACATCTAAAGAGTTTTGAGCTTGAAATAAACTGTGACATCCCCAGCACACTATCAAATGCATACTTAAATGCTCAACTCTAGGGCCATAGTAAAGATGTTTATACTAAGCTAAGTAGTTTAATCAAGATGACTGAAAAGTGTCATGTCTCCAAGGTCATCTTGTATTTGTTTCCAGAACCACATTGGGATTGACAGGAAGGTACCAATAACATAACAAATTCCTTATGGGCCAATTCCATGCTTAATGCAGTTAATATTCAAGATGGATCCAAATACCAGATAACATGGTTTTCAGTATCTCTATTTTACATGAAAATTAATCAAAAACTCAAATGAACAAGAAACTTCTGCTCCTAGCTAAAATGGAGTAGCTTATGGTAGACAAACTTTCACGTCAAAAACAACAAAGAGGGAGTTCCTGTTGTGGCTCAGTGGTAACAAACCCAACTACTATCCAGGAGGACGTGGGTTCGATCCCTGGCCTCGCTCAGTGGGTTAAAGGATCCGGTATTGCTATCAACTGTGGTATATGTCACAGACATGGCTCGGATCCCGCATTGCTGTTGCAGTGGTGTAGGCTGGTGGCTACAGCTTCAATTCGACCCGTAGCCTGGGAACTTCCATATGCTGTGGATGCGGCCCTAAAAAAACAAACAAAAAAATAAAAAGAAAAATGAAGAAAAAAGAAAAGCTGGATAAAATATATCTTAAAAATTATTTGAAGACATCAATGGACTGCTGAAGCAAAAAGAGCCTGAGCATCAAGATCCTGGGGAAAGATAACTCTCAGGTGAGTGAGCCAAAAGTCTGCAGACACTTTTTTTTTTTTTTTTTGGTCTTTTTGCCATTTCTTGGGCTGCACCTGCGGCATATGGAGGTTCCCAGGCTAGGGGTCTAATTGGAGCTGTAGCTGCCAGCCTACGCCACAGCCACAGCAACGCGGGATCCAAGCAGCATCTGTGACCTACACCCCAGCTCACAGCAACGCCGGATCGTTAACCCACTGAGCCAGGGCAGGGATCAAACCCGAAACCTCATGGTTCCTAGTCGGATTCGTTAACCACTGCGCCACGATGGGAACTCCGACTTTTATCCTTAGATCATTTACTGATTCTAGGCATGGGCTAAGAGACTGAAGGCCCAGATAAAGGACCCAAGCAACAGGCAACTGCTAAGAGAGAGAGGAACCAGCAGAGGTCTTGGGGCCTCAAAAGGCAATAAAAGACAAAAATTAGACTGTGGTTTGTTAGAATATTGAATAAGAGGGAGTGGTGAAGCTGGGTAAGGCCACTCAGCCTGTGCACCCATTAGGACATTTTCTAAATTCCGCAGCTATGCAAAATGGAAGATTAAGAGACTGAACAGAGGAGTTCCCGCCGTGGCTCAGTGGTTGATGAATCCAACTAGGGACCATGAGGTTGCAGGTTCAATCCCTGGCCTCAGTGGGTGGGTTAAGGATCCGGCATTGCTGTGAGCTGTGGTGTGGGTGGCAGACACAGGTGGGATCCCATGTTGCTGTGGCCCTAGCGTGGGCCTGCAGCTACAGCTCCAATTTGACTTGGGAACCTCCATATGCCTTGGGAGCGGCCCTAGAAAAGGCAAAAAGACAAAAGAGAAAAACAAAAAAAGAAACTGAACAGAAAATCTCTGAAAAGGAAAAAAGGATTTGGGGGGCAGTGTCTAGATTCAGAGAATAGGACTGGAACTGCAGAACTGCTAGAGGAGACAGATAGAGTGAACATTCTAGGCTGTCCACTAAAAAAAAAACCCTGGAGAACTATATCCTCTAAAGTTGTACTGGGACCAGGATTGGCCACCCCCAAATGTATCTCAATGGCATATTGATTATTTTGAATTAAAATTACTTAATAAATGCTCATCACAAGAGGGACACTCTGGCCCTTCTGTCTCCCTGAAAGTAGGAAATAAATCTCTCTTGTGAAAGGTACTTTCCCCAACATCTAGAGGTAGAAGGACACCCTTAACATCAGAAATAGGGAATTCAGGCTGAGGAGCCCATATGCATGAACCTTGTTTCTTCTTTAATTTACTGCCCCAAATTCGAATTCTGTTTAGATTTTTCACTAAATGAGCACCCAAATTTATTCTTGTCATGTCTATTCTTCATAAATGTGTTTCTTTGTCTTAAAAGTATAAAAGCTACCTGCTTTGGCCACTTGCTAAATTGTATTTCTGAGACCTCTGTGCACATGATTAAAATTTTGTCTTTTTCTCCTGTTAATCTATTTTGTGTCAATTTTATTATTAGTCCAGCCACAAGAACTCAAGAGGAGTAGAAGGGGAAATTTTTCCCTCCTGGCAGAGGAAAGTAAGGGTAAACCAGAGATGGTGTTTTATGAAAACCATAACCCAGCCTTAATTCAGTCAGCCCAGGCCCTGACTGGGCTGTGATCAATCCTCACTCTGCCTAGTAAGGAGCACGCCCTTTGTGTTTACCACCATCCAGATCCTCTAAGATTTGTCATACCCAATGTCCAACACTCAATCCAAAATTATCAGGCATACTAAGAGTAGACCAAATAATCAGAAACCACAGGGGAAAAAAAAAAAAAGACAACAGAAAGAGATACACAGAAAATATAGAGTTCCCTGGTGGTCTAGTGGTGACTCAGTGTCTTCATTGCTGTGGCCCAGGTTCGATCCCTGGTCTAGGAACTGAGATCCCACATGAAGGTGTTCCATACCATGGCTAAATGAGAAAATATAAATCATGCAGTTATCAGATAAAAATTTTAAAATAACTGATTCATTAGTTCAGGAAAACATGGAGAATGCCCCCAAATAATTAGAATCTATTAAAAATAATTGAAAAGATATTCTAGAACTAAAAAAATGTAAGAACTGAAATTAAGACTGCAATAAAGGAGTTCCCATCATGGCTCAGCAGTAACTAACCTGACTAGTATCCTTGAGGATGCAGGTTCAATCCCTGGCCTTGCTCCGTGGTTAAGGATCCGGCACTGCTGTGAGCTGTGGTGTAGGTTGCAGGTGCAGCTTGGATCCCACATTGCTGTAGCTGTGGCATAGGCCGGTGGTTACAGCTCCAATTTGACCCCTAGCCTGGGAATTTCCATATGCCACGGGTTGTCACCCTAAAAAGGCCAAAAAAAAAAAAAATGCAATAAGGAGGCTTAGTAGAAGAGGTAATTGAATTGGAAGACAGAAAATACCTAGTCTGAAACACAAGGGGGAAAACAGAATGGGAGATACAAAAAAGAAACTAGGAGACATACGATACACAATGAAAAGTTCTAAAATACAGATTATTGGCATCCCTGGAGGAAAAGAGAAAATGGGACAGAAACAATATGTGAATAATATTTGAGAAACTTCTAAAATTGATCAAAGACATCAACCCACAAATTCAAGAATCTCTGTAAATCCCAGGCCAAAAAAATAACAAAAAGAAACCCACACTAGGTACATCATAGTAAAACTAATGAAAACCAAAACAAAGAAAAATCTTAAAAATCTGATAGCAGGGGGTGGGGATGGGGGAAAATCAGTTTCAAAGGAATAACAAAAGGACAAAATAGCCGAATTTTCAACAGAAATTGTATAAAGACAGAAAAGAATGGAATTACATCTTCAAAGTGTTTTAAAAAAAAAAAAAAACTCCTAGATGCATTTAACAGAAGAGAATTAATAAACTAGAAGACAGATGTAAACATTATTCAGAAATATAGCATAGATATTAAAAATACAAAAAAAGTGTTAAAAAAGAGTACGATATAGTCTAATTTACTTTTTTTGTTTTTTTTGTTTGTTTTGCCACAGTGTGCAGCATCTTGATGTGGGATCTCAGTTCCCAGAGAAGGGACTGAAGTTGGGCGGCTGTGGTGAAAGTGCTAAATCCTAACAGGGAACTCTCTAGTCTATTTTACATTAACCAGAGTTCCAGAAGGAATGCAGAAAATATTGAAAGAGGAACGTATTTAATCAGTTTCTGAAACTGATTAAATATACCACTGTAGAGATCCAAGAAGCCCAGAGAATCTTAACAGGAAAAAAAAAAAAAAAAAAAAAACCCAAACCAAAAAACCTACCTAGCATGCCAGTCATTTTTCTGTTGCTTCTCGGTTTTTAATCTCATCCTTCTATATACTCTGTTATACTGGAGTTGTGACGTTCTAAACTATATTTCTCAGATTCCCTTACCAGCTGGCTTCCTGTCAGGTTCTGATGGTGGAAGAACTACAGGGAGATGATATGGCAACAGATGGGTATCAGTTGCCCTAGAGCTAGTGGGTTTTTTTGCACAAAAGACAGTTTTATACATTAAACCACTAAGATTCAAGCATTATTGTATTATTCTAGCATAAGCCTAGCCTAGCCTAATGAAATATACAAAATAATCTTTTTAAGTAGACCCTTGCACCTAGTACCATATACAAAAATAAAAACCAGGTGTATTAAAGATATAAATATAGGAGTTCCCGTTGTTGCACAGCGGAACCAAATCCGACTAGTATCCATGAAGATGCGGGTTTGATCCTGGGCCTCGCTCATTGGTCTCACTGGTCAGTGATCCGGCGTTTCCATGAGCTGTGGTGTGGGTCGCAGATGTGGCTCGGATCCCTCGTTGCTGTGGCTCTGGTGTAGGCCAGCGGCTACAGCTCCAATTGGACCACTAGCCTGGGAACCTCCATATGCCTCGAGAGCGGCTCAAGAAAAGACAAAAAGACAAAAAAAAAAGATAGAAATAAGGGTGAAAAAACAAACTAGAAAAAAAGTTATTTGCAAAATATGTAACCAACAAAGAGTTTGTGCCCATAATATATTAAAAAATTCCCAAGAATTAGTAAGAAAAAGACTTAAATAAACAAAAGTGAAACCTAAAGACTAACAAGTATTTAAAAAAGTGTTCAATGTCATTAATAATCATGTTAAAATAGATAATACTATACTTGTAACAAGCTACATAAAATGCAAAAAAAGTATGACAATACCAGATACTGGCAAAGCGTGGAAAAACAAGAACTCTTATTTACTCCTGGTGGCACAGGAGTACATTATATGGTAAAGTTGAAGAATCACCTACTGCAGCTCAGCCTTTCCACTTCTAGATCTGTATTCCAGAGAAATGTGCTTATGTGCACCAGGAATCATGTCTAAAAATACAACAGCAGCATGATTCATAATATACAAAGACTGAAACCAACTCACACATCTATCAATGGTATTAGCTGTATTATGGTTCTGTCCTTCAAGACACATTAATAAAACTGAACTACACAAATTAATACAAGCTACAGCTCCACCGCAACATGGGTGAATCCTAAAACAACTCTCAAATATGAAAGAAGCCAAACACACACACCCCCAAAAATACTGATTCCACTGCAAAAAGTTCAAAACCAGGGAAAAGAAAAAAACTACTATTTTTATAGGGATGTACACATAGATGGTAAAACTACAAAGAAAAGCAAAGGCATGACTACCCCAAAATCACTAGACAATGGTTACCCCTGAGGTACTGGGGGCAGGTCAGAGATGTCATCACACAGGGACTCACAGGGGGCTCCTGAGGTGGAAATTTGAAGATGATCTCTTCTCTAACCCAGGTGGTGCTGACATGGGTGCCCCTGTGCACTCTCATATTCTTTAAACTGTACATCTACGTATCACAAACAATTCTGTGTATCTCAAAAATCTTAAATAAGAAAATTTCAATTTGTAACAGCATCACAATCATGGACATACATGATCTCTATGTTCTCTGAGAGGCAAGGAGAGACAACCTGCCTCACTTTCCAGAAAGGACACTGAAGCCTGGAGGCAAAAGAGGGCTTAAAATGGATCTAGAACCTAAGAGCAGGGTATTGCCACCAAAGTATTCATTACCCAGATTCTGCATGCACAGAGAAGATGCGTAGGAAATGATGAACTTGATAAAAAGCTCCCCATCTCAAAAAATACTCCAAATAAGGCTCCTTAAGGCTTCTGGCAGGGACAATTTATTTTTTGGTTAAAGCCACATTAATAGAAATTCCATAAAAACAAACATGTAAACAAGGTATCAGAACTTTGGTTCATTGAAATATCTCACACCTAAAGCATCTGAGGTACAAAAGCACCTTACTGGGTGCTAGACAGCCTGACTCTGCTGCAGCCACTCCAACACTACCCCTGGACCAGAGAGAGCACAGACTGACCGGAGAGACTGGACCCATGTCACTCAGGACCTTCCCCAGTCCACTCTCTGCTCCAGAAACACATTCATGCCTCCAAAGACCCATGTGACAAGGGCTGGAGCACACAGGGAGGTCTGTCATGTTGAACTTGAAGACAATACGGGCTATGGGGCCAGGAAGGGGAAGGGCAGAAAAGGATGTCAGTCAACTTCTGTTGATCCACATGGCCTCAAGAACTCCTGTCCTCGTTCATGGAACCACTTATTGGAAACTGTGAACAGATAAAAAGTATGTTACCAATCTGTTGCTGGGTGGGCAGCCAAAACATTTTTAAAATTTTTATTGAAGTATGGTTTATTTACAATGTTATAATAATCTCTGCTGTACAACAAAGTGACTCAGTTACACATATACACACATCCATTCTCTTGAGTCTTCATGATGACTCCTCCACTGAGCCTGGGAATCAGACATGACTAAGACTTGGTCTCAGGCCTCAAGTTGCTTATGAGCTGGTGAGGAAGAAAGATAACTGTACAAAAATCTGTCAGTGACACGCGATATATGTGTGCACATTGCCATGGAAACAGAGCCAAAGGGCACCTCAACATGCTGGAGAAGAGGAAATGCCAGGGCTGGGACAGGAAGCTGAGTAGGAGTTACCCAGGGAAGATGGACAGGGGAGACAGTTTCTATACCAACGGGGTCCAGGCAGTGGGAACAGGATGAGAAAGATATCAAGGCATGAGCCACCCTGGTGTGTGTCAAAGACCCCAACAAGCCTGATGTTATTGGGATGTGGCCTGTGGCAACTGGGAGGCAGGAGATAAGGAAGCCTGTCAGGATCGTGGAGGGCCTAGATGTTAACCTCAGGAGCTCTGGGCCAGCAGATCAACCTGTGCTGTGGGTAGCAGAGAAGCAGAGCTGGTGCTCACACTGTCTATCACCTAAAGCTGTGTCTTAAATGCTCAAGAAAGACAATTTCATATAGACTCCATATAGACTCCTTCATAATGTATAAAAAATTGATTTTAATATCCTAATGAAGTCACAGTATTTTTAAATATAATTTATAGCGCTTAATTTTGAAGTAATAGATATACTCAGTTGAAAAAATCAAATCGTGCTACAAGGTGTATAATGATAAATAGCAATCACCTACCTACCCCTTCCCACCACCAACCCCACTTCCACCGAACATTCAACTCCTGTATGTTCATTTATCCTCATTTTTCTAAATAATATACTTACAATGCTATTTCTTGACTTCCAACTTAAGATCTTATATGTTGACAGTCTACCATGGAATTCTTTATACCGCTCTTATGATACATATTTCCCCTCCCATCCCTCAATACAGTTAAATCACAAGTTCCAGTTAAATTAATATTTAGTATTTCCATTATTATATCACATAAATATTATTCACACCTGAGCTACCTAATAGATTAATACAGTGAATGCCTGAACAACACACCTGAACTGCAAGAGTCCACTTAAATGCAGATTTTTTTTTAATAGTAAATACTATAGTACTATGTGATCCACAGTCGGTTGAATACACAAATGCAGAACCTCGGCTAAAGAGGGACCACGTATATGGAAGGCCGAATATAAATTACATGCAGATTTTCAACTAAACAGAGGGTCAACACCCCATACCCCGGCTTTGTTCAAGAGTCAACTGTACTTATATTTCCTTTCTTGTACAACTTTTTTTCCTTTTCTCATTTTCTTTTTCATTTGCTTAATTTTCTGTGGACCTATCACTATTTATCCCCAAAACTCTCCCAGAGGGCTATACACTCTCTTTGTGACCACCCCTGTCACATCCCGGTTCGAGCCTTCCCATAGCTCACCAGGGCTGCTTCCAGAACAAGACTCAAGTTTCAGCCTCCATGGTTCGGGCCCAGCCACATCTGGGGTTCAGTTTAAGCCTCATCTCTTGATCCCTGTGCCACAGGCATCCCCGCATACAAGAGGGAAAGGCAGCCAGTCCTCACTCATACCTCTGATGCTGGTTTTAGCCTAGGCCTTATTCCATGTGTGTTTTGCCTGCGTGGGACACCCCTTCCTATGTCTCCAGTTCTCCCCCACTTTGCCCTCAAATCCTTGCCAGAGTCCACTCTTCCACGGGGTCACTCTGGACCTATGATGCTTGTTCGGTATTCTTCCTCAGGGCTTCCTTAGCTCTCTAGGCATCTCTGAGTATGTTCCCAACCAGCTCTCTTGGCACATAACCAGCTGAGGGGACAGCTACATGGCTGGGTGGGACTACCAGTGAGCAGGAAAAAAAATCCAAAAAACTGTATCTCAAAATGGGAGACAGTCTTGGCTTTGTGAAAATTCGGTAGCAGTTGCCTCCTAGCTCAGAGCCTCAGGCTGACCACTAGAGCCCAGAGGCCAATGCCACACCTTAAGCCACTCACCCCACTTGCAGCCCACAAGCACAGGGCAGGCCGCATGCCTCGTTCGGTAGTCACCTTCCCCGCTCCGCAAGAGGTTGTACCAGAATACGGCTGTGCCCTGGAAAGAGAAGGCCTGTCAGACCGCACCCTGGGATATGGGGCTCAAGGATCTGACCCCGAGTACCACAGAGCCTTCTCTGGGCAGAAACACCCTCCCCTTCCCATGTACGGCACACAGGGCTCTGGGACGCCAGGGTAGAGAAGTTCCCCAGGAGGCACCTGCCCCTCACGGTAGGGGATGTTCAGATTCTCACCTGCCCCTGAAGAGACTTCCTCCCCATCCCATCTCCCCAGGTGGAAGGTGAGAGCGCAAGGTCAGGGTTCAGGCAGGAACGGGCTAAGGCCCCTAAAAGTGATGGTCAAACAGGCCAGGAATGGGGACGAAGGGCGTGGATGAGACCGAGCCCTGCCTTCAACCTTTGACTCAGGAGAACCAGAGCTTACCTTCTTAGGCCAAATTGCAGCCCCCAGATCAGGAAAGACGGTGGCACCACCAGCTTCCACGTCACTCATCTGGGAATACAAGGCAGTAGAGCTTGGCCCTCCTACTCAGGGCTCTCAGAGCAACTGAGCCACAAAGGACATGACCAGGTATCTGATCACCTTCCTTTGGGCATGAGCAGCTCCACCACTAGCTCTTCAGCGAAAAATGGCTCTTCCTACACCTGGCCCCTCCCTAAGTCCTGCTTAATTAACTGTGTGGTGCATCAGGACAATCTCCATGCCACGGGCACTTGAGAGACACAGACCTGCAAGAGACCCATATCCTGGCTGTCCTCAGGTGGGAACGATCTGAGTCTGCACTGGAAAAATGCCTGACCGACCCCTCCCCTTTTACCCTCATCCAGCCTGGCCCTTGCCTAAGCCACTGTGCCCTACAAGCTCCCTGCAGCTTCCAACACCACCTGTGGTCCCCACCGAGGGCTCTTTTTCTCTGTCTCAAGTCATCCACAGCTCTAGTCAGACCCTCAGCTTCCCAGAACAGCCACCATCGCCAGGGCCAGCTGGGTGGGCAGGTAGGGCCCTGTCTCTCCCACAGCAAAACCTCAAACAAAGTGGAACACAATTTCCACAGCAGCAAGGCTGTACACATATTCACAGAGCGTGCCTCAGCTCACACCCTAGATGCTCCTTTCTCCTCTGGCTCTCTTAATTCAGGTTTTTTGCCTGTAATATAATAAAATGTGGAGCTAAAAAATTATTTCCACAGGACACATAGCAGACAGACTGCAGGGCCCTCCAAAGAAGTATGGTAAATGAATAAGATGAAAACCCCTGAGGGCTCCCCACTGGAGGGGGGATAAATCCAGGCTCTTTTCTAGAACTCATAGGCTGGCAGTCTCACCAACCTCTGTAGCCACCCCAGATTCACGCACCATCTCTGAGACGCATCACCCTTTTTCCATCTTTCTAACTTCCCGAGTTCTGTTCCTCTGCCAGGTCTCCACATTCTCTCTTCTGCCAGAAATCATGTTCCACCAACTACTTTCCATTCAATGTGTGAGTCTCAACTGACGTGCTACTTCCCAAGGGAGGCTTCTGTGAACCCCAACCTGCACTACTTCTTCAAAGCACTTATCACCATGGTAACTAAACAATTACCTCTCCCAGGTTTAAAGTGAGTCTTTCATATTAAATCGCAAGCTCAAGAGAAACCACACAGGTCCTGCTCACCAGCACGTTCGTGGCAGTCCCCAGCACATAATAATCACACAGTAAGAAATTAATGCGACCTCAAAGGGAAACATGAACACAGGTTTCTATCTCTAAGTCGCTCAACAGTTCCGATGCCTCTTTAGAGCTCGTTCTCTCCGCAAAGGGGGGAGGAAACTGTTCCTTGTGTGAGAGGTAAACCCACTGGCCTGTGGCTGGAGCACAGGCAGCAGGTGGGAGGCAGGCAGGCCACTGAGCTCTGGGGAAACAAAGGCAGCTTCATCCAAGAGCATCTCGTGGTTACCTCCTCATTCTCCTGCCAAGGAAGGAACCTCCAGGACACCCCATCCCCAAATTCCAGACTAGCACTGGGCCCATCAAAAAGGAGCCAGGGATGTAAAAGCCACGGGGTGGGTGGCGGGGAGCACATAGGTGGGAACAAAGGGCAACTCTCTACTCCAGCCAAGAAGGGTGCTGGGGGCCAGAAAGGCCCAGCCATCAAGCAATAGCTGGTGGTAGCAGCCCTGATGGGCGTGGATCTAAGAAAGCACTCTGGACACAGGCTACCTTTAAGGCCCATACGCTGCACGCATCATACTCACGTAGTTTAAGAACGTGGCCACACGATTCCCCGTCCCTAAACGCTTGAAAGCATCTTGTTCATCCTTCTATAAAATTAAGTGAGAGTAAACAGGTAGGCCTGTACGCAGTACTTACATAGTTAAGAAACGTCGCTAACCTATTCCCCTCCGTTTTGAGGCCGCTGTCAAAAGGTCGCTGCAACAGATAACAACTTTCACCCAAGTTTGCAACTGACTTCACCCACCACCCGCAGGACTGGGGCCAAAAAGGTCAAGGGAAGGTACTAAGTATGTGGTTCATATATTGGCCTGGACCATGAGCCGGGGCTACAAAGGAAACCCTGGCCAGGCACGGGGGAGGGGGCAGAAACAGCTTTCACAGAGCCTGGGGAGGGCCTTTGCTTTAGAGTCAGGGAAAAGAATGGCAGGGGGCCACCACTCCCTCCATCACAGGGGAAACAAAGGGGCTGTACCTGCCTCCAGCCTTGGGCTTGCCCAGCAGCAAGACTGGACCCTAGTGAGGCAGTGGGGGCCTGATATGGAGGCTACAGTGCTCCAAACAGCTCCAAATCAGCTGGAGCAGGGCCCTTGAAAGCACCTGTGATTTGGGCCTTACCCTGGAGAAGTCAAAATGCGGCTCGTACTGTCCTCCCATTCCATAATTAGCGACCTGGTGGGAAATAACAGCATTGGACTTTGTCAGCAGCCTGTCTCTCCAAGGATACTATCTCCCCAGGAAACAACCAGAACCCCCAAGACCAGCCTCTCTAAGGATGAGGGTAACTTCCCTGCCAGTACAGGCAGAACAAATGCTGCCAACAGGGCTATGGCTGTGTGCAAAAGGAAGGATGCAGCATAAATGTGGTTCCCAAACAGGACAAGATGGGCAAGCTGCAGATGGCTTCTGCAGAGCAGCTCCAGCCCTTTGGGGACACTTGGATAGCAAAAGAGGGAGCCCGTGAGGCAGGCCCTGGCCTGGGCCCTGGCTGTTTAGAAGGTAATGAGATGGTAATCCTGAAGAAAGCCAACAACAAACTCAGGATTGGTTTGTTGATTTTTTGTTTGTTTGTTTTACTTATAAACAACATATATTTATTTTTCATGGTTCGGGAGGCTGAGAAGTCAAAGATCAAAACACTCAGTGTCTAGGGAAAGTCCAGGTTCCTAGTTCACTGAAGTTGGTTCCATCTTTTTCCTGTACCGTCACATGGTAAAAGAGATGGTTGTTGGGGTTTTTTAATGCTAGTTTGGGAGCTACTCGGTGCCTGGCAGTGCTCCTGTCATCTCTGCCACCATGTCCCAGAAGCTCTTCCTGGTCAGGGTGACCAGGAAAAACATAACCTACCCCATCCCACAGTGGTCCACTCTTAGATGGAAAATGAATCAAGGCCTAAAAGGACAAAAAATCAGCAGAACCCAGCCAAATCCAGACTTACAGACTCCTTCTTATCGAATAAACAAAGACAGCCCCAAGGCCACTGACTACCTGACTCAACAAAACGACCCCTGTCTATAAAAAAAACCAAGCATTCCCCTGCAAGGGGGTAGCCTGAGGCTTGCCTGCTCAGAGCTCCCAACCATTCTGTTGGTCAATGAATTCTGCTTTGTAATCTCATTGCTCCAGCCTCTGCCTCCTTCCTCCCTGCCATTCTAATATTCTACTACACAGAGTACTTCTGCATCCAAGTGAAGCTGCAGGGCATGGGTGGCTGGCGGCAGGGTGGTCAAAGCTGCTGCTCTACCTCAGCGCCCCCAAGAGGGCTGAGTAACCACAGGTGTCACTGACTGGATTAGATGTGGTATACGCCTCTGAAGAGTCAATCAGCACCACGTAAGTCCTAAATCACAATGGTCATTTCAGCTTCAGTGGCAAGATGAGAGACAACGTGCCGAATCCAACATGTAAAAAAAGAAGCTGATGCAGCAATGGGCACCACCACTGCCCACCTGGGGACACTTGGCTACTACTGTGTCTTAATGAAACCATAAAAACCTTTGGGACTCAACTATTAGTCCTCAAAAAGTTGGTTTTGTATAACCTTTTTGGCAATTCAGTCAGATGAGAAATGCTGCAAAACTGGCAATAATGGAGACCTATGGGCATAGGAAATGAGAGGGAAGGGGCTTTGCAAGACGGAAAATCTTCCTATTGGAGTAGAAAACTCTGTTTATCAAATGTGATAAAGTACAGAATTGGGGGAGTTCCTATGGTGGTTCAGTGGTAATGAACCCGACTAGTATCCATGAAGACTCCAGTTCGATCCCTGACTTTGCTCAGTGGGTTAAGGATCCAGCATTACTGTGAGCTGTGGTGTAGGTCACAGACATGGAACGGAACTCGAGTGGCTATGGCTGTGGTATAGGCTGGCAGCTGCAGCTCTGATTCAACCCCTAGCCTGGGGACCTGCATATGCCAGAAGTGCAGCCCTAAAAAGACAAAAAAAAAAAAAAAAAACACATGAAAGGGCCTGCCATGCCCACCAATGATCCCAGCTCCTAGTATGATACTTGGGCACAGAGAAGATAGAGCCTATCGATATGTGTTGAATGCTAACTGTTGAATGCCAGTGGCCATACTTAATTCTGGCTTCTCAACATGAGGTCACTCCATACTCACAGCATCCTGCAGTTATACAGTCTACGGAGCAAGCTACCCTATGCCTGGCCCTGGGCACCCTGGGAGGCCACCTAACCAGAAATACTCCCTTCCCAACCCAGGGTCCCAGAAACAAGTCATACCTGCAACAATTCTGCAGTCTTTACTGTCAGCCCTGTGATGTGCTGCATCCTACGATTCACCCGAGCCACCACAGGGTCGTCGTCCTCCTCCAGCCAGGAGCTAAGCCAAACAAGAGGCAGAGAAAGAAAAGTGGGAAAGGCAGGCTTAGACGAGGTCCTGCATGCTCCTTGGTGTCAGGGCCAGCACTAACAGGCAGCACAGGATGAGTGCTCCACAGAGCAGGTGCCAGCAGGAAGGACAAGCCAAGCCACTCTTCCTTTAGCCGGAACAAGGAGGCCATAGAGTTGGGGCTTGAGCAGCCACCCAACCACATCACCTTTACTAACCTTTTGGAGACCCTGTAGCTGGCGACAGTGAGGACACCAGTCTTGGGATCACGAACAGTGGCTCGTGCAAGCTAGAAGGCAGAAAGAGAAGGCAGACTTATTCTAGGCCTTGAGTGTTTTCCTGGAAATACTTGGACCTGACCTGCCAGTCAAGCCAGGGGGTAAAGGAGCTCTGCAGGCAGTGGCTTTAGCCAAGGCCCCCTGATTCTACATGCCGGGCCAGGGCAGTAGTCTGTGGCTTCCATCTTCCTGCTCTGCTGTCAGACGTTGGCCACTGCTCTGCTTGGTCACTGCCCACCCCTGCTCCCCCCCAGGTGTATACTGTCTGCAGAATTATGCCTATGCAGTCTGCTCTGTCCCTCCACCCATCTGCCTGGACAGCCCCCTTTCTCACTAGGACCATGCACCACAGCTGCAGGCACTTAGCTGCTCCCACCACAGTCAGACTGTACTGCCAACCCAGAGCCTCAATCTTGCATGCTCCTCTCAACTTGGTCAAGTCCATCATCTCTCTAATCCTCGCTGGCCTCCTCTGCCCAGAAACCTACCCGGACACTCTCCTACTGCACCAGCACACACTGGCCTCCCATTGCTGCAAGGAAAAGGCACAGTTTTTGCTCCCTTGGGAGCCTCGCAAGGTCAGATGATAGAATCAGAAAGGGACCCTACAAGTTGCATAAGTGAATCCTTCCTCCTAAACACACAAACCTCTCACCTACTTCATACCCTCCACCCCAGCCTCCACAAAAGGTGCAGCCTGGAGCCAGCCCCCAGTGGTTTGGCTATGGACTGTCCTAATGAGTGCTTACTACGCAGCTGGCACTGTGCTGGGTGACCAGGACATGGACCCTGCCCTCATACAACTCAGTGAAGTGGGGAAGGCAGAAAGCTAGCTGGGTGATCGCAGCACAGCATGGTAGGAGCTGGAGAGGAGAAGCTCCATGTCTGCTGTGGGAGCTCAGTCTATAGGGTCAAGAATGGTTTCCTACATGGAGGGGACCACCTAGCTGAGATGCAGGGGATGGACACCACAATCTGAATGGAAGAAAGATCACTCTAGACACCTCATGGAGGGGTGACTAAGGAGGGACAGAGCAGGAACACAGAGGCCAGAGAGGCGGGAAGGCAGAGATCAGGACAAGAGGCAGCAGGAGGGATGGAGAGAAGAGGATGGACCAGAAGGCTGGCTAGGAGGTGGACACTGTGCTGCTGCAGCATGTTCTGTAAGATGGCAGTGCACCCAGCACAGAGGGCTTCCCCGAGATCCTATCTACGGCTCTTCCCTGATGACAAATGCAGCTGCAGCTAGACCCCATTCAAACATCTGAGCCTCGGCACTGGCCTGAGGCCCACAGTGAGGCTCTGGGCAG
The DNA here is from genome assembly GCF_016906955.1 of Phacochoerus africanus. Taxonomy (NCBI): domain Eukaryota; kingdom Metazoa; phylum Chordata; class Mammalia; order Artiodactyla; family Suidae; genus Phacochoerus; species Phacochoerus africanus. Next base: position 134,487,129 of record NC_062547.1, read on the forward strand.
CTGTGCTCTGCTCCCAGGGACAGCAGGGCTATTCTGAAAGCAGGCCAGGGACCCACAAGCAGCTGCCAGGCATTCCCCACAGGCCAAGTTAAGCTCACGGGCCCTACTTCAAAGCCAAAATAGCATCTGTTCCTCACAGGCTCCGGAAAGGAGAGGTCAGCTTGTAAGAGCCACCATGTTTGGCTCTTCACATGGCTTCTGTTCAAAGACAAATCTTTCCAACACTCCCTCCCGCCCGGCCACACCCATGAGCACACATGTACCCAACATGAACACACACACAGAAGCGTCCCGGGGTCTTGGTCTGAGAGACAAGTATGGAACCTCACAGGTGGTTCTGGCACAACAGGGCCTCTCTCACCTCAAACTCAAAGAAAGTAGTTCTCCTTCCTGGAGGACTTCAGGGCTGACCCCAGAAATGGAAGAGAGGGGCGGCTTTCTGGTCCCCATTCTCTATATGCACGCTGGCTAGACCCTCCCTCAGCCACATCAGTGATACTTAAGAACTGACTCTTTCCTAGATGCCCTAGTACCTCAAGCCAAGGTTGTTCCAAGATGCAGCCCAGGGAAACCTATTTTGGGTCTCTCCAGGAGCGCTGGGCCTCCTGGCCTCTACAATTCTATTGGGAGCAGAGCAACAAAGGATATCCAGCTAACCCCTGCCTCCTAATCACCAGTGATAGGAGAAGGGTGGGGATATAGCAGAAAGTGGTTCTCCTTGAAAGATGTCAAGGAGAAATCCTTAATGGGAAGAAATCCTTAATGAAATAGACCAGCAGAGTAACTTTATAACATGATGACATACATACAAAACAAACAGCCAACTGTATACTTAGCAATGAAAAACGAAAAGAATTTCCAGGAAATTCAGGAACAAGACAAAGATTCCTATTGTAAGAATGAGAAGGAGTTTCCTTGGTGGCTCAGTGGTTAAAACCTGACTAGGAACCATGAGGATGCAGGTTCAATCCCTGGCCTCACTCAGTGGGTTAAGGATCAGCATTGCTGTAAGCTATGATGCAGGTCACAGACATGGCTTGGATCCCGCGTTGCTGTGGTGTAGGCCAGCAGCTACAGCTCTGATTTAACCCCTAGGCTGGGAACGTCCACATGCCGGGGGTGCAGCCTTAAAAAAAAAAAAAAAAAAAAAAAGAAGAAGAATGCTCTAAAAGTTCCAGACAGTTCAATAAGACAACAAAAACATAAGAACTATAACTATTAGGAAGGAGAAAACAAAAATTTTCTTATTTGCAGGTGTTAATACTATCTGGACAACCCAAGATAAGTGCCTAAAACTGAAAGAGGATAAAGTCAGTTCAACAACTAGCTGTGATCTGCACCAAGTGTGTCTCTTTGTGGATACAATGAAGATAATGACACAGCCTGCTTAATACACATGGCAGTTAATATATGTTAAGGACTTAGAACACGGGCTGCCACACTTAAGTACTCAGTAAACATCAGCTGTTACTATGAAATATATTTTTACAACCAACAGCTTAGCATATATAGTGAACTAATTTAATAAAATAACCAGTAAAAACACAATGTCAAAAGAAACAACGTAAAGTTTTAAGAACCAAAAAACGGCCAGGAATAAACTTAACAAGGAATGTTCAGGGTTTATAGGAATAAAAAATTTTAAGACGTGAATAAATGGAGAAACCCAGAGTGCTCTTGGATGAGAAGACTCAATCTTATAGAAATGTTCATTCTCCCCCAAGTCAATCACTTCTTTTGCCATCGTCATCGGGAGCTCCACAGGACCCAGCCTGGCAGTATCTCATGGCATACTTCCTAAAAACTCTCGCCTACAGCAGCCCCAACCAGCTGAGCTGACACTTCTCACTGTGGGCCTGCCCTGCTCCCAGCGTGCCCTTCAGTCATATCACTTGGCTTCTAATCTGGTGACCTCAATTTTCTTCCCCCAAGGGACTGTGAACCCAGAAGTTCAAACTGAGTCTGCACCCCCTCACTACCCAACAGCAACTCATGCTAGGCAGGCATCAGCAAAGACCAGCCGGGTAAGCAACCAGCTGCCCGCCCCATGGTACCAGGGGTGAGAGGCCCGAGAAGGAACTGTAGAGACACCTACTTTGGGTTTTGCAATCTCCTTGATCCTCTCGATTTCCTCGTCGGACATGACATCATAGTACCTGACGATGTGCGGGCTGTCCCACTCATCCTCTTCTTTGAAGGGGGCGATAAGCAGCTGTGGCGTCCTGTTGCCATGGTGGTACCTACAGAAAAGCCTCTTCTGCCTTCGGGGTGTCTGGGGAGCACAGATCAAAGGCCCTGAACTGAGTGAGTCCTAACCCTCAGTTCCGGGTTGGCTGGCTGCAGACACAGGTCTCACGCCCCACGTCCAGCAGCCACTCCCTCCCGCCTCATCAGAAAAGAAAACAAAAACCCCCCAGTCTGGCATGAATGATACCCCACAAATTATGCACTATTTCTTCTCTCCCAAGAATACTTCACATCTTCAAGTCCTGTCTTGGGTGTAATCCCTGACCCCTTTCTCAGAGATGTGAGTAGGTTAGAAGGGCTGGGGCGGAAAAGAAGCCCTTCCAGACGGAGGAGCCAGTAGGAGCCAAGAATACATGGGCACGGGAAAGGCTGAGAGGCTGCCCCACACCTGAGCCTCCTTGAGGACGCACCGGGACCCCAGGGCTCTCAAAGGCCCATGATACCCCGTGGCTCAAGCAACCGCCTTGTCTTTGCTCGAGACCATGACTTCCATCAGGGCCCATGGCTCATCCACACCCATGGTTTTCCTCACAACAGTGAGTCGAGCAGGAGCTCGTACAGGGGTGCGGAACGGAGCTCAGTAATAACTTAGAGGACTGAAACTGCCTGGGGCCTCGTGAAGACAATCTCCTGACCCACAGCTCAGAGGACACCCACGTATCAGCCTCCGCAGATGCTACAAAGCGCCGAGCAAGCCACCTCCAGACAGAGGAATATCCTCCCCAGGTCTGCCTGTCCGCTCCAGGTCCACAGCCTGGGCCCCGACCCACCCACGGGTCTCACCAGTTTGACACCCTCCCCACGACAGAGGCTCTCGTAGACATCCCGCTCAGGCAGGTAATCCACAGGCCTCTCATAGATGTTTCCTGGGGTGGAAGGCCCAGCCTCTGTGTGATTGGATAACATTTTTTCTCTTTCTTCCTCCAACAACCGTTCAAAGTAGCGCAGATTCCCTCCAGCTCGTTCATGGCTTGGGTCTAGAAAAAGCAGAGATCATGAAGGAAAAGGAAACCACAAACATCTGTTAGGTCATTTAGAGAAATTATTCTCTAAGCGGTTTTCTCTCCCAGCAGCTCTCTTGCACGCAGCACTCTGCCTTCCACAGCACCTAAGCAGAGCTTGCTGGTCAAAGTGGTTCTCCTGACTCTGGCCAGAGATGAGAAAGGAGCAACAAAGGGCAGGGAGGACACCTAGCCACTGACACGGCTCTCCCCTCAGTCCCTCCTGGAGGTCCCGAGGACCAGGTCCAAAGAAGCAGTCCAGGCTTCTGCCTCTTCCTCCCCAACTTGGCTGTGTGCTCATTACATCTGTACCCTAGAGGACATCTGCTACAGGCGACCACATCACATGCTGGCCACAGGCTCCAAGAATAGCCATATTTTTTTAAAAAAAAGAAAAAAAAAAAAGGAGTTTCCTGTTGTGGCTCAGCACATTACGAACCTGACCAATATCCATGAGGATATGGGTTCAATTCCTGGCCTCACTCAGGAGGTTAAGCATCTGGCATTTCCGTGAGCTGTGGTGTAGGTCACAGACATGGCTTGGATCTGGCGTTGCTGTGGCTGTGATGTAGGCCGGCAGCTGTAGCTCCGATTCAACCCCTAGCCTGGGAACCTCCACATGGTGCAGGTGCTGCCCTAAAAAAAGAGAGAGAGAGACTATTCATGTGACACTACCACAGCATCATTCTCTGGGCCTCTCAACACAAAGCAGCAAGCTTGGCAGGATTACTGTGTCACCCCTCAGATGAGGAAACTGAGGCCCAAAGATTTGGGGAGATTAAGGCTACGTATAGAGAAGAAGAATCCAGGTGTCCCAACTTGCTGTCCAAGGCTCTTACTAACACAACAGAGTCTGCAAAGCTCTCTTCCCACATCTGTCTTGCAGACACACTAGCTGCCCACAGACTTAAGGCCCGGAAAAGCATGAGCAAATGGAAGTCTTTGCTCGTCTGTGAAATTCCAGACTATGATATGCACGTATCTTGGTAAGAGGTGGAACAAATGGGTTTTTAAAACACAATGCTTTTGATCCCCTTCAGCCTGACACCATAAGACACTTAAATCACCAATGTCACAGTAAGTCCCACCAGTTAGGCCTCAGGGCTCTAACAGGTCAGGTCGTTATCACTGCAGCAACCCTGAAGTATAGCTTGCCTCTCAAGCTGTTGCTGACTCAGTGAAGGCTCCACCCTGCATAGCAACAGATGCACTGCAGCACTGGATTCCTATTTAAAAAGGGAGTTTTCAAGGCCACAGGTGCCACAGTATCCATTAGCTACTGGCCAAGGGCTAAGGCCAGAACTGAGGCGGGCAAGGAGCTAGTTGCCAGCTGGATTGGGTCTAAAAGCAGCAAAGCATTAGTCACTGGCTAGACTATAGGTCAGACTGTCAGGTAGTAGACAGCAGGGTGACCAGTTCTCCGGCCAGCTCCCCACCTGCATCCAACCTTCCACCATAACCTCCTTACCAAGGGAGAGCAGGCGGCGGGTGAGCTCCAGGGCACGGTGCAGGTCGCCCAACTGGAAGACTGCGTAGCTCAGGTAGTCCAACACCTGGGCCTTGGATGTGGTAGCCTCCTCCCCAGCATCGAGCTGCTTCAGCACCTGCTCCATCCACAGCACCGTGTGGTAATAGTCCCCTTCATTGTAAGCTGAGCGGCCCATGCCAAAGCAGTCGTCCACACTCAGCATTGCCTGGTACTTGGTTCCTACAGTGGGAGAGGCAAATAGTCAGGCTCCAAAGAGCCTATGGGTTAGAGAGAAAGATTCCCCGGCTGACAGAGCCGAGGCCCCTGGAAGGGGGGCATCATTCCAAAAGAGCCCCACCAGGACTTCAGTCCTGGAGTTCCCACTGTGGCTCAGCAGTAACAAACTGGACTAGTACCCATGAGGATGCAGGTTTGATCCCTGGCCTTGCTCGGTGGGTTAAGGATCCAGTGTTGCTGGGAGCTGAGCTGTAAGCTGCAGACGTGGCTCAGATCTGGCATTGCTATGGCTATGTTGTAGGCTGGCAGCTGAAGCTCCGATTCAATCCCTAGCCTAGGAATTTCCACATGCCACAGGTGCAGCCATAAAAAATAAGTAAAATAAATTTTAAAAAATAAAAATAAATAAAAACATAAAGACTTCAATCCATACACCTCCAAGGGCATGAGTACAGTGAGCACAACCAGGCTGGCCCTGGCTGGGGCTGGAGCGCACAGCCAATCTCCTAGCCTCTGACTCCCCTTACACAAGTGGGAAGGGGCCTTTGTTATGGAGGAGCCCAGGAAGCACCAAGAAGTAGTTAGTTTTCAGGAGAGTATGATGATCCTGTGAGTCAACAGGAGATGTCTAAAAGGCAGCTGGCCATATGAGATTAGAAGGTAGAAAAATTAGTTGAATATAAAACATAGAACTTAGGCAGGTAGGCCATGGATAAGGATAATCGCTTCCAGGAATAGCGCCAGGAAAAGAGTTGAGAGGGTGGCTGAGGCCAGGGCCCCAGAGACCACCTAAACAGAAAGGACAGAGTGAATAACAGTGAGAAGGACCTAAGAGGTAGAAGAAACAGAGGGAGCAGTAGTGATGTGACAGATGCCAAGGGAGGCCAAGAGACAAGACTGCAGTGCCAACTTTGACCACTAGGTGGTGGGGCCCTTGGTGGGGATCAATTCAGTAGGTCCTGTGACCTTACGCCCTCTGCTGTTGGCTCGGCGCTGTAAAGTGACTATGAAGACAGTTTCAAGTCAAAAAAGGAGATGTGGTGTGGAAGCTACGGAGAGAGGCAGGGTTTAGGCTGTGGCCCTCCCTGGAAAGCAGAGTCTCCCTACAACCCCATTAACACCAACCCAGGCACAGCTGAGCTGACATGAAAGAGCTGTCTCAGAGTGGGCTCATTTTGCCTCATGTCTAAGACGTTCAGAATGAAAACCTCTGCTGTAACAGGTTGGCTGCTTCAGAGGCCAGGGGGTTGCCTGCCCAGATGGCTCAGGAACAGACAATGTGGGACAGGAAATTGAGGAGAGTAAACACTAGATAAAGTTAGTCGGCAGACCAAAGTTTGGGAGGTTCCTTGAGTCCCTTTTCACTCTCCAGGGACCTCCACAGACCTCTGGCTCCATAGGCCAAGGAATGCACACTGATGGGAGGCAATATAACCCAAGTGAGTGAGCCTAACAAAGCAGGGTCTGCATAAGCCTCACTATGGCACCCAAGAGCTGTGTGACTGAGGACAAGTTAACTTAGCCTCTCTGATCCTTAGTCCCTTATCTCTAAACAGAGATAACACCATCAATTTAAAGAATTTGTGCCAAGAATTCAACAAGACGACATATGAAAATGTCTTCCATGAATCCCCAGAGAGGTAATAACCAGTAGCTATTATCAGCATGTCTCACAGATGCCAGGCATGTCAAGAATGGCTCCCAGACACTCTGCATCCTTCCCAGGAGCTGCCTCGAAATCCCTGGAGAGTTGCCAGCTGAGCTGAGTGCTGAAGAGCGACCACACACGAAACTCAGCAGAGGTTGAAAAGGTATTCCTGCAGAAGTGATGGGAGTAAAAAAGAGCTGAGCAGTGGGGGAGCCTAGCACAACGGACAAGGAGGCAGGGGGACTGCCATGCAGGACGTTAAAGACCACACATTAAGAGGAATTTGGGTTTATCCCCCTAAGTTAAGCACTGTGTTCAGGAACTCATGTAAAAAGATATGTACTCAAGACCACACGGAGGATGATTTTAAAGAGTGACCTGGAGGTACACAACAGGTCCAAACAATTATTTCAATAGCCTAGATGAGAAAGAAGCAACCGTGAGGCTGGAGTGAGGGCCTCCATGTACAGAAGACATTTTAGGAGGTAGAATCCACAGGGCAGCCAGTGGATAGAGAGCTTTCTGCTAACATCAGGAGGAAGGATAGCAGACAGTTCAAAATGGGATGAAGATTTCAGTTTGGGATGTATGAATTTTAAGGAGCCAATGGGACATCCAAGTAGAGATGTCCCCCGGATTTGTCTGCACTGGCTGGAAGCTCAGCAGGCAAGCCTTGACAGGGAACCCAGACCTGGATGTCATCCATGCTCACGAGACACCTCAAGTGACAGAACTGGCAGGGCTCACCTGGAGGAGGTGCTTGGGGAGACACAAGGAAGGATGGCCTCCTCCCCGCCTCACTGCCCCTCTAGGACATGCATACACATGTTCACTGAATGTCAAAGGTCAGTGCCTGGCTGTGGCTCCCTCTCCCCACCAATCATTCTCCCAGCCACAGGCTGAATGGATCTCACAGGTGTCCCTCTGGCCTAGCGGCCTGGCTTGCTCCAAAACCTGACTGAGTGAGGATTAAGGAAGTCTATATTCCTTCCTGCTGGCTCACTCAACTCCTCAGTACCAAGGCTCCAGACCTTGACCAGCCAACAGCACAGTGCCTCCCTCCCCCACACGCTGTGATTCCCTCTGCTGTCCCGTGGGTGAGGCAGCTTCCAAGGTCTAATGGAGTCTAACTGGATCCCTGGGTTTACTGGCCTTTAAGAGCCAGTAAATATGTCTTCTTATAAACATACTGAAGCAGTCAGTTGAATTGAAAAGGGGCCTATATGGAGTTCCCATTGTGATGCAAGAGTAACAAACCCGACTAGTATCCACGAGGACATAATTCAATCTCCGGCCTCGCTCAGTGGGTTAAGGATCCAGCGTTGCTATGAGCTGTGGTGTAGGCCAGCAGCTACAGCTCCAATTAAACCCCTAGCCTGGGAACTTCCATATGCTGTGGGTGTGGTCCTAAAAAAAAAAAAAGAGAGAGAGAGAGAGAAAGAAAAAAAAGAAAGAAAGAGAGGGGCCTGTGAAAAACATAAGAGAGGCGAATTCTCGCTGTGGTGCAATGAGATTGGTAGTGTCTCTGCAGTGCTGGTTTGCCCCCCAGCCTGGCCGGTGGGTTAAAGATCCAGAGGTGTAGCCACAGTTGTGGCATAGGTCAGCAGGGCAGCCAAAACGGGGGGGGGGGGGGGGGGGAAGGTACCAAAGGAGAAACACCTGGAAGCTACCTGGAAGATCCCCTCTGGAAATCGTGTCTGGGTCCAGTTTGTACGTGTCCTGAAGTCTCATCAAGGCCTTGGCGGCTCCCGCTTCATCCTCATCAGTAGGGAAGAACTGTCGCTGCACTGACAGGTTGGCAATAAAACCTTCCAAAGGAGAGAGAGAACAAAAGATGACGCTTCCCTGATCCATGGGCAGAGTTTACCTGGGACCAGACAGGGGCCCACTGGAGGGTCTCTGGCTAGTGCAATGTCTCTGACTCTTCCTTCAAAGGCTGCTCCCCTTCCTCCAGGAAGCCCTCCCTGGTGGCTCCAATCCAGGAAGACCTCTCCTTTCTTACTCCCCACTGTACCAACTGCCAGTGCTGCTCATTTGGAACTAACCAGAATGGGCTCCTCACACTAACATGTGGCCATCTGAGAGTCTTGGCTACAAAGCACTCAATCAGATTGAGTGACAATAAAAGGGACAGAGGACAGTGAGGGTAACTGATAGGGATACAGGCTCAAACTCAGGGAGGACTTGATGAACACTCAGTGAAAATGAGTCACATGGAAAACCTAGATTCACGATTACTGGGCTGGCCAGGTAATCACAGAGTCCCAGCCCATATTTCAGGGTGAAGAGCCCCAGCGACCGAGGTGGCCAAGTCAGAAAGCCCAGCTGGTCACTCATTACTGGCCAATGGATCTTATCATCCAGACAGCTGATGATGACTGGAAGTGTCCTGGAAGTGTCTGGAACTGTCTCCACCCCCAGACTAGGGACTAGAGGACCATCTGACCAGGCCGAGTATTGAGCTGGGACTGCACAAGCCTGGCATGGTCCCACACTGGACTTTACTCTGCTTTCTAGGGTCCTCCCACCACTCAGACCTGCAAGGAGCTCAGGGCAGGAACGACCCGACTGCAGTGCTCAAGACCACAGCCTGGAGCCTGGGAGAGCCCCAACAAAAGCAGTATCCAAGGAAGCTGTTCTGGGACTCCAAGCACTAGCTGTAAAGCAAGACAGGCACCTCCTGCAACCTGAGGAACTCTGGGGTGGGTGGGGTGGAGAGCAGGCCCTCCCGTGCTGATTCAGGGGCTTCAGGTGTGCTCGTGAGCTGAGAAATGAAAGGGGAACTAATTCTAAGGCCATTTCTCCTCTGGCCTCTTCCCAGAGCAGCAACATCCACAACCACCAACTCTTATGACCTCAGGCTCACTCACCCACTTCCAGCCAGGCCTGGGGACTGAGAGACTGAGACACTGCAACCCTGTCTTCCTCATGGCTGCATGGTCAGGGACTCTAAGGGTTTACAGTCCAGGGGGGGAAATGCTTCCAGAAAAAGCCACAATGCCAGCATGTCTCCCTGCCTCCTCCCTCCCCATTTCAGGGGCAGGAACTCTGAAAAGCAAGAGGTGAAAACAACCGACTGCTCTCCGGGGCGGTCCTCTCTCCCTCCGAGTAATTATAAGGTTTTCCAAAGAAACCAGATGTTGACGGAGGGGGCTGGGAAGGAAGAACAAGACTGGAGAGCAGGCGATCATCTAGACAGGCTTCTTCTCCCACACTGCAGGCAGAACAGCCAGTTCTGAGCCATGGGCTCAGGCTGGAAGGCAGGGCTCTGACAAAGGCAGCCAAGGCTCCTGGAGGCAGTGAGTTCACTGGGCACAGCTCCAGCCCGGCTGAGCTCACCAATTCCTTCCCAGAGGCCACCCTGCTCCCAGCCAAGCCCAGCCCACGCTGGCCACATGGGCTAAAATGCCTCAGCCAGAGAGACCACTAGGCTGAAGTTAATCAGCACTTCCAACTCAGGGAGAAGAGGCAGCGAGTCCAGGGGAGCTGGGCCCAAGGCTGGAATCAGGAGGGCCCACCTCCAGGCCTGCCACACCATCTCCTGCTGACTGGAAAATAGTCGACCGTAGAAAGTCCTACCACAGTTAAAGCCCCAAGCACAGCTGAAGTTTTTTTTTTTTTTTTTTTTTTAAAAAAAAAAAAAAGTCATCCTCTGACCTGCAAATACTACTTTTAGGAATTTATCATAACAAAATAATCAGAAATGGGCACCAAAATATGCGTAATATTGCTGATAATTTAGAAACAATTCCATGTTCGCTGACCTTACCAGTTTTACACTACATCAGTAATGATATAATACTGTCCAGCTATTAAAATCAGGTCGCAGAAGAACATTTAAAGGACATGTAGAGAAGTTGAAAAATTCATGAAAAAAGAATATGCTTACATCACAAATCTACTAATAGATACATTTTATTTCAAAAAGATAGGAATGATAATGAATTTAGATGAGGCCCATGCTCCCCAGCTTGCACTGGCCGACCTCTCAGGCCACTCAACTCACTTTTGTTCATTCACATGGTCCCTCGCAGCAAGTGAGTTTGCATCCCCTGGTACACAGGCATGAGTCCGTTTTTTCAAATGTATATAGCAGGTGTAAAAAGACTAGAATTATAACAGCAATGATCACTGGGCAAGTGGAGTAAGAATTGTAGTTTTCTTACATGACTGCTTCAGTATTTTCCAACTTCTCTATAAAAATGTATTTCTAAAGCATAACTAGAAAAGAGTCACCACCAAAAAAGTGGTGCAAACACTGGGAAAAGGCAAGAACTGACTATGATTATATACTGAAATCAAGGACAGCCAACTGCCAGGTCCCCGTAGAGAAGAGAGAGCCATGGGACCGGCAGGCTCCACGTTCACACAGCGCACATGTCCCTCAATGTCCCCACCCAGCACAGGCTCAGACCTCACACTCCCCAGGCGCGAGCACCTGCTCACTGTCCCCCACCTGCAGCCGAGTCCTGCAGGACAAGGTCCTCCAGCACAGGCCAGTCTGTGTTCAGCCGCTTCACCAGTTTATAGGCATTCACAGGGTGGGCCAGGTAGCCCTCAGGGTCAGCAGCCGACTGGCTGGTCAGGGCTTCCATTTTGCTGGCCCAGCTGTGGAACCAGAGAAAAAGGAAAATTAATACACCTACTCACATGGTTCTTGACCTGCGAAAATTTCCCTGTTGAGATTTAAGGAATCTCTACCTAGAAAGAAAAAAGCAGTGAGTCCTCAGCCCAGGTACTTGGCCACTCTGGGGACCAGCAGGAAGTAACCTCCAGGCCAGCCCCACACTGCCCCCTCAAGGGCTTCCTCTTACAGGCACCCTGGATGGGTCCCTGGGGGGAGGGGGCGGGAGGACTGGCTCAGGGTGGGAACGGGGACATAGGACATCGGACACCTCTTAATCTTGGAGAGCTTGGCTTCCTCCACCAGGATGTATTCCTTTAGGGACTGCACCAGGTCCTTCTCTGCATAAATCAGGTCTGTCATGTGCCCTGTACGGGAGAGAAGAAAGGGCCAGTGAGAAATGGACGAGGGATCGCCAGCTCCCACGTCTGCAGCACATGATGGCAGCACAGAGGCAAGTCCTCTGGGTCTAGGGCATGTCAGCTCTCTTGGGATCATGGGAACCTAGAATTAAAGGGGGCCTAGGCATGGATGTGGTCCTGGCTCCCCAGCTTCAGTAAGAGAGGCAGAGGCTCCAAAGGGATGTTGAGTTAAATGGTCTGGGGACACCCTACAGAAAGAACCCCAAATCTCACTCTCCCACCCAAGCTGAATCATATCACTGAGACATGGACATCCTGGGGGCTTCTCTGCCCAGAACCACTCTATGGTCCAGGAACATGGTCAGAAATGCCAGGCAGCCCAGAAGCCGCCTGCACTTCCCAGGAAGGAGGCCCAGGTGAGACAGCTGGCTCCCAGGAAGGATATCCAGGTCATCGGGGCTCAGAGAGGGAAAGAGCAGCTCTGCCAGCCCTACTCTCCCCTGATCTGGTCAGAACAAGTGGATGAAGCCCTCCTACCCTGAATGAGAACCGATCCCCTGGCACGTGAGCCAAGGATCACCTCTAGACAATAGTCGTGTTGGCACATACCAATAGAAGTGAAGAATTCAGCCTGCACACAGTTCAGGACACCAAACCAGGCCACCAGCAACATGGACACCTGGAGTTTCATGGTTACAGAGGGCAGTATCTGCAAGGAATTCAGTGATAGTAGTCAGTGGATCAACAATGGTAGCAAGCAACTTGGGTAAAGATACACAGAAACATCTGCACATATGTACACACGTTCAAACACTCCAAAATCCTGACCTAGCACACAGAAGTTAAGAAGGATATTCAGGATCACCAGTGGAAAAACACCAGGTTGTAGAACCAGTGATATGTGCTTAATTCTGTTCCCTGCTCTGGAAGGTCAGGTGCCGCTGGGAGAGACTCTGCCCTCTCAAATTCTGGTAGCCACCAATAACAGACGAAGGCTGAAATGTAGAGGGGGACAGTCACTTCTGGCTCTAACAGTCTGTCAGTCTGAGATCCTGGCCCACCCCTTCTCGTTTCACAGACGAGCTGCTCCTCTGTTTCTGTCTTTCCATCCAACTCGTGTGCCAGGTGCTGGGACCCACACATAACACGCAGTCCCCGCCCACGAGAAGACTGAAAGCACAGGAGAGACAACGACAAAGACAACTTGACACAGAGGCTCCAGGGGACCCACACTCAAAATAAGGTGTACAGCAGATGGTCGGCCAGAAGCAAAGTCAAAGCGCTCCCTGCCCGTCTGCAGGTGGCCACAGCGAGAGCACTGGGGAGCAGGCACTCCAGGCAGACACTCTGCTTCCAGTAGTAAGGCTCCGTGGAAGGTACTGTCCTCACAGTGAGTCATCATTCACAAATATTTACTGAAGACCCACAGAAGCCAGGCACGGAGCTAGGCACTCAGAATACAAAAATGAATAAGCCACCCAGGGCCAAAACCTTAGGCTGGGCTGGGCTGCTGACATGAGCAAGAAACCAGCTGCTGTCTTCTCATCAGCCTAGAAATAGCCAGACCCAGCTCTGAAGGCAGCAGGCACATGGGGCAAGGTCCACTGGCAGCGGACTCAGGTACACAATGGAAGCTTTGGACATCACCTCCCAGCTCAGCCACGCAGCCTGGAGCATGATGGAGGAACGGCAGCCACTGAGCCCCAGTTCTGTCAGTCCCTCTTCTTCCTGCTCTACTTCAGCAAGCCCCAATGGAAATTTAGGAAGAGAAAACAAGGAAAATAAAGGAAATACAAATGCTTTCCCTCTGAAATGTAAGCCGAACCTGAAAGAATTCTAAGCCTGAGCTTATGCCAGTTCATCAGTTTTTTACCTGCCATGATTGATTAGACTCGCAGTCACACCCACAAGCCTCACCCTTTCAGAAGAAATTCCAATCTACTGGGGTTCCTGGTTCGGCTCAGAGAAGCCCAACCACAACTCCCACCCACAAAGGAGTTCCTATATGAGGAAGAGGAGAGAACAGGTGAGTGTTCCCATTTGTTCATTCCCTGCCAAAGGTTTGCAGAGTGGACATGAGGCCCATCAGTGCCCCAGGTGTTAGGGGCCCAGAGATACGCAGGACAAGATCCTTCAGCCCAGAACCTGCTGCAGGGTATGGAGTATGGGCTAAGGAAGCCATGAAAAAGTTAGGGCTGCAGAGGAGAGCAAGTCATTGAAAGAAGGTGAGCAGGCCCAGCCTAGTCCCAAGGTGGAGCCCAGGTCCTCTCTGTTCCAGCCATAAATCTGTTCCCAGGCCTCAGCATACTGCATTTCCACCCCAGGATTCCAGAAGGCATCTCTTCCTGCTTACACAAGGCCTTTTCGCAGGAGGTAGTGTCTGTTCCTTGCATCTTAAGAGGCTTCATCAGCTCAAAAGTGTACCTTCTATATGTGTATTGGGAGGAGACAGTAAAAACAGGGAGTGTGGAGGCTCTATTCATGGGACGATGAGGAATTAGCCATCTATCCATCAAGCTGGGGAGGTGGAAGAGCAGGGCCCAGGCAGGAGACCAGACCCAACGTGGTTGGAAGTGGAGGGGTCCCAGCGTTTGTCCTCTGTTCCATCACCAGTTGCAGCGGCATGCCTCTTGAGAGATCAGGTAACAAATTTGAGGGAGAAGACTCTCTGTTCAAAATACCTTTCAAATCACCCTAGCAAGACTGTCTACGGTGTCTTAGAGCACTCAGGAAAAAGCAGCCAGATTCCTTCATTACATGAATACCAGCTGTCATTTCTCTGGAATGTACTATCTGGCTTAGACTAGGTCTCTCCATGATTCCCGGCCTGGAAGCAGAGCCCCAAAGAATCAGAGATGAGGTTCTGGAAAATGGCTTACCAAGAGCCTGCAAAGTCCTGCTCTGATGGACCAGGGGGATGACAACTCTGCTGCCCAGAGAGCTGGGCACCACTGTACAGCTCCCAGACCACTACCATGAACACTGCCATGCCAGACAGGGTGCCCTGGAGCCCCACCCCATTTCTCCTGATCCTCAGCCTCTGAACACTAATTTTTATTAGGTGTACAAAAGCTCATCTAATCAGAATCAAGTTGGAAGGAGGCAGCCTTCAAGAAAGACTGTGTGGGAGTTCCTGCCATGGCTCAGCGGAAATGAATCTGACTAATATCCATGAGGATGCAGGTTCGAACTCTGGCCTCCCTCAATGGGTTGGGGACTTGGCATTGCTGTGAGCTGTGGTGTAGGTCACAGACTCAGCTTGGATCCTGCGTTTATGTGGCTGTGGCTGGGGCTGGCAGCTATGGCTCCAATTCAACCCCTAGCCTGAGGGTTTCCATATGCTGTGGGAGCAGCCCTAAAAAAATAAAATAAAATAAAAAAGAAGGACTGTGTGCCACAGTGTGGGAAAAGCCAACAACCTACATGCCCCTCATTCCAGGTTATACCTATACCCAGAACTTGCTTAGAACAGAGTGGGTGAGAGTATGTGTGCCTGTCCAGAGGCCCCGCCAGTGTCCACTGCTGCCAAAAGCCCTCCCAGGAACCCTCCGAAATCCATGGTGAATAGAAATGGGCAATGTCAAACCTCCTTTTATGAAAATAAAGTGGCACCAGGTCTGAGCAGAAAACCAACATTGCCCGGGAGTTCCCTAGCTCAGTGGTTAATGAACCAGACTAGGATCTAGAAGGATGAGGGTTCGATCCCTGGCCTTACTCAGTGAGTTAAGGATCCAGCGTTGCTGTGAGCTGTGCTGTAGGTCGCAGATATGGCTCAGATCCTGCATTGCTGTAGCTGTGGCATAGGCCAGCGGCTGTAGCTCTGATTCGACCCCTAGCCTGGGAACCTCCATATGCCATGGGTATGGCCCTAAAAAGCAAAAAAAAAAAAAAAAAAGAAAAGAAAACCAACATCAAGTTTTATCTAAGCTGCATCTCAAGTTTAGAACAAATTCTGGCCCATATCAAGCACCTGACAATACATCACAGACTTGTTGAAGCCAGGAAACTATAACAGAAGATGCTACACTTCTTGCATAGACTGTATTGTTACAGATTGTATAAGAATGGATACCGTATGCTATTAACACGGAGAGAAGATCAAAGCATATTGTTTAAGTGCAAAAAGCAGACTCCCAGACAGTATGTACCCTATGGTTTCTTTTTTTCTTTATCTTTTTCTTTTCTTTTCTTTTCTTTTTTAGAGCCACACCTGTGGCATATGCAAGTTCCCAGGCTAGGGGTCAAATTGGAACTGTAACCGCCAGCCTACACCACAGCCACAGCAACACAAGATCTGAGCCACACATGTGACCTACTTCACAGCTCACAGCTGCACTGGATCCTTAACCCAGTAAGCGAGGCCAGGGATCGAACCTGCATCCTCATGGATACTAGTTCCCCACCACTGAGCCACGAGGGGATCTCCTGATTGCAGTTTTATAAGGAAAACATTTTATGTATGAAAATTTACAGAGCTGCATACATTTGCAAAGACTCATAAATCTAGCTGTATCTCAGTGAGATAGTTTTATTTTTCACTTTATGTGTACTTCTATTTCCTAATCTTCCCACAAGGAGCTCTATGGGAAATTTAAAATATATTTTATATATACTTAAAATGAAAAGAAAACAAGCAGGCCCACTCAGAGACACTCCAAAGTGGCCCTGGCAGCCTGAGTTTGGACCCCCCGTGGGGAGGTCCTCCAAAGCCTGCCAACACTTCAGCGACAGTGATTCACTCACCAGGCAACCGACACTGTTTCTAAGCACAGGGCAATTCCAAGACATACGCTCAGAGGCCCCAACAAGCCTGCTCTTTGGAAAGGACGTTTACAACCTGGCCAAACGGCCAGGGAAAGATGTTTCCAGCTGTAAACCAGCAGCATCCTTAACTTCTCCCCTTACCTCATCAGGCAGAAACCTCTGCCAAGCTTCCAGCTTCAACCCAAATGCAACAGCTTGAGTTTTAACAATGCATTTAACAGCCTAGAGACGGAACATGGATCTGGCCCGTATCAAGCACCTGACAAGTAAAACCTCACCACAGGCTTATTCAAGCCAGGAAACTATAACAGAAAATACTGCATTTCTTGCATACAATGGATTGTTATGGATTGTATAAGAATGGATACCGTATGCATATTAACATGGAGAGAAGATCAAAGCATACTGTTTAAGTAAGAAAAGCAGGTTTGATGACAAAAGGTCTTGCTTGGCTCTGAACAAGAGGCTGCCTGCCTTCTGTGTAGGGGCAAAATCTGCCTGAACAGGGCTTCCCCCAGTGGCCCTGCCTCCCAGTGGTGTAGCCAACTCTGGACAGCAGAACCAAGAGGACCTGCAGGCTCAACCTGGTAACAGCTGTACAGAGGCTCCAGGAAGCCCCACCACCTAAGCACGTGGATGTCCAGTTAGGCCTACAAGCTGCTCACTGGCACCCCAGGGAAACCCCTGGCCTCCTTTCCTGATGTCATGCCTCCGTCATCACCCTGCTTTGAGCCCCTCCTAATCCCCTCCTGCAGCCATACTGGCCCCTGCCTGCACTGGACTCTCATCTCACCTGGCCTCTCACTACCTTTGCTCTAAACCGCAGCCAGCACAGCATACTGCAGCCCCTTGTTTAGTCTCTCTCTCTCTCTGAGAACCCTCCAAAGGCTCTCCACTACCCTCAGGATAAAGCCCAAACTCCTTAACCCTAAGAGCCTTTCTGACTCTGTGTGACCTGGCCCTGCTGCCCTCTCCAGCCCCATCTCATGACTCCAGGTTTCATAACTTCAACTACTACCTCACATGAAAAACATTCTCCTTCACTGAGAACCTAACAAAGTCTAGATGTTTGAGTATATCTCTCCTTACACAGCTGTCCCTCAGTATCCATGGGGAATTAGTTCCAGGAGACCCTGTGGATAGCAACAGCCAGGGATGCTCAAGTCCCTTACAGAAAAGGTGTAGTACAGTCAGCCTTCTGTATCCATAGGTTTCACGTCTGTGGATACAGAGGGCTGACTGTACTTTCTCTATCCAGTACTTGAACGTGCTGACTTGTATCTCCCACTTGGGTACCATCAAAACCACAACGTCCTCTGCTTCAGTAACTAGGCAATGAAGTAGCGGAAAAGGCTGTAAAAATTGACATGCAAAAGCCAGATGGGGTTTTCAACCACAGTCTTGGCAAAGAGTTAGAGTCCAGGTGAGACTAACTCATAAGGAACTACAAAGAGGTCTAAATCCACACACCACTCTACTGGAGACATCTGATGGACTGCCTTGCAGTCTCCTGGCCTCATTTGCCTCCCAGACCCTGGGCCACTTGCTCTGACTCCAACCCAGTGAAAAAGACTGTAAAGACCCAAATCTCTGGTTCTCCCACTCTTTCCAAACTCCAACAAAGTACCACAATGGCCTCCCAGGGGCTGCTGGAGGGCCTTGGGAGTGCAACTGACGAGTGAGCATGGGGGATTTCACTCCTCATTATGCCACTGTGACTGATGAAGGACGAAGACAACAGGACGTCAGCAGGTAAATTCCCTCCCCAGGCCTCCACCGAGAAACTGTTCTGCAGCAGGAGTCTCTACAGAGCTTGCTCAGAGATATCCTGCATGGCTGAGCAACTAGCACATCTCTGCAGAGACGGGGCAGCTTGCTAAAGCACCACCTTGTATTTGCTTCCCCTCCTTCTCTGCCTCGATTTTCTTTTCCCTTACCCCTGCTGCCGGGTAACCGTACTTTCCAACAAAGCATTAAGTACTTAAGCTTTGCCTTGGGCTCTGTTCTCCGGGAACAAGGCTAAGAAAACCACTATTCATGTTTCCAAAAGTCTTTCATTTCTATTAACTAATCCTCACCAAAACCTTGTAAACTAGATAGTCATCTTTATTACTGATATAGATCTATAAGCTGGATAACTGAAGCTGAGAGAGGGTTTCCTGAACACTGGACATGATATAGCAAATTAATGGCTGGGCCCAGACTCAAACCGAAAGCATACTGTCCACTAGATATTGCTGCCTTCAATCCTACTCAGTAACATCCGCTATCTTAGAGCACAAGACCCTCCCAAAAGGAGGAGCCACACTTAGCCGTGGCAGAGCAGGCCTTCCCAGGCCAAGGTCTTCACTGCGCTTCAGCAGCCTCAATACATCCCTGGCAGGATCCCACAGAAAGTACACAGCAACATGGACCGACAGGACAGGAATATGGTGCCTAGAGTTCAAGCGAGCAGTCACCACTGCTCCAGGCATCACAGCACTCAACAATGACCAAGTGGCCCAGCTCAGGACAAGGCATTATAGTCCAGTAGGGAGGCATCCAGCCCTAGACATCCCCAGAGTTAGACTCAGCTCCACAATCACTTTCCGGCTTTGGAACCTCAGACAAGTGACAGGGTCTCTTTGAGCCTCAGTTTTCCCATCATATAATATTAGGACCTACATCTGATGGGGCTGTTTAGAGGATTGAATGGGATGACCGATGTCAGTGGGCAGCCCAGCACCAGGCACAATTTATACCAGTCAACAGCACCAAGAGTACGAGAGGAACAGCAAGAGATCAGAAGCAGCCAGCTGGCCAGATGATCCCTGGAGAGGAAGAAAGTCTAGTCTAGAGGACCATGAAGATGAAAACAAGGCAGAAATTGGGCAATCTCTATGTCCTAGCAGTGCTAAAAGAGAGGCAAGATTAATTCAGGAGAGAGCGGAGTCAGGCATAATGCAGCACATCGACCACCAGGGAACAACACTGGCTCTAACGCGCACCAAGGAAAGTTCTCCGGCAAAAACAGGTGACTGGCTCAATATTCTAGAATCTCATGTATTTCTACGACCTGCCCACTCCGCGTTTCTATGAGTACCAGGCCACAGGATGACCACACCCTGGGCCCTCAGGAGTGCAAGGCACAGAGCAGGCTACACTCTAGCAAGCATTTCCTGGAAGGTCTAGAGCAGATGCTGATCTGTGATCAGGCTCACATCCTATTTGAGCTGGAGAACTCATTACCCAGACATTGACTCTCTACCCTGTAATGAGACCATTTAAACACTCTTCTAGGCCTCCAAGAAGTCTAATTCAGACTCCTCCTCACTCCCCTCCATTCTTTCTGAGAATAAAAACTCCATCCATCATTCCACACCCTGAGCTCAAATCCCAGAGACCTCAGGAGCCACGGGACCTCTGTGCTCAAGGACAGCTGATGTCCCACCCTGGTGCACTTCAAAAGTCCAAATTGCTAGCTTTGAACAACTTACTCAAAGTTTAATTCTCGCTCCAGCACCCTGTCTGGGCTTGCCTGTGCTTGCATCACAGCATTTCCTGCCAATTTCCATCTGCATAGAATTAAACTCTTGACAGATCCCAGAAGCCAGGGACACACCCACCAGCCCAATGCACACTATCAGCCAGCGTGGCCACTTACTGGCCAAGGTCTTGTGTCCAGCCTCAGAACCACCCTCCCACCCCACCCCCACCCCCCACCCCACACTGCAAGGATGTGGCAGGGCAGAATCAAAAAGGGAGGTTCTCACAGGAAATAAGCAGACCCCAGATTCCCTCACCGGACGCATTCCTCAGGGCTGCACTGCAAGGATGTGGCAGGGCAGAGTCAAAAAGGGAGGTTCCCTCAGGAAATAAGCAGAACCCAGCTTCCCTCACCCGACTCATTCCTTAGGGCAGCACCCACACAGTCTTTCCTGAGAAGCATCCATGCTCTGAGTGCCTCCCTGGCATGTGACCAGCCGCAAGCACGAAGCAGCAATCTCAGAGAGATTATGAGCTACCTACAGGCATGGACAGTACTATCACTACTGCCTCCTCTCCCTCCTCCCTCATTCCAGCCCCAGGCAGCCTCTAAGGAGACGCCTAGCCTAGACTCTAAGCAGAAGCCTATTCAAGGAATGAACGGAAATTGGCTGTGGCCAGGTTAAACCAGGGTCAAAGTAGGCACTCTCCCAGGCAGGCCATTTCAGAGTCTATCACAAGACAGACTGGACAGGGGAGAAGGGTCTATCCCAAGCCACAGACAATGCTTAGTAGCCACCATGTCTGCCTGCTGAGCTCTCAGAGAACTAGGGTGGCCCCGTGTGATGGCATCTCTGGGATGAGGCCCCCAGCCAACTCACTCCATTCTTGCTACGTGGCTCCTTGGCTGGGCCCCACAGTGGACGGGTTGGCTGTCAGCAAATGAGGCCCCAAAAGAAAAGCGTTCAGAGCCCAAACATCTTACATGTTAGAAATGAAAAGAAAGGCTGGCCCTTGAGAACCAGAACCAAAGTGAGAAATTGCTCCCTGGACACTTCAGGGGGAGCTTAAGCACAAGCCAAAGGCAATCTTGGTTCATCTAACAGAGAACTCAGGTGTGCTATATGAGCTGAGAAGAAGACATAGCTTATAAAACCACTCTATAAATTCTTAGGTGGACAGTGGATCTCTGTGAAATCAAGGACACTTATCTGAATGCCCTAAACGACAAGCCCTTGCTCTCAGGGGCAGGGTATCCCACAAAAAGGTTGAGGTTGTTGAGCCTCAGATGGTTTACATCAAGCAGCACAAGCCTGAGGTGTCACTCTGCAGTACAAGACACCATTTCTCAGCCTGGGGAGGGACGCTGATGTTGTTCTGCACCATCTGAAAGGTGTCAGATTAGAGAAGAGAGACAAGGAGCCTCCGTCTTGCAGTGGGAAATGCCCTGATCTATGCCGATGCAGCAAGGATTCACCGAGCACCCTCTACATACAGGGCACAATACCAGGCACTGACCTCTCACTTGAAGCTCTCTGGACAGGGTCCACGGCAGTTATGCCCTAAAACATCCCTTCCCCATCAGCTTGCTTCCCCTGGAGTGCCCAGGTCTTCCTCCACTCACACAAGCTGTTTCTCCGTCTGGGTTACCCTCTCTTCAGCCTTCATTTGACCACTTTAGCTCATGGGTCACCTCCTCCAGGAAGCCCACCAGCCTGAAGCAACTTCTGCTCTACCAAGTACTCACAGTCCAGTGCTCCCTCCCGGCACAGCACTCACCACACTGCCCTGGGCCTGGACTTCCCTGGTCTTCCAGTCCGCCTGCCCCACTGGGCTAGCAACTCCTTGCAGTTTCTGACACACACAGGGGTCCGTTTGTTGAATTAGTTAACTAGTTACAAGTCGCCGCGGCTGCTGAAGCAAAACCACGCAGGTTCTAAAAGGATGTCTGGAGGTGAAAGGAAAAAAAAAAAAAAAAAACTTTCTCATCCAATAGCCTGTGTTAATGGGCACCAAGCTAGACTCCGGAGGCCAGGGCCACAGACTCCCAGGCTTCTGAAGGGAGACATGCGGACCTCACTAACCCTAAGCGGTCGCCCAAGGCCTGCCCGGCGCCCCTGCCTCCTCCTCCAACCTCGGGCAGCCCTCGGGCCAGGCCGCCCCTTCCCTTCCCGGGAGCCTGACCAGCAGGGCGGCCAAGCTCCCCGCCCCGCCCGGCCCGGGCGACCCAGGGACCGGCAGGAAGGGCGCTGCTGACCTCACTACCCCGAGCTCGGGAAGGGGACGCAGCGGCGGGACAGGAACCCACACGGGGGTACAAACAGGGCGGAGGGCGCGGAGCTGCGGCCCGGGCAGCACGGCGAGAGGCGCGACCCCCAACTCCAAGCCCGTGGGGGCAGAAGGTTCGGCCCGGCGACCTCTGCCTGCGCCCGAGCTAGGCGGCGGACCTGGCGGCCGGGCGGGCTGGACGCTCACCGGGACACGCGCCGCTCTCGGCGTTTCCAGAACCTCCCGCGGCGGCACCCAGCCCGCTCGGCGCCGCCTCCCGCCGCCGCCCCGCCTCCCGCCGCGGCCGGGCTCCGCCCGCTTGAGCCGCTGCCACGTCCCCACCTCCTGCCCCCCGCCCGCCCGGCCCCCGGCTCCGCGCCCCGACAGCCTCGGCCGGGAGTCGCCACCGCCAGCGACCCCCAGGAAGGCTCAGGCCGCCCGACTGCGCGGGAGCCAGGAGCGAGCCTTGGGCCAGGCGGGACCGGCCGCCCGCGCCCTTCATGCCGCCCGCCGCTCGCCGCACGTACGAGGCGCCCGCCTCCCCTTGCACCTCCTCCTTTGGGACTCGGCCCGCCCTCCTCCCCGGCCCCTGGGCGCCTGGAGAGGGGCCCACGACCCGATCCCGGCGCCGCCAGATGCCGGCGGACTCCCCTGGCCCCAGTCCATGCCCATTTCCTCCCGGGTCCTGCGCTACCCACACGGGCCCCTCCCGCCCCCTCCCCATCTTTACCACCAGCGGGTTACGTGGGGTGGGGTCCCCCGGCCCAGGAGCTAGATCATCAGGGAAGGGGAGAGTGGAGAGGGCCTTGAAGAACCTAAGGACCTGGGATCCTTCCCCAGGGCCAAGCCCTCAAAGAGACTCAGACTCCCCCCAAGCTCCTGGGTCAGGCAGGTATGTCTGAGGGAACGGGTCGGTGAGAAGAGAGCCCTTAAAAGATTGGGGGGTTGGGGGTGGGGAGCACATGGGCGCCAGTCTTTGTTTTGCCCAAGCCCTTCTGTACACTGTGGGCCCCAAAACAGTAGATAGCTCATTCAGGCAGTTCCGTCTGGGAAGGAATGAAGGCAGGGATGCTGCAAACCTTAGCCTGAGCTAGAGGCTGAGGCCCGCCAAGCAGATTCCCACGCCTGCTCTGTGAACCTTCCTGGTCATGAATGAGGGGAAACACGGTCTGAGAATCTCATCAGGGAGCAAGCCCAGAGTGGGAGGTGCCCAGCCTCCGCCCAGGCCCGTGTGGGGATATTCCCTGTGGCACACTGTCCAGGCTGGCAGCCCAGACTGAAGACGGCACGAGCTCATGCAGAAATACACACAACACAGGTAAAACACGGAATGAGCCACTGTTCGGCCTTCCTCAGCCACCAACTGACCTCCCGAGAGCTCAACTACAACCAAACGGAAACCTTTCTGCATCTACCACGTCCTGTGAGGCCATAGGAGCCTCCTCTGTCTGCCAGCTCCTTCCAACCTCTTCCTCTTCTCAGGACCTTGGCCTGTGAATCATCCCTTCCCACTCTTAAACATTCTACTTCCTCTCAAATGGAGCCATCCTTTGACCTATAAATATGTTCAGGCCCCTACTATGGAAACAAAATCCTCATTCCACCCCAAAAGGGTGGTCTGTCCTGACCTCTCTCCCAGCCTTCAGGCCCCTGAGCTCCAGACTCATGTAACTGGCTCCTGAGAGTCTGGGCTCCACCAAATGTCCACAGGCACCTCAATCACAGCGTGCAACACTGAGTTCATACTCTCTCCCCTTCCATTCGTCCACACCTCCCATATTCCCTGCTTCACTGAGGGAGCCAAGCACTAGTTTCCTAAACAGAAGCTCTTCCCTTCACCTCCAGAACCCAGCCTTCCATCTCCAGCATCCATTTGTTTCTACCATCTAGTTCTCTTTCTCTCTCTCTCTCTCTCTTTTTTTTTTTTTTTTATTTTTCCTAGAATTGCTCTCGCGGCATATGGAGGTTCCCAGGATAGGGGTCTAATCAGAGCTGTAGCCATCGGCCTACGCCAGAGCCAAAGCAACACAGGATGCGAGCCGCGTCTTCGACCTACACCACAGTTGACAGCAACGCCGATCCATAACCCACTGAACAAGGCCAGGGATCGAACCCGCAACCTCATCGTTCCTAGTTGGATTCATTAACCACTGAGCCATGACGAGAACTCCTCTAATTCTCTTTCTAATCCACCCATTTCTCTTCATCGTCTGTCACTCAGATGATTGCAAGTTCCCTGGCTGGCGATCCTGCTCCCTTCTTATTTCCTCCTGTCTCCTGTCTACACTGCAGCCACAGCGACCTCTTCAAAATCTAGATCTGAACCCATCACCCTCAGCTTAGTAAACTGAGTTGCTCTTAGGGAAAATCCTGAAAGTGGTTGAAGGCCCCACATGGTTTGGCCCCCACTCACTCCTCTCGCCACATTGACCTTCCTCCAGGCCCTCTAACTACCCATTCTTCCTCCTCATGCCACTTCCGGGCCTTTGCACACACTCTTCTGCCTGTCTAGAAAAATCCCCCTCCCTCCCAATAAAATGCTTCAGATTCTCCCAGAGGGATTTTCTTCACTGGCCTGACCAGGTCAAAACCACCTATAACAGCCTCTCATGCCCTACATGCTGTGTGACAGTTGATACAGTTGAATGATTGCTTGATTAATGTCAGCCCCCTCCACCTCCCATCTGGCCCGGGAGCTCCACGGGTATGTAAGCTCTATGGGTTTTTGTCCGTCATCATGTTCTCAGCTACAACATCACATCTGGGCTCAGTAGATATTTCCTGACCACAGGAAGGGTTGAGTGTCTTCATGTCTTGGTCCACACAACCATAGCCAAAGGCCTGCCTAAAACCTCCACAGGGCTTCACAGTCCTGGACCCCACTCATCCCTCCGCGTCTGCATCTATTCTTCTTCTGTCTCATATCAGGATACTTATCATTGGATTTAGGGCCCAGCCGGGTCATCAGGATGATCTCATCTCATGATCCTTAACGTAATTACACCTGCCAAGTTCTTCTTTCTAAACAAGGTCCCATTCACAGAGTCCAGGTGTTAGGACATGGACACATCCATGGCCCCTAAAAAGGGCCACCATTCAACCCACTACAAGTCTTCACGCCCTCCAGGGGATACTGGGCCCCTCATAAGTCCCTGACTCTTCCTTCTGAATCACCAGCCCAGGCCCACTCCAGACCCACAGAGTCGTTTCTCTGTGGCCACTTGATAGGTGAACTCGTTATCCCCCACATCCTACCCCACACCACCCATGCTGCTTCTCCTCCAGCATATCCCATATCTTAGGAAATGGAACCAACATCTTCCGGTCATTTCCATTTTATTCCCCACCACATTCCCCCATTGTAGATCCTACCTGGCAGACTTCTAGTCTAGTTACTGCTCTCCGTTCCTGTGGCCACAGCCCAAGTTCAGGACATCAGCCTCTCTCACCTGGACTGTCTACCCTGGCCTAGGAGCTTCCACTCAGCTCCTTCTATCCTTACTCCACTCCACAGGCAGAGGGATATTTTTAACAGTGTGATTCTGATCATGTTATTTCCATATATAGAACCTCTCATAGGTGCCCCCGCCACAAGGATGGACAGAGATGTCACCAAGGCTGCCAATCCACTTTATCCAGCCCTGATGCTTCTTACCATGCGCAGCCTCAAACTTGATGCTCCAGCATCCCAGGTGTTTTTCATTCTCTGGCCTTTGACTACCTAGAACACTGCAAAAGGTTATTCTCTCCAAAAGCCTTCTCTGGACCAGGCCTGAGCCACGTTCCTGCATAGGCTCCACAGCTCCTCATGGGTGAATTTCATGCAAGCCATCTGACATTCATGCCTACTTCTTTCACCACTGCTTTCCTGGGGATAGGGGCTGCTTCTGTCCTGTTTATCAGTCCCCAGCTCTAGCACAGGGCCTGGCACCCAAGACCTAGCCAGGGAGTGGGGAAGTAAAATACAAGAACAAATGAATGAATGAATAAATGGAAATTCTCCACTATTGTGGCCTCTAGCAGACCTCAATGAGCACACCCATTTTGGGTCATTTAATGAGTCAACAACCATCTTTTTTTGGGGGGGTGGGGGAGGCACACCTACAGCATTTGGACGTTCCAAGGCGAAGGGCTGAATCGGAGCTACAGCCACTAACCTATGCCACAGCCACAACAACGCAGAATCTCAGGTGCATCTTCAACCTACACCACAGCTCATCGCAACGTCAGATCCTTAACCCACAGAATGAGGCCAGGGGTCGAACCTGCATCCTTATGGATACTAGCTGGGTTCCTTAACTGCTGAGCCATGAAGGGACCTCCACAACAACCATCTTGAACTGCCATGTCTCATTCATTTTCCCTAAATCTATTGTGTAAATAAAGTCACACCTCCCTTCTGATAATGGCTCTATCCTATTCATTCATGCATTCTCTCCACAAACCTGTGCTGGGTACCATTTGAGTCCTTGGCTGGAGATTCAGGGCCTGTGAAGATCAAATGGGGCTCTATTTAGGGGGGAAAACTGGCAGGTGAGCAGAGGTCCACACAGCAAACTTGTCCAGGGAGGGAAAGGCCCACCCTTCTTAGTTGGTGAAGTCTTCTTTTTTTCTTTCTTTTTTCTTTCTTTTTTTTTTTTTTTTTTTGGTCTTTTTAGGGCCACACCTGCAGCATAGGGAGGTTCAGGCTAGGGGTCTAATAGGAGCTACAGCTGCCGGCCTACATCACAGCCACAGCAACGCCAGATCTGAGCCACATCTGTGACCTACGCCACAGCTCATGGCAACGCTGGATCCTTAACCCACTGAGCGAGGCCAGGGATCGAACCTGCAACCTCATGGTTCCTAGTCGGATTTGTTTCTGCTGCGCCATGACGGGAACTCCAGTGAAGCCTTCTAATATAAGATACTGCCTGCTTAGTCCCAGACCTTCCTCTGGCTCAAGATCAGCTGTGGACTGTCAACCTTGACCCTAGCCTGGTCAGTGGCATTGCCAAATGAAGCACTACAGCCATGCCATCCCTAAGTGACAACCCTGGCCAATGGCTCCTCAAATCAGGCCAGGCTTGTTCACCCACCACCCCCCATCACAAGGGAAGGGCCTGGTGTCTCTCCAAAAACGGATGGCAAAAATCTGTACAGGGTGGAGAGGTAACTAGATGAAGGGGCGCGCAGGTGGGATGCAACACTTGCCTCTAAGCAGAGGCATCCTCAGCCTCCCTGCCCCTGCCTTCCCCACTCACTTGTGAGCCCCGCTCTGGGGAAGGGAAGCGGGGCAAGCCTGACTATCTAGCACTGAGGCCTCCTTCACTACTGATGACTCTTGCAGGGCCTGGCAACTACCAGAGCAGCTAGAAGCCTGCGCGGGGCTTATGAGCGCCTGGTCCCTCCATGGAATTCCCCAGAGCAGGGCTCCCAGGATCAACCAGTGCACACAGACTGTACAGGACATGGTGACACACATCTGTCCCCTCGGCACAGTGAGCATATAGCTGTCCCCTAGACTCTGGGACCAACTCTCTCTTCTAGGTTCCTCGCTTTAGAGAAAAGGACTGAGTGTGTCCCATTTGACCTGTGCTTAGACTCAAGGCCTTTGAGAGAGGACATGAAGTGCAGCTTGAATGGCGCTACCTAGCGGCGGCCTTGCTGCTTCAGAAATGGGGTCTCTCAGGTAGTCTGGCCTTTTAGCCTGGTGTAGGATCCTGGGGAAGGGACAGAGACTCTGGCAGAATCCCCAGGGGCCTGCAGTGCCAGCCCTGGACAGGGCTAAGTGGATCCCCACGTGATGCATGCACAAGATGAGGCAGACCCTGTGGGATGGTTACAAGTCCCCCCCCCCCAGCTACCTCCCCCCTGGAACCCCCGCAGCCCAAGACAGCAGAACCAGCACAAGCCGGGCTGTCATTACAGGGTGGGGAGAGTCATCCAGTGCCTCTGGGGGCCATAATTAGCTGGCAGGTTCAGGGAAGGCCCTCAGGACAGAGACATTGGGCTTAGACTTCAGCTTCTCTCCTCACCACACCCTTCTCCCTTCTGTTTGGGCAAGAAACTTCCAGGCTGGTACAAATGCCCAGGGGGCAAGAGTTAGCTAGGTATGATATTCACAAATTCTGGTATTTTGATGCATATAGTGTAAAGCATACTTTTTTTTTGTTTTGGTCTATTTTTTTGGTCTTTTCTGGGTCCACACCCACAGCATATGGAGGTTCCCAGGCTAGGGGTCTAATCGAAGCTGTAGCCGCCAGCCTACACCAGAGCCACAGCAACTCGGGATCCGAGCCGCGTCTGCGACCTACATCACAGCTCACGGCAATGCCGGATCCTTAACCCACCGAGCTAGGCCAGGGATCGAACCTGCAACCTCATGGTTCCTTGTCGGATTCGTTAACCACTGCGCCACGTCAGGAACTCCCTAAAGCATACTTTTAAAAATTATTATTATTACCACACAGAAGCCCATCCCACCCTCATCCCAACCCCTATCTTTCCCTCCCTCAGCCTTGAGCCCAAATTGGGACTGCGCAGGGGTTTGGGATGGCTGAGGGTGAGATGAAGGTTGGGCACAGCTCTTGGACATCTGGCCTAGCTATTGATTAAAAGGCTGAAAGTTCAATGGTTTTGCTTTTTTTTTTTTTTTTTTCAGGCCTTGTCAAAATGTCAAGAAGCCAGTAGAGCAAAGGGTAGGGGAGAACTGAGAAGTGAGGCTGCAGAGGCCCCAGGGGCAGAGCACCTGAGACCCCATGGGCCACAAAAATGGGTTTGGATGTGCTGCTGAGAGCAGGGAGAAGTCACCCCAGAGTGAAGGCCAGGGAGGAGTGGAGCCACTGGGGATCTAGGAAGAGCACCCTGTCTGCTTACTATCAGGGAGGGAGCAGGAGGAGCAAGGCGTGGATGTGACCAGGGATGGGGCCAGTGCAGAGTCTAGTTAACAGCTGACGGTGACCTAAACTAGGGAATGGCAATGCATAGTGAGAGAAGTGGGCAGATTTAAGAATTAATAAGAAGCTTAAAATTGGAGGGATATGTTCTTTCACTCATTCATTCCTTTTTTTTTTTTTTTCATCTTTTGTCTTTTGTTTTTTTAGGGCCACACTCACAGTATATGGAAGTTCCCAGGCTAGGGGTCAAATGGGAAGCTATAGCCGCCGGCCTACACCACAGCCACAGCCACGTGGGATCCAAGCTACATCTGTGACCTACACCACAGCCCACGGCAACGCAGGATCCTTAACCCACTGAGCAAGGCCAGGGGTTGAACCCGTGTCGTTGTGGATAAAAGTAGGGTTCGTTAACTACTGAGCCATGATGGGAACTCCCACTTATTTATTTCTTCAACAAAAAAATTACTATTATTATTATTTTTTGTCTTTTTGCCTTTTCTAGGGCCGCTCCGGTGGCAAATGGAGGTTCCCAGGTTAGGGTCTAATAGGAGCTGTAGTCGCTGGCCTACACCACAGCCACAGAAACTCGGAATCCGAGCTGCGTCTTCGAGCTACACCACAGATGACAGCAACGCCGGATTCTTAACCCACTGAGCAAGGCCAGGGATCAAACCCGCAACCTCATGGTTCCTGGTCAGATTCATTAACCACTGCGCCATGACGGGAACTCCGTATCTCTTCAACAAAAAATTTTTAAATGTTCTGCTCCCCATTCTGAGCTCCTTCTTCAAGATGAGGTCCTACTTCACATCCAGGAAGAACTCTTTTTGCCCTTGGCTCCCTCAGCCCTGTTGCCTTAGAGCAGACCCAGCTAAAGGAAAGCAGGGGCGGCCCCCAGAAAAAAAAAAAAAAAACAGGGAGTGAGTTGATTACCCTAGAGAACACACCAGCACCCTCTGGGGTTTCAGACTGACATGGACTCTTAATCACAGGGTCTGGTTTCCTCGGTCTCGGGGCTCCACCTTCCACTCTAAAGTAACCATCCAGTTAATGACGGTCTAGGCACTAACTCGCTAACACCACCACCCTTCCCCTCCCTCTTCTCCTATTTTCAAATAAATGCACTTCTGCTATCGTGATGTCTGTTTCTAAGGCACCTTATATATTTGCTGGAGTGAGACTAGTGTCAGTTAATCCACACTTGAGTAATCCTACCCCAGTCAAATTGTGCAAATTCTGTCCTGCCCAAGCCTGGGGCTCCACATCACAGACATTGTAGATTTGCATATTCATTACTGCTTACCATTAGATGGAAAAAAGTGAATTAAAAATGTGGTATTCATGGAGTTCCCTGATGGCCTAGTGGATTAAGGATCTGGTGTTGTCACTGCTGTGGCTCAGGTTGCTGCTGTGGTGCAGGTTCCATCCCTGGACAGGGAACTTCTGCATGCCCAGGGTGTGGCCCCCCCCAAAAAAAAAAAGTTTGATTCTTTGCTAATTTGAACAAAATTGCCTTATGATTTAGTACATCTACCGCCCCATAACCACAGGAGCCTGAGTTCCACATGTGGATGAGGCCTCGAGGATCTCCACTGCTCCTGAAGGCTCTCTCCTGCCTTCAACGGTCCTGCCTGTATCAGCTCTGGTTATGGCTCTGACTCTCCCCCAGTCCCTCGAGTCGACGCCATCATCTGAACTTGCTGGTGAGCCTAGTCCTCTGCCCTGAGGGACACAGCCCAGGACTCTGACCCACCACCAGGACACCAGGGTGCCCATTCCTCTGGAGGCCCTGACTACCCCACACCACATCAAACATCCTCCAGTACACCTGCATCACACTTAATCACATTTTATACAGACCCAGTAAGAATATGGCCGAGCGGCAGTGAACTAGTTTCCATGACAAAGTTACATATGCTAGCATTTAGTGTGTGTGTACATAGTTTTTGTGGTTTTCTACTTTTTGTTCCTGTCTCTGACATTCACTTAAACCTTTGAGAAGCTTGATGACCCGTGTGCCTCTAGTGCTCAAAGACAGAATGACTTGGCCACAGGCTTCGGTGGGAGCATCCTTACCCACGTGACACACAGGCCCACATGCTCTCGCACATGTGCACACAGGGATATGCATGCACAAGCTTGTGGGACCTGGCTTCTCATGTGAGGAGGAGGAGGTTCTGTGCTCTGTTCTCTGGTTCCTCCCTTAACCTTGACTCTGTCTCACAACGTGATGTTAACTTTTAACCAGAATCTGACTTTATCCCTGACGGTGAACCAGCCAGCTGAGGCTTGGAATCAGAAAGATGTCCACCTCCATCATCTGCAGGAATCACACCCCCAAGGGGAGCAGGGATGGCTTGGGAAGAGCATCTCCCTGGCTGAAGAGGGAGTGATCCATGTGGTAAAGGTGGAGAGACGGCTTTCCCACAGGGTCGGAGCCATCGGACACTATCGTGTGTCTCTAGTCTTGAAGGTGAGCTTTACTCTCTCACCCCAAAAGCCACTCAACATCTCTAGGCCAGGCTGACCCAAAGCCCTCATCAAGTCCTGGGATTTCCTCTTCATTCCACCCCAGTAGCCATCTATGTCTCTGGGCCAAGGCTCATGGGGTCTCAAAATTTTGTGGGCGAATTCTGCTGTTCTGGTCCTGCCCAGAGAGTTGTAGCTGCAAAAATAAGGATGGCCAGCAGAGGGTGCATGGAGCCCACTGTGGGCCACTCTGTTTAAGGAGCAATACCAGCTTTGCTCAAAATACTCTTTAGCCCTACCCCTCCAATCTGCCAAGGTTTAGCTGGGACCTTTGCCTAGAGCTGTGTAAACACAGCAACTGGGCAGATGGAGATGTTTTCCAGGCCCTAAGGGAATGACTCCAGTACTGGGACCTCTAGTGGTAGGAAAGGCAGGGAGTTTGTTAGGAGGAACCCAAACCCTTTACTCAGCGGTGGGTGACCAGGGCCCTCTAAAGCCAGTTACCTTTTTGTTTTTGTTTTTGTTTTCCTTTTTAGGGCCGCATTCCCGGCATATGGAAGTTCCTAGACTAGGGATCGAATTGGAGCTACAGCGTCTGGCCACAGCCACAGCAACATGGGATCCTAGCTACTACATCTGCTGCCTACACCACAGTTCACAGCAACAATAGATCCTTAACCCACTGAGAGAGGCCCTGGATCAAACTCACCTCCTCATGGGTACTAGTGGAGTTCATTATCACTGAACCACAACGGGAACTGCCAACAGCCAGTTAAACTTAATTGTAGCCTTGGAAGAGCCTCAGGCCATAGGAGCCATCAGACCTAAAGAAAAACTAAGGGCTAGTAGTGCAGTGAATTTGTATAAGGAGATGGGGGTGGGAGTTCTGGTCACGGCTCAGCAGAAATGAATCTGACTAGCATCCCTAAGGATACAGGTTTGATCCCTGGCCTTGCTCAGTGGGTTAAGGAGCCAGCATTGCTGTGAGCTGTGGTGTAGGTTGCAGATGCAGCTTGGATCCTGTGTTGCTGTGGCTGTGGCTGTAGGTAGCTGCTGCAGCTCTGATTTGACTAGTCTGGGAACCCCCGTATGCTGTGGGTGTAGCCCTAAAAAGACCAAAAAAAACACCAAAAACAAAAAACAATGAGAGGAAGAAGAAGATGGAGGAGGCTGCTGACAGGACTCTGAATATACCTAGAACATCATGGCTCCAGTTGAGATGAGCCCTTTGAGGAGAGGAGCCAGAGGAGAGGGATTGCGCAGTCCTCACCTGCATGCCTGTGATGTTCTGAGCTGCTTCTGTAACAGGGCGGCTAATGGATGCAGCACTTTCCTTGTACCAAGCGTAGCCTAACACTTGGCAAATGACATCCATGTTGGACAGCCTCTGCTTGCTCCTTCAGATCCCTGTCTCTCTCCCTTCCCCGGCTCTGTGCCCCTGTGCTGACCTGTATGGATGCCACCAACAGGTGCTCCTGCTCCATCTTTTTTTTTTTTTTTTGCTTTTTGGGGTCGTACCCACAGCATATGGAAGTTCCCAGGCTAGGGCTCAAATCAGAGCTACAACTGCCAACCTACACCACAGCAACAGCCATGTGGGATCTGAGCCAGCCTGCGACCTACACCATAGGTCATGGCAACACTGGATTCCCGACCCACTGAGATGCCAGGGATCAAACCCACATCCCTGTCGGACTCGTTTCCACTGCACCACAACACGAACTCCCCCAGCTCTGTGACTTTTGATTGGGTTCAACCAATGGGGAGTTCCAGGAAAAGATGGACCAGAGGGAGGAAATGGACTTAGGGGAAGTTGCCTGCAATCTACACCCCAGAGCCTGGCTCAGGGACCTACGTAGCCTCAGGACAGTTTTTGAGCTGCCCTGGCCAAACTCACCTGCTCTAAATAGGCTTTCATGTTAGGTCACTCAGCCAAAGGCCTCAGAAGCCTTCTGCACCTTCCCTTACTCATGTGCAGTCAGTCAATAAAGATTTGCCGACGCCCACTCTATGCCTAGTCCTAGGACACAGAGATGAGACTAACAAAAGCCCTGCTCTGCAGACTCTAAGGGGTTTTTTTGGCCAGGGGAGGGCGGGGCCAGGTACGCAGATGAGGAAAGTGACCGTGGTTCCCAGGGCTGAGGGAACCTGCAGAAGGGACATCTCCTCTGCTGAGGGACCAGGCGAGGGCGTGGGGTTTGGGCCTCCCCAAGTCATGAGCCAGGGGGACAGTGGGGACTCTGGCAGACAGAAGTAAAGGCTGGGGTAGAGGGATGGCTGATTCCCGTGGAAGCCTGTGGTAACCAGACAGGACTTCATTCCACCCACTGGAAAGCCAGTATCTCCTGCTGGAACTTCACAGACTCCTACTAGCAGAGGTGGAATGACTGTAGCCAGTGCCAGTTTAAACGTTTCTTTAAAAACTTCTTATTAAGGTATAACTAACATGCAGAAAACTATACATATTTTAATATGTAGCTCAATGTATCTGAAATATATAATTCCATATAATCATCACGTAGATCAAGATATAGACTATTTCTCAGCACCAAAAGTCTCCCTTGCACCCGATCACAGTCAATAAACCTTCCTAAAGTTGACTACTATTCTTTCTTCTTTCACATCTGATTATTTTTGTCAGATTTCAGATTTTAGAAAGGTGGAATTATACACTATATACTTTTATGTCTGCTTCATAAACTCAACATCATGGTTGTGATAGAGATCCATCTTGCTGGTTTTGGCGGTAAGTCCTTCTATTTCATTGCTGTGTAATATTCTATAGTTGAAACGTACCATAATTTATCCATTCTATTGTTGGTAAACATTTGGATTGTTAAAAACTTTTAGTTATTTTTAAATAAAACTGCTTTGTATATATTTGCCCATCCCTTAGTGACAATAAACATACATTTACACAGAATATAAGCCCAGGACTAGAACTGCTAGGTCATAAGATATGCATATATTTCACTAGAGTAGTTACTTCCAACCATGTTCTTTTTTTTTTTTTGTCTTTTTGTCTTTTTAGGGCTGCACCTGCGGCATATGGAGGTTCCCAGGCTAGAGGTCCAATTGGAGCTTCAGCTTCCGGCCTACGCCAGAGCCACAGCAATGAGGGATCCAAGCCGCGACTGCAACCTACACCACAGCTCACAGCAACGCCAGATCCTTAGCCCACTGAGGAAGGCCAGGGATCGAACCCACAACCTCATGGTTCCTAGTCGGATTCGTTAACCACTGCGCCACGATGGGAACTTCTCCCCTTAATGTTTTAATCAAAGGATTCTATAATATTAAATCAAGCTTGCAGTCCTAGAAAAATCCCCAAGTTGGTAACTATTTTAACATACTACTGAAGCCACTTTGTTATATGCGCAAATTACACAGATCTGCCATTTTCCTTGCAGGGGGCTGCTTGGTGTTAGGATAACAAACAGATCTTCACAATAATTGTGGAAGCTCTCCATCTTGCTCCGGCTGTGGAATACCACAGCTCTCTGAGGGAGAAGGCTGGTGTTCCTTGTCTGGGCCAACAATGCTTCATGCTTGAATGCCCAATGTCACAGCCCTTTGTGGTTAGCTTGTTTTAAATCCTAGACACAGCTACTTCTCAGGGACTGCTAGTTCCCGAGTTCTGGGCAGGGCCCGTTTCAACACAGTGCATGTCTAGTCCAGACCCGCCATTTTCCCTTCCTCTTCCCTGAGATGAGACAGTTCTTGTTTAACTCCCAGCATATATAGAAGGCTCATTGTACGTTCTCTTGGAGCAATCCTGGCCTCTTGTGTGGGAGAGGCACCCTTCCACCGCCCCAACTCTGCCTCCCCCCTTCTTCCTCAGGCACGTCTACCTCCCCCCACAGATATGACGATCTCACAGGCAGCAAACAGTCTGATCAGGTGTCCTCTCAGAGGGGTCACGCACATATACATGCTTCGCATTGTGGGCGGGTTTAAGAGATGTGGGGTGTGAGGAGCTCAGGCTCCAACCCTGAGGGCCCTGTCTACTTCCCACTGCTGAGCCTGGGTCTACACAGCTATGCACCTAGCCTTGGGAGGGAAAGTAAGTGGGAAAGGATTTTGAAGATTCTTGGGAGCAAAAAAAAAAAAAAAAAAAAAAAAAAGAAGAAGTAGCCACCCAGGACAAGAGGCTGACTCATGCATCGTGCTCCAGCCCATTCATCCCAGGGGCCTCAAGTAGCCTCAACCCAGCTTCACCCTTACAGGCCTATATCTGGCTCTTCCTGCTCTAATCCCCATGGCCCCCTGCACCTGGATTCCCATACCCTGGGGCCAATTGGCAGCGGCTGCACTCTGGTGGCACAGCTCTGCCCCACTCTCCCAGCCACATGGGCGGCCAGGCTCACACCAGGTGGCCACAGCTGGGGTGTCCCTTAGCCAGGCCCGGAGGTGAGGTCAGCCTGAACAGTCCTTGCCAGCCTGTGACTCAGCCACTAGAGGCACCACAGGCACCACTGGCAGTGCTGACGGCTTGATCAAGACCAATCAGAGACCAAAGTGGCGGGCGCTGTAGCGGGGGATGGCGGCCCTTAGAGACAGAAAGGATGGGGCTGGGAAGATGGGCTGGACACAAACCTGTGCTTACCGGATTCCTAAGGAAGACTTCACTGCCGCCACCAACCCCAATGGAGGGTTGGGGCCGTGAAGTTTCAGCTTGAGGAGAGGGACTAGGGAACGTGGAGTTTCAATCTTTGACGTTTTCTTCAAAGGAGCTATTTGAAGAATTTATATTTTATACAATATAAAAATATTTTATAGGTGTGTTACAAACATTCCATTGTTCAATACGCAGGCCTAAAACAGTGATGGGCACGTGGAAGAGTCTCGAAAATATTAGTTGAATAAATGAACAAGGCATAAATAACATATGCCATGATTCTTATAACATTATTTTCACATTTTTTCCAGGTCTATTTTACTGAGAGCCTAGAAATTCGGAAGTGGCCTGGACCTCTGCCGCTCTCTGAGTGGCCGGGCTGTCATGTCAGCTCTGGTGGTCAGAAGAGGAGGAAAGTCCTCAGCCAGGAGAACAGAGTGCCCTGGACAGGTCACCGCCAAATGGGAGGGTCTGTGGATGGGTGCACTGGGGCAGAGCTAAGCTGTACCAGGAGTCCAGGCCCAGGCAGTGAGTCCCAAGCTGACACGGGAGTAGTGCTGAGTGTCTCTGGAACCCCAGTAATTAGATTCCTGGGCTGCTTCCCATGCTTGTTTCCTCTCTGTCATCCCTGCAGTTTTGGTAGAGCCTCACCTACACCTGACCAGCACGTCTCTCCCACTGAGCTGCAGGTCCTGCACCAGTGCTTATGCTACATCATAGTGACGATCAGGTCAGAGCCCAGAGAGCCTGAGGAACAGAATAAATAGTCTAGTCGCTCCCCCATCCCTCTGCCGTTCTGTCTGGAGAAGCTGATTTGTACAAGGAAGCACCTTCTCTGCATAGGAACCAGTGTGGCGGACTGATAAAAGCCTTCAATTATCCAGGGAAGATGAAAACTTGAGAACCCCTACATTAGACTTCTTTTGGGGGGTTATAGGCAGAAATGAGGCATTTGGTGCTAGGAGAGGCTGGGTGATCTAGGACAGGATCCCTGCACCCTTCACCTCAACAGGAGGGAGGGTCTGCATGGGGGTGTCCTTGAGGCAGGGGCTGAGACCATGGTGCCTTTGTAAGTTGCTTTCTTGAGGACCCAGTTACACAGCACTCGTACACAAGGGCTTCACAGCCACTTCCAACAGCCTGTTTTGTCACTTCCCTGCCTGGGCTGGGCTGAGCTGCCTCTGGCTCTCCCACCTGTCTGCTGCCTCCCTCCACTCCTCCCAACACCCTCCACTCCCAGGCCTCAGGGCCAGGGCCTCCCTGGGCCCAGCTGGGTAAACCTGCTCCCGCCCTGCTGCCTGGCAGCCCCTTTGTTGGGTCCCAGCACAGACGGGTTTTCTTTGTGAAAACAGAGACAAAGGAGGTCTGACAGGGGTGCAACTGCTGATTGCAGGTATGACTGAGACACATCCAGTCCCTGGTGCAAGGCACATGGCAGTAAGTCACCAACGCGGGGTCTAAACTCCCCTATAACTGCTTAGAAGCTCTGTGAGCCTGAGGCGGACACTCACCCTTCCCAAGGCTCAGTTTCCTGATGAGAGCTGGTTCACCCAGCTCTCTTTTGTCTCCGCCCTGCACTCTGGCTCAGGAGCAGTAACTAGGCTGCAGTTGTCAGAATCAGCCTTGTCCCTGTTTGGACCTTCAGAGACTTGTTCCCTCTAGAGCCTCTAGCCTCTCAGCCCCCAGAAGAGGTGTGGCAGCGTGGGGAATCCTCATCACACCTCCAGGTCTAGTCAGTCAGGTCCAGGCTAGACACACAGCAGGCACTCAATAAGTGTTTGTTGAGGGATCGAATGGCGCTAAACTGGAGCTGGGAAACTCCCTTTGTCACAGGCACGCCCTCCCCTGTGTTCTGCTGCACCAAACACAGCTCAAAGGCCAGCTTTGTTGCCTCCATAACTGAGCCCTCTCATCCCCAGGATATGTTGGGCAACAGCCCACAACCTGCCTCAAAAGTTACATCACCTTCCTTTTTTTTTTCTTTTGGTTTGTTTGTTTGTCTGTTTTTGTCTTTTCTTGAGCCACTCCTGTGGCATATGGAGGTTCCCAGGCTAGAGGTCGAATCAGAGCTGTAGACACCGGCCTACGCCAGAGCCACAGCAACGCAGGATCTAAGCCGTGTCTGCGACCTACACCACAGCTCACGGCAACGCCAGATCCTTAACCCACTGAGCAAGGCCAGGGATTGAACCCGAAACCTCATGGTTCCTAGTCAGATTCGTTAACAACTGAGCCATGACGGGAACTCCACATCACCTTCCTTTTTGATGTCACCTGATGCCCACAACCCTGGCTGCCTCCACCCCTTTCAGAGCCCCTCAAACCTTGCCTAGGGCTGCCTTGCTCCCCATCACTGTAGGGCCAAGTCCTAACCCTGTAGTAGGTGCACTTAGCCCCTCCCCATCCAGCCCTGCCACAGATGATTGGTCTCTCCACCCTACAGATTCACAGGCTTCTAGCCTTGACCAGAAGGACTCTTGGATAGCAGACCCCAAGGAGGCCAGGGGCCACAGGGTCTAGAGTTGAGCCACATAGACCACAATGAAATGAGGGCTTCTCAGGTTCTTCTTTGGCTACCCTCTGGGTTCTGGGGTGGCCAGTACTGTGGAGTGGGCATCTCATGGAAAGGAAATGCCCCATCAAGATTCAGATCCCCTTGGAGTTCCTTTTGCAGCTCAGTATGTTAAGAATCTAACTGCACGCATAACCTACAAGGGCCTAATCTCCAAAATACGCAAACAATTCATACAACACAACAAAAAATAAACAAACAATACAACAGAAAAATGGGCAGAAGACCTAAATACACATTTCTCCAAAGAAGACATATGCATGGCCACTAGGCACATAAAAAAAATGCTTAATATCCACTAATTATTAGGGAAATGCAAATCAAAACTATAGTGAGGTACCACTCACACCAGTCAGAACGGCCATCATTAATAAGTCCATAAATAACAAAGGCTGGAGAGGGTGTGGAGAAAAGGGAACCCTCTTGCACTGTTGGTGTGGGAGTGTAAATTTGGTATAACCACTATGGAAAATAGTATGGATGTACCTTAGAAAACTAAATATGGAACTACCATATGACCCAGCAATCCCACTCTTGGGCATATATCCAGATAAAGCTTTCCTTGAAAGAGACACATGCACCTGCATGTTCATTGCAGCACTATTCACAATAGCCAAGACATTGAAAAAACCATTGAAATGTCCACTGATGGATGAATGGATTAAGAAGCTGTGGTATATATACACAATGGAATACTACTCAGCCATAAAAAGAATGAAATAATACCATTTGCAGCAACATGGATGGAACTAGAGACTCTCATATTAAGTGAAGTCAGAAAGAGAAAGACAAATACCATATGGTATCACTTATATCCAGAATCTAATAAACAGCACAAATGAAACCACTGAAAAGAAAATATGGACATGGAGAACAGACTTGTGGTTGCCAAGGGGGAGTGGGAGGGACTGGAAGGGACTGGGAATTTGGGGTTAATAGATGCAAACTATGCCTTTGGATGGATAAGCAATGAGATCCTGCTGTATAGCACTGGGAACTATATCTAGTCACTTATGATGGAGCCTGATAATGTGAGAAAAAGGAATGTATATGTGTTTGTATGACTGGGTCACTTTGCTGTACAGGAGAAAATTGACAGAACACTATAAACCAGTTATAATGGAAAAACATAAAAATCATTATTATTAAAAAAAGAAAAGAAAAAGAAAAAAGGAACTCCTACACTGTTGATGGGAATGTAAACTGGTAAAACCAGTATGAAAAACAGTATGGAGATTCCTCAGAAAACTAATAAAGAACTATCATATCATCCAGCAATCCACTCCAGGGCATATACCTGGACAAAACTTTCATTGAAAAAGATATATGCACCCCTATGTTCACTGCAGCACTATTCACAATAGCCAAGACATGGAAATAACCTAAATGTTCATCAACAGATGAATGGCTTTAAAAGATGGGAGTTCCCGTCGTGGCGCAGTTGTTAACGAATCCGACTAGGAACCATGAGGTTGCGGGTTCGGTTCCTGCCCTTGCTTAGTGGGTTAAAGATCCGGCGTTGCCGTGAGCTGTGGTGTAGGTTGCAGACGCGGCTCGGATCCTGTGTTGCTGTGGCTCTGGTGTAGGCCGGTGGCTACAGCTCCGATTCGACCCCTAGCCTGGGAACCTCCATATGCCGCGGGAGTGGCCCAAGAAATAGCAACAACAACAACAACAAAAATAAATAAATTAATTAATTAAAAAAAAAAAAAAAGATGTAGTACATATACACACCGGAATACTACTCAGCCATAAAAAGTACAAAATAACGCCTTTTTCAGCAACATGGATGCCACTAAGTAAAGTGAGTCAGAAAGAGAAAGACAACATCATATGATACTACTTATATGTGGAACTTAAAACATGGTACAAATGAACCTATCTACAGCACCGAAAGAGACTCACATACATAGAAAACAGACTTGTGGTTGCCAAGGGGGAGGGGTAAGAAGTGGGATGGATGGGGAGTTTGGGGTTAGTAGATGGAAACTTTTATGTTCAGAATGGATAAGCAATGAGGTCCTACTATATAGCGCAGGGAACTATATCCAGTCTCTTGGGATAGAACGTGATGGAAGATAGTATGAGAAAAAGAATGTATATATATATATATGTATGACTGGATTACTATGCTGTACAGAAGAAAATGACTCAACACTGTAAATCAACTATATCCTAATAAAAAATAAATTTGAACATTTTTTTAAAATAAAAAAGCAAACATTAACAAAAAAAATTCTAACTGCAGCCACTCGGTCAGTGTGGCGGTACAGGCTCAATCCCTGGCCCAGTGCAGTGGGTGAAAGAATCCAGCACTGCTGAAGGTGCAGCTTGGATTCAATCCCTGGCCTGGGAACTTCCATATACAGCAGGCGTGGCCAGAAAAATTAAAAAATAAAAAAATAAATCAAAAGATTGATATCCCTTTGGAATCCAGGCTATTGGCTGAAGGAAGAGAGCTGGGCCTTAAAAGAGCTCTGAATAGAGTGGATTGGACCCAGAGACATGTGACCCCTGGACCAGGACAGGGCGGGTCAGGGACTGAGCTCTCTGGCCAGCCCCTAGCATCTCCCAGGAAGGTATCAAGGGCTGCTTCATCTGCTTCACTAAACATCTCACCCAGGGCTGCTTCCAACTCTGGGTTGGCCTCACCCTCAGCCAGAGGTTGTTCCTGTTCCAGCCCTTCCCTTCCCCTCACCCTAGGCTCAGTCCCAAGGGCATCTCCCAAGGGCATTTGTTCCTCTAGAGCCTGCCAGTCCATTGAGGAAAAAGCATTGTGGTTTCCCCTGACCTTGGACAGAACTGGCCACGCATAGCAGGCCTGGGCATAGTGCCCTGAGCTACTCGGGGTTCCCTTGAAGGACAGGGCCACTGAGTATGCCTTCAAGGCAGCGGGAACAGTTTCCCCCCTCCTAGGCCCTCTGTGTGACCAGATCTCTGGGTGCTGGGGAAACATAAATAAGACAGACAGAGTCCCTGCTCCCAGCCCTGGGCAGGCAGAGGCCAGGGCAGATGGAAAGTACTCAATACATTTCTGTTGAATGAATAAAGATGGTATAAAATGGGCAGTCTACACCCAGCAGCACAGATGCCTAGTGGGATGTGCCGTGAACAAGTGAAGGCCGCTAGGGTTAGGGTGAAGCATGACCCAGCCACCATCATCCCCACCCTGGAGAGGGCCCCCAGACCCTCTAATTGCCCCATGACTGGGTGCTTCAGCTCAGTCCCAGACCCACCCTGTCCTGCTCCTGGGTGCTTCAGCATGATAAGGATTCACCAACACAGCAATCCTCCAGGAATAAGAGAATTAAGCATGAAAAGGAAATTCAGAGCGTTTTCTGGAGAGAGTATTGAGGGTGGATTGGAAGCACCTTGTCTAACCTGCTATGTAGGATGCAGGGTATCTCAGGAGTCAGCCTACAGTGTGGCCCCTAAGAAGGGCTGCCTCCAGTCTCCAGAAGCACAGCCCTGCCCAGCTCTGTGTCCTGTGGGAGGGTGGTGTCAAAAGTGGGCCTCTGATGTCCTCTCAAGTCAGGGATGCCATCATCAAGGACACACTATGGGGAGTGACTGGTATAGACACCAGAAACTTCTCAATGAAAGGAGAATGTTTACACTCTGGATTCTAGAAGAGCCACTCCCTACCACACCCCTGTCTTCAACCCTGTGAGAGAAGCATTCAGAGATGCATTACCCAGCCCAGATGCTGAAGGGCTAGGAAAGTCATAATCAAGAGGACCACTTCCGGAAGGGGGTGATAGGTTCCCCCCACATGGAAACAAACAGGAAGGCAATGAAGGGGTTTCCGGGGGTGGGGGGACATTGGCGAGGGTGGCGGTCCCTGGGGGTGTGTAAGCTGGGAGAAGGAAGCCATGTCTAAGGAAGAGTTTCAGGAATCCACTCTGGGATGTCTCGGGTAAGAACTTTCACAGATTCTGGAGCCCCACCCCCACCCCCCAGCAGAGCTCTGCACCGTTTATATTCACTATGGCTCTTGGGATCCTGATGAGGCTTGTGACCACCCAGCCATGCGATGCAGCTAATCCTAGACAGTTAATGACAGTGACAGTTGACCCCAATCTCCACATCCTTCAGTGGGGTCCAAGTCCTGGGGAGCCTCCGTCCTAAGGGTTCCTGAGGGACCATCCAGCGGCCAACTCTTTTGCCAGCCTTTCCTTTTGGTCCATGTTGGGTCCAAGACTGTACCGAGCTGAGCAGAAACCTCCCTCCCGAATTGAGAGCCCAGTGGCTGACATCCCCTGGATACACACATCCCCTCACGTACACACCCTCCCACACACACCGCTTGTGTTTCTCTGCCAACAGAACAGACAGCAGCACCCTCTCTCCCAGAGAGGCATTCCTGGTCCACTCTGAAGGGTACACCTGCTTCTGTGGACTACCCCAAGTTCGTGCCTCTGAAGCGCCCTCCTTCTTGAGGTATTACAGATCCCACAGACACATCTAACCCCATAACCTGTTAGCCTCCCAAGGCTCCTTAACAGAACTTGGACAAGAAGGCACACAGGGTTGTCAAAACTGGTTAAATTAGGGGTGTCCTCAAAGTCTGTAACAGCAAAGAGCGATGCTTTGATGTGTAGCCAGACCCAGGTGTCCAGGAGAGCCAGAGAGGGATAGGTGTGGCCCTGGCCAAGCCATGTCACCTGCAATGGTTGTTCAAGGAGATCCCTGGAGGACAATGGTTGAGAGCAGAGAGAAGACTAGAGAGGGCCCAAGTGAAGGGCTGTCCAAGACCCCACTTCCCCCAGACACTTCACACCCTCCAACGTGGCAAAGCCACCACGCCAGCTACCCTCGCTGCTCCTCTTCCAGGTAGCAGGGGAAACAAAGCTCCCCGCAAAGGAGGAGGGAAGGGGGCCATGCACACAGGGAGAAGGCTTGGAAGGAGGGGGCAGCGGGAGAAGGAATGAGTGTCCTGGGGAAGCAGTGACACCTGGAAAGATAAGACAGGGCATTTTGCTTCTAAATTCAAGTCTGGGGTCACGACCTCGTTCAGACAGCCTTCCTGACCTCCCCAAATGAGCCTGGGTACATTTGTGTTCCCACTCCGATACTTGGCGCTACCCTCTGTCATCCTGGATCTGCGACCCTGGCCCAGGCCTGCTCCGGATTCCCATCAGCGCTCGCTGTTCGGAGGTCTCTGCGCACTACCGACGGGTGGGGCCGCAGGTTGGCCTGCCAGGGCCTTGAGGAGGTTTCTGAGCAAGGCGCGGCCCCATCCCCCATCTGGGCTGCCCTTGCTCCCCCATCGTTCCCGGGCTGGGGCGCCGCCCCGTAGAAGCAGCTTCAAAGGGCCAGGCCTGAGCTTCCGCAGCCGGCCTCGGGTCTGCGGGGCCGCACAGTGGAGGTCTGGACAAGATTTCGAACGTCGGGGCCGCCCGAGACCTGGGGTCTCCGAGAATTTGGTGGGTGTGCAGGGCTAAGGGGCGGGTCCTCAGAGCCCCCGAAGTGGGAGGGTCGGGTCGGCCGCAGGGCCAATCCGGGCGCTCGGGGAGCGGGGGCGGGGGCCGGGCGGAGGGGGGTACGGGGGCGGGCGGGCCGGGGGCGGGGCGCGGCGTCCAGGCGGCGGCGGCGGCAACGGCGGCGGCTCCTCAGTGTCCGGCTCTAGCTCCGGCTGCAGCTCCGGCTCGCGATGCCCCACTCCGTGACCCTGC
This sequence comes from Phacochoerus africanus, assembly GCF_016906955.1. Lineage (NCBI taxonomy): Eukaryota > Metazoa > Chordata > Mammalia > Artiodactyla > Suidae > Phacochoerus > Phacochoerus africanus. Next base: position 134,531,428 of record NC_062547.1, read on the forward strand.
GCGGCCCTTCGCCCTGGGGCTTCCGCCTGGTGGGCGGCCGGGACTTCAGCGTACCCCTCACCATCTCGCGGGTGAGTCCAGCGACCCCTGGGCGGCGGGGAGGTCCTGGATCTTACACTCAGTCCTTGCAGTCTACCCGAGACTCGGATCCCCGACGTCCCGGAGGCTCAAAGGCCAAGGGTTGGCCTGGGTGACCCACAGGCTGCAAGAGGAGGCTTCCCGGCTGGGCAGCGCAGCCCCAACCCCCTCCCCCTCCTGCTGGGCCTGCCTGCCCTATCGCTTGGAGGATCCCCCCAAGCCTGCCTGCTGGCCTCATTTTGGGGGGACTAACTGCAGGCCAGGAAAGGACCGCAGTCACGAGCCAGGGGTCTGGACAGATCCACACAGCCCTAGAAATGCTGCTTAGACTGAACCCAGCCTGACAATCTGGGCCAAAATGACTGAGAGACCCCTTCCCCTGTCAAGGATCCCTGTCAGCAAAGTTGGGTGATCCCAGAGGGTCTGGGGTCCTCTCTGAAACGGAAGAAAGAAAGATCCATCCACTCTCCTGCTCTGGTTTTAGTCAGTCTCTAATCCGTGACCTCAGTTGTCCTAAGGGGAAATCACCAGGAGGGATTTTTGGCTTCCAGGGGAAGGAGAGCCTTGATTGTGCAGTTGGGAGACCACCCACCCCACACACAAGACACCCAAGGCCAGGGGCCAGGATAAGCTCAGCCCAGTTCAAGGTTCCACGACGCTCGGTGGCAGGCTTAGGACAGAGGAGGAAGAGGAGGAGGTATAGCGGTGGGCGGTGGCTAATCTGAGGAGGACAGGGGAGCAGAGGAGAGGACTCCCTCTCTGTTAGAGGGGTGCCCAGTCTGGGAAAGACAGGATCCTGGTCCAGCCTTGGGGTCCCATATTTGAAGGGCTAGAAGAGGGGACTTGGACTCTGTCCTTGGGGGTCCCAGCCTAGGGGACAGAAGAGGAGAGAACTCAGGCCTGCCACTGGGGACTCCCAGTCTGCAAGGAAGAGAGGAGGGGGACCTGGAGCCATCCCTTGACTGCACACGGGCTGCTCTGGTCTTTGGGGCCCCGTGTCAGGGAACAGAGAACCCCTTCCCCGCCCTCCCGCCACCTCTCGCCCTGGGGGCTGGGCCAAGGTGGCTGGGCTTTCGGAGACTGCTTTCCAGTTCTTAGGAGGGGGTGGGCACCCGATGGAGCATGGAATCATGGAATCTCATTTCTGGGGGCCCTGGTGACAGGCAGGCCCAGCTGTCCTGGGAGGATTCACACATCTGCCCTCAGCTCCACAGCCAGCAGGTCCCTGGAGCTGAGCGAGGTGGGCCTTCAACACATCTGGGAGCCTTTCATCTCCCATTTCCCTGAGGGAGCCCTGCTGGGGTGCGTGTGTGTGAGAGAGAGAGAGAGAGACAGAGCACATCTGTGTCTGTGTGGGTCATGCTGTGTGTCCACTGAGGTAGGCTAGTGGGGGTGTTAGGCCAGCCGGCAGGCCAGGCACCCCGGGCGTGAGGCCGCTGACAGGCTCAGTGGCGGCGGCTGACGGCCGCAGGCGGCAGGGAGCAAAGACATCTGTTGCCCACGCGGCTGCCTGCCTGCTGAGGAAAGGCCTCCACACGTCACAGAGGCAGTGGCGGCGGCGGCGGCCTTGTTTGGAGCTGATTGGGATGCAGGCCCCTGGCAGGCAGGCAGGCTGGGAAAGGGTTTGCCAGGAAGAACCCCTCCTTGTCCCCCAAAGTCACGCAGCAGCAGCTCAGGCCCGAGGAGCCAGGATGGCTGAGTCTGGGTTGGGGTGGGATCTGAAGGAGATTTACGGGGCTGGGAAGGCACAGGCCACAGCTTGCCCAGCAGGTACCTCCGGGGCAGGTCTACAGACACTGAGGATACGTGGGAGTGCCCTCACCAAAGGGACTCAAGGCCCAGCCCCTCCCATGCTTATGGGGCTACCCCTACCCAGGGGGGAGAGCCACATTCAGACAGGGAGGAGGCTGGCTGGCTGGCGGAGCTGGGACTGTGCAACCTCAGCCCATAAAGCCTCAGGGAACCCCCAAAACATTGTCCAGGGCTCCCTCCTCACAAACTACAGTGACTGCTGGCCTTGGCTGAGCATCCACGACATTCCAGGCCCCATCCTAATGGGTTTTGCTACCAGGACCCCAGAAACTAGTGCCTGGAATGAGCACCAACTGTATGCCCAACTCCCCGTAGGGGCTCTCTGCCTCTAGGCGGGGTGGAGTGAAATAGGGACCAGGAATGTAGCTGTAGGTGATGGGGCCGGTCCGCGCCCCAGCCTCCCGGCTGACTTCTCTGCTTCCCCTCTCTCTTCCTCCTGTCTGTTTACCCTGCACTCAGCAGCCAGAGAGATCCGCCTGAATTCAATTCTGTCCTTCGATTTCCCTGTTTAGAATCCTCCGTGTTTCTCAACCTCCCAGAAGAAATGCCAGCCTCTCAGCTGGGCCTGCCAGGCCCAGAGGTCTAGTCCCTGCTTCTTTTCTGATTTCATCTCTTCCCATCTCTCCTCACCGAAGATCCTTTGGCCGCAGCCTCCTGCCTTTACTCTCACTCCCAGATGAGCCATCATCCATGCTGCTCCTGCCTGGGACACACTCTCTCCCCTTGCCCCTTTTCTGTAGAAGAGCACACTGTGGTTAAGAGGACAGGATTTGGAACCAGTTGGCATGGATGGAAATTCTAACTCTGCTGTTTATCAGTTGAGTGTCCTTCTGCACTTCCCTGGACCTCGGTTTCCTCATCTAGGAAATAGGCTTGGCTTGGGGATTAACGAGACAATGCATGTAAAGGCCATTGGGAGAGTCACGGTTTCCTGGCCTCATGCCCTCTCTGACCAGAACTCTCCGAACTAGTGAGCTGGCAGAGTCCCAGCCACCCCTGCTTTCGAGAACTTCCTCCACCCACAGGGGTCTGAATGCACCCCTTGTGCTGGCTGAGTCATCCGGCAGCTAGCCGCCCCCTGGAGGTAGCAGACTTGTGTCCAGGCAAGGTGCCCCTTCCCCCAAGCCTTTCTTTCTGCATCTGGAAATAGAGATGAGAACAGCCTCTATCTCACTAGCTGGTTGCGCGGTTGCCATGAGCTGGTTGTGGGTAAAGCACGGAGCCCAGGCTGTGTCCCAGAGCAGGTTATTCATGAAGGAGCAAGGGCCTGGAGCAGGGCCTTGGCGGGAGGCGGGGATGATGCCAAGTGGGTGCCTCCCCCAGGAGGACAGGCCTGGGTAGATACCCATGACCTTCTAGTGGACATTAATGGGGGGGCTGGTTGGCTGAGGGTATTGTGCTCCAGAAGAACATTCCTTGGGACAGCCTATTTCAGGGCAGGTCAGCTTGGCAGTGCCCACATCAGTACTCCAGCCAAGGAGCTGCCAGCACCTCAGCTTTGTCCACTCACTACAGGGAACTGGCTCAGCTGAGCCTGCTAGGCTTCCAGAAGCTCCCACCTCAATAGGGATATTGTCACTAACAGCTCTTGAGCCACAACTGAGCACAACTGGAGAGGCTGGCTAAGAATGAGGGTCCCTAAAGTCACTTTCCAAAGGCTGTGCTGGGACCAGGGGCAGGGTAAAGGATGTCCTATTTCCTAAATTCCCCTGTTTATTCAGGCCTCCCATGAGCCTATCTCCAACCTCATGTGGACTGCATCAAGGGATCAGCACTTTAGGAGACTCTAGAGGTGGACACTGCTTGAACGTCTGGGGCCAGCAGTGGCATGGGGTGGCCTGAGTGTCTGTTGTCAGAGAAAGCAGAGATGAAATCGTGATCCGGGAGTGCAGGCCAGCAGCTAGAAGTAGATGGCTCTCGACTTGGCTCGGAAGGTGACGACACAGAATGAGGTCCTACAATGTTAGAGGAGCAAAGTGATAAACAAGGTGCACAGGGTACGGTGAGACCCCAGAGGGGAGGTGCCAAGGGGAAATGGCCTCTGCTGAGAGCTTGAGACCTGAAGGATGGGGAGGAGTAAGCTGGTAATTAGGGTTTGGGGTCAAAGGAAAGAGTGTTCCAGGTAGAGGGAACAGCATCTGCAGGGGTATGGAGATGACAGCTATGCCCCCTGGACATTCAGAAGGTCTGGATAGATTGGGGGGGGGGATGGAAGCAAATGTGGTGGTGGCAGTGGGGTGAGAGGAAACAATATCACTAAGGGTTTGAATGTCAGCTCAGGGGGCTACTACGTGGTCAGGCTGGGGGGGGCAAGGTAGGGTATATGTGACGGGTCCAAGCTTTGTATATATTTGAGAGCACATGTCCCCGTGTGTCTCTTGCATGTCTGTGGGCATGTATGCAGGCTGCAAGAGTGACATACCACTGATGCTAGCCCAGAGGAGGCCCCTCGTATAGGCCCTCGTACCTCACCAGACCTCCGGGTGCTAGAGTTGGGTGTCCGTAGAGCAGAGGCTCTAGCAAGGCCATGTGGCAACTCAGCCAGTCGTGTGGCTTGCCCACAGGTTACATTGGTAACAGGGCCCCTCTGGCCCACTTCTGAGGTTGGAAGGTGTTTAGAGCAGAGCTTGCAACAAGACCACATGATGACTAATGCCCAGCCATCTGGCTTGCCCATCCACAGGTCCATGCTGGCAGCAAGGCTGCCCAGGCTGCCCTGTGCCCTGGAGACCTGATCCAGGCCATCAATGGTGAGAGCACAGAGCTCATGACACACCTGGAGGCGCAGAACCGCATCAAGGGCTGCCATGACCACCTCACCCTCTCCGTGAGCAGGTACGCAGAGGGCAGGCTGGGCCAGGAGGATGGGGGGAACTAGGGGGAATATGTTATGGGTGGCCAGCATCCTGGGTGAGCTGGCCTCACACAGCCTCTCTGCCTCAGCTCCTTGGCACCCCACTCCAAAGGAGTAGCACTTTCACGGGCGCTTGGCAGGCACCATTTGGAGATGTGGCTGGTGTAAGAAAGGAAGAAGCCCCCATTTAATCTAGGGCCGGAACTCTGTTGGAGGACTTAGGGCTGAGGGTAGGCAGCCCAAAATCAGGGCTGAAATAAGACCTTGGGGAGCCTTATGCTGGAGATGGAGTGTGTGCGACTTCTGTCCTTTCCCCACTCGTGAGTGACCAGCTTAATGACCAGTCCAAAGAAGTTTCTTACCCAGCACCCTGTTAACCCCTCAAGCCAACCTGATAGGGTAAAACCTAGTATGTGCGCTTTACACGTGAGACACCTGAGGCTCAGGAAGTTTGGAGGGTGTTTAAAGTCACACAGAGAGGGGATGGGGAGGCAAGGCTTGACCCCAGGTCACTCTCACTCCCCGAGGATCCACTCCTTCTGCTGGGCTGCTGACCACTCCTACCAGCCGCACAGGCACCCTGCCTCAGCTGTCCCCACTCCGGCCCAGGCCCCCGCCTTGCCTAAATCTGGATGCTGTGGACTGTGTGATGCTCTACCGCCCATCAGGAGGGCGAGAACTGGGGGTCCCCAAGCCCCATGTGCGCCCTGTACATGGTCCAGGATGGAAGGTCTGCTGGGGCATCTCCAGCCTTGCTCGGCTGATGGCCGTCGGTCCTGGCTGGGCGGGACCTGCCGCCTCCGTCTTGCCTGGATCCAGAGAATTCAGACATCATTGCTCAGCTCTGCCACGTTCACTGTTAACAGGGACTTTCCACAGCCTCCTGTGGATGTGTGTGGGCGAATCCTCCCCAAACCACAGCACGGCCAACCAGGCCTTGGAGCCGGCAGGCCAGGGGGTAATCCGTCGGCTCAGCACCATTAAACATGGTGGGAAGGCTTTCAAAATAGCCCCGTTTGTGTCTGACCCAGGACCGGCTTGGAGTCAGGACCCCTAACTTTGCTCGCGGCGCTACGTGAGCCCCAGGCCTTGTACACTCCATCTGGCCCGCAGCGAGGAGGCCTCTGCCCAGGAGTCGAGCAGAGCTGGCCCTCTTCCAGACTCTCTGGGTGCTTAGGTCCAGCAGATAACCTCGGTGAGCCCGGGTTTCCTTCTGCATAAAGCAGGGTCGCATTCCTTACCCTCTCTGAGACTGAGGTACAGGTTGGCTAGGGAAAAACATCAGCACTACTCTGCCCACAAGGAGCCTCTGAGGCCACCCAATTTGGCTAGGTTCCTGGGCCCTGACTCACCTCCGGCCTTGACTCTGCAGAGCTGAACAAGGGAAGCCCCAGCAGTAGTGGGGCAGGGGGCAGAGGAGGCTCACAGGGGGCCTGAGTCAGGAGGTCTGCGGAGGGAATGATGTGGGGGGGTGGGGCGGTGGCGGGTGGGGGCAGGGTGGAGGTCCCCTTTCCTTCCTTCCTTCCGTGGGCATTTGTTCCGAGCCAGGCATGGATGGAGCCAGGGGCCCACTGACCTGTTCCACTCTGGCCATTTCAACGCCCAGTTGCTGCCTGGCTTCGGGGTAGGTGAGAGTACATTCTTGCCTGTCACAGATCTGGGTTCCAGTCCCAGCTCTGCACTTGAGAATTTTGTTGGCCTCCAGCAAGTGATTGGCTCTCAGAGCCCTTAGCTTTCTCATCTTCAAAACGAGGACTGTTTTGTGATCTAGGACTGAGTGATGACGACATGCAGGGTCTGCCCGGTCAGGGTGATAACCTAGGGTCCTGTCTGCCAGTCCCCTGGCCCTAATTCTCACACATGCAGATTCTGAGGGATCAAAACACAGGGGCCACCTTGATCTTCGGGGCCAGCATCTCTGCTCCTGGGCACTTTCTCACCTGCAGGGCCTCTGACCCTGCCCTCTCTCCTGCCTGTTGTGCCAGGACTGATGCCCAAGCCCCAGAGACCACCTGCCCACACCCCAGTGTGGGCTCTGTGGAGGACCGGCCTGGTAAGCTGGTTGGAGGGAGCCGCTCTGTGCCAGGACCCCCAGAGCTGTACCAGGCCAGCTTTCCTACCTGCCCTCTTGCGTACAGAGGGCTCTAATGTTTCAAGGACTTCTCTGTGAGATGAAAAGTGAAGTAAAGGCCCAGCTTCCTGCTATGTTTACTTTGTCTGGAACTCAAAGCCAGGTATCCAGCCATCCGAGTTAACCCACAGTTTCTGGGTGTGGTCTGTAGGTCCAGGAGTTTGCTGATATCAGCTCCAACCCCAGGGCCTCTGGTGGGATCCCTGTCACCTATTACATGTCATCAAGATGGATTCTCATAGCCCACCCTTTGGCGGGCTTAAAGATAGCTGATGGAGCCACTTGCCCAGGCTGCAGTATGGAGATCTGGGGCTCATCCTGACCTGCTGTCTTGGCGCCCCTCTCATGGCTCTGGGTCTTTTGCACCCTCTGATCGTCAGACCTCAGGCTTGTGCTTCTCTTTTGTGCAGAAGTTCAGGACAATATAAGGCCAGATAGCCACGTGAGATGTCCTAGACTTATCCCAGCAGAGCTCTAAGTTTGTCCTGAGTTTATCCCAGCCATAGTTAGAGCTGTGAGTTAGAGGAGTCCCTGGGAGCCCGGCTGAGGGGGCTGGAGCCAAATGCCAGTGGGAATGGGACAGCAGAGCCTTGGTCACAGGAAGGCTGTGGAGGAGAGGGGTAGCCTGCAGGGGCCAAGGAGTGGGCAGCTGTGAGGAAGAGCAGAGTGAGTGTGGACTGACACATGTAGTCAGATTATTAAAATCTTCTGCCAAGTCGGGGTGAGGGGCAGGGTTGAGCTGCTAGTCCAGTGGTGGGACGCCAGGAAGATCCAGGAAGCCCTGTAGGGTGCATTGGGGACATTATTCCCTCTTGGTCTAACTAGCCTCACTCACACCCACCTGCCAGGCCAGGGTTCACACACCCTCTTGGCCTGCCTCTTCACAGGACTACTCGGTGGCAGGCCTGGGCTCCAGGCCTACAGCCTCTTGGCCCCGCCTGCCCTGCTTATGGCAGGTTTATGATGTTTTTCTCCCTCCTGAGTGGTGTTTGGCTTTTGGTTTCTATGGCGAAGCAGGAATTTCCTAATGGCCTGTTTCCCATCTGGGCTGGGCAGACATTGGTGATGACTCTGCCGGCAGCAGCAGGAGGGGAGGCCCACCCCTCAGGGCCTCCATTCCACCTCCCCCAGAGCCCACGGATGCCTGACCGCAGGCCCTGCCAGAAGCTGTGGATGGAAGAGGGATGAGTGGGTGGGCTCCTAGCTGATCAGTGCGTGAGGCCTGGCTTGCCCTGTCATGCATGGGGCCCTCTTTGTACTGAGCTTCCATGGTGGCAGAGAGGGTGGAAAAGTGAGGGAGCCACAGGTCTCCTGCTCTCTGGGAACCAGGTCAGAGAGGGAAGGGAGGCACGGTCTGCCCTAGGCGGGTGACAGATTTAGACTTGTGTCTCCTTGCCACAATGGCCACCATTCTGGTGCAGGGGAAAGAGTGGGGGTGGTACCTTTATCCAGGCAGGGTACCATGCTGGTCATGGTTGCCTCTGGCCCAGACCCTAGCCCTTCTTGGTCCTAGTTCCCAGGCATGGTGGCCTAGTAAGCAGAGATTTCTGACCATCCGAATTCCTACCACAGGCCTGAAGGCAGGAGCTGGCCCAGTACCCCAGAGGAGAACAAGGCTCAGGCACACAGGATCCACATTGACCCCGAGGCCCAGGTATGTACAGATACCACTTGGCTTAGCCTGGCCTGGCTCAGAGCAAGCTCAGGGCAGAGGAGCTGGGCCTCATCCACAGCTTCAATGGCATTTGACATTCTCACTGTAGCTCTCAGATGCCCAGGCCAGAGACTGAGGCAGAATGCTTCTCTGGATCATGCCCATGCCCCATTAGGTGCTCCCCGGGTGATGGGTGCCTGCTGTGGGCTCTGTCTATACTCTAGGCAGTCCTGGATTCTGGGACAAAGGTGCCTGTGGTAGGCAGGGGACTGGGCCAGGCCTTGGCTCAGGGCTATTGCCCACCCAGCTGGGTTCACTCTGTTGCCCAGTGATGCCAGATCAGGAGCAAGTCACCAGGCTTGGAGGTGGGTTGGGGGACAACTACAGGTTGTGAAGTGACCTCAGGCTATAGGGCACTCTTCTGTCTCACCGCAGCCATGGGCACCTACCTTGCCACAGCATACCTTCAAATATAAGGCATTGCCTTGCCCTAAGACTGAAGTTTTCTCCTGGCCATCCTGTGACTGCAGCCAGCAGACCTCAGGCTGCAGGCCTGTCTGCTCAGTCACCTTTCTGTATATGACAGGAGTCACAGCTATGATGCTGTCCTCAAGGAGTGTGAGGTGGAGCCAGGCTGCTTTAGGGCCTCATTTTACCATGGGCTTGAGTGGTAGCCAAGAGGGCAAGCCTGAGATGAAGGCATTTCAGGCTCACAGAGTTTGAGCAACGTGGAGAATCAATTGGACTGTGATGGAGCCAGAACTTGGGACCCAGCATGTGGGACCATGGCCTTCAGGGCTGGCTTGTGTCCACTCTCTCCATGGAGGCTTTGCTGTTCCAGCAGGGAAGGTCTGCTATGGCCTCTCCTTTACCATCCATCCCAATCCCTGTCTTGCTCTGATATTTATTCCCTACCTTGCCTTTGCTGGCATCCCTAAGGCCAGGTGCTTCCTATGTGCAGGGAGTGCTCATTCTGGAAGGGGAGAGGTACTTAGCAGTTCTGGGATGGCAGAAGCCAGGGACCAAAGGAGTCCAGGGCGGTTATATAAGTCAACCAAGGAATCAGAGAGAGCTTCCTGGAGGAGGGGGTATCCAAACCAAGGCCTGAAGGCTTAGGAAGAATAAGGCAGGCAAAGGGGCATGGAGAGAGGAAGTGTGCCAGGAAGCACATACAAAGGCCCAGAGGTGGGACTGTTCACCTTGTGTTCAGAGAAACGTGGGAAGGGGGAGGGGAAGGGGGAGAGGTAAGGGCTGAGCCTATGAGGCAGAGCCACAGAGAGGCTCTCCATTTCCTCTACCCAGGACCTTAGAGGTTCTGAGTCTTGGAAGCTTGCTCTGATAGTCCAGTGGACTCATGGGGACAGGGGCTGGGGGGCACAGACAAATCAGCCAGGCTTGACATGGGCCAGACAAAGGGGAACAGCATAGTGTAGGCCCCCAGCTCATGTGTGAGCGCCCAGATGGATGGGACAAGGGAGTTTGAGCTTTGGAGTTTGAAGCTCAAGTCTGCTGAGTCTTCCAGGAGAGGCTCTGGGCCAGTGGGCTTCGGGGCTGGAGGCTCGAGAGCAGCTCCCCTGCCCCCATCCTTTCTGTCACTGACCTCCTCAAGGGTCAGGCTGCCATGGCTCAGGCTGGAAGTGGAGGGATTTTCCACAGGCAACAGGGCAGCCCCTCAGCTGTGGCCCCCCTTTTGTACTTAAAAGGTCATGAGCTCCATGGGTGGCAACAGAAACACCCCCCACCCAGTCCCTGCAGGGCCATGTCCTCAGTAACAGACACAGGGCCCATTGTCACCATACCACTCCCACCCTCTGCCTGCAGCAGGCATGGGGGTGGGCCCAGCTGGAGCCATCACAGGAAGGGAAAACCACAGCTGGCCCTAAGACCAGCACAAGATACCCTGGCATTCACCCCCACATGGGATGCATGCCACCTGCAGCTTCAGAGCCACCTACCATATAGGGTCATAGGCGACTCCTTCTCTCAGGCCTCACCTGGGAACACAGCCCAGAGTGGAGGAAGGACAGTGATCAGGAAAGGCTTCCAGAGAGGGTGGCAACTGAGTTGAGAACCAGGTGATGGGTTAAGGCAAGCCAGGTGCAGCAGGCAGAACGGGACTCAGCCTGTCCTCTCCACATCAGCAGAGAGCTGAAGCTTGGCTGCTGAGAGGCGTCACCTGATCAACGTGGATTGAGTGCCCACCTCTGTCCAAGTTCAGTGTCCCAGATTCTGCCCACAATCATGTGGGAGCTGATGAACAAGCTGGAAGTTACCCCCGTGCTGCTGACTAACCCACTGAGGTTCAACAACCAAATCGGCAGCTGGTGATGGTCAGACACAGGGAGCACGTGGAGAGGAGAAATCGAGGAAAAGGGTCCCAGGAATGGCCATGACAGCCATTCATCCAGGGAGCACTTGCTGTATGTCAGGCACTACCCTAAGTGCTTTGCATGCAACTGTATCATTTTATCCCCACCAGGAACTTATGATATAGAAACCATTACGTTTCCCATTTCACAGATGAATAAACTGAGGTTCAGAGAGATGACGTGACTTGCTCAGTGAATGAGTGATAGAGCTGGGACTCGAACCAACACTGAGGTCACCACGTTTCCTAACCACTGAGTTCTGACCTAGAGAGGCTGCTGCATGGAGCACTTGCTGTATGTCAGGCACTACCCTAAGTGCTTTGCATGCAACTGTATCATTTTATCCCCACCAGGAACTTATGATATAGAAACCATTACGTTTCCCATTTCACAGATGAATAAACTGAGGTTCAGAGAGATGACGTGACTTGCTCAGTGAATGAGTGATAGAGCTGGGACTCGAACCAACACTGAGGTCACCACGTTTCCTAACCACTGAGTTCTGACCTAGAGAGGCTGCTGCATGGGTACCCCTAGGAGGGGTAGTGGCTCTGATGACCCTGCAGTAAACTTCCACACCCTGCTGTGTGAGGTTGAGTAAGGGCCTCCTTCCTCCAGGTCCCTATGGCTCCCCCTTCCTGTTGCAGCCTCCTCTGTGCGGGGCCCAGCCCTGCCCCCATGGCCCATGGCCCATCTGGTCCCCATTAGAGGCCAGGCCAGGCTTTCTGGCCTGCGTGCCCTGCAGACACATGTGTGAGAGTGCTCAGGTTTCTCAGGGGCTTTTCTTGGGCCCAGTGGGGATAAGGGTTTTTCTGATGCTGTTGCCTTGTTGATGGGGGCTCACCTGGGCAGCGAGAGACCTACTCCTTTGTCTGCTGGGGTGGGAGAAGCTGGGGTACCACCCCCACTCAGCTGCCTGTCTATCCATTCCCCACGCTCCCGCCCCCCAGCTCAGAGCCTGCAGGCAGCTGTGACTCAGGCAAAGGCCTACAGGCTCGACTGTGTCCCAGCTGGAGGCCACTGAGTCCAAGGCATACTCTTTCCCCTTAGCACAGGGTCCTTCCTTCCCCGCCTAGCATCCCTGTTCACTCCGTAGAGCAGAGGGACAATTTAAATGTCACCTCCTGGATTGAGGCTGAAAACACCTTCATGGCCTGGGCTCTTGGGCCCCACCCTAACGTCAGGGCTGGCTCTGGCCACCAACTGTGTTCTGGCCATGGAGGCCACCAGGGTCATCCTCAGCAGTGGCTCCAAGTCTGTGTAACTATGTTCGTGTGGTTAGGAGTATGTAGGTGCACTGGCTGGTGCACATGTGTTGCCTTCATGCACGGGTATGTCTGTAAATGTGCTTGTGAGAATGTCATGCCTATTATGATGCTGAGGGCAGGCCTGTATGCCTGCAAGGTAGAGGCAACAGGGCCTTGGATTCTTCATGGATGAAGATCCTCAGACACATTTAGATCCACACCCACAGAGATACTGTCCTCTCCTCATGGGCTGAGAACCATGTCCAGGGCATTCTTCCCTCAAAGGTTTCAACCTTGGGCATCAGACTGGCTGTGGGGAAGTGGAGTGGGGAGTTTCGAGCTCTGGCCCAGCCTCTGCCCCCATCTGCTCTGCCTATAGCAGGCCACCCATTTTGGCCTGGGAAGCAGGAAATGGGGGGTAAAAATACATGCCTGGAGGGGGCTGGCCTCACAATGGTACCTTTAAATCTTAGCCTGCCCCCACCTGAAGGGCCTGGGGACACAGTGATTGATGACCCTTCCTGGCTGCAGAACAGGAGTTCCTATATTGCATTCCCAGCCATGGGCCCATCCAGTACCCAGCACAGTTCTGGCAGGTAAGAAGGCTCGACATCAGGGCCATCTCTGCAAGGAAGCCACACAATGTGTTCCTGACATGCTGGCCTTAAAAAGATTCTTGGGATGGTCCTGCCCCAGCAGCATCCCTCACAAGCACTGCTGGTCAGAACCACCACAGGGCGCATGAGCCAAGGTTGAGTCTCAGGGACACAGGTTTTGTGTCTGACTCTCCATGAGCAGGGGTTAAACTAGGCCCTAGACTTAGCTTTTCCCCACAGACCCCTTCCCTGATTGGGCACCAGAGTCTAGTGATGCCCAAGCAAGGGTAGCCAGCCAGCACTCAAGAAGGTTTGGTACAGCAGGGCAGGGGTGGGTGTATGAATGAATGGCCCGAGGCCCTGCCCCAGAGGGTCTCCAAGTGCCTCAGCCCCTCTCTCTTCTAGGATGGCAGTCCAGCGACCAGCAGGAGGCCTTCAGCTGCTGGGACTGGGCCAGAAGATGGCAGGTCAGGCCTGGGATCTCCTTACGGACAGTCGCCTCGCCTCCCAGCCCCACACAATGGCAGCAGCAGTGAGGCTCCTATGCTGGCCCAGATGAGCACCCTGCATGTGTCTCCACCCCACAGGTAGTGCAGGGGCATAGCCTTTGCTGCCACACTCCAATCCCATCTTAATCCCTAATCCCTCAAGCCTCACACCAGGTCTCATTCTGATTCTTAACATTTGATCCCTGGGTCTCGGCTGGTTGCATTCTGGCTCATAAAGTCTCACCAGACTCCTGAGCTGGCAGAGTGAAGGCTGGCACTGCAACCTGTCCCTTGGTGCATCTTTTTCTCTCAGCATTGACCCAGCCAGAGGCCTTCAGCGGAGCCGCGACTGTGGAGTCGACCTGGGCTCAGAGGTGTACAGGATGCTCCAGGAGCCGGCTGAGCCCATGGCTGCGGAGCCCAAGCAGTCAGGCTCCTTCCGCTACTTGCAGGGCATGTTAGAGGCAGGCGAGAGCGGTAAGACCTTTTACCCCACCTGCCCTCCCACTCCCGAGGTTCCAAACCCTGCCCCATCAATCTGCTACAGTCTTGTCTTTGCACGTCCTGCCTCTTGCAAAGGCACGTGTCTTTGCATTAGCCCCGCCCCCGTATCTTCCGTGCGTCCCCACATCCCTCGCGGCGCCGGGGCTTTGAGAGTCCCACTCCACCCCTGTCGCAACTCCCGCCCCACGCCCTCCCAACCCACTCCCCAGTCTCCGTGCGGGTCCCTCAGAAAGCAGGGTCCTGCCCCACACTCTGCAGAAGTCAAGCTTTTCCCTTTTCTGACCTCTGCACTGGGCTCATGCCAATTGCGCTCTGGCTTTCAGGGGAACGGCCGGGCCCTGCCGGCCCCCGGAACCTCAAGCCCCCCGCTAGCAAGCTGGGCGCTCCGCTGAGCGGCCTGCAGGGGCTGCCCGAGTGCACGCGCTGCGGCCACGGCATCGTGTGAGTACGCCTCCTGGTGGTCCCCTGACCCCGCCCCCCGATCCCGCGTCAGATCGGTCAGTTCCTGACACTGTCCTTACCAACTCCCATCAGGGGGACCATTGTCAAGGCGCGAGACAAGCTCTACCACCCCGAGTGTTTCATGTGCAGCGACTGCGGCCTGAACCTCAAGCAGCGCGGTTACTTCTTTCTGGACGAGCGGCTCTACTGCGAGAGCCACGCCAAGGCGCGCGTGAAGCCACCCGAGGGCTACGACGTGGTGGCAGTGTACCCCAATGCCAAAGTGGAACTCGTCTGAGCCGCTGTCGAAACCGCCAGTCCCCAACTCTGCTTCTTTTAATGTCCCCACGAGGCCAGTGTAAATATGTGTGTGCCCTGCCTTTCTAATAAATTCCCGATGCCCATCCTGACGGTGTCTGTGCCCTCGCCTCCCTCCCTCCTGCAGATGTGACTCCCAAGCGCTACAATGGTTCAGGTGCCAAGCATTTTCTTAGGCATTGGGCGCAGGGGCGAGCAAGACAGGTTCTGTGCTGTCGTCAAGGAAGCCACAATCTAGGTAGATGACAGACAAGAATAACAAGGGAACAGAAGAAAGGCTGGGGGAAAAATGTAATTGTAATGTATACATGTAAGGATAACCTGACCCCCTTGCTGTACAGTGGGAAAAAAATAATAAATAATTAAAAAAAAAATCCATGATAAAAAAAAAAAAAGAATAACAAGGGCAGTTCTACGAACAGGGAGGCCAGGAGGTCAAGGTGCTATTATAAGGAGGGCGTGTCACCCAAGAGGTTGACCTGGGTGGAGTCAGAAAGTGTCCGCTGAGGACTGAGGGATGAGGGAGGGAAGAGAGCTACAGGGCGAGGAAGCGTGTGTGTGCAAAGGTGTGGGAAAGGCGAGCACTGGCAGAAAAGCCCCGTCGCAGGTGGCCTCGAGCCGCCTCAGGAGGACTTCCCCGGGGGGGGGGTGGGGGGTGACTGCGGAGATCACGCGTTTGGCGGGTAGAGGTATCTCGCCATTCTCCCTCCTCCCTCCCCTGCGCCCGCAGTGTTCTTTCCTTTCTTCCTCCTTCCCCTCTGTCCCCACCTGGGGACGCCCGCGAGAGGGTGTGTGTGTGGGTGGGTGTGTGTGTGTGTGTGTGTGAGAGAGAGAGAGAGAAAGACTTTAGAAAGTACACTTGCCTCCAAAGCCGATGAGTAAACGCCACTGCTCTGGGGCCCAGCGGTGACAACGTGGCGGGGAGTCAGTCCTTGAGCCTTTCACAGCTCAGTTGTGCACTCCCGTAAGAATTGGCACTTTTTAGAAATATCAGTGGTATCAGAGTTGGTGAATTGTGGCTGTTCACACCCCATGACGCATCCTAGACTCCGGGTCACGTGGATCTACTCTCGCTTTAGCTTGCTCGGAACAGGAAGCAGTCTCATTTATTGAGTGAGCTCGGAGTAACGCAGGTCTGTGCTATTTTCAGTTTTGTACTATCGCAAACCACAAAAGACTATCAATTCATACTCTCACCGTCACACACGCTCTTGCCCACACAGGGTACTATCACTTTTGCCAATCTGATGGGTAAAAGGTGGTCTGTAGTTGCTTCAATTTGCACTTCTCTGATTACCAGTGATGAGCATTCATTCAACAGTTATTTGTTGTGTTTGCTGGTGGGTGTTGAGTGAACAGGCAACAGAATGGGCTTTTCCTTCCAAGAGCTCCTCTCGTGTGAATTGCTCTAAACCCTTCACTCATTTTCCGAGGTTTAACTTCTTAAAAGATAGGTAGGAACTTCTCATATTTTTGCAGGAATCTGTTACTGGACTCTATTCCACTGTACTATTTTCTAATTACTGAGACAATATATCAATTTAATTATTACCTTTTAAAGAGTTTAACACATCAATCTCACCTCCTTTATCTTCGGCTACAAACATGTCGGAGCTATTCTTGTACATTTCCAGCTGTCCAGAGGTTTTAGACCTCAGTATCCGGCTCTGGAAAAACAGATAACAAACAAACCTCTTTTAACTCTGACGGGGATTGCCCTGAATCTGGAGGCTCACTTAGGGAGAATTGGGTAGAGTCCTTTCCTCCCAGAGATTACTGTGATCTGTGCTTACTCTGTGTTTATTCAGGTTGATAAAATAAAAATTCAGATTTTCTATACATAAAACTACCATATGACCCAGCAATTCCACTCTTGGGCCTATATCCAGATAAAACTTTCCTTAAAAAAGACACATGCACCCGCATGTTCATTGCAGCTCTATTCACAATAGTCAAGACATGGAAACAACCCAAATGTCCATTAACAGATGATTGGATTAGGAAGATGTGGTATATATACACAATGGAATACTACTCAGCCATAAAAAAGAATGAAATAATGCCATTTGCAGCAACATGGATGGAACTAGAGACTCATATTAAGCGAAGTAAGTCAGAAAGAGAAAGACAATGCCATATGATATCACTAATATCTGGAATCTAATACACAGCATAAATGAGACCACTGAAAAGAAAATCATGGACATGGAGAACAGACTTGTGGTTGCCAAGGGGGAGGGGGAGGGAGTGGGGTGGTTGGGGAGCTTGGGTTTAATAGACACAAACTATTGCCTTTGGAATGGATTAGCAATGAGATCCTGCTGTGTAGCACTGGGAAGTATGTCTAGTCACTCACGATGGAGCGTGATAATGTGAGAAAAAAGAATTTATACATGTATGTGTAACTGGGTCACCATGCTGTACAGTAGGAAAAAAAACTGTATTGGGGAAATAACTATTAAAAAATAATATTAATTTTTATTAAAATTAAATTAAATTTAAAAAATTCAGATTTTAAGGCCAGACCCCAAAAAAACTCTAAACATAAAAAGAAAAAAAAGGAGTCCCCGTTGTGGCTCAGTAGTTAATGAACCTGACTAGCATCCATGAGGATGTGGGTTCAATCCCTCACCTCGCTCAGTGGGTTAAGGATCAGATGTTGCCGTGAGCTGTGGTTGCAGATGTGGCTCGGATCCTGCGTTGCTGTGGCTGTGGCGTAGGCCAGCAGCTACAGCTCCAATTGGACCCATAGCCTGGAAACCTCCATATGCTGCAAGTGCGGCCCTAAAAAGAAAAAAACACATACAAAAAAATAAACATAAAACTTTTCCTCTGCCCTTTGGCCTTCTCCTTCCCGTCTGGTATGCATTGTGCAGCTGCTCCATATGTTAACCAGACCTCCCCAATGGCAGAAATACTTGCTCAACCATAAAGATCAATTTTTTCTGGGTGCCAGCCATGTAATTCCTTAGAAGATAATATTCCTTTCTCAACCTTGTAAGGTCATGATGACCCACCACTACCCCATTGTATGTGTAGACAACTTTGGTGAACTTATATAAAAGACCAATACACACTTTCCCTTACAGACAGCAAGTGGTGCAGATCAGACTGGTCAGATGACCTGGGGAGATACTGAGCCGAACTCAGTGAAAGTTCTTAGTTTATTTATTTTTTTAGGGCCTCACCCACAGCGTATGGAAGTTCCCAGGCTGTGGGTCGAGTTGGAGCTACAGATGCCAGTCTATGCCACAGCCACAGCAACACCAGATTCAAGCCACGTCTGTGACCTAAACACCACAGCTCATGGCAATGCCAGATTCTTAACCCACTAAGCGACGCCAGGGATCAAACCCACGGCCTCATGGATACCAGCAGACGGGTTTGTTACTGCTGAGCCACGATGGGAACTTCAAAAGCTCTTAGCTTAAATACCTATAACCATATTAATGTTACAAGCTATATTTCAATTATATATATATATATATATATGAAATTCTTGACTGAACTGACAATGAACATTCCTAGTGCCATAGGACAAATGAGTCACGAAACATGCCCCAGTCCCCCAATCCTTGGTCAAAATTAAGACTGAAAGGGAAGGGATTGTAAAAATAAAGAATGCTAGCCACTAGCCAGTTTTACAAGTCACTGGCCACTGCAGTCACTGACCTACAGTATACCTGAAAAGAATTCACAGTGACGACAAGGATGAGACACTCTGTGCTCTGGGAAAACTGGCAGAAGAGGCTTTCAGGAGAAATTTTTTATGAACCTAGATTCTAACATGTTCCCATACTGAGAAAAAGCACAAAAACCATTGACTAAGATGTCTGTTCCTCATGGCTCGAGGCAACCTTCCACTGAGATGTGAGCGTGATTGTGCTGTATCCCCTTAACCAAAATCGCATCTGACCTACCCGCCTTACCTCTCAGAACACTTCTCAGCTCTCTGAGACTATCACCTGGGCTAGAATCCTCAGTTTGGCTCAAGTCAAATCTTTCACTTCTTTCTTAGATTGACTAGTAATTTTTTATTGACAGAGTATACTCCAATAAATTTTTATTTAGGTCGTCTTCTCAGAGATTGTGTGTTCCCGCTTTAACTTGTTCCTAGGTATGTCCTCCAAAGGCTCCTTCTGCCGACTACTCCCTTCCCTGAAGGAGCAGGGCCAGGGCAGGGGGCAGGTGTCCTCTGATAAGTGAGCAACTGGAGTCCTGAGCGCTTGTCCTGCAAGTGACTGCAGGCCCGCCCTGCCCTTGTCCCTTACGGCTCCAGTGGTCAGACAGTAAGCAGCTCGTACCCGCCTGGAGCAGACCGAGCAACGCTGCCACACACGCGCGCACACACACACACACATGCACACGCATCCCACAGCTGCACGGAGCAGGGTGGGCATGTTGTGGAGTCCCACACTGCCTCCCCACCTGCTCATAGGCAGGAGTAGAGGGAATAACTGGCAGCCAGGAAAGCAATAGGAGCAGGAACTGGGGCACAGACCCCCACCCCTCTCCCAGACTCAAACTTGCACTCCCTCCAGCCACTCTCCATGTTCTTAATCCACAGTCACCCCAGCCTTTACACCCTCTCCCCACCCATCCCCTCCCGCTCATCCCTGTGTCTGGGGCTCTGCTTACTAAGCATTCTGGGGTCCGTTTCAGGACAGCTGGAGGATTCTTCACTTCCTTGCTTCATGGACTCCCCCATTCCAATCAACATGGCCCTAGGGCCCTCAGGATGGAGCCCCTGACCGATGGATTGTAGGTCTACATTTAAAGCCCCTTGGACCTCGGGTTGCTGACTGACCTCTCGTTCTTATGTCCTCTGCTACACCAGACGATTCACCAGTCTCTGAGTAGTCCTGTCTTTTCATAGCCCTCAGACATTTTCCCAAGCTCAAAATGCCTTTATTCTTCCTTCTCCATTCACCAAACTCCTACTCACTTTTCAAAGCCCAGCACCACTGTCCCTTCCCCTAGAGCAAAGCCTTGGCCTGTCCATCCCCAGGCAAAGTCAGTAGTTCCCATCCACAGCCCCCCATCCTACCCTTTCCCTTCCTTCCCAGGGCTTCTGGCACAGATTGTTACCTCCCTGGTCAGAGCCCGGCCCAGACCTGCTTCCATCCTGTCCAGATCCCAGGATGGGCATGGAGATGTGCGAGACCCAGGAAGCCAGCACCTACGCTCTCACACACACATATGCCCTAAGCCTCCCTGCCTCCCACCACCTTCCTCCTCACTCTCCTGGTTTCTGTGGACACACTGCCTAAACCTTCAAGGGGACATAAGGCCTAAAAGCAACTGCCTCGCCTTTTTTTTTTTTTTTCTTTTTTCTTTTTAAGGCTTTACCTGCAACACATGGAAGTTGCCAGGCTAGGGGTCAAATCATACCTGTAGTTGTTGGCCTACGCCACGGCCACAGCAATGCAGGATCTGAGACACATCTGCAACCTATACCATAGCTCATGGCAACGCCAGAACCCTGACCCACTAAGTGAGGCCAGGGATTGAACCTGCATCCTCATGGATAATAGTCCAATTTGTTTCTGAACTCCCACAACTGCCTCACCCCTGCATCCTCAACCTCAACTCATTCATACAACGAATTATTTATTAAGAATCTACCATGTTGTAGGCATTGTCCTGCAGACTGGGACCCATCTGGAACAAACACATTTTTTTTTTTTTTCCACTGTACAGCAAGGGGGTCAGGTTATCCTTACATGTATACATTACAATTACATTTTTCCCCCACCCTTTCTTCTGTTGCAACATGAGTATCTAGACAAAGTTCTCAATGCTATTCAGCAGGATCTCCTTGTAAATCTATTCTAAGTTGTGTCTGATAAGCCCAAGCTCCCAATCCCTCCCACTCCCTCCCCCTCCCATCAGGCAGCCACAAGTCTCTTCTCCAAGTCCATGATTTTCTTTTCTGAGGAGATGTTCCTTTGTGCTGGATATTAGATTCCAGTTATAAGTGATATCATATGGTATTTGTCTTTGTCTTTCAAAAAAAAAAAAAGAAAGGAAGAATGGAACAAACATATTTTAAAAGTGCCTATTATAAGCAGGGCCATAAAGGAAATAAACAGGATATTAGCGTAGAGAAGAAGTGATCCCTCCATATAAGGAGTGAGGGAGCATCTGTGTGGGTATCTGGGAAAACTGCCTTTCAGGCAGAGGGAGCAGGAATACAAAGGCCTTGGATGGCGCGGTGGGGAGGAGGCGTGTCTTGTGTGTTCTAAGAACAGCGAAGTGTTTGGAGTGGTGTAAGTGAGCTGCTAGTAGAAGTAGATGAGGTCAGAGAGATGTGGGGGTGGGAAGACTGACCATGCTGACTGCGTAAGTCTCAGGAAGAACTCTGGCTTTTATGCTGAGATGAGAAGCCGAAGGAGTGGCATGACCTGGACTTTTATGTTTTAACCGGGATCACTGGGTCTGCTGTGTGGAAAACTGCCTGCAAGGGGCAAAGGTTCTGGGACACCAGTTTGTAGGCATGACTGCCTTCATCCCTAACTGATCCCTAACTAGCCTACTTCCCTCTGCCTCTGTAGCTCATAGCTCCCCATATTCTTCTGCCTGGACGTTGTAACAGCCTCCTGCCTGGCCTTCCTGTGGCTTGACTGGCTCCTCAATCCTTTCTCCACACAACAGCAAAGAGAGATTTTTGTAAATGAGAGTTTGATTCCGTCACTCTGGTCTGTTACAGCTTCCATGCCTCCCCATTGCTCTTAGAACAAAGTCCAAATGCCTGAACGCGGCCACAAGGTCCCATGAGGTGCAGCTCTGCTGAATTTGCTGACCGCCCTGACTCCAGGCCCCATAACAGCAGTTGTGTTAATCTGTAAATTCAGCTTCCTCAAGATCTTTTCTAGACCCTTGCAGCCTTCCTTGACCCTCCAAGGAGCTAGAAATGAAAACTGAGTCCTTCTCTCTGGTTCTCTGTGTGACAAGCTTTATCCCCTTCCCTCCCCTCTTGAGAACCAAGAAAAGGGTGAGAGCAGAAGAAACCCATGCCAGCCCTCCCTTCCTGGCCAAGGATTCAGCTCTCCCCTCATCACAGTAGCTTGACCTTGGGGTCACAGCCCATAAACAGCCTGGTTAGAGGTGATGCCCAGAAGCATGGGCTATGGGCCCAAAGAGTCTCTCTGACCCCTTGGGGAGCACCCTTCCCCCTCATCTGCCTCTGGGTCTCCCTGCCCTGCTTAACTGCTGCACTCCAGCTCCATCCTGGAGCTCATTATTATGCAGGGCTATAGCTTCTTGACTGTGGGATCCAGGATAACTTCTGACTTGCTTTGCACAACTCTGGGTAATTTCTTGGTTTATCATTTTCTTACACAGTATTCAACATTTTCCCACAAAAATAGTCCTTAGCATCTCTGAAAGGAGGTAGAAGTCTAAAAGAATTGAGGGTTGTAAAGGGGTCTCTCTAGTAAGCAAGAACTGTCCTTCTGTGCCCCCTCTACCACAAGTAGGAAAGTGTATTTAGGTTCCCACAGAAACCAAATTTCATCTTGGCTCCTGTCTGCCGTGGACCATTTGTGGCTGAAGGCAAAGATGAGAAATCCCAGGAAAGGCTGCCAGAGGCCTCACCTCTTCCTGTAGGGTCTGGGAATGGCCTCAGACATGCGGGCTCAGAGACCTGACTAAGCAGCAATGCGCAGGTCTGTCTCCCCAGTCTGAACGACTGAGCCAAGCTCAGAAGCTGAAGCACCACACCACACACCAGTTTCTTTACCAAAATAGGCAGCAGTGGAAGGACACTCAACTGCTCTCCAGCATGTTCTTGGCCTAAAGGCATATTTCATGGGAAGCCAGAGCACAGTGATAGACTCAAGAGGAAATCTCAGAGGAAGCAAGTTGGATAAGAACTATAAGAGGAGCCAATATGTCCCAGGCCTTCATCTTCAAGTCCTTAGTGAACTGATATTACTCTTCTTTCATCCTCATTTAAACCTGAAAAGAAGACAGCTATTAGCTTCATGTTATGGATGAGCTTAGAAAGGTTGAGAAACTTGCCAAGGTCACATGCTGGTTAGATTATCTCCACAGCAAGGGCACTCAGGGCAACTGCAAGAACTCATCTTTCCTGAAGAGCACTGCCTGTCCTACCAATGGTCTGATGACTCTAGCCAGGCCGCTTCTGAAGGGTGCTGACCTACCTTGGCCTGTCAAGTTCCCCAGAAACAGTGCAGGCTCAGACTCATTAACTCCTCACACAGGGCTGGGCCTCCATGGAGCATGGAATGATGGAAGAGGGGCTGAGTCAAGGTGACCCCCAAAGGTTTGGGTCTGGGTGTAGACAAGGCTGGTGCCCAGAGCTTCTGTTTGTAAGCTCTAGCCTACATGAACCCACCCCCCACACCTGCCTGACTTGTGCCTGAGGTTAGGTCCTGATCCCTGCTAAATGGGCTGCTTCCTACATCATGCTATTCCTTCTCAGCCTGTGTGCCCATCCACTCTCCTGCTTGCCCCTGAGGCGCCAGCCTTCTCAAGGTTCTAGTCCAGCTTCTCCTTTCCTTCCCAAATGCTCTCAAGAGTGCTTTTGATTGTTTGGGCTACCTAACAGCTAGATCCCTTCTAAACTTCCCCTGCCCTCCTTTTGTGGTCTGGGAGGACAGAGATCAGAGGCCAGACAAGGAACTGCTCTTCCTCTATAGACTCAATCTTAAGCAGACTGTCCTACCATGACTCCACTTAGATTTGTCTACTTCCCAGCACCCAGGCCACCTCTACAGCACATTTCTGCTTATCCTTGCCAGATGTCCAGCTTTCCCATCAAATCTTGGAGCCTACTTACAACCCTGGAGCCCTCACTGGCTCTGCTCTCTGATGTCCTTGTCTGTGCCCAAGGCCTCAGAAACTCTGTAGTCATGACCACTTCCAAATATATACCTCTAGCCCAGATCTCTGACCAACTGGACATCTCTATCTAGATGTCCCAAAGACACCTAAGCTCAGAACATCCCAAATGTATTTCATCATCTTCTCTCCAACCCACTCTTATTCCTATGCTTCTTTATCAGACACAGACACCACCATCCATGCTTTCATCCAGTTCCCCAAATTTGGCATCTTCCTTGTCTTCTTCCCCTCCCTAACCTCCACATCTAGTCAGTCATCAAGACCTGTCCTTGTCGGGAGTTCCTGTCATGGTTCAGCAGGCTAAGAACCCAACATAGTGTCCGTGCGGATGTGGGTTCAATCCCTGGGCTCGTTCAGTGGGTTAAGGATCCAACATTAATTTAAAGATCCAACAGTAATTTAAAAACAAGCTGGAGGGTAGTTTGCCAACGTGGCTTGGATCTGGCATAGGCCAGCAGTTGCAGCTCTGATTCGACTCCTAGCCCTGGAACTTCCATATGCTATGGTGTGGCCCTAAAAAGGAAAAACAAAAACAAAAACAAAAACCTGTCTTTTCTACCTTCTTTAAAGCTCTAGAATCTGTTTCTTGGCTGCCACCACAATCACCCTCTTGGACACCTACAACAGTCTCCTCCCTGTTGTCTCCGCTTCCATGCTAGCTCACTCCCTTGCATTCTCAATTTGGCCACCAGAGGGCTTTTTCTAAAACACAAATCTCATCAGGTTTTCCTGAAAACTAGTGCCTCAGAATTCTATCTAAAGCCATTTAAAGGAACAGAAAACACATTCTTTCCAAGTATACCAGGAACAGTCTCCGGAATAGATCACATGCTTAGCCACAAAGCATACCTTGATAAATCTGAGAAAACCAAATTAAGCATCTTTTCTGACCACAATGAAATCAACTACAAGAAAAAAAGAAAAAAAAAAAAACTGCAAAAACTACAAACACATGGAGTCCTAAATAATATGCTACTAAAAAACCAATGGGTAGCTAAATAACTCAGAGAGGAAATCAGAAACACCTAGAGACAAGTGAAAATGAAAACACGACGATCCAAAACTTATGATCCAAAAGCAGTTGTAAGTGGTAGTTTATAGTGGTACAATCTTATCTCAGGAAATAAGAAAAACCTCAAATAAACAACCTAATCTTACACCTAAAACAACTCGAAAAAAACAAATAAAACCCAAAGTTAGTAGAAGGAAAGAAATCATAAAGATCAGAGCAAAAATAAATGAAATAGAGACTAAAAAAAAAAAACAAAAGAAAGGACCAATGAAATGAAAAGCTGGTTCTTTGAAAAGATGAATAAAACTGATAAACCTTTAGCCACACTCATCAAGAAAAAGAGGGGAAGAAGACCCAAATCAATAAAGTCAGAAATGAAAAAGGGGAAGTTACAACAGACACCACAAATATATAAAGGATCGTAAGAGACTACTACAAGCAACTATATGCTAATAAAATGGACAGTCTAGAAGAAACAGACAAATTCTTAGAAAGGGAAATCTTCCCAAGACTAAGCCAGGAAGAAGTAGAAAATATGAATAGACCAATTACAAGTACTAAAATTGAAACAGTAATTTAAAAACTTCCAACGAAGTCCAGGATGAGATGGCATCACAGATGAATTCTATCAAACATTTAGAGAAGTGTTAACATCTATCCTTCTGAAACTCTTGCAAAAAAACTGCAGATGAAGGAACATTCCCAAACACATTCTGTGAGGTCACCATTACTCCGATACCAAAACCAGAGAAAGACACCACCAAAAAAAACATAGTGCAAAAAATCCTCAACAAAATACTAGCAATCGAATGTAACAATACATTAAAGAATCAGGGGAGTTCCCGTCGTGGCGCAGTGGTTAACAAATCCGACTAGGAACCATGAGGTTGTGGGGTTTGGTCCCTGCCCTTGCTCAGTGGGTTAAAGATCCGGCGTTGCCGTGAGCTGTGGTGTGGGTTGCAGACACGGCTCGGATCCTGCGTTGCTATGGCTCTGGCGTAGGCCAGTGGCTGCAGCTCCGATTTGACCCCTAGCCTGGGAACCTCCATATGCCGCAGGAGCGGCCCCCAAATAGAAAAAAAAGACCAAAAAAAAAAAAAAGAATCATATACTATGATCAAGTGGGATTTATCCCAGATGCAAGACCTTTTCGATATCCACCATCAATGTGATACCAGCTGAAGAGGAGAAACTGAATTAACAAAATAAGAATAGAAACTATATTATAATCTCAGTAGATTTGAAAAAGCCTTTGATAAAATTCAACACGGCTTTATAGTGAAAACTCGCCAGAAAGGAGCCTTGGAGGAAACCCACATCAACAAAATAAAGACTATATGACAAATCCAGAGTTAACCTCATTCTCAACGGTGATGAAAAAATGAAAGAACTAGGAGCAGTAACAAGACAATAATGCCCACTTTGGACAGTTTTTATTCAACATAATATTGGAAGTTTAGCCACAGCAATCAGAGAAGAAAAGGAAAGAAAAGGAATCCCAAATTGGAAAAGAAGTAAAACAGTCACTGTTTGCAGAAGACATGATGCTATACATACAAAATCCTAAAGACACTACCAGAAAACTATTAGAGCTCATCAATGCATTAGAAAAGTTGCTAGATACAAAGTTTTTTTTTTTTTTTATAGGGCTGAACCTGTGGCATATGGAATTTCCCAGGCTAGGGGTCAAATCAGAGCTGTAGCTGCCAACCTATACCATAGCCGTAGCAATGGGGATCTGAGCCATGTCTACAACCTACACACACCTCATGGCAATGCTGTATCCTTAACCCACTGAGTGAGGCCAGGGATCGAACCTGCATCGTCACGGATACTAGTGAGGTTTGTAACCCGCTGAGTCACAAAGGGAACTCCCCGGATACCAAATTAATACGCAGAAATCTGTTGCATTCCTATACACCAGCCACAAAATGGAAGAAAGAGAAAGTAAGGAAATAATCCCATTTACTATCACATTGAAAAGAATAAGACACCTAGGAATAAAACTACCTAAGCAGCCAAAAGACCTGTACTCCAAAAACTATAAGTCACTGATGAAAGAAATTGAAGACGACACAAATATGTGGAAAGATATACCATGTTCTTGGATTGGAAGAATCAATATTGTTAAAGTGACCATACTACCCAAGGCAATCTATAGATTCAATTCAATCCCCTATCAAATTACCAATGGCATTTTTCATAAGAACTAGAACTAGCCTGACTTCAGACAATACTACAAAGCTACAGTCATCAAAACAGTATGATACTGGCACAAAAACAGAAATACAGATCAATGGAACAGGATAGAAAGTCCGGAAATAAACCCACACACTTATGGTCAATTAATCTATGACAAGGGAGGCAAGATATACAATGGAGAAAAGACAGTCTCTTCAGTAAGTGGTCAGCTACATGTAAAAGAATGAAATTGGAACATTCTCTAACACTATATACACAAATAAACTCAAAATGGAGTAAAGACTTAAATGTAAACCAGATACTATAAAACTCTGAGAGGAGGAGTTTCTGTTGTGGCTCAGTTGTAATGAACCTGACTAGTATTCATGAGGACACAGGTTGGATCCCTGGCCTCTCTCACTGAGCTAAGGATCTTGTGTTGCTGTGGCTGTGGCATAGGTTGATGGCTGCAACACTGATTCAGCCCCTAGCCTGGGAACTTCTATATGCCACAGGTGTGGCAGTATAAAGACAAAAAGACAAACCAAACCAAAAAAACCCCCCAAAAAAACAAAACAAAACAAAACAAAAGGAAAACATAGGCAGAAAATTCCTTTACATAAATCATAGCAATTTTTTTTTTTTTTGGTCCTTTTAGGGTCACACCCATGGCATGTAGAAGTTCCTAGACTAGGGATTGAATCACAGCTGCAACCACCAGCCTACACCACAGCCACAGCAGCTTGTGGCAATGCCGGATCCTTAACCCAATGAGCAAGGCCAGTGATTGAACTCACATCTTCATGGATACTAGTCAGGTTTTCAACCCACTGAGCCAGGCCAGCGATTGAACTCACATCTTCATGGATACTAGTCAGGTTCTTAACCCACCGAGCCACAATAGGAACTCTCAGAGCAGTATTTTTTTTTTTTGGATGTATATCCTAGGGTAATGGAAATAAAAACAAAAATAGGAGTTTCCGTTGTGGTTCAGTGGCAATGAACCTGACTAGTAGTGTCCATGAGGATGTGGGTTTGATCCCTGGCCCTGCATTGCCATGAGCAAACGTGGCTCAGATCTGGCATTGCTATAGCTGTGGCGTAAGCCAGCAGCTGCAGCTTCGACAGGACCCCTAGTCTGGGAACCTCCATATGCCACAGGTGTGGCCCTAAAAACAAAAACGAAACACACAAAAATAAACAAATGGGACCTAATTAAACTTAAAAGCTTTTGTACAGCAAAGGAAACCATCAACAAAATGAAAAGACAACCTACAGACTGGGAGAAAATATTTGCAACAATGCGACCTACGAGGGATTAATTTCTAAAATATACAAACAGCTCATGTAGCTTAACATCAAAAAACAAACAACCCAATCAAAAAATGGGCAGAACACCTAAATAGACATTCCTCCAAAGAAGACTTACAGACGGCCAAAAAGCACATGAAAAGATGCTGAACACTGCTAATTATTAAAGAAATGCAGGGTGCAGGTTCGATCCCTGGCCTTGCTCAGTGGGTTAAGGATCTGGTGCTGCCGTGAGCTGTGGTGTGGGTTGCAGACGCAGCTCGGATCCCACATTGCTGTGGCTCTGGCGAAGGTCAGTGGCTATAGCTCCGATTCAACCCCTAGCCTGGGAACCTCCATATGCCATGGGGAGTGGCCCAAGAAATGGCAAAAAGACAATAAATAAATAAAAAGACTACAAATTATAAATGCTGGAGAGAGTATGGATAGAAGGGTAGCCTACTACACTGTTGGTAGGAATGTGAACTGGTACAGCCACTATGGAGAACGGTACGGAGTTTCCCTAAAAAACTAAAATTAGAGCTACCATATGATCCAACAACCCCACTTCTGGGCATGTATCTGGAAAAGACAAGAACTCTACTTTGAAAAGATACATGCACCCCAATTTTCACTGCAGCATTATTTACAATAGCCAAGACATGGAAGCAACATAAATATTCATTGACAGACGAATGGATAAAGAAGATATACATACTATGGAATACTGCTTGGCCATAAAAAATGAAATAATGCATTTGGAGCAACACAGATGGACTTAGAGATTGTCATATTAAGTGAAGTAAGTCAGAGAAAGAAAAATATCATACGTTATCACTTATATATGGAATCTTTTAAAAAAAGATCTAAATGAACTTACACAAACAGAAATAGACTCAAAGACAGAAAACAAACTTATGGTTGTCAAAGGGGATTGGGGGGATAAATTAGGAGTTTGGGGTTAACATATACACACTACCATATATAAAATAGATAACCAATCAGGACCTGCTGTATGGCACAGGGAATTCATTCAATATTCTATAATAAATTATATGGGAAAAGAATCTGAAAAAGAACAGATATACGTATGTATAACTGAATCACTTCACTGTACACCTGCAACTAAAACAACTTTGTAAATGAACTATACTTCAGTTTTTTCAAATGGTTTAGTAAAAAACCTAAAGCCATTTAACAATTAAGAATCTTTCGAAATCAAGCATGGTCTAGCCTCTTCCAACCTTTCCAAACTCATCCTTCTGCCTTCCCACAGCACAGGTTTGGTGATCACATGGGCCAATATCCCAGGCTAGATCAGAATGCCTGGGTGCCAGGGGGTGGCCCATGGAGCCACCTGCCCCACATTGTTGACTCCAAGCTCTTTTGGTCAGAAGGTTGCAGAGGCAGGGTTTGAACCTGTAAATGAGATTGCAAGGATCTTGTCTTGCTCAGGCTTGGGGGCAGCACAAATGCATCCTCCCCAGTCATATATGAGGAGCATGACTACATATGACACTTCAAGGTCACAGCTTAGATCTTCCAGGCCCACTGTTTACTCCAGCCACTGATAGGGCAACCAGCTTCTCTGAGGTATCTCACCTCAGCTGCACTGCTTACTTCTTACTTTCTGCTCCTGGACTTCTCAGATGCTAAGGCATAAAACACGTTTGGAAACCTGCTCAACACTCACACATGTGCAACGTGGAAGTGTGGGGAGTTAACACCCAACAGGGTGCCAGAACCAATGAGGAGTGGGAACCTAAGGATACACATTGCCTACTTCTGAATCTTAGACAGATGTTTCTGAGACATCTTCTCCCAGGTCCCCACAGCTGAAAATAGCCCTACACTATACCTTTGTACTTGCTTTTCTTCTTCTCTGTTTCACTCTCCAAGGTCCCTAACATCTGTTCCCTTAGAATCATTCCCAAATAGAAGGCAGACTAGAAGGCAGACTTGCATGGAAGGGATTCTACACACCTTTCAAACAGAGATAAGAACCCCATTACTGTTAGTAAGTAGAATGGTAATTTATTTTAATTTTTTTTCTTTTTTTTTTCTTTTTAGGGAGGCAGGTGTGGCATATAAAAGTTCCCAGGCTAGGGGTCAAATCGGAGCTGAAGGTGCTGGCCTACACCACAACCACAGCAACACGGAATCCAAGCTGCGTCTGACCTACACCACAGTTCACGGCAATGCTGGATCCTTAACCCACTGAGCGAGGCCAGGGATCGAACCCACATCCTCATGGATTCTAGTCAGGCTTTTTTCTGCTGATCCACAGTGGGAAGTCCAACAGAATGGTAATAATCGCAGCAGGCAGCAGCATCATTTACCAGAACTCTGAGCTTTGGTAGATTAAAATGAGATGCAAGTGGAAAGTGAAGCTTTGGCTTGTGTCACTGTTTTTCAGTCAGGTCTATTTAACACCACTCCCCCCGCCCACGCCGCCACCCCCACCCCCCACCCCCTGGTGCACATTTAGCAATGTCCAGACACATTATTTGTTACCACTAGGGGAGCATAATATGGCATCTAATAGGTAGAGGCCAGAGAAGCTGGTAAATATCCTAAAATATATAGGACTCCCTCTCACAAGAATTACCTGGGTCAAACTTCAGCAGTGCCAAGGTTGAGAAACCCTGCTAATGGCATTTAGAACACATGAGAACAATGGTGACTGTGGACTTTACTGGTTTTGCTAAGTGCTTTAGAAGCCTTGGAAAATGAAAATGGTAGGCCCAGGTGAACCAACTATAAACTCAAGGCCCACTGAAAGCCAGGAGGCCTCCATAGAATCTTATGAAGAGTCTCACATCTCCAGCAGCCACAGTGGAGATTGTGCTGGAAATCAAGCCCAGGATTTATTTAACTGATTTGACTTACTGTGAGCGTAGGAGAGTCACAACAAAAGGCTGCGTGCACAGCTATATTAGGTTTCCTATGACAAAGTCAGAGCCCTGATATGAAATGCACAAAACCCTGGAACGTGGGATAGGGACATTTGGGTAAGTTAATGTGAGCATTCTGAATTCTTGGATTCCCCTAAACCTTCAAGGCCAGAAGGAGCAGTTCTCTTCCCTTTGCTATAGGGGAGTAGCCCCTCCTTGCCTGGAATGCCTGCCAAGACTCCTCCTAAGACAAGTGGCTCCAGAGATGACAACTATCCTTCTCAAGATCCTTTCCTACCTCCCTATTGTCTCCACACCAGAGTTAGGTTTCAGCACAGCCTAAGTGGGGAAATACAGTCCTTGATCCACAAGCAAATAGCATACATATTGAAAAAAACGACAGGACCTATATCCTGGTAGGAACAGGTAGGAGTTTACTAAATGTCACGAGACATGTTTCTACAATATTTTCTTAGCCTCTTGCTGAAAATTCCATCTTGTCCTGCTTTACTTGACCCCATCTTCCTGCTTGAAAAACAGTCACAGGGCTGGTGAATGACTTAAGCTTAAGAACAAAGACCTAAAGGCCTAAGTTATTCATAGGGTCAGCTGAATGAGGACATAATGCGTTGGTCTAGGCATGCCAGACCTGTGCAGATAGGCACACCGTTTTTGCACAGCATGATCTGTCCTCTAAAGAATAAGAGAAAGAGAAGCATCATGGACCCAAGGGGTTTATGAGGGATCGTTAGCAGGATATGCATTAGCAAGGAGAACGAGATGCAAATCTAGACATGGCACACAGGGTTGCTGCAGATAGGCATGCCCTCTGCAGAAGCACAATGGTGATTCTCTAGATGCTATGCATAGATAGCTGACGCCAGACGTTCTCAAATGCTAATGATTGTTAAATGCCTAAAGGTCAGAATAAAAACTTAATCAACAACCGGCTATGTGACTTTTAAAATAACTTAAAAAAAAAAACCTATATCCTGCACCTACAACCCCCTCCTCACTTGACATAATCCTCAAGAGCACAATAAAAGCAGTGTGGTTTCTTGAGGCAGCGCTCTTGGTCCCTGAGACCTTGAGTCACCCGGTTCCCACCTTTACTTAAGATAAATGTCTCTGCGTCTTATTTTATGTTAACTTTTTTCCTTAAGTTTCACAGCACCCGTTCTTCAGCCCCAACCTGCTGAGCTGGTCTCGGCAACTAAAGTAAACCTGGAAGCACTCTCTCATTATTCTGGGTTTAACATCCAAAGATACAGAAAACCATTTTTAGGAGTTCCCGTCGTGGCTCAGCGGAAATGAATCTGACTAGTACCTGTGAGGACGCAGGTTTGATCCCTGGCCTTGCTCAGTGGGTTAAGGATCTGGTGTTGCATGCACTGTGGTATAGGTCTCAGATGTGGCTTGGATCCCTTGTTGCTGTGGCTGTGGCATAGCTGGCAGCTGTAGCTCTAGCCTGGGAACCTAGCCTGGGAACCTCCATATGCTGTGGGTGCAGCCCTAAAAAAAAAAAAAAAAAAAATCTTCATATGCTTCTGATACGGCTCTTTGAAACCTGGATACAATTATGGCCTTTGGAAATGAGGCAGAAATGCCAGAACTTTCTTGACAGTATCAAAGGGGTCTGAAGGCTCAGGGGAGTGAGAATGTTATACTGTATTATCAGGCAAGACCAGAGAACCTATCACCAGATTACACTCCCAAACCAAGTTCAGCAGACACTCCCTTCACTAACGCAAAACACAATGCACAGGTGTCAGTGGGGATGGTAGGATTCTAGAAGAGCAGAGGCTGGATGGTGACACTTAACCAACAGAGGCAGGGTGAATGTAACTACAGGCCAAAGGGGCGACCAGAGTGCTTCAACCCATGCGATCTGTGGTGATGGCTAATAGACCATGATTTTACCAGGAGTTAAATAACAGGCAGATGACTGAGTATTAATTAACCTCTATAACAACCACACCCTCACAATCAAGAGCTAGTGATCAGAAGGCGGATGACAACTGCCACAATGAAATATAGCATTTCTTCATAAATTTCTCAGATCCAGCCCAGATCATAAGCTTAGAGCCTACTGATTGAAAAGGAGGCTAAATCTCTTTAAAAAAGAACCCTCCCCAAAATGCCAAAGGTATATATGATAATTATTTCCCCAATCTTTCCCCACCAATAATCTGTGGCTATTTCAGACTGCTCAGGCTGCTATAACAAAATACCATAGACTGGGAGGCTTAA
This sequence comes from Phacochoerus africanus, assembly GCF_016906955.1. Taxonomy (NCBI): domain Eukaryota; kingdom Metazoa; phylum Chordata; class Mammalia; order Artiodactyla; family Suidae; genus Phacochoerus; species Phacochoerus africanus. Next base: position 134,564,415 of record NC_062547.1, read on the forward strand.
ATGATAGAAATTTATTTCTCACAATTTTAGAGGCTGGAAAGTCCAGGATCTAGTGCTGGCTGATTCAGTTCTTGATGAGAGTCTTCTTCCTGGCGTGTAGACAGTTCTCTGGTGTCCCTTCTTATAGGGGCACTAATCCCAGCGTGAAAACCCCACCCTCATGATCTTATCTAAACCTAATTATTTCCCAAAGGCCCCATCTCCAACCATACCTCCATATTAGGGGTTAGGGCATTAACATATGAATGGGGGGCACACAATTCAGTCCATAGCCATGGTCATTTACCTGAACAACTCTGGCCTGAGACAGGGAAAGACCCAAATCCTTGAAGGCCTGTTGGATACAGAGTAAAAGCTGGCAATGATACCAAGGGATGGGTAACACCATTACGGTCCCCCAGTTATATTGGGAGTTCATGAAAGCCAGCTGGTAAATGGAGTTCCCCTTCAAGCAAGTCTGATGGGTCTAAAGATCCACAGTGGATCTTGGGTAGTTCCCTGGTCCCTAAGTGCATAACCGGGATAGAAACACTTAGCAACTGGCAAGATTCTAACATTTATTCCCTGTCCTGTTAAATAAGAGCAATTATGTTACAAAGAACCAAACAGAAGCCTCTAACACACCCACATTTCTGACCAGTTAATCACATCAGAAGTAAAAACACATCCTGGGAGGAATGGCAGCACTTAATGCGAACATCAAAGATTTTCTTCTGGAGTTCCCGTCGTGGCACAGTGGTTAACGAATCCGACTAGGAACCATGAGGTTGCGGGTTCGGTCCCTGCCCTTGCTCAGTGGGTTAACGATCCGGCGTTGCCGTGAGCTGTGGTGTAGGTTGCAGACGCGGCTTGGATCCCGCGTTGCTGTGGCCCTGGCGTAGGCCGGTGGCTACAGTTCGGATTCAACCCCTAGCCTGGGAACCTCCATATGCCGCAGGAGTGGCCCAAGAAATGGCAAAAAGACAAAAAAAAAAAAGATTTTCTTCTTAATCTCCTTCAGAAAGGAGGATCAAAAGCTGTTTGCTTTTCTGTGGGATGAATAGCAGTACATATTCACAGTCTTGCCCCTGAGTTATATTCATTCTCTTGCTCTCTGTCACAATACAGGATTTAGTGATTTTGATTATCTTAATAGTCCACTATAATATCATGATGGTCCACTGTATTGAGGACATGATGCTAATAAGTCATAACATAGTAAGCAGATGTCCTGGTAAGACACATCTTTGCCAGAAAATGGACAATAAAGAGTATGATTAAGGATCTTCCAGGCTGGTGAAGTTTTGGGTTTTTTAACTTTTTGTTCTAGAATGAGTAAATACATATAAAAGCAGACACACGAGTAAAATGAACCCCTAGGACCACTATTATGACCAATCATATTTCATCTACACCCTTATCCACTTCTCACTACAATTCATTCTGAAGCCAATTGGTGAAGTTATTAGGGATCCAGCACTCAGAAGCAAGCCAGGCCATCCTCTGTAAGGTAAAAGCACACTGTTTTACTCTGGACCCTCTACCACTAACAAAAAGACATGGTGCTTGGTGAGAATACTACTCTAACCCATTTAATGGGTGCCTTGGAAGGCTCCCACTTTTGAGTGAAGCCCAGAGCAAAAGAGAGCTCTACAGTGTGTCCAACTGTAGTACAAGGTTCTCTGCCTTTGGTCCATATGACGCAAGAGAATCAGTGGTGCTAGAGATGTTCATGGTGATAAGAAGCCTGGGTAGAGTCTCTGATAAGACCTAATAAAAGAGTTCCAGTGAGATCTCCAGGGTTCCAGAGCAAGGTCATGCCTTGTGCAGCAGAGAACTATTTGCCTTTTGAAAAGCAGCTATTTGAGGCCAATATCACTGATGAACATAGATGCAAAAATCCTCAAACAAACACTAGCAAAATACTAGCAAACAGAATACAACAATACATTCAAAGGATTATGCACCATGATCAAGTGGGATTTATCCCAGGGGCCCAAGGAATTTTCAATATATGCACCTCAGTCCTTGTTATACACCACATCGCCAAACTGAGGAATAAAAGACATATAATCATCTCAAGAGATGTAGAAAAAGCTTTTGACAAAATCCAACACCCATCTATGATTAAAAAAAAAACACTCTCCAGAAAGTAGGCATAGAGGGAACTTACCTAAACAAAATAAAGGCCATATGTGACAAACCCACAGTTAACATGATTCTCAATGGTGAAAAGCCAAAAGCATTTCCACTAAGATTAGGAGCAAGAGAAGGATGTCCACTGTCACCACTTTTATTCAACATAGCCTTGGAAGTCCTAGCTACAGCAATCAGAGAAGAAAAAGAAATAAAATAAATCCAAATTGGAAGACTGTTTGCAGATGACATGATCTTATACATAGAAAGCCCTAAAGATGCTACAAGAAAATGACTAGAGCTCATCAATGAATTTGGTAAAGTCGCAAGATACAAAATCAATACACAGAAATCTCTTGCATTCCTATACACTAACAATGAAGGGTCAGAAGAAGAAATTAAGGAAACAACTCCATTTACCATCACATCAAAGAAAATAAAATAACTAGGAATTAATCCACCTAAAGAGGCAAAAGACCTATACTCTTAAAACTATAAGACAGTGATGAAGGAAACTGACAATGACACAATCAAATGGAAAAATTATGCCATGTTCTTGGACTGGAAGAATCAATACAATATGTTAATCAATATGGTTAAAAGGACTATATTACCCAAGGCAATCTACAGATTCAATGAAATCCTTATTAAATTACCACTGGAATTTTTCAGAGAACTAGGACAAAACATTTTAAAATTTGTACAGAAATTCAAAAGACCCTGCATAGCCAAAGCAATCTTGAGAAGATGAACAGAGCTGGAGGAATCACTCTCCCTGACTTCAGATTATACTAAAAAGCTACAGTAATCAAAACAGCATGGTACTAAAAATCAGTATGGTACTGGCACAAAAATAGACATATAGATCAATGGAATAAGATAGAAGGCCCAGAAATAAATCCACCCTCCTATGGTCAATTAGTCTATGACAAAGGAGGCAAAAATGTACAATGGAGAAAAGACAGCCTCTTCAATTAGTAGTGCTAGGAAAGCTGGACTGCTACATGTGCAATAATGAAATTAGAACACTAACACGATAACACAAAAATAAACTCAAAATGTATTAAAGACCTAAACATAAGACGGGATACTATAGAACCCTTAGAGGAAGACATAGAACACTCTTTGACATAAATTGCAGCAATATCTTTTTTTTTTGTCTTTTGTCTTTGTTGTTGTTGTTGCTATTTCTTGGGCCGCTCCCTCGGCATATGGAGGTTCCCAGGCTAGGGGTTGAATCGGAGCTGCAGCCACCGGCCTACGCCAGAACCACAGCAATGCGGGATCCGAGCCGCGTCTGCAACCTACACCGCAGCTCACGGCAACGCCGGATCATTAACCCACTGAGCAAGGGCAGGGACTGAACCCGCAACCTCATGGTTCCTAGTCGGATTTGTTAACCACTGCGCCACGACGGGAACTCCAGCAATATCTTTTTTGATCCCTAAGCAAAACAAAAAGACAACCCACAGCATGGGAAAAAAATCTTTGTAAATGATTACTTTGCAAGTAATCAACAAGGGATTAATCTCCAAAGTATACAAAGACTACATGAGACTTTATATTAAAAAAAAAATCAAAAAATGGTCAACGGATCCAAACAAACATTTATCTAAAGATACACAGATGGCCAAAAAGCACACAAAAAGATGCTTAACATTGTTAATTATTAGAGAAATGCAAATTAAAACTACAATGAAGTATTACCTCATACCAGTCAGAATGGCCACCCTCAAAAAGTGTATAAACAATAAATGCTGGAGAGGGTGGGGAGAAATGGGAACCCTCCTACACTGTTTGGTGGGAATGTAAGCTGAGGTAACCACTATGGAGTACATTATGGGGGTTCCTTAAAAAATTAAATATAGAACTACCATATAATGCAGCAATTCCACTCCTGGGCATATATCTGGAGAACACCATAATTGGAAAAGATACATGTATCTCAATGTTCAACACAACACTATTTACAATAGCCAAGACATAGAAGCAACCTAAATGTCCATCAACAGAGTTTTGGATAGAGAAGATGTGGTACATACATAAAATGAAATATTACTCAGCCATCAAAAAGAATGAAATAATGCCATTTGCAGCAATATGGATGGACCTAGAAATTATCATATTTAGTGAAGTCAGACAGAGAAAGACAAATATCACGAGATCACTAATATGTGGAATCTAATAAAGAATGACACAAAAGAACTTACAAAACAGAAACAGACTCAAAATTTTTGAATCCAAACTTATGGTTACCAAAAGGGAAACACAGGGTGAGGAAGGATAAATTAGGGGGTTGGGATTGACATATACACACCGCTATACATAAAACTGAAGGAGTTCCTGTTGTGGCTCAGTGGTTAACGAATCCAACCATGAGGTTGCAGGTTCGATCCCTGGCCTTGCTTAGTGGGTTAAGGATCCAGTGTTGCCATGAGCTGTGGTGTAGGTTGCAGGCGTGGCTCGGATCCTGCGTTGTTGTGGCTGTGGTGTAGGCTGGCGGCTACAGCTCCGATTGGACCCCTAGCCTGGGAACCTTCATATGCCGTGGGTACGGCCCTGAAATGACAAAAAGGCAAAAAAAAAAAAAAAAAAGGAGGGCTACTCTGGGAGTGCGGCCCTAAAAATAAATAAATAAATAAATAAATAAAATAAAACTGAAGAGTTACAAGAACCTACTGTGTAGCACAGGGAAGTGTACTCAATATAATATAAAAATTTATATGGGAAAAGAATCTGAAAAGGAATGAATACATGCATATGTATAAATGACTTACTTTGCTGTATGCCTGAAATTAACACAACTTTCTAAGTCAACTACACGCTAATAAATTTTTTTAGCAAAAGAAAGAAAGAAAAGCAGATATTTGACTGCAGTAAAAACTGAGTGCCTGGCAATGGGACATCAAGGGTCTACGCAACTAGAAATGTCCAGTAAGAGCTACATATTGTTAAATTATATCAAGTCATAAGATTAAGCAGGCACACCAGCAATCCATCATATAACAGAACTGGCAGAGTCAGGATTGGGACTGAGCAGGTCCACACAATTCATGTAAGTTCAAGAACAGGTGGCTCAGACTCCATGACACCTACCTTCGCTATACCAATACAAACTCACACCTGTGGTCCTATGGGGTTGGTTCTCTATAACCAACTGATAGAGGGAAAAAAATACTCAGCACCATGCCACAGATGATATCAGCCAAAACCTGGATTATTTATTGCAGCATAACCCCATTTAGGAGTGGCGCAAAAGGACAACGGTGAAGGGACATCCTCCCTTCATTCATTTTGTTTGGCAGGCAAAAACGTTCAAGGTATGGATTTACATATATTCATGGACTAAGACAAATGGTTTAGTTTAGAGTGGTACCTGTTGGCTCTCACATACATGCAGCCTGGAAGTGAAACAGAGTTGACCAATGAAGCCAGAACTAGTAAACAAATGCCTCTTCATTCTATACGGCTCCTCAGAAGGTCCCAGCAAGATCAAATCCCAATTACGCCCAATTACGCTCGGTTAATTAGGGCTGGGAAAAAGCTGAGGCAAGTGAAATGAGTGCGGTACTTGCCTCAGGTGCAAAATTTAAGGAGGTGCTAAGAAATTCAATCACCAAGATCAATAATATTTTAACATAGGACTTAAAAAAATCAAAACCAATATAAAAATCCATGATGAACAGAATATCAAAATTTGAAGTAAAGATACCATTAGTTATTACTAATTTTCTCCTTTGGCCTCAGACTCCAACGTCTTAGCACAGCAGTGTCACTGCCCCTGGAAACTACCAATGACCACCTTAATTACAGCCTTGTGTTGGCCTTACCTCCTCCCCTGTTCACCCTCCCTAGTACTTCACTCCTTTCCTTGGGCTCACTCAAAATTAAATGATCTCATAAAAATTCTTATCTCAGGCTTTGATTTTTTACTGGGGGAAAGGGGGAAGGAAGAAATCCAAGCTAAGTAAGACAATGACATGAAACACTGTTCAAAGAAGGATACTTCTGAAAGTAAAGGGAAGCACTATTAATAATTCCACCGTACTAATAGGCATATCAGAGCTGTCCTGGCACATCTGGGCATATGGTCTTATTATATGTAAAGAAACTGAGTTCCAAGGGGGTGGGAAGCCAGCCTAAAACTGGAGACTACAAAAAATGAGGCAGAAAAGTCTCCTGCCTCTTAACCAGGGCCGGGAGAAGCAAACACTTGTGCAAAATCTCCAAAGAGGTAGGCCCTTCAGTCCATCAATTCCTTCTGCCTCAGGAACCCCAGGATTCCCAGTGCAGGCCCAGGCTAATTCACCCAAAAGCAGAGGGGCCTTAGGCCTGGACACTAGCAGGCTGGTCCCTGTTCTGGTTGCCCTGCCAGAGTTGGGCAGCAAAGTGAACCTTCTCCTCTTTCCTTCCTCCCTCCCTCTGTTCCTGGACTGGGGGTGTTCCCTTTGGCAAACCAGAGGCCATCCAGTCCAAAAAGACTCTAGCAGCCAGCCCCAATGAAAAGCCCTACGGGATCAAAATCAGAGCCCAGGAGTGGTAACAGATGGGCCTCCATTACCGTGCTCTCACGGGGCCAAGCTCCCTGTAGAATCTTCTCCAGAGGCCTCAACAGGATCCTGGGGCAACCTGGTCGTCCCTGCGCCCAGCTCCTCTTGGTCACAGCTTATCACTGACGCAGTGTGACCTTGTTCATCCCTTCTGGGCTCTGAGCCTGTTCCCCCTTTCCAAGGTGAGGCTCCTGGCTGTCCTCGGGACTCTTCTTCAGGCGCCGCCAGCAGGTGACTGAATCTCCAGACCTAGGATGGGGGGGTGGGGTGGGAACAGCTCCTCGTGGGTCCTCTGGTGCCGGCCACTTGCGCGGCGGTGGGTCAAAGGAGGGGGCGTGCTCCTGTCACCCTTGCGCCCGCAGAACTTTCCCGGGAGCCCGGATCCCACGGACTCGCCTGTCTGCACCCCGCCCGAGGCCCACTGACCTCAGACTCCGGGTTGAAGACCTCCTACCCCCGGCCGAGGCCTCACGCAAAGCCGACAGAGAAGGCAGAGGCCCTTCCTCTCAAAGACCTTGCTCTCCGGCCTCGGCTCTTGGCCCTCGCCTGCTCTCCCCTGTAAGACCCAACCTGGCGGCCGAAGGCGGCGCGCTCAGCGTTGAGGGTGCACAAGCGGCGCAGGGGGCTCAGGAGCCGGACCCCCTCTCCGATAGCTGGCGGCGGGGCTGACCTCCCACCCTCGGTGGGATGTACCGCGGGGTCGCCGGGGGCGGGGGTTGGAGCATGGGCGTGGCCACCAAAAGCCCCACCCCATCCCGCCCCGCCGCCCCGCCCTGCCCCGCCCCGGCCGGGGTGGGGGTGTGGTCCTGAGT